>NC_080417.1:80908393-81517560 GCF_029873635.1 Malania oleifera | reverse complement strand
CAATTGCAAAGATAAAGCAGGATATGTTAAAGAATCTTTTATTGTGGTGTCATATAGGGATCCCATGAGCAAAGACCAAAGCTTTTCACATCATGCATACCAAAACATGGTGCTAGAAGTCTACGTCTCTACAATGTTCACTTTGCCCTCTTGAGATATTTTACATGCATGTATACAAGCACATGGCGCTAATAGTCTATGCCTCAGTGACTATCATTGAGTCCTCTGGGACCCTTGCATAACACATGACAAAAGCGTCTTTAACATAAACTGTTTCGCATCTTCAACTCTGCAATCAGCAACCATACCTTTTCAAAAATTGTTGTTCTGTGTTTATATTGAAACAAAATTACATAAAAATGACAAAATACACAAACAAACATAGTAAGGATAACCATAGTCATTCTTTAATTAAAAAGGTCTTTGGAGGTAAAAACATACAAAAAATGCACGGAAAAATTACAGTGAGAAAGAATTTACAAACCTTCATCAATGTAGCGCTCTGACTGTTTCATAAGCTCACCAATAAAGAGGACAGTGGATGTTGTACCATCACCACTTATATCATCTTGGGCAACAGCGGTCCTTGCAATCATAATCGCGGTAGGGTTTTGGATTTGCTGCAACCATCATAGAAATATTGACTAATGAAACACTCAAAACGTTTATAAGGAATAAGATATGCACAATAATGTTGAGTTGAAATGGTTTTGTTATATGGCATTCTTATCTCCATTGTGTAAATTTCTTTAAAGCTTACAATTATTAAATTACACAAGCAATACTAAAACCAGGTAATCAAATCAAACATAAACTGGTTGCCCTAAATTCACCCAATGCATGTGCTTCCAGTCTACCTAATACCCAGCTACATCCCACAGCAACTATCCATATGCTCTTTCCACATAAGCCACAGTAATTTGGTGGTTATGCATCAAACTGAAAAATGATTAAACTTTTTTTTTCTTGGGTTAGAAACAAAAAATCTTAAAACCCTAAACACTAAACCCAGGAAGCACTCATAAAACCACAACAAGAAGGATGTATCTCACTGTAATTGTACTTTATTACTGCCTAAAATGAGACAAAAAAATTCCAAGAACTATTTTCAGCTTAAAGAAACATGAAAAGGAATAGGATTTCCAGTAAGAAACAAGGATTTTCTTTTGGTATAACAGGATTCATTTGGCCAAGGCTTTTTTGTTGTTTGTGGTCGGGATAGGGTAGGTTCAGTTGACAAAAACATTGAACAATTTTCCACCAAGTCAAATAGACCCAAGAAAAGTACCATTGCCAACTTTCATAATTTTTTGAAGTTTGAGAATGATAATCCATATTTTAGTGTTTCATCAAAAAGTTTAAAAATTCCCAAACACCAAACAAAGCCTTAGCACCAGCATTCCTCCTAATAAACTTGAGTGAATTACGGAACAAAAACAAGTTACCAAAAACAATTAGGGTTTTAAAATAGAAGGAAAGTGCTCCAACCATTTCCTTCAAGAGCGTATTCCCATCCTTAGTAAGCTTAATGTCACCAGCTCCACCAACAAGCCTAGAAAATGAGAGAAAATCAGAGAAAATGGAGGAAAACAACTAAATTCAACCGAGAAAAAATCACAAATAAAATTTAAAACATAAAAAATTATAAAAACCTTACATTTTAATAGTGCCTTTGGGACCGAGGTTAGTCTTGAGCACATCCTGCAAGCCCTTAGCAGCATTGATGTTCATGTGCAGGGCCGCTGATTTGTTGAGCACTTCAGCATTAGGGTTAAGCACTCGCAGCGACATCTTCTACTCAACACCGCACATTCGTTCGCCAAACCGCAATAAATATCAATGCAAAAACATCATTATCTATGCTACATATAAAAGCGGCAACCCTGAAAAATGAATTGTCATGTTTACCATTTCGCAATCATTATTACCTGTAGGAAAAATGGAACGGATAGGTTGGGGTGAGAGAGAGAGAGAGCTCTTGCAGCGGACGGCGACGCTCTGAATCGAGTTGGGGGGAAGAGACCGCCCTGAAGGCTGTAGTGTGATGATATAGAAGGTTCGAAGGTTTCCATTTTGTTCGATCCAGTTAAAACGTTGTCGTTCCATACAAGGAAGCGCAATTTTTCCATCTCGAAAACGCCGCCGTTTTCGGTTTTCACGGTGGCACTGCGGGCCCTCGAATGATGAAGCCCAAATGTAAATAAAACAAATGAGGTGAGGTTACCGATATTTGGGATTGGGAGTTGTGTGAGAGTTTGAATTCTTGAATTTTTGCAAAGTTAATTACAAAATATAATAATATTAATTTTTAAAAAATTTATATAAACTTTAATTTTAATTTTAAATTTCATGTTTTTAAATATTTCTACTCACAAATTAAATTTGTGTGAATTTGTATAAAATCTTAACAAAAAAATTATTAAATTTTACTCATATTGACGCGATTTAAATTAAAAGTTTCGAATGCTTGTTCTTACTATTTTAGTAAACTCAGAGCTTAGGCCCAAGTGATTCACTTACCAAGTCCCTATTGAGGATAAAACCTTCAAAGCTAATTTTTTAAAACTCAATGACATGTTGCATAATATTTTCTTTTAAATGTAACAATTTGTTAAGCTTATTATGTAAATTATATTTTAGCATGATTAGCATATTGATATTGCAAATCTTAGCTCTTGTAATAATTGCGGCTATTAGCTTTAGTTGCGGGGGTATACTAGTAATGTCCAACTCGTGTTTCTTCTTTGACAAGTTGACCATCGCAACCTTGATTGACCTTAGGTTCTCCAATTCTCCTATTAAAAAGTTGATGATTGAAGAGCACAATTGTCATTTGCATTTATTACACCTTTTTGCATCTCAAATGTCTTCAACGAGCATGCCCCATGTGTTGTCCTTTGATATTGTCCCTCAATAAGTTGTTGTGATTGAGAGAGCATCAATCATTCATTCATTCATATTCATTTAATCTCAATTGTTAAACGGTATCATGTTTAAGTGGCACAGATTAATGATTGATTTTTCACTTTCTTCTTCCAATATTTCTCCGAGGCTATTGAAGCTCCTCTACAACTTTCCTCCTTCCTTTTCGATCCAGTGTTCACCTTAATTGATTAATTGCTTTTGCCGTGTAAACAATTTTCAAGTTCTTTGCTTATTTCTTCTTCTACTTTGTTCATTTCTCACTTCTTTCTTTTGACTTTTTTTTTGCTCGTACATCAGATAAAGTTGATCCTACCCAATGACTCCAAATTAAAGAGCAATTCAATTCTTTCTCTATCGTAGTTTCCTTTGATATGCATAGGGACGTTGAGCCTGTTGCTGCCCAACTGTCTTCCTCACACATTGGCAGTGTACCAATACCTTGAAGGGAGGGTCTATTAGGTGTTTGGTTATAAGGTTGAATTGTCTCTCATTTCTCATTTTGCTAACACAATATAAAACACCCATTTGCAAGCCTAGGATCTTCTCTATAATTAAATTGTTCGTTTAACATTCCAACTACCCAAACTTACACTTCTTCCCTAATTCCAAATGACCTTAAGCTCGTTAGGCGTATTGTATTCCTTTTGTCTTTACTATCCACCTCTTATATTCGTTCTATTAACAAAGCATCACAACTCGGCACACTCAGAAAACAATTCTGAAACAAAACCGTCGATGGTTACACCAAACTGTCAACGATTACATCAAACCGTGGACGATCACATTTGTTCGCTGCAAATTTAAATGACGAAGATCCGAGGCAAATTATCACAATAAAAACTAAGGAGCATTAAAGATCCAAAGTCAATTGTCCGAGGATCATATATGTCAACAAATCAGAGCCTATTAATTAAAAAAAAAAAGATATATGGCAACAATTCATATTTTATCTCAAATCATGGGATTCATAATTTATCATTTATTGTCTTCTATGTCATGTAATCGTATATAAATACCCATGTTTGTGTCCTCTCTAAAGTATGTAGTGTTCACGACTCAGTTATTTGAATAAAAATATCATTGTTCTTCGTCTTTCAATTTTTTTCTTTATGATAACATAGCCATTGTGAACACTATATCAAAAAAAAAAAAAACTCTGCTTTGGTATTATCCATATTTTTTTTTCACCATTTTATTATCCATAAATATCAATGCTAAATCTTAACATGGCGGAAGTCTGACTGTCTTCTTCGAGGATGGATCAGATTCATCAGCATCATTTCTCTATTATAGATGCAACAGTCATCAACAAATCAACTACCTTCGGAAAGAAGATCGCAAAACAACAGCCAAACATATATGTACCCTCAAAGGTGACTCTTCATTATTTTTTTTTCACAATAAACTTTGCCCCCAACCCCGGCAAAGTTTGCGGGAGGGTATTAACAATGCGTCATAGTTCGACACACTCAGAAAGCAATTCCGAAATAAAATCGTCGACGATTACACCAAATCGTTGACGATTACATCAAATTGTCAATGGTTTCATTAAACCGTCAATTGTTACATTTGTTCACTACAAATTTAAATGACGAAGATCTAAGGCAAATTATCACAATAATGATTAAGGAGCGTCAAAAATTCAAAGTCAATTTTCTGAGGGATCATATATGTCAACAAATCAGAGCCTATTAATTCAAAAAAGATGATACATGACAACAATTCAAATTTTATCTCAAATCATGAGATTTATAATTTATCATTTATTGTCTCCTATGTCATGTAATCGTGTATAAATACCCATGTTTGAGTCCTCTTTAAAGTACGTAGCGTTCACGGCTCAGCTATTGAATAAAATATCATTGCTCTTACTATTTCAATTTTTCTTTACATTCCACTAGATTACATATTGTATCTCCATGGCAAAAATCTATTTGTACAATGATGCTTTTGTACTAGTCCTTGAACTTCTCTTTCCCCCATCATTCATAGGAAGCGTTCTTTAATACTATAAATTGACCCTAGCTCTACCAAATGACTAGTAGACCTTTTTGAGTTTTACTTGTTGCTCTGCATAGAGAATCAATTTGGGTTTAGCACCAACAATTTTCAAGAACTATTTATCCTCAAGAAACAACCCAAGGAAAGAGGTTGGTTATTTTTGCACTTGGAAAAGTAGGAGCATTCTTCAAAAGACCATGGACTAAATTAAGTGGTAGAAAACCATATTCTTTTTCATCTTGAGACCAAAGGTCATGGAATGGATGACTAGTGAGATGATGTTTAGGCCCACTACATCAGCCCCATTCCTTTTCTAACAAAGATAATGAAATATGATGAAAACTATATGAGGCACATTCGAAATCCTTCTCTGCCACCATCACTAATGCCAAAACATAGCCACACACTTCATGTTGGATGTTCAAAGTACTCAAATATTTTTTTTATGTATTTTATATATTGATGTAGTTCCCTAAATGGCTTATAAGTTAATTTTCTATAAAGATTCTTAATCCAAGTTTCCTTTAAGTTGTTATATAAGAATAAGGTGCTATTAGATAAGAGATAGCTAAGGAGGTAGCCAAGATAATATATCAGCAAAACTAACTCAAAATGTCCTAAGAACCTACAACAAGGTTGTTGAAAGAGTTCCATGTTCAATCAAGATCAAGAAGATGGTATGCTTTAGATCAAGTCTACCACTTCAATCCAATAACACCCACCCTTCAATTTTCAATGCAAACTCTAAAAGGGAAATGAAGACTAATGGCATTGATCCTAGATAGGAAGGCTCACTACAAGAAAATGGCTTTTTGGTGGCATCAACTAAATGTTATTAATAATACATTCAGTGTCACGAAATGTTATAGAAACATCAATCTAGACGTCATTAATGGGGATCAGCGGCCATTGCCCCTTTCTTTCGCTGACATGGTGACACGTGGATGGCCCCCGGATGTCCACAATGTTTGTTAACTATTGCAAAAACTTATGGAAGTACTTGAAGATTTTTTTCAGCATGAAGAAGACCCAGTAATTTTGATATTCCGAGCTCAAGACCCTTATGGGCCCCACACGGACTCGTTGGGCCCCACACAGCTCCTCTAGGCCCCACTTAGGCTAGGCCTCCCTTTTCACTTTGTTATATTTATTTAGCAGCCTTGGAAGATAGCTTGCTTGCATGTGCCATTTTGTAAGTTGTGAGCATATTTATTGTGTCTAGTAATTTGCTGTGTATTTATTTTGTAAGTTGTGGGAGTTAAGTGAGTTGTCTCCCATGCTTGTATGGGGAGTGCAAGTGAGTCAATATCTTGTCTCTTTGTTCTAAGTTATATATTTCCATTGCAACGGCTGAAACACAGCAGAGTTTTGAGAAATAAAATATTGAAAGACTTTGTCTTGTTGAAGCTCTAAGCTTTGTCCGATCTGAGTGATTGAGTGGCGTGAGGCTACATCATTCTCGTCGGAGATCAGTTGGTGTGATACCAATACTTATCCAACACTTCTTCACCATCTCTTATCCTCCCACGCAAGTTCATACACAGCAACACTTTCACTTGCTCAAATACGATTTCAAGGATTTCTTGGTTATGATTCGGATTCGTGACGAGCATTGGTAAGTTATCTGGCGTTTTCCAATGGTAATATTGTTCCTAAACCACCCTTGAATTACTTAACAACCTTTGTTTAAAGTTCCTTAAGCCCCAGCTAAACAAAATCCCTCAAAATTAGCTTGATATCTCAACCTCGTCGCAGGTCAGGCGACTGACCTTAAAGAGATTAGTCGACTACCCTATTTCAACTCTCGGTATTTCCCATAAATCTTAGTTAGTCGACTGACCCTACTAGATTAGTCAAATGACCTTGTCATGCCAGCCTAGAAAACTGAAATTAAAATCCACAAGTGATTGACCTTGAGCCCCAATCTACTATAGACACCCAGAACCTTAAATTTTCAACATTTTTACACATATTTGCTTGTCAATTGTGGGAATATTATTGTGAAAACATTGACTTATGTTCTTGAATGATTGAATAACCTCTTCATAGTATATTACTTGATTCCTTTGTGAAAGAACCTTTGAGATTGAATTTCGAATCAAACTACGTATCTTTTTAAAATCCTTAGACGTGTGTGATGAAGCATGATTTATTTTGTGTAAGTTTGGATTGATTGAATTCTTAATTTAAAGTGTTTCTTATGTATGTGTTGGTTGAGGGTTGAAAACCCATAGGACTAGGTCACCCTACCCCATCCTTAATCATCTTGGTATAAGAGCCTAGGTTAGAGCCTAGGGTAGAGCCTAGGTTTAGTTAGGTAGAAGCCTTAAACCTCCCATTCTCCTTTGATTGAATTGACCTTCCCAAATTTTTGTTGTGAGTAGCTGCCTTTGTGGTTATGATTTAATGGCAACTAGAGCTAGGAACCGTTATCAAGGTTGTAGGATTGACATGGACCGTGTACCCTTCTAGATGAACTCCAAGCCCAAGTTCAAGTCTTAACTCAAGACTTAACTCATGCCCTTGTTAGGATAGAAAGGTTGGAAACTAATTTAGTTCCTGACCAACCTCTTGAAAATTCCGGACAGCCCCGTGAGATTGAAAATGAACTTGCTTCCTACCACTCTAGGGAAACAAACAATACTCCAAGAGAAAGGACACCACCCCTAGAGAGGCCTCCCATTCCTCCTCCACCAAGACCTCATGCTCCAAGAAGATTTCAACGTCATAACCCTTATATTCCACATTAGAATGAAGAGGATTATGATGACTAGGAATTCTAGCAAAGGAGACCTTTTCATAGGGACAATCATGACCCATAAATGGATGTCATGAAGAGAGTAAAAATTGAAGCCCCTACCTTTGACGATCAAATGGATCCAAAGATTTTTCAGGATTGGTTAGCTAAAATGGACTCATATTTTGACTGGTATAAGATGCATGATCCACACTGAGTGAGGTTTTCAAAAATGAGACTAACCAGGCAAGCTAAGTTTCATTGGGTAAATGTTAAAAGACAAGAAGCTTGCCTAGATCATAGACCCATAGAACATTGGGACTTGATGAAGGATAGACTAACAGAAAAATATGTCCAAATTTCTTATAGGGAACGTCTCATGGATCAACTCTATAGCCTTAGATAAGGTGACTGAGTACATGAGTAAATTTGATAAGCTATCCATTATATGTGGGGTAGAAGAGAGCATTAGCCAACAAATTTCTAGGTTTCGGATTGGCCTGCAACCTAAACTTAGAAAAGAGTTGTTTCCCTACCACATTGAATCCCTTGAGCATGCTTTTAATTTGGCACATGATTATGAGCAGATGATTAAAGCTCAATTGGGTTAAAAATTTGGAACCCCCTCCAATGTCACCAACCAAAGAAAGGCCACATTTTATGTGAGGATTGGACCTACCAACGCTGGTCAAGTTACCTCAAGAGGTAGCAATCCCACAATCTAGTAGCCTTTAGATAAAGGGAAAGCTCCTACGAATGGGTCTTCCAAACAAATGTCTGGAAGTGATGTGTGTTATAAGTGTCACAAAAGGGGCCATTTTGCCAAGCAATGCCCCACTAGGAACCTAGCCATTGAAAGAAAGGAAGAAGGAGAAGAATCAGGGGAAGAACACCCTACATTCCTAAAGAAGTAGCTAGTGAGGATGAATTATCCATAGAAGAAAAAGAAAATGAAACAGTGAATGTATGCGATGTATCATGATGACAACTCAAGAACAAGAGGATTGGTGCCAAACTTCTATTTTTCATACTTATATCAAGTGTTTCCTTGTCAAACAATCAAAGGTTTCTTCCTACAACCAGCTTCCTTGTTTTTTGCATCACCATTCTTTCCCAGCGCATGTGTTCGGCTCAATATGAGCCACATTTCCAACAATCTCCACTTTGGTGAATATTCACCACTTAGGAGAAATATGAAAGCATAACCCGTTGCTCTAACTGGGACAATAGATTGGGACCGCCTCCCATCTAGCACCTGGAGACGTTGATCAAGTCCAAGAATGCTTGAACTTGTCTGTTGTGACAGACTTTGTCAACATATCAGTCGCATTGTCAGATGTGTGAACCTTCTCAAGTATAAGTTCACCTAAAGCAATTAGTTCCCTGATCTTATGAAATCGTACACCAATGTGCTTTGTTCTCACATGATACATTTGATTTTACGCCAAATAGATGATGCTCTAACTATCATACTACAACCAAACTCTACCTTGTTGGACACCCAGCTCCTTGACTAATCCCGTAAGCCACAACTCTTCCTTGGCAACTTTAATCACTGCTATGTACTTCAATTCAGTAGTAGATAAAGTAACGAGTGACTGCACCATAGACCTACAACAAATAGGTCCTCCCACAAGGGTGACTACGTACCCTGTTGTAGACCTTCTGTCATCTAAGTCTCCTGCATAATCAGCATTCACATTCCCTACCACTGATGGATCACTCTATTGTGTACTGAACAAAATATCATACCCGGTTGTACCCCTCAAGTACCTAAGAATCCACTTGACTACACCCTAATGTTGTCGACCCGAATGCTCATCACGCTGATAGCATGTTCCAGGTCTAGCCTTGTATATACCATGGCATACATCAGACACCCCACTGCACTGGCATAGGTAACCTTCGACATGTCATGAACCTCATCGTTCATCTTTGGGCACTCGGTGGTAGACAACCTAAAATGACTCGGTAATGGTGTACTCACCGATTTAGCACTAGCCATGTTAAATCTCTCCAACTCCTTCTCCATATAGCTACTCTAAGATAACCATAATCTCTCTACAGCTCTATCATAGCGAATCTCCATGCCAAGAATCCTCTTGGTTGCACCCACGTATTTTATGTCGAACTCTTGACCCAACAAAGTATTCAACTAATTCACTTTAGTTATGTCTTTCGCAGCAATCAACATGTCATCGACATAAAGTAACAAAAATATGAGAGAACCGTCTTCAAGACTCCTTACATAAACATAGCAATCGTACTCACACCTCTTGTAGCCGATACTGATCATATAGGCATCAAACCGTTTGTACCACTGCCTTGGAGACTGCTTCAGCTCGTAAAATGACTTTTTTAGTTTACAAACCAAGTGCTCTTGTCCAAGTTGGACAAAACCTTTTGGATGTGTCATGTAAATCAACTCCTCCAAGTCACCATGAAGGAATGTCGTCTTTACGTCGATCTGATTCAGGTGCATGTAGTATTGCACCACCAATGCCAACACTACCCTCATGGAAGTGTGCCTAACCACAAGGGAGAATATCTCATCATAATCAACTCCCTTTCTTTACGAGTATCCCTTTGCTACCAATCGATCCTTGAACTTCTCTTTTTCCCTTTTTAAAACTGCTTCTTTCTTCCTGTACACCCACTTGCATCCAATTGCCCTCTTCCCAGTTAGAAGCTCCACCAAGTCCCGTGTCTGGTTCTTATGAAATGATTCCATCTCCTCCACTATAGCGCCCATCCAACCACCTTTCTACTGGTTGTGCACGGCCTCCTTAAAGGAAGTAGGATCCTTATTGTCGGTGATAAGTGCATAAAACACCAGATCGTCAAATCTGTACCTGGGGGGTGGCCTTACGATGCGTTTGGGTTTGTTTACAACTATACTACGATGCGGTTGCTAGTCATCCAAGTTAGAACTCCCTGTGTTTGGAACATCGTCATCTCTACCTTAAGTTTCTGACTCCACCTGCTGATCTTTTAATCTAGAACTCCCTATATTTCTACCTTGAGTCTCCAACTCCACTTGCACAACACGCTCATTGTTGCTACAATTTTCTAGCATATATTTTCTTCTTGAGTACGTCGTAATATGGATTTCTCATCGAAAATCATGTCCTTACTGATCACCACCTTGTTTGCCACCGGATCCCACAACTTGAACCCTTTCACACCTTTCTAATATCCCAAAAAGATGCACCATCTAGACTTTGTCTCAAGCTCTAATCTCTCCTCACCAAGAATGTGCACATAGGTTGGACACTTAAATACTCTCAATTCGAAGTAGTCTACCTTATTACCTGTCCACACCTCCTCAGTAACTTTCCCATCTTGTGATGCCCTTGGTGATTTGTTTACCAAGAAACAAGTCATACTAACCGTATCGACCCATAAATTCATAGTGAGACTTACATTCAACCTTAGATACTGAGCCCTTTCAGTTAGGGTTCGATTCATCCTTTCTGCCATATCATTTTGTTGTGGTGTCTGACATATTGTAAAATATCTCCTTATGCCATTATGCTTGTAAAACTCTTTGAAACTCGAGTTTGTGTACTCAATGTCGTTGTCTGACCTAAGGCATTTAATCTTTCTCCAAATTGGTTTTCCACCTCAACTCACCAAAATTTAAACTTGGCAAACGTCTTTGAATTGTGCCGTATGAACACCCATACCTTCAGTGAGTAATCATCGATGAAACTCACGAAATACACATATCCCTCTCGTGATGCCACTCTCACTGACCCCTAAACATCTGAGTGAATGTAGTCAAGTATTCCCTCCATCTTGCGCATGACTGCCATGAACTGAACCCTATTCTACTTCTCAAGCACACAGTACTTGCAAAAATCCAACTTACATGATTTGACTCCCTTCAAAAGATTTCTCTTGTGAGGTTCCTTCATTCCACACTCACCCATATTCCTTAACTGCATATGCCACAAAACGGTACTATCAGACTCATACTCTGTGACTGTAGCTCCACCTACAACCGTAGTACCCAACAGTGTATAGATATTCCTTGGTACTCTTTTCCCCTTCATCACAGTCAGAACACCTTTGCTCACCTATAGAGACCCGAAAATTTAATAAATGAAAATGATAAGGGAAAAAAGGGAAAAGGGAAAGGAAAGAGAAAGAAATTTAAAAGGGGCAGCAGTACGGACTCGTCGACGAACCCATTATCTTTGTCAACAAACGTCCTTCCTGGTTTCGTTGATGAGTACACGTGTTTCGTCGATGAGGAGATACCAAGAGTAGAGAATTTTAGGCCATTAAGGGTTCATCAATGAACCCATTATCTTCGTCGATGAACGCCCTTCTGTGGTTCATTGACGAGTACATGTGTCTCATCAACGAAAACACCTGGCCAGCAGTCTATATATAGCCAAAAATCAGATTTTTGCTAGAGAAAATGGGTTTCCTTGTAGAGACCCAAAAAATAATAGCAAATAAATAATAGAGAGAAAAGAAAATTAAAAAGGGAGAAAGTAGGGTTCGTCAACGAATGCCCTGGCTTTGTCGATGAACTCCCATATCATGGACAAACTTCAGTGTTTCGTTGATGAAAAGATACCGAGAAGAGTGATTTTAGACCCTTTGGTTCATCGACGAGTTCATCACCTTCGTCAATGAACTCCCTTCTTTGGTTCGTCAACGAGTACACGTGGCTCGTCGATGAAGCCATTTGGACAATTACCTATATATAGTCGAAAATTGCATTTTCAGCGAAAGAATTGTTTTCTTATTGTTTCTCTCTCTAAAAATCCGGCCCTCTCATCCTCTTTGTAAGATTCCGGCCTCATTTCTCCCTAGTTCGACGATCAGAAGCTACCATGATGATCCTAGAGAGATTCTCTACAAATTAGCCAGAGCAAAATTTTGGTTTTAGGAGTTTAGGCACCATCCCAAAATCAGGGTAAGTAGGATATTTTAGGGTTTTCATAGTTATCAGGCTTTTCTGAACTCAAATTTTGTATTAGATGTTGATATACTGGTGTTTGGGATGATTAAACTAGGGTATTGTGGTTTTAGAGTTTGGGTTTCCAATCACCGCAGGCATGGGTTGAGGATCCTAGCAGGTGTTATCTCAGGAACCAGGTAAATGATAAATAGTTTATAGTTTAGAAATGTGAGTATGATAATTATTCTGGATATTTAGTTGATTGACAAGGAGATATATATATATATATATATATATAAGAAAGATGAGACTATGAGGATGTGTATTAATTATAGAGAAATAAACAAAGTGACAGTTAGAAATAAATATCCTCTTCCCAAAATCGATGATTTATTTGATCAACTCCAGGGGACCCAGGTCTACTTGAAGATTGACTTGCAATCGAGATATCACCAAGTAAAAGTTAGAGCAAAGGACATCTTGAAGACAGCTTTCCAAACCAGGTATGAGCACTGTGAGTTCTTGGTAATGTCGTTTGGTCTGACTAATGCACCCACAGTGTTCATGGATCTAATGAATCAGGTGTTCCATCAGTACTCAGAATAGTTTGTTGTGGTATTTATTGATGATATACTAGTCTACTCAAAGAGTTTTGAGGAGCACGAAGAACATCTGAGGTTGGTATTGTAGGTATTGAGGGAAAAGAAACTATTTGCTAAATTCAAGAAATACGAATTTTGGCTAAGGCATGTCACTTTCCTAGGGCATGTGATCTCTAGGGATGGCATATCAATAGACCCTAGTAAGATAGAAGCAGTGGTGAATTGAGTGAGACAAGGGAATGTTCAGGAGGTTAGAAGTTTTCTAAGTCTAGAAGGGTACTACAGGCATTTTGTGGATGACTTTTCCAAATTATCAGGTCCACTGGCATGACTCAAGAGGAGAAAAGTGAAATTTGAATGGACCAACGAGTGTGAATAGAGATTGTAGGAGTTGAAGCAGTGGCTTGTCTCTGCACCGGTGTTATCTATTCTGTCAGAAGAGGATGAATTTGTTATGTATAGTGACACATCATTGAGAGGACTCGGATGCGTGTTGATGCAGCATAGGAGGGTTATTGATTATGCTTCCCGGCAGCTTAAGGAGTATGAAAAGAATTACATGAAAAGAATTACCCGATGCATGACTTAGAATTAGCTGCAGTGGTGTATGCTTTAAATATATGGAGGCACTATCTTTATGGTGGGAGATTTGAGATCTTCATTGACCACAAGAGTTTGAAGTATTTCTTTACCCAGAAAGAATTGAATATGAGGCAGAGAAGATGGCTAGAGCTCATTAAAGATTATGATTGTACTATCAACTACCACCCAGGGAAAGCAAACATGGTGGCTAATGCATTGAGCTAAAAATTAGTGGGAGCAGCATTGTTAGTAGTGGAGACTCAGCATCCGATTCAGATGGATTTTGAAAGGATGGTCACCAAGCATTTATTGCTAACTTAGTGTTACGACCTACCTTGTAGGAGAGGATTAAAGTTGCTTAGAGGAATGACACAGAATTGGTAGAATTGATAGATAAAGTGCAGGATGGATAGGGGAGGAGTTCAATATTTCAGATAATTGAGCTCTGAGGCTTCTACTAGGCTGTGTGTACCTGCAGATGCTGAGATTAAGAAGGCTATTCTAGAGGAGGCTTATAGATCCCTTTACATAGTTCATTCTGATGGCACTAAGATGTATCGGGACCTTCGAGAGTCATTCTGGTGGAGTGGTATGAAGAGGGTGAAAACTAAGATGTAGTCCCAAGAGGGGGAGGGGTGAATTGGATTTTTCAAAATTTCTCTTAATTCCTTGTAAGACTTCTTAACTTCTTTTATTTCTTTTAACCAATTCTTAATTTGTCAATCACACAAGAACTCAACTTCTTTTATACAATCAACAACACAACTATTTAAACAACCAAGTAACTAATCAATCAACCAAACCAATTATCCAAAACACGATATTCAAACCAAGATATATAAGATACAAGATTTCAGCTCTTGTTTATTTGCAGCCTTGAAAGTATGAAAGTTTGATTCAAGCCCTGTAGAGAATGTAATTTGTCTCTCAATTTAATATTAAACAAAACATTCACGCTCTTCCCAAAATTTAGAATTCAAATAAACTCTTAGTTAATTTATTTTTGGGATGTCAAGTAATGTTCCGCAAAGTATGGTTTAACCAACGTACTCCCTTTCGGTTTCCGCAACCCAAATCAAAATTAGACTTTAAGTTTACTTGATTTCCGAATATACGTAGTATATATGATTAAGAAATTAAATCATCCACGCAATTTATATGTGTTGAAATTAAAGAGTAAGGGAAAGAGAGAGTGAGACCGGGATTTTTACGAGGTTCGACTTATACCCAGCCTACGTCTTTGCCTTTGGAAAACCACCAAAGGATTACTAAAATCAATTCCTTTACTGGGCAGAGCAACACCGATTACACACTCCTTCAGTAGGCTAGAGCCCGCCTCTCCAAACGATGTACCCTTATTCGGTCACTCCTTTAATTAGGCTAGAGTCCACCTCTCTAAGCGATATCTCCATGCTTAGCCAATGATCCAAATAACCTTGAACCTTAAATATCTACAAGATACAAATCAAATAGATGTACAAAGAATTGCTCCTAAAAGAGCTGATTAGTATAGTTCAAAACTATATACTTCAATGTAATTCACAATATGAAGTTCAGATTGAACCTCTAGAAGTATTTCACCGTATGATTCTTTCAATGGATGAAAGAATTAGTAGTTGTAGCATAATATCAGTGAGTATAATTAGTAAGAACTCAGTAAGCTTCGTGCAATTTGAGAGCAAGAAAGAGCTTTGAGAATTTAAGAACAATTGAGAAAATTTTTGAATGTTGAATTGAATTCTTGGTTCATTAATTCAATTCTCTAAGGCTTATTTATAGAATTAAAAAAGTATGTAACTTGATCCCCGAGTGACTTGGAGTATTCCCCAAGTTTTCTCAAAGTTTGAGCCCAAAGCAATCTCATTTAAAAAATTTGTCTGTTATAGAAATTTAAAATCTATCGCGTGATAGTTGATTGTCCCTTTTTGGATAGTCGTCTGTCTAGTTTTTTTAAAGGGGTAGTAGGGTGGCAGTCGCATGTCAACAGGAGAGGCAAGCGCCTGTCACTGAACAACTGGGTTTTTAAATATGACCAGAAGGGTGACAGATGACTGTCAAAACACAGTCAGTCATCTCAAGTTGCACTGATAGTCACCTGTCCAGTTCTAGACAGTTGACTGTCATGTCTCTGTCTGCTTATTTAATACCCTTTAACATGGCAGTTGACTGTCCATGTGCAGTTAGTTGCCTATCAACCAATTGTTTCTTGTTTTAAAATATTTTTGTTCTCTTTCTTCTTTGCTAATTTAAGCTTTGGAATATCAATTTGTTTTTCCTTGAAAAATATGTTCCAAAACTTAAAACTAAGGTCTCTAAGTCTCGTTTGCCTAATGAGCTTCAAAATGAAAATTCATACTTGAAGTACTTACAAAGCTTGTTCTAAAGACTCATTTGCCTCTTCTTTGCTTTGAGTTCTCTTTTATTACTGAGCTTTAATGATCTTGAATTTGATGTGAGCTTTCAAGATTTATCTCTCTTGATCTTTCAATATTACTTTGGATTTTGAGCTTCATTGATCTTTGAACTTTCCATGTTGATCACTTGAACTTTCATTCTTGAAGCTTTTTCTTTAATATCAATGCTCTCAAGATCTTCAAGTTTTAATCCATGCCTTAAGCCTGATATAATCATCTTACTTTGAAGTACAAGATTGTATGAAGTCTTTAACCCTACATTCATCATTGAGTCCTGAAAAGACAACACAAACAAAACATGTTAAGTTCTACTTGTTTGTTAGCATAAAAAAAGGATGTTAAGCCTTGTAAGGCCAACGGAGGGAGATAGCTGAATTCGTGAAGTAGTGTTTGACGTGCCAACAGGTGAAGGTTGAGCACCAGAGACCGGCAGGATAGTTGCAGCCACTCCACATCCCTGAATGGAAATGGGATCATATATCCATGGATTTCGTCACAAGTCTACCACCGACGCTGCATGGACAGAATGCTATTTGAGTGATCATCAATCGGTTGACAAAAACCCTCATTTTCTCTCTATTAAAGTCAACTACTTTATGAACAGGTTGGTAGAGCTATATATACAGGAGATAGTTCGATTCCATGGTGTGCCAGTATCCATAGTTTCAGACCAAGACCCACATTTCATGTCACAATTTTGGAGAAGTTTGTAGGAAGTTTTGGGGTCTTAGTTATCATTCAGCACAAATTTTCATCCTTAGATTGATGGGCAGACAAAGAGGATGATTCAGATACTTGAGGATATGCTACGAGCATGTGTGCAAGATTTCAGGGGTAGTTGGACCCAGTATATGCCCCTGGTAGAATTCGCATATAATAACAGCTTTCAGGCCAGCATCGGGATGGCACCTTATGAGGCATTATATGGTAGGAGGTGCCATTCTCCACTATACTGGGATGAAATGAGTGAAAAGTTTTGGGACCAAAGTTAGTGCAGCAAGCATACGATAAAGTCCGACTTATTAAAGACAAAATCAGTGTAGTTTAGAGTCGGTAGAAAAGCTACGCAGATACTTGCCGCTAGGAATTGGAAATTGAGATAAAAGACCATGTGTTCCTGAAAGTAGTGCCGCTGATAGGAGCTATGAGGTTTGGGAAGAAGGGTAAGTTGAGCCCTAAGTTTATTAGCCCATTGGGGATACTTGAGAGAGTGGGATCAGACGCCTATAGGCTAGCTTTACCACCAACTCTATCTAGGATTCATGATGTATTTCATGTTTCTATGCTGAGGAAATACATCCCAAATCCCTCCCATGTGATCAGCTATGAGGAGATAGAGCTTAGAGATACTTTGGTATGTGAGGAAACACCAGTCCAGATTCTGGGTAGGAAAGAACAGGAGTTACGCACCAAGAAGATTCCATTAGTAAAAGTCTTGTGGAGGAATCACACAGAAGAGGAAGCCTCATGGGAGTTAGAGGAGGAGATACGATAGAAATACCCACATCTGTTCAGTGGGGATCAGTATTAGACAAAGAAGAAACAACAATAGTTCAGATAAAGTAAGTTTTGTTTTGATATCGTTTATATAATACAAAGTAGTTGATGTATAAGTTGAGTTTTAGGATAGGTAGTGTTTTGGTAATGGGAGAATTTTCTTTTATGTATATATTTGTAACCTTCCAAAACCTTAATTGTAACCACGGTATTCCTCCACCATAAGTGAGGGTAATTAATAAAATAAGTAGCAAATTTTCTTCAGAGAATGGTGTATAGTACAGTCAGCAAATTTCGAGGATGAAATTTTATAAGGAGGGGAGAATGTAAAGACCCGAAAAATAATAGCAAATAAATATTAGAGAGAAAGGAAAATTAAAAAGGGACAAAGCAAGGTTCATCGACGAATGCCCTGGCTTCGTCGACGAACTCCCATATAAGGTTCGTGGACGAACTTCAGTGTTTCGTCGACGAAAAGATATCGAGAAGGGTGATTTCAGACCCTTTGGTTCGTCGATGAGCTCATCACCTTCATCAACAAACTCTTTTCTTTGGTTCGTCAACGAGTACACGTGGCTCATCGATGAAGCCACGTGGACAACTGCTTATATATAGTCGGAAATTGCATTTTGAGCGAGAGAATTGTTTTCTTATCATTTCTCTCTTTAAAAATCTGGCCCTCTCACCTTCTCTTTAAGATTTTGGCCCCGTTTCTCCCTAGTTCGATGATCATAGCTACCATGATGATCCTGGGGAGATTCTCTACAAATTAGTCGAAGCAGAATTTTGGTTTTAGGAGTTCAGGCATCATCCCAAAATTAGGGTAAGTAGGATATTTTAGGGTTTTCATAGTTATCAGGCTTTTCTGAACTCAGATTTTGTATTAGATATTGATATACTGGTGTTTAGGATGATTAAAATAGGGTGTTTTGGTTTCAGGGTTTGGGTTTCCAAACACCGCAGGCATGGGTTGAGGATCCCAGCGGGTGTTATCTTAGGAACGCAGGTAAATGATAAATAGTTTATAGTTTAAAAATGTGAGTATGATAATTATTCTGGATATTCAGTTGATTGACAGGGAGATATATTTATAATTTTAGGGTTTGGAATTATGAACGCTGTAGGCGTGTGTTAGAAATCAGTAGACGAACTCAATTAGTCATGTAAGGGAAATATGTTATGCCAGTTAACTTAGGAATTTTACCGGTAAAGCATAGTATTTGAAGATGAGTTACAAGTATGGTTTTTGAATAAATTAGAGCATGGAAATTATACAGTATTACAGATGATATTTATTGAGTTTTATTTAATTTGTGTGGCATAAGAAATATTGGAAAATTACAAAAATTTATATAGATCTATAGAATCATGATTATACAGTTTTTATAGAATTATGATATACAACTTATACAGTTTTATTTACAAAGCTATGGTTATACAGAGTCTTACAGAATTATAGTTTACATGGTTATATAGAAATATAATTATACAGTATTTTATAGAACCATGTTTATATAATATTTTACAGAACCATGTTTATATAGTATTTTATAGAACCATGTTTATACAGTATTTTACATAATTATGTTTATACAAATTTTTATGGAACCATGATATATAGAGCATAGAACCATGACATACAAAAATACAGATTATACAAAAATATAGATTATACAGAAATACAGTTGTTACAACGTCATGGTTAATACAGTTGATACAGAATCATGGTAAAACAGTTAGATGTTGTATAGAAATAATATTATACAGTATCAGACCCTGATGGAATAGAGTAGTTTAAAGAGCACGGTACCTTAGTTGTACAATATAGACAGTGCAACCATACGTCTCAGATAGAGTATGATATTGCTGATTGTGCCATAGGTTAAGTAGAGGGCTCCCTGGCGTTCAGACCAAGTGGAGCGGGCCTTTCGTGCTATAGGCATATACAGACATATGCATACAGTTAGACTAGCACTGGTGGGCCAACCAGTGTTTAGTCCCGCCTACAAGCCTTACAACCCTGTCATGAGGGGTTAAATCATGACATACAACCATCTAGGGAAGTTTTTAGAATGATGTACATATATATAGTATATACAATAAACAGAGATTACCTATTATAGTTAAAAGTATGATTGAATAGATAACTCAGAAATTATGTATTTTAAATGACATAGGTGTGGGTTATTATATAGATACTTTCTATATGACTTCTCATTTATAGTTTAATTAAAGATTATGTTTTGTATTCAAACTCATATGCCACACACTGGTAATGACATGTTTCTCCTTACTGAGAGGTGTCTCACCCCAGCATTATGAACATTTCAGGTAATCCAGAGAGATGTGAGGGGCCGACTCAGAGATAAAGGAGGTGGCCGAGTCAGTATAGTTTTGGGGCAAGTCTCGGGGTGAGTAGTAGAGCCCTTAGTATTTTGGGATTTTTGGGAAATGATGTACATGTGTTTATATATTTATAGGTGGAACAGTATTACTTTGGTATTGTGTATTTTGGGATATGGTTTGGACATTTATGTTTTTTCGCTGCATAGGTAATATACTTGGAATGCACAGGTTACCACGACATCCACTCAGGGCTGTGATGGTGATAGATATTTATATACAGGGTATCAAAGTTATAAAATAGCTTGATAGTAAAAAAAAAAATGGTCAGAAATTTTGGGTCGTTACATTCCTTCTCTCTCTCTTTACACTTCAGATCCTCCACTTTCTCTCTTCATTTCTAGCTCTATTTTAGGCCGTTTCAATGATCAGAAGTTACCACGAGGATATAGGGATGATTCTCTGCAAGTTGACTGGAGTGGATTGTTGATTTGGAGTCCTTGGGCACCACTCCAAATTTAGGGTAAGCGAGTTATTTTTGGATTTAAATGATTATTTGAGATATGTGGACCCAGGGAATGTGTTAGATGATAATTATTTTGGGGTTGGGTTGATTGAACTGGGGATAATGCGATTTTAGGGTTTGGAATTCTGAACGACACAGGCGTGGTTTAGGATTTTTCAACAGACTTCTCAAGAAACAGGTAAGGGGATAGATTAAGTCAGGTTTTTTTAGAAAATTAATTATTGAATATACAATATTTGATTCATAAATTTATATATGACTTAGTATAGTTTTTGGGAATACTGATGTTGAACCGAGGAAGCCTTGAAAACAGGTTTAATATTATTTTGTCAGTAAAATATGTTTTCCCGGCCAATTAAAATATCATAGTGTAGTAGTCACTTATGTGTGGCATGAGTATAAATTTTACTGTAAATAATGATATGTCAGAATATGAATGATTTCATAGAACAAACATGATTCGACGATAGTTTTTAGAAAAAAAACTATAAACAGGAACAACAATTATATTTTCAGTATATTGTGATATTCAGCCGGTGCAGATGCCGTGATATTTAGTCGGTGCAGATGTCATGATATTTAGTCAATGCAGATGCCATGATATTTTAGACGGCATAGATGCCATGATATTTTAGCCGGCCTAGATGCCGTGACTGGACATGTTATAGCAGTTATTCAGGAAATATTGTCATTATAGATGTTATACAAAATTATGAAACAGATATATAATAGTATAATGAAATATATTATATGATAGCAGAACCCAGATGACTTAGTTTAGATTCAGAGCACGGTACCATAGCTATCAGATCAGGAATTGCTACCACACGTCTCAGATAGCGTGTGGGAGATGGATAGTTGATTGAGCTTATAGTAGAGTAGTGTGCCCCCTGGAAGTCCAAACTAGGCTGGGCAGGCTAATCGTACTTACAAACTTATCAGTTTTGGCTTAGCGTGGTAGGCCAACCATTTCTAGGTCCCTCCTACGGGCTGCACAACCCAGTCAGGTGGGGTTAATACATGACATCAGCTAGCTATCCATCCAGGGTATGATTTCAATATTATATAGCTATAGCAGATGATTTATATGTATACAGAAATCTAGTATAACACAGTATATTATATGGAAATATGATTTATTCAGATTTATACAAAATAGTTTTACCTGATTTATTAAATATAGTTACATTATGTACAGATTTTCCTTACTTATCAATTACAGTTTAACAAGTATGATATATGCTATAATACAATAATACTCATGTTGCCATACACGGGTTTTAGTCTCTTTCCCTTAGTGAGAGGTGTCTCACCCCAGCAATATAAACATTTCAGGAA
Source organism: Malania oleifera (assembly GCF_029873635.1). Taxonomy (NCBI): domain Eukaryota; kingdom Viridiplantae; phylum Streptophyta; class Magnoliopsida; order Santalales; family Ximeniaceae; genus Malania; species Malania oleifera. Next base: position 81,495,680 of record NC_080417.1, on the reverse strand, counting down.
ACCCAGACAGACAAGTGAAGCGAGCTCTGAGATAGAGGAGGCTGTTAATGCTACCCTAGCTGAAGGGTAAGTGGTTAGTTTAAGATCAGGATGAATTTTTTGGGGTTTGACCCTAGGATATTTATGGTCCTTTTTGGGATGTATATGTGTAATTTTTGGTTATAGTCAAACTCTGGTATTGTATATAAGTTCAAGTATATTATGGTTTCCGCTGCATAGTTGATGTATTTATAAATAGGTGTATCCCCGGTTCCCTTGGGGTTTGAGTTGAGTTTGTATATGTTTTACGGTATCAGAGTTATTATTATTATTATTATTATTATTATGTGAAAAAAATATAGCAGAATTAAAAAAAAATATAGCAGAATTTTGGGGATGTTATAGTTTGGTATCAAAGCCTAGGTTGTTAGGTTCTGTAGACTTTAGTGTACAACAGAAACAATACCAGAGTATAGGAGTAGATTTTGAAGAGGATAGGGAATGGGTAGATCAGGATTTTAGTGAGTTAATGTTGGGAAATTAATATAAGAATTTAGGGTTTTGTTCTGCAGTCTAGAAGCAGGATTTTCGTAGTGGTTTCTGTGTCTTTATTAGGGTGATGATTTTAGGAAAGCCATAGTAAACTATTGTTGGGTTGTGTTTCTAAATTGCAGGACTGAATCTTAAATTGAGAATGAAGACGTCTGGTTAATTGATGATATGAGATTATAGTTAGATAAATATATTAGTTATGTTATGAAGATAGGGTCCTTAGATTATGTTTATTTTCTTTTCAGGATGGACCCTGGGGGTAGCAGTACTCATGCTAGTGGTAATGATAGTGCAGGGCCCTCTAGTATGGGCGGCGATGATTTTGATGCAGTTTTGCGCAGTGTAACTCAACAGGTTATGGCTGAGATTGCACGGAGTTCTAGGGAGCAGGGAGGCCCATCAGCAGGCTAAGGCTGCACTATAGGGCAGTTCACCAAAATGAAGCCTTCGACTTTTTCAGGGAGTACATACCCGATTACGGCAAAGAACTGGGTGCAGGAAATGGAAAAGATACAGACTATACTACGCTGCACCGATGAAAAGAGAGTATTATATGCCATCTTCAGACTAACAGGGGAGGCTGAGCGTTCGTTATTGACTGTAAGACTTCTGGAGGAGCAGAGACCGATACCTGTGACTCAAACCTAGAGCCGGTTTAAAGAGGTATTCTTTGATTGATATTTCCTTACCACCACTAGAGAAGCTAAAGTGGAGGAATTCTTGAACCTAACTTAGGGGCATCTGACAGTTCAACAATACGCATCAAAATTTATTGAATTGTCCTGCTTTGCCCTGTATATAGTCCTAGATGAGGCAAAGAATGCAAGAAAATTTAAGAGAGGTTTAAGGCAAGAAATCTATGAACAGGTAACCATTTTGAAGGTGCAGGATTTTGTCGAGCTAGTGGATAGAGTCATCATGGCAGAGGTGAGCAGGCAGAGGGGTGCTGAGGTTGAGGGCTAGAGGAAGAGACCCACACCTCCTAGATCTCAAGCGGGTTCTAGCCGAGACCCATGGAGGAGAGGTGGATACTGCAGGGGACAGAGGCAGGAGACAGGGAGCTATGAGATGCAAGGTGAGCAGACTTATCCCGTTTGTCTTGGTTGCGGTAAAAGACACATGGGAGAGTGCCAAGCAGGGAGAAATGTCTGCTACCAGTGTGGTAGATCGGGTCACTTGGCATGAGACTGTCGTGCACCGTGGAGTAATGCTCTTACTCCCAGACCATTCTGAGGAAACATCCAGGTGCCCCGTGGAGGCTAGCAAAGAAATACTACGCAGGCGCAGGTCTACGTATTGACACTAGGAGATGCTGAGGCAGCTGACAATGTGGTGATAGGTACTATTAATATGCTTTCAATTAAAACTATTATTTTATTTGATTCAGGGGCCACACATTCTTTTGTTTCTGTGGGACATACTAAGTTATGTGGGGATAGAAACACATATATTAGACACCAAATTAGTAGTAGCTACATTGAAAGGATCAGTAGTGAGGTGTCGAAAGGTAATTAAAGGCTATCCAGTATATATTTAGGGGAGAGTATTACTAGATGACCTAGTAGTGTTGGACATGCATGGATTTGATATGATCTTGGGAATGGATTTGTTAGCTGCTAATTATGCTGGCATCAACTATCATCAGAAAGTGGTGATGTTCAGACCTCTTGGAGAGCAGAAGTTCAGATTTGTGGGGTCACGTGTGCATTCCTCACCACAGCTAGTGTTAGCCATTCAAGCAAGGAGGCTACTCCTGGACGGATGTCAGGGGTATATAGCCTATGCAAAGGAAGTGCCAAAGAAAGAATTGAAGCTTACCATTTTTCTAGTGGTGAGAGAATTTTCAGATGTTTTTCCTGAGGAGCTACCTGGATTGCCGCCCGACCGTGAGATTGACTTTTCCATTGAGTTACTTCTAGGGACGACACCAATTTCTAAAGCTACCTACAGAATGGCTCTAGTAGAGCTAAAAGAGTTAAAAGATCAGTTGTAGGACTTGTTAGATAAGGGATTTATCAGACCCAGTGTATCACCCTGGGGAGCGCCCGTTCAGTTTGTAAAGAAGAAAGTCAGGACTATGATGATGTGTATAGACTACAAAGAAATAAATAAAGTAACAATTAAGAATTAGTATCCTCTTCCTAGCATAGATGACTTGTTCGATCAGCTCTAGGGTACACAAGTTTATTCAAAGATTAATCTAGGATTTGGGTATCATCAAGTGAAGGTCAAGGTAGAGGATGTCTCTAAGACAGCGTTCTAAACTTGGTATGGCCATTATGAGTTTCTGGTCATGCCATTCAGACTGACGAATACTCCTGCTATATTTATGGATCTGATGAATAGAATTTTCCATTAGTACTTGGACCAGTTTGTAGTGGTTTTCATTGATGATATACTGGTCTATTCGAGGAGTTTCGAGGAGCATGAAACACATTTAAGGCTGTTACTTTAGATACTTAGAGAAAGAAAGTTGTACACCAAATTCAAGAAGTGTGAATTTTGGTTAGAGAAAGTTGCATTCCTTGGGCATGTAGTATCCGGGGATGTAATCTTTGTAGATCCCAGCAAGATAGAGGCAGTGGTGAATTGGGAAAGACTAAGAAATGTTCAGGAGATCAGAAGCTTCTTGGGGTTGGTAGGATATTATCACTGGTTCGTAGAGGGATTTTCTAGGCTATCAAGGCCTCTGACACAACTAACTAGGAAGAATCCTAAGTTTGAATGGAATGATGATTATGAGTAGAGTTTCCAGGAATTGAAGCAGTGGCTCGTCATTGCACCAGTATTGACTATTCCATCAGGAAATGATGAATATGTAATCTACAGTGATGCGTCTCTAAAGGGGCTCGAAAGTGTTATGATGTAGCAAGGAAAAGTGGTGGCATATGCATATGGGAAACTCAAGGAATATGATAAGAATTATCTTACACATGATTTAGAGTTGGCTGCAGTGGTGTACGCATTGAAGATTTAGAGGCATTATCTGTATGGTGGAAGGTGTGAAATATTTACAAATCATAAAAGTTTAAAGTACTTCTTCATGTAGAAGGAATTGAATATGAGACAGAGGAGGTGGCTCGAGCTGATTAAAGACTATGATTGCACCATCAGTTACCACCCAGGAAAAGCAAATATGGTAGCTAATGCGTTGAGTCGTAAATCAAGGAGCACATTTGTATCAGCAATAGTAATTGCACATAAGATCAGAATGGATTTGGAAAAACTTAGGGTGGAGCTTGTAGAGAGTAATCATCAAGTGTTCATCTATAATCTAGTGGTGTAGACCATATTGCTGGAACAGATTAAAGCTGCTCAGGTGAAAGATGTGGAGTTAATGAAGATTATGGATAAGGTGCAGAGCTGTTAGGAAGCAGAGTTCAATATTTCAGATGATGGAGTTTTGAGGTTCCGTACCAGACTTTGTGTGCTTGCAGATGCTGAGATTAAACGAATCATGCTGGAAGAGGCGCACCGTTCCCTATATACAGTACATCCAGGGAGTACGAAAATGTACAGGGATTTGAGGTTATCCTTTTGGTGGAGCAATATGAAAAGAGAGATTGCTGAATATATAAGGCAGTGTTTAACATGCTAGCAAGTGACGACTGAGCATCAGAGACTGGCAGGGCCATTGCAACTACTTCACATTCCCGAATGGAAGTGGGAACATATTGCTATGGACTTTGTATTAGGGTTACCGCCAGCATAGCATGGATAAGATACCATTTGAGTAGTCGTTGATAGACAAACGAAGATCGCCCATTTTCTTCCCATCAGAGTAAATTACTCCATGGGTAGATTGGCAGAGCTCTATGTATAGGAAATAGTTAGTTTGTATGGAGTGCCTGTGTCTATTGTTTCTAACCGGACCCACATTTTACATCTCAGTTTTGGAAAAACTTATAGAGAGCTTTGTGGTCTCAGTTGGCTTTTAGCACGACTTTTCATCCCTAGACCGATGGACAAACTGATAGGACTATTAAGATATTGGAGGATATGCTGCGTGCTTGTGTGCTAGATTTTGGAGGAAGTTGGATTTAATACTTGTCATTAGTAGAGTTTGCCTACAACAACAGCTACCAGGCGAGTATTGGGATGGCCCATATGAGGTATTGTATAGACAGAGGTGTCGATCTCCTTTATATTGGGATGAAATTAGAGAGAAGCAGATATTGGGGACAGAGATGGTATAGCGAGCTTTTGAGAAAATCAAGCTTATCTAGGAGAGAATTAAGATAGCTCAGAGCCGATAGAAAAGCTATGCAGATACCCATTGACAAGAGCTAGAATTTGATGAGGGTGATAAAGTATTCTTGAAAATTGCACCAATGAAAGGGGTAATGAGATTTGAGAAGAAGGGTAAGCTTAGCCCTAGGTATATTAGGCTGTTTGAGATATTGGAAAGAGTTGGCCCAATTGCCTAGATGTTAGCGTTACCCCCAGCGCTATCTAGAATCCAAGATGTATTTTATGTGTCCATGTTAAAGAAATACATCCCAGATCCGTCTCACATAATAAGTTATGAAACACTAGAGATTGGTGAGACCTTATCTTATGAAGAAATATTAATGCAGGTCTTAGATTATAAAGAACATGAATTACGTACCAAGAAAATCCCTCTAGTTAAAGTACTCTGGAGGAACCATGCAGTGGAGGAAACCTCATGGGAATTGGAAGAGGAGATGCGTCAGAGGTACCCACACCTATTCAGTGGGGTTTAGTAGTAGTCAGAAAGGAAAGGCAATGGTTTAGGTAAGAAATCATGTAAATAGGTAGATTTTTGTGCAGGTTAATCAAGTGTATGTAATAGTTTTCTATTTTGATTGGTTTTGGGAGAGTTTTGTTTGGTTATTGTAATTCCCCAAGGCTGTAAGGTATTCTTTCGCTATAAGTGAGGGTGATTAATAAAATTATAGTGGGGTTTCCTCAAAAAGTGATACATGTGAGAGATAACAAATTTCAACGATGAAATTTTTTATAAGGAGGGGAGGATGTACAGACTCGAAAATTTCATAAATGAAAAAAGGGAAAAAGGAAAGGAAAAAGAAAGAAATTTAAAAGGGGCATCGGCAGGGACTCGTTGACGAACCCATTATCTTCGTCGACAAACGTCCTTCCTGGTTTCATCGACGAGTACCTGTGCCTCGTCGACAAGGAGATACCGAGAGTAAAGAATTTTAGGCCATTAAGTGCTCTTCAATGAACCCATTATCTTCGTCGATGAATGCCCTTTTGCGGTTCGTCTACGAGTACATGTGTCTCATTGACGAAGGCACATGGCCAGTAGTCTATATATAGCCAAAAATCAGATTTTTGCGAGAATAAAAGGGTTTCCTTCTCTCTCTCTCTCTCTCTCTCTCTCTCTCTCTAAACTTTGGATCCTCCACCTTCTCTCATTTTCGGCTCCATTTTAGGCCTTTTCGACGATTAGAAGTTACCACGAGGATTTAGGGATGATTCTTTGCAAGTTGACCGGAGCGGATTGTTGATTTGGAGTTCTTGGGCACCACTCCAAAATTAGGGTAAGTGAGTTATTCTAGGGTTCAAATGATTATTTGGGGTATGTGGACCCAGGGAGTGTGTCAGATGATAAATATTTTGGGGTTGAATTGATTAAACTGGGGATAATGTGATTTCAGGGTTTGGAGTTCTGAACACCACGGGCGTGGTTTAAGATTTTTCAATAGGCTTCTTAGGAAACAGGTAAGGGGATAGAATAAGTTAGGTATTTTTAGAAAATTAATTATTGAATATACAATATTTGATTCAGAAATTTATGTATGGTTTAGTTTAGTTTTTGGGAGTACTAATGTTGAATTGAGGAAACCTTGAAAGCAAATTTATTATTATTTTGTTAGTAAAATATGTTTTCCCAGTTAGTTAATATATCATAATGTAGCACTCACTTATGTGTGGCATGAGTATAAATTTTACTGTAAATAATGATATGTCAGAATATGAATGATTTCACAGAACAAACATGATTTGACGACTATTTTTAGAAAAACTATAAATAGAATAGCAATTATATTTTTAGTATATTGTGATATTCAGCCAGTGTAGTTGTCGTGATATTCAATTGGCACGGATGATGTGATATTTCAGCTGACGCAAATGCCGTGATATTTTAGCTGGCCTAGATGTCGTGATTAGACATGTTATAATAATTATTTAGGAAATATTATCATTACAAATGTTATACAGAACTATGAAACAGTTAAATAACAGTATTATGAAATATATTATTTGATAGCAGAACTCGGATGACTTAGTTTAGATTCATAGCATGGTATCGTAGTTATCAGATCAGGAAGTGCTACTATATGTCTCAGATACAGTATGGAAGATGGATAGTCGATTGAGCCTAGAGTAGAGTAGTGTGTCCCCTGGCAGTCCGGACCAGGCTGGGTAGGCTAATTGTACTTATAGACTTATCAGTTTTGACTGAGTGTGGTAGGCCAACCATTACTAGGTCCCGCCTATGGGTGCACAACCTAGTCATGTGGGGTTAATACATGACATCAACTAGCTATCCATTCAGGGCATGATTTCAGTATTATATAGATATAGAAGATGATTTAAATGTATACAAAAATCTAGTATGACATAGTATGTTATATGGAAATATGATTTATTCATATTTATACAGAATAGTTTTACCTGATTTATTAAATGCAGTTAAATTATGTACAGATTTTCCTTACTTATCAGTTACAGTTTAACAAGTACGGTGTATGCTATAATACAATAATACTCATGTTGCCACATACTGATTTTAGTCTATCTCGCTTACTGAGAGGTGTCCCACCCCAGTAATTCAAACATTCTAGGAAACTTAGACAGATGAGCAAAGCGAGCTCTGAGATAGAGGAGGCTGTTAGTGCTACCCTGGCTGAAGGGTAAGTGGTTAGTTTGAGATCAGGATGGATTTTTTTGGGGTCTGACCTTAGGATATTTATGGTCCTTTTTGGGATATATATGTGTAATTTTTTGTTATAGTCAAACTCTGGTATTGTATATAAGGTTAAATATATTATGGTTTCTGCTGCATAGTTGACATGTATTTATAAACAGGTGTAGCCCCGCTTCCCTTGGGGACCGGGTTGAGTTTGTATATGTTTTACGGTATTTGGGTTATTATTATTATTACTATGTGAAAAAAATACAGAAGAATTTTGGGTTTGTAACTAAACCCATTACAATCTAAGGTTCCTAATGAAACCAAATTCTTCCTTAACTCCATTATGTGCCTAACATCAGATAACGCCATCACTACACCATCATATGCTTTGATTCTAATATTCCCTATCCTGAAAACTTTGTAGGCAGCATCGTTTCCCATTAGAATGGAACCATAACTCACCAATCTATAGGTGGTGAACCAATCTTTATTGGGCGTCATATGGTAAAAGCATGCCTAGTCTAAGATAAAAAAAATCTTCGAACTTGTCTAATCCAGATGAAACTGAGCGCATGTCACCATCACCGCTCCCAGTGTCTCTTTCCATTACATTCGTCATATTTGACAAACCTTCTTTGTTTTCAGCATTCCCATTCTTCCTCTCCGAAAAATCAAGTTTTATGTGTCCCTTTTTCCTGCACTTAAAACACTGCACGTCCTTCCTTTTCCTAGAATTGGACTGAGCCCAATTGTTACTCGATCTATCTCAAAACTTGCTTCTCCTACGATCCCGATTCCCCTTCGCCATAAGTCCTTCACCATGAGTATTTTCATCGCTAACATTCTTCCTTTGATGGAAACTCAACAAGGCACTCATGATACCCTCCAACTTTAGAGTCTCTTTTCCCCATGTTAGAGTCGTAACTAGGTTCTCATACGTGGGTGACACAGGTAAGGAATTCAACAACATCAACGCTTTGTCTTTATCCTCAAACTTCACATCAACTCGCTTTAGATCGTTGATGATTTGATTGGATACATTGATGTGTTGATTCAGGTCTGAACCCTCTGCTTTCTTAAGCCCATAGAGTCTTTTCTTAAGATACAACTTGTTCGAGAAAGACTTGGACAAGTACTAGCTCTCTAGTTTCAGCCAAAATGTCACTGGTGATTCCTTATCCATGACGCGATACATCACATCATCGGCCAGAAAAAGCCTAATAGTAGCCCCAACTTTCGCTTCCAACTTGTGTCGTCCATGCCTTCCAACTATTTTCCGTATAGTGCCTTCACCATACCTTGCTGCACCAACACGTCCTTAACCCTCCTCTGCCAAAGTCTGAAATTTCCCTTTCCATCGAACTTACCAATCGTGAACTTTGCAGAAGAAATCCTAGCTATTGCAACCAATAGCTTTGATACCAATTGTTGATTCTAGTGCATAGTGGAAATACACAAAACTCGTATTCGGAACAAGTAATGCAAGCACTCAATGATGAATATACTGAACAATCACTCACAATGGGAATAAAGGAAAGCAATAAAATTAATAATACAAGAAATTATGTGGTTCAACAATGTGCCTATGTCCACTGGAGCAACGACTGATTTTCACTATCAGTTTGTAAAGCTTACATCAAGGGTTACAAAATATAGTTTATATATCTACACTTATGTGCACAGAAGGCTTAGACTACATCTAAAACAATTTTGTAGCAATCCCTCGAGGAAAAACCTTCGAGCCCCTAACATATTTATCTCCAAATTCAAAAATCCGTAACCTATGCCGAACAAAATTGTTGATGGTTTGATATCGAGAGCAAACCATCACTCAAACCAGCAACCATATCTTGTTGCAACCAGCTTCCTTGTTCTTTACATCACCATGCTTTCCTGGCACATGCATTCCACTCAATATGAGCCACATCTCCAACATGTACCATCTTTGGCCATATTAAATAGGCTTATTTGTAGAGACCCAAACCTATAATAAGTTAGGTTCATCAATGAAGGAGTCATGTTTGTCAAGGAAGTCCTTCAAAGCCTCGTAGACAAAATTTAGAGCCTTGTTGACGAGCAAATACCGAGCGGGTCAGAGAAATATCTGGAATTGGGCTCGGCGACGAAAGGATGCCTTTGTCGACGAGCTATGTGGCAGATTCGTTGACGAGTTTGACTTGGTCAAAGGTCCTATAAATATCCATTTTGGTTGCTTAGAAGCTAAGTTTCTTCCCAAAGCTTTCTCTCTCTCTCGCTAAGATTCTTCGTCGTTCGATGTCCATTTCTAAAAACGGAAGTTCCTACGGGGATCAGAGGAGGAAGTTTTACAACTTTAGCAGATCGGATCGTTGTTTTGAGGATTTTTGGGTTTTCCCAAAAATCGAGGTAAGGATTTGATCTCAAATTTGATTGGATATTTGGATAGTAGTCGAAATATGGTAAGGTTATGTTCTGTGGTTTTATGTTTTTAGGATCCTGGGTTGTCGGTTTGGATCAATTTCTGTATGTAGTTTCGTTTCAAGTTTAAGGTAAGGAGAATTTGATTACAACAAAATTTTTGGAAAACTATACCGCTAAAAAGCTAGTTTATATTTATATGTGCAATTTAACTGCTTATTTTCTAAATTCTACCAAGTAGAAATGCCGGTTTTACGATTTTACGATTTTTGATAAAAATGAGGATTTTGGCGTATGATCTCTAAATTTTATGAAAATCACCTATTTGCATTTATACTATAGTAGGAGATGCTTGAGTCCTTTATTTTTACATTTAAATGATGTTTACTGAATTTTTATCATTTAACGGATTTTTGGATTAAACACGTGTGATATATGTTGAAATGGAAATGTATGATTTTTCTATACTATGTATATGAGATATGGGAACTGAAGTTCCAAATTTTTTATATTGAGAATGTGGAAAACAGAGGCCGGTTATACACCGAGTTGTATCAGTGAAACAAAAAGGGGTAAACTGAGTGGATAGGCACCGGTTTGAACCTGATGTGATTATCTGAATTTGTGAAAATGCTAGAATTGCACAGGTTACTATATTTTTCTATAAATTGTATATATGATACTGGAACCATAGCTTGTGACCAAAAGAAGTTGAAAAAAACTTCAGTGATGGGGTTGAAAAATACTCTAAACTATTATAAGCACGGTTCCGATGCTGGCAGTACAGTGTAGCCATACATGAGGGATCAGTATGGGTACTTTAGATGGTCGACCTGCGAGGAGTTAGTAAGCTGCTGGTAAAATAAACCAGGGGGCGGTTAGAATATAAAAGATGCTTGACTTTGTCTGCACGAATAGGACACTGTCAGAGGTATGAGTGCACAACTCGTGCCACGGGGGTAAACAGGCAAATTGTCATACCAAGCTGGAAGTGTTCTAATAATCATATGCATGATTTAAATACTTGATTGTGTAGATAAATTTTATATTTTATAGTGTTATAAACAAATGTTTCATAATACTTGAAAATATTTAGGGGAGTTGAGCTCCATTCCTAGAGAAAGAGAATAAAGAGCTCATGCGCATCATAGAATCACTCTAGTTGGTCTAAAATAGTTTACAAGGATTGCGTATATGGTTTTGAACTAGTAGTGAAATTAATTGTTGAAAAGTATAAGCATTTCATTTCATCTATGCAAGTATTCAAATTCATAGGGGGAGCATCTGGAAATTATTGCTTATCTTATTATGCTTACCAATATGTCTTGTGCTTAGATGTGCAGTGAACTTTCTGTGGCATGCACTCAATTATGATGATTCTATTGTATATGCAAAATGAAAAATATATTGCTTTGCCGAAAATTGCTTGAGTTAATCATATAATCTTGTTTTGAAATGCATTGATAATTAGAATCTGTATGGTTAGTCTCTCTAGTTATAATTCTTTTTAGAATGTACTTAAAGCAAATATCTATAGCACAATTTAGTTTGAAGATCCAAAAGGTGAGAGATATATATACTAGAGTAAATCTTTGATGAGAACTAAAGTGGGAGAGATATTTTATTGCATAATCCACAATGTGTATGAGCTTAAATGAATAAAACATGAGACATGGTTGCCTAGAATTATATTAGATAACATAATTCAGGGGGAGCTACTTCACTTAAGAAGTAATCACTTGGTATCAAATCAATCAACTTTTAGTTTCGCAGTAATTCACATTTGGTATCAAATCAATTAACATTTGTTCTCATCTGATATAACATTAGTCCATATTTGATATCATATCAATCAATATTTGGTATCCTCACATAATCGTTGAAACTTATGCATTAGCAAGGGGGATGGTTGTTGTAAAAGGGGGAGAAGTAAAGTCTGTTAAAAATCTAATGATTGAACAAGATTAAAACTTTAAGATTTCAAAGGGGAGAAGAACATAAAGGTATGTCCAATCATGTCTTATTATTATACATCTTTTTGTTGATGTTAAAAGGGGGAGAAAAATCGGGAGCAAAAATAATAAAAACATATCCGAAGCAAAGAAGAATGAGTAAAAACTGTTATTGATGTTATGCAAAGGGTGAGATATACAAAGGGGGAGAAACTATTGTTGATGTCATGGTTGAAACATCATGAGCATATTCATTATGAGCATATTTCCTATTTCAATTGGATTCAGGCTAAACACTTAGTGTATGAACATGAGCATATTGTCATTTATTGAATATTTGATGCATTAATTATGGGGGAGCCTTACTAGACGTAACCCATTATATATATTTTTTGCTCGTGTATTTGTCATCATAAAAAAGGGGGAGATTGTTGACTCTATGAGTCCAATCTGGTTTTTATAATGACAAATCACTTGGTATTTGATCTGTGCATTGAATTTGTGAACATAATCTATATTAAGCATGCACGGAAGGATAACGTGTCATGAAAGCCTTAAAGTAAAGCATACATATCTTGGCAAGATCCATGGAACTTAAAGAGTATAAGAATCAAGATGCAAGCGGCAAAGTTCAAGAGTATCTTGAGAATGGGTACTTAGACCTTATGTATTTACATTTTCGTATGATTTAATTTAAAGCTCAACATATACCTTAGAATGTCTTTAGAACTCATGCATTTCATAAACATCATTAGGGGACATTCATGGACTTAGAAATATTGTTAAAACCTTGAAAATGTTTTTATAGTAGAGCCAAGAAAGAGGGCAAAGCAAATTTTTAAATTAAAAAAGAAAAATTGAAAAAAAGGGCACCTTTGGTAGTCTGAACTCAATTTCAGTCGCCTGAAGAATTTCTTTGATAGCCTGAAGATTAAGTTCGGTAGCCTAAAGAATTAATGGGAAAAACAGAATTTGGCCAAGGTACTTCGGTCACCTGAAGTCACCACTTTAGGAGCCTGAACTTCACTTCGGTTGCGTGAAGTCGCGGGAAAGTTTAAAATTCATATTTTTTATTTATAGAACTTGAGAAGCTTTTTATTTGATCCAATGGTTGAGATCAATCCTAAGGGTAAGACACTATAAATATTGAATATCTAAACTTTAGAACGAAGCTAAGACACACAAGAAGAGAAGAACATATCTTATTGAAAGAGAATAGAGAAACTTGAGCTTATTGCTATACAATTGCATGCACTTCACTCTACATTCATCTACTTTGGGCAAATCAACTCAAAAAACCAAAAGGGACCTCACTTATACATCTTGATCTTATCTTGGTATTAAGGTTTGGTGATTCAAGTTATTATTTTCAAGAGCTTCTCATCTCATCACTTGTTATTGAATATCATTAGAGAAATTGATCTTGAATGTGCATATACATATAAATATTTTTTTTAACAAGATCATTACTTGAGAAAGGTTTTAGCTATTGGTTGAATAGTGTTTGATTCAAGAGTATACCTATTTTTCAAAGAATTTCTCATTCCAAATCTATTGTTGAAATAAGCCGGGTGATTGATAGTGAGTATATTTTCACATAGATTATTTGGATAATCTCACTACTTGATTAAGGTTTTGTCATTGATTGAATAGTTTGATTCAAGTGTGTATTCAGTTAAAGGATTCATATTTTAAATATATTAAAACAGTTGAATATATATCCTTTGTATTCATAAATATTTATTTTATCGAGTGATATTTTGTTTGGAAAACCTTTTACTCAGTATTTTGATCTTTGAATTACATATCGTATATATATTTGCATATTACAAAGATCGGGTTGTGATTAAATATTTGACAATGCTTTTTGATATAGATTGATAAAATATTCAAGATAAAGCTTTTAATAAGTTCACATTAGATATATTTGTGCATCTTTACAAAGTGAACTAGAACCCTAATATACTCCAAAGTGTTTCAAATATATCTTTACTTGGGTGGTTTTGATAAAAAGGAATTTGTGTGTTGAAGCATATCATACATAAATGATTGTATCGTTTCCATACATTTTGATCTTCAAGTTACATTATATGTTAATGTATTAGGAATTTAAATTGTAGTCACCAGCTTTTGTTAAAAGCAACATTGAGTGTTTGCAGATTTGAGCCTAAATTGTATTCACGGTTCGGTTTGTGAACCGGGTGTGAGGAGGAAGCTATACCTTTTATAAGCAATGGATTAGGAGAAAGTTGTACCTCTTATAAGCAGCGGAGTAGGAGGAAGCTGTGCCTCTTGTAAGCAGTGGAGTATGAGGGAGTTGTACCTCTTGTAAGTAGCGGATTGTAAGGGAAGTTCCATCCCAATTTAAGGAGCAGGGATTTTAGTGAAATCATTGAGTGGGTTGGTTAAGGCATGGACGCAGGCCGAGTTAGTTGAACCTCGTAAAAATTGCATTTTTCTTCTCTCTTCCCTTAACTCTTTACTTTCCACATTACATTATATTATTTGCATTGCATGTGGATGTTGAATTACTTTACACACAATTAATTAGGTAAAAAGAACTCATTGATAAAATAAATTTAATTTAGTCATAAATCCCAGCAATTGATTTGTTAAAAATACAAATAGGGATTAAGTGGTAAACAAGTTCAAAGAATTTTTTAAAATATCCAATTCACTCCCCTCTTGGGATTACATCTTAATCAACATAAATCATAGGTGAACCCTCGTGTGATGTTGTCACATGGTCTTCCTTAAGAAATTTAGTTAGTCATTTTGAATTCTTATCTCAAGAAGAGCCCAAAAATGTTAAGGAAGTCATAGAAGATGAATCATGGGTAATGTCTATATAGGAAGAGTTAAATCAATTTGAAAGAAGCAAAGTTTGGACCCTAGTTCTTAGGTTCGACGATCACACTATTATTGGAACCAAATGGGTTTACAGAAACAAAAAGGATGAAAATAGTGTAGTGACTAGGAACAAAACTAGGCTAGTAGCCCAGGGGTATAATCAGGAGGAAGGAATAGACTTTGAGGAAACTTATGCTCCTGTGGCTAGGATGGAAACCATTTGCATGCTACTTGCATATGCCACTTTTAAGGATTTTAAATTGTATCAAATGGATGTCAAAAGTGTCTTTTTGAATGGTTATATAAATGAAGAAGTTTATATAGAGCAACCACCAGGATTTGAAAATCATAAATTTCCTAATCATGTGTATAGGTTGTCTAAAGCCCTGTATGGATTGAAATAAGCTCCTAGAGCTTGGTATGAAAGGCTTAGTGGTTTTCTTCCAGAAAAGGGTTTTACCAGAGGCAAGATTGATATAACACTTTTCAATAAATCTAAAAATAATCATATGCTCCTTATTCCTTATACAAATATATGTTGGTTATTATCTTTGGAGCTACAAATGATGAACTGTGTAATGAGTTTGCCAAATGCACGAAAAAAGAATTTGAAATGAGCATGGCGGGTGAACTAAGTTTCTTCCTAGGACTCTAGATTAAACAAGCCAAACATGGGATTTTCATATGCCTATCAAAATATGTTAGGGACTTACTCAAGAAATTTAATATAGAAGATGGTAAAATTCTAGGAATTCCCATGAGCTCTTCCACTAAACTTGACAAAGATGAGCAAGACATCCCTATTGATGTCAAACTTTATCGTGGCATGATTGGTAGTCTCTTGTATCTTTCTACTAGCAGGCCTGACATTATGTTTAGTTTTTGTATGTGTGCTAGATTTCAGGCAACACCTAAGGAGTCTCACTTGTTAGCAGTTAAGAGGATACTTAGGTACCTTATTGGGACTATTGAGTTAGGTTTGTGGTACCCTAAGCATACTTCATTTGAAATTGTTAGTTACTCGGATGCTGACTTTGCCGATAGTAAAGTAGATCAAAAAGTTACTAGCGGTTATTACTTAGGACAATCTTTGGTTTCTTGGTTTTCCAAGAAACAGAACTTTGTTGCCTTATCAATAGCCGAAGCTGAATATATTGCGACTGGAAATTGTTGTACTCAAACATTTTATATGAAGCAACAACTTACGGACTTTAGGTTGCACTATGACATGGTTCCAATAAAATGTGATAACACTAGTGCAATCAATATTTCAAACAATCCCATCTCACATTCACGAACCCAACACATTGAAATTAGACATCATTTTATCTGTGATCATGTACAAAAGGGGGATGTGACACTTGAGTTCGTATGCACTAATGAACAGTGGGCTAACATTCTCACAAAACCTATTCAGGAAGATAGATTTATACATATTAGACATGAGTTAGGTCTAATGCATAGTAGAGATGCCACCTAGAAATTTGATAGAGTGCACAAACTGAGGGGGAGCTATTTAACTTAGAAAACTATGACTCTGAAAATTTAAGTCTATCATTGCTATATTTCATACTTTGTGAGATTATTTATGTTATTCATTTTGCATTGCATGACTATTCTATCTCTTGGATGTTGATAGTTATACTTATATTGATTGTTTTGATCCATACTGGATTGTTTGAGTTGATTGATGTGGATTATTGGAAAATTGAAATCAATCAGGTCCTTGATATACAATTTCTTTTTTGGGAAATGCTCCATTTTCAAACGACATGCTGTCAAAATTTCTAAAAATTCTTTTCCAAAAACTATATCTTGTATGACTATTATCCATTGCTTGCCTATAAGATCTTATCTTTTCTACCTGCACATCATTGTGATAAATCCCCTAAATCTTAAAGATTATAATTATGCAAACAGGGGAAAACCATACTTGAAAACAAGACCTATTTCTTAAGCTTGAAAGGATTTTGGGCGACCGAACCTTGTGCATTGAAAATGCCTTGGTTGACCAAATGGGTGAAAATTCAAAATAGTTGACTTGGCCTGGACGACCAAACCGAAATTGAACTAAACTTTCATAGTCGATCGAATCATGAATACTGACTTTTTCACCTTCCTCGGGTGCCCGAATCTTACGTTCAAATGTACCTCGGGCGACTGAACTGAGAAGTTCGATAGACCAAACTATGAACCGGGTGACCAAACGTCAAGCATTTGGAAAATCGTCTTGGTTCAGCCACCCAATCCTGTCCTAAGACACCTGAAGTTGAAAACTCAACTTTACCAGCTGTGAGTGTTCGGGCAACCGACCCTGTGGTCCGAGCGACTGAAACTCTAAGGTTACCATATTTTTAATTGTGGTAACTCAGGTTAATTAAGGGTAAAATGTTTTAGAACAATTTTAATTATCCCCTATGTGTCCCAACGGTTACTTTTTGGGTGAAGGCTATATATATGCTCCCATTTGCAAAGATTAACAATTAATTATAGCTTTGATTAAGAAAATTTCTCTCTGAAATCTCTAGTGCTTTTCCTTCACATACAAGACCAAATATCCTCCTTTGCTCATTCCCTTGAAAAATCATATTTAGTGAGAGTATTGTGAGATATCCTACACTTCCTATACAAGCTTATACTCTCATTGTTGTGAATGCTTGTTGATCTTTTTAAGAGTTAAGTCCAAAAGTTTTTCCCTATAGATTTAATTCATAAATTCATTTTTTGGGGAAACTTTTATTAGCTTGTGAGTCTTTGCATTTTTATTGCAAGACTCTTGAGCTTGTCTTGTGTTTTCTTTGAAGAATTTTTTTTTTTGACAAGCTTGTGTTCTGAATATCTTTGGTGCTTGATTTTTCAGGAAATATTTTTGAGATATTTGATTATACTTTTGAAATCTTTGAAACCCTAATTATGGTTGATATATTTATAAATATATATATATATATATATATATTATTTCAAAGATATTATCATAGCACACTTTCTCACTTTGATTGCCAGGCTGACATTATCTTGAGAGCTGCAATATTGTCTTCATTGAGCTTATAGATCTTATCGTTTTGAAGTGCATTGGTTATATTGGAACAAATCTTCTTATTGGAGAAGCACGTATTTTTATACACAAAATTTGTATTGATTATTTGTTGTATTTCAGGCATGGCCTAAAGGGGTAATAATCCAGTCTGGAAGGATTATATGTAAAGGTTGAGGTTAGCCCTGGTAATTTGATCTGGTTGTAATTGGTGCTGCTCCACCCTTTAAATGAGCCGTAGTGGAATCCTTAGGCTTGTGAGCCGAGGCGGTGATGTAGGCACATTTACTGAACCTCGATAACATATTTAGTGTTATCTTTTCTTTACTCGCTTTTCTATACTATGCATGCTTGGTTGATTTACTTGAGCAAATTTAATTCAGTTGTATTTATTAGTTTACTTTTATATATGCTCTAGATTGACCCTAGGTATGGTAAATACTCTTGTTGGTTATTTTACCTGTGTGAGAAAAATTTTAAAAATCTAATTCACCCCCTTTTGGGATTACAGTAAAGTCAACAAATATTCAGGAGGTTAGAAGTTTCTTAGACATGGCAAGATACTACCAGCGGTTTATGGACAGTTTTTCTAAATTATCGGGTCCTCTAACATAGTTGACCAGAAAGAATGTAAAGTTTGAGTGAAATGATGATTGTGAGCAGAGATTCCAAGAATTGAAGCAGTGGTTCGTCACCGCACCAATTTTGATCATCCCATCAAGAGATGGCGATTTTGTTATCT
Organism: Malania oleifera; assembly: GCF_029873635.1. Lineage (NCBI taxonomy): Eukaryota > Viridiplantae > Streptophyta > Magnoliopsida > Santalales > Ximeniaceae > Malania > Malania oleifera. The sequence continues at coordinate 81,477,270 of NC_080417.1, read as the reverse complement.
ACAATGACGTGTCTTTGAGAGGACTTGGGTGTGTATTGATGTAGCATGGAAAATTTGTGGCATATGCTTCTAGGTAACTTAAAGAATATAAGAAGAACTACCCCACACATGATTTGGAACTGGCTGTAGTGGTGTGTGCATTGAAAATTTGGAGGCATTATCTATATGAAGGGAAGTGTAAAATATTCACAGATCATAAAAGTTTGAAATATTTCTTCACACAGAAAAAGTTAAACATGAGGAATAGGAGGTGGTTGGAATTGGTTAAAGATTGTGACTATACCATCCATTACCATCCAGGGAAAGCAAACATGGTAGCTAATACCTTGAGTCAGAAGTCAGGAAGTACTTCAATATTAGCAGTAGTGGCGCAACATCAGAACAGAATGGATTTAGAAAGACTAGGGTGAAGTTGATAGAAGGAAATCACTAGGCATTCATCGCCAATCTGGTACTTCAGCCGACCTTACTGGAGAGGATTAAGAATGTTCAGATGCAAGATACAGAATTAGTGAAGATTAAGGATAAAGTGCACACTAGACAGGGAATAGATTTTAATATCTCAGATGATGGGGCTTTAACGTTTCATACCAGATTATGAGTACCTGATGATGCTGAAATTAAAAAGATCATATTGGAAGAGGTGCACCATTCCTTGTGTATGGTACATCTAGGAAGCACGAAAATGTACATAGATTTTTGGGAATCCTTCTGGTGGAGCAATAGGAAAAGAGAGATAGCCCGATATATAGAGCAATGTTTGACATGTCAGTAGGTAAAAGATGAGCATCAGAGACAGGTGGGACAATTGCAACTACTCCATATTCCTAAGTGGAAGTGGGAACGTATTTCTATGGACTTCATGATCGGGTTATCACCGACACTTCATGGACAGGACGCTATCTGGGTAGTCGTTGACCGATTGATGAAGACTGCCCATTTTCTCCCCATCAAAGTTAGCTACTCCATGAGTAGGTTGGCGGAGCTATATATACAAGAGATAGTTAGACTCCATGGTGTACCAGTGTCCATCATTTCTGATCGAGACCCATGGTTTACATCTCAATTTTGGAGGAGTTTAGAGGAAGCTTTGGGTTCTCAATTGACATTTAGCACGACATTTCATCCTTGGACTGATGGATAGAAAGAGAGGACCATATCGATACTGGAGGATGTGGTATGGTCCTGTGTGTTGGACTTTGGAGGTAGTTGGATCGAGTATATGCCACTAGTTAAGTTTGCTTATAATAACAGTTACTAGGCCAGTATCGGGATGGCACCGTATGAGGCGTTGTATGGTCGGAGGTGCCGATCTCCATTATGATAGAATGAAATTGGTGAAAGATAGATTTTGGGGCCAAAGATAGTATAATGGACTTCTGAGAAAATAAAGCTTATCTAGGAAATAATTAAAGCAGCTCAGAGTAAACAGAAGAGCTATGTAGATACTCGCCGGAGGAAACTAGAGTTTGGCGCAGGGCATCACGTGTTTTTGAAAGTTGCACCAATGAAAGGAGTGGTGAGATTTGGTAAGAATGGTAAGTTAAGCCCTAGGTATCTTAGGCCATTTGAGGCATTAGAAAGACTTGGTCCAGTTGCCTACAGGTTAGCGTTACCCCTAGCACTATTCATAATCCACGACATATTTCATGTATCTATGTTGAAGAAATATGTCCCAAATCCATCACATGTAATTAGTTATGAGACATTGGAGTTTGATGATACTCTATCATATGATGAAGTGCCTGTACAAATCTTAGATTAGAAAGAGAAGGAATTGTGTACTAAGAAAATCCCACAGGTTAAGGTACTTTGGCGTAATCACGTAGTTGAGGAAGCATCAAGGGAATTAGAAAAGGAGATGTGCCAGAGGTACCCACAACTATTTAGTGAGTCCCAGTACTAGACGGTTCAATATAACAGTTCAAGTCAGTGTAACAGTTCAAATAAAGATGACAATTTAGGTAGGTTGAGGTTGTTTAGTTCGCTTTGATAGTTTAGATAAATATGTAAATAAAATTATTGGTTGTGACTTAGTTGTCTTTAAATTATTAAAGTGGTTTTGAGAGAGTTTTTTTCTGTTTAATTGTAATCTCTCAGAGCCTGCATATGTAACCACAGTATTCCTTTGCCACAAGTGAGGGTTATTAATAAATTCAGTAATTCTCAGAGGAGGTTGTGATAAGTGTAAGTTAGCAAATTTTGAGGATGAAATTTTTATAAGAAGGGGAGAATGTAGTGATTCAAAAAAAAAAAAAAAAATTTAAAATTAATTATTTAATTATTTAATATAATATAATATATATATAATATATATATAAACAATCCTTTCTGATTCTATTGATTTCAATTGAAATCATCCAGAGGCGCCCCCCCAATTCTCTCTTTCTCTCTCTCTCTCTCTCTCTCTCTCTCTCTCCTTAACTCGCTTCCTCTCTCCTCAATTTTTCAGCGAAACATGCGTCGATTGAAGAACAAAAAATATTACTAGGTTCCAAATTCAAACCCCAATATTTTAACTCGAGTGGATTTGTCATTTGAGCATCATAGGCACCACTCCTTGGATAAAGTAAGGAGAATGGATTTTATCAGGCATATTTTAAAATATTACCGATTAAATATGTATATATGAATTTAATTATATTTATGTGATTTAAATATATGCCTGGGTTTGGGGATATTTCAGAATTAGATTAAACTGCGGGGATTTGATCATATTGGTATTTTTAAATATGTTAGAAATTAAATTTAAATATGGGAAGTGGATCATACCCGCGTTTTCCTTCGAATTTAATCAGTTAACAGGAGTGTGAGGTTAGGGATGTTAGGATAGTAATTATTTTGAGGTTGAGCTTATTAAACTAGGGTATGTGAATACAGGGATTTGTATGAATGTCACAGACATTGCTTTAGGATCCCTGCAGGCATTTCTCCAGGAATCAAGGGGATAGATTATGTCAAGTATTTTCAGAAAATTCACTGATTAATTCGTAGTATTTAATTATAGAAATGATATATATAATTTTTTAGAATATTCAGGCATATGAGAATTATGATTATGAGTTATTATATTTTTGGGAAATCAGGTGTGTGAGTTGAGTAAACCCTAGAAGTTGATTTAATATTATTTTTTAGTAAAATATAATCTTCCCCAACAGTTAGCATATTATATAATAATACTCAAATTGTGTGGCATAAGTATAAATATTTTACTACAAATATTAGCATGTTAGATTATTTTATGTTTACACAGAACAAGCATGATTTGATAACGATTTTTAGTAAAACTATAAACCGTACAGAAATTATGATATTTTTTAGTATATCGTGATAATATAGTTGGCCTAGATGTCATGATAATATAGCTGACTTTGTGCCGTGACAATATAGCCGACCTAGATGTCGTGATAATATAGCCGGCCTAGTGCCGTGACAATATAGTCGACCTAGATTCCATGAATAGTATTAATATGACATTTTATTTAGAAATCATGATAAGACAGATTTAATATAGAAATATGCAAATGATAGATTTTAGGAGGAAAAGTTTATGTTATAGTTATACTATATGAAGTGTACTATATGATAGCAGAACCTTGATGGATCGTTCAGATATAGAGCACGATACCATTGTTATACAGAATAGACATCTAGTGCAGCGACACTGTTAGATATGGTGTAGGTGGATGGACGCCAATTAGCCATAGAAGAGTAGAGTTACCCTTTGGAGTCCAGACCAACTAGGTAGGCAATGGAGCATACAATTATAGTTACAGTTACAGCTATAGGTACATACATAGTTCGACTTAGCCTAGTAGGCCAGCCAGAGTGAAGTCTAGCCTTCGGGCCGCACAACCCGAATCATATGGGGTTAATTCATGACTTAGCTTTCCATCCAGGGGAAAACTTTTAGTATTATATAGATGTAGTAGATGATTTACATGTAATTAGAAAGTTATTATGATACAGTATGCTTATGTTAAAAAATATGATTTTACTAGATCTATAACAGTATGATTACAAATTTACTTGATTTATCAGTTATAGTTATTTTAGTATAGATGACTATATACAGTATATGTTTATAGCACACTAGAGTTCATGTTGCCACACACTGATAATAATTTATCCCATCTTACTGAGAGGTGTCTCACCCCAGAATTCAAACAATTCAGGAAATCAAAACAGACAAGCAGAGTAAGTGTTTTAGAGTTGGGGATATGTTTTGTATAATCACTATAGTATTTTATGGATTTTTAGGGATTTATATGTATATGTATGGAGGTTATAGCACTCTGGTATTGTATATGAGACTTAGATACATTATGTTTTCCACTGTAGTGATAGTATGTACTATGGACAGGTATATCCCTAGTACCCCATCTTGGGTCCAAGTTGACTGTGTGGATATTATTATCGGTACCAGAGCTTTATATGATAATGATATGTATATAGTATAAATTTTGGGTCGTGATAGTTGTGGTATTAGAGCCTAGGTTGTTAGGTTTTGTAGACTTCAGTGTACAAGGGAAAACAATACCAGAGTATAGGAATGGATCTCGATGAGGATAGGGTATGGTAGATTAGGATGTTAGTAAATTTTTATTGGAGGTTAAAGAAGAATTTAGGATTTTGTCTCACAGCCCAGAGGCAGGAGTTCCGTGGTTGTTTCTGTGATTTTCCTGGAATGACGATTTCAAGAAAGCCATGGTAAACTATCGCCTGTTATTGTTTCTGAGTGGTAAGACAAAATCTTAAATTGGGAATAAGGACACTAAGTTGGTTGGTCGTGTAAGGATATAGTATACTTCATATACTTTTCTAGTTAAATGATTGTATTGACTGTATTATGGTAGTAGGATTCTAAGACTGTTTTATTCCATTTTCAGGATGGACCCTGGAAGTAGCAATGAAAATGCTAGTAGTGGTAATGATGTGGGGCCTTCCAATATGGGCAGCAGAGATTCAGATGCGGTGTTGCGTAGTGTCACTCAGGAAGTAATGGCAGAAATAGCAAGGAATTCGGGGGAACATGGCTGCATGATTGAGCAGTTCACACCTATAAATCCCCCATCATTCTCAGAAGGAGCGGACCCGTTCGTGGTAGAGAATTGGGTCTAGGAGATTGAGGAGATGTTGGCAGTTCTCCCTTGCACTGAGGAGTAGAAAGTATCACTTGCCACTTTTAAGATGACAGGGGAGGTTAAACGCTGGTGAAGGTCAGCGAGGTTGCTAGAGGAGCAGAGGTTGGTGCTTATAGCTTTGATCTGGAGCCACTTCAAGGAGATGTTCTTCAAATGGTACTTCCCCACTACTACCAGGAATGTGAAGGCAGCAGAATTTCTGAATTTGATCCAGGGGCATCTGATGGTTCAGTAGTATGTATCTAGATTTGTAGAGCTGTCCCGATTTGCCCTATACATGGTGCCGGATGAGAAGAATAAGGTCAGGAAGTTTGAGTAAGGCCTGAGACAGAGTATCTATGAGCAAGTGGTGACATTCCAAGTTCATACCTTCTCAGAGCTAGTAGATAAAGCTACAGTGATAGAGACTAGCCTATAGAGAGGTGCTGGAGTGTAGAGTCAGAGGAAGAGCCTTGCGCCTCCTAACTTCAGAGTAGGTACTAGCCGAGGTCCATGGAGGAGAGACAGAAATAGCAGGGGACATGGACAGGAGATGGAGAGCCGTGGGTATCAGGGTGATCGGACCAGTCCTATTTGCCCCAGATGCAGCAGGAGGCATATAGGAGAGTGCCAAGTAGGAAGGAATGTCTGTTATTAGTGCAGTAGACCCGACCACATCGCTCGAGCTTGTCGAGTGCCACTCAATAATACGCTTGCCCATCAACCACTCTAGGGAAATAACTAGGTACTCCTAGGTGGCTAGCACAGGAATGCCACACAAGCGCGAATTTATGCACTGGCACTAGGAAACGCTTAGGGGGCCGACAATGTGGCAACATGTACTATTATGATGTTTTCAATTAAAGCTATTGTTTTGTTTGATTTAGGGGCAACACACTCATTTATTTCTTATGAGTACATTAGACTGTGTGGGATAGAACCTCAGTTATTAGATGTTGAATTGTCTGTGGCCACATCGACATGAGCAGTATTAGTTTGTAGAAAAGTACTCAAAGGTCATTTAGTGAATATACAGGGGAGAGTGCTACCAGCTGATCTTGTAGTGTTGGATATGCATGGGTTTCACGTAATTCTAGGGATAGACTAACTAGCAGCTAACCGTGCTAGTATAGATTGCCATTAGAAAGAAGTAGTATTTTGACCTCCTAGGGAGCAGGAGTACAAATTTGTGGAGTCGTGTGTGCACTCCTTGCCACAGCTATTGTCAGCTATTCAAGTGAGGACGCTACTTCAAGACGGATGTCAGGGGTACATAGCCTATATAAAGGATGCATTAGGGAGAGAAATAAACCTTATAGATATTCCAGTAGTAAGGAAATTCTTGGATATCTTCCCATAGAATTTACTTGGACTGCCTCCTGATCGAGAAATTGAATTTTTTGTTGACTTACTTCCAGGGATGACACCGATTTCTAAAGCTCCTTATAGAATGGCACCAGTGGAATTGAAAGAGTTAAAGGATCAGTTGTATTAATTACTGGATAAAGGGTATATCATGTGTCACCCTAGGGAGTGTCATTGATGTTTGTTAAGAAGAAGGACGGGTCGATGAGGATATGTATCAACTACAGGGAGATCAACAAAGTGACAGTTAAGAATAAGTATCCTTTTCCCCATATTGATGATTTGTTTGACTAGCTCTAGGGAACACAGGTATACTCTAAGATTGATCTCAGGTTAGGGTATCACCAAGTAAAAATTAAGGCAGAGAATGTTCCAAAGACAGTATTCCGAACTAGGTATGGACATTATGAGTTTTTAGTTATACTTTTCGGAATGACGAATGCTCCTACTGCATTTATGGATCTAATGAACAAGGTGTTTCATGAATACCTGGACCAGTTTGCGATGGTTTTCATTGATGATATTTGATATATTTGAAGAGTACAGAGGAGCACAAAAATCATTTGAGGCTAGTGCTACAGTTGCTAAGGGGAAAAAAGCTTTATGCTAAATTCAAGAAATGTGAATTTTGGTTAGAGAAAGTTGCATTTCTTGGACACGTAATATCTGGGGGTGGTGTTTCAGTGGACCCTAGCAAGATAGAGGCGATGGTTGATTGGGTGAGACCGAGAAATGTTCAGGAGGTTAGAAGTTTCTTAAGCCTGGCAGGATACTATCGGCGGTTTGTGGAGGGTTTTTCTAAATTATCGGGTCCTCTAAAATGGTTAATGAGAAAGACTATAAAGTTTAAGTGGAATGACGATTTTGAACAAAGTTTCTACGAATTGAAGTAGTGACTCATCACGACACTAGTTTTGACCATCCCATTACGAGATCGTGATTTTGTGATCTACAGTGATGTGTATTTGAGAGGACGTGGGTGTGCATTGATGCAGCAAGGAAAAGTTAAGGCATACGCTACCCCACCCATGTTTTGGAACTAGCTGCAGTGGTGTATGCATTGAAAATTTGGAGGCATTATCTGTATGGAAGGAAGTGTGAAATATTCACAGATCATAAAAGTTTGAAATATTTCTTCACACAGAAAAAGTTAAATATGAGGCATAGGAGGTGGCTGGAATTGGTTAAAGATTATGACTATACCATCAGTTACAACCTAGGGAAAGCAAACGTGGTAGCTGATGCCTTGAGTCGGAAGTCAGGAAGTGCTTTAGTATCAGCAGTAGTGGCGTAACATCGGATCAAAATGGATTTAGAAAGACTCGGGGTGGAGTTGTTAGAAGGAAATCACCAGGCATTCATCACCAATCTGGTACTTCAGCCGACCTTACTAGAGAGGATTAAGAATGCTCATATGCGAGATACAAAATCGGTAAAGATTAGGGGTAAAGTGTAGACTTTATAGGGACCATATTTTAATATCTCAGATGATAGGGCTTTAAGGTTTCGTACTAGATTATGCGTACCTGATGATGTTAAAATTAAAAAGACCATATTAGAAGAGGCACATTGTTCCTTGTATACGGTACATCCAGGAAGCACGAAAATATACATAGATTTTCAGGAATCCTTCTGGTGGAGCAATATGAAAAGAGAGATAGCTCGATATATAGAGCAATGTTTGACATGTCAGCAGGTAAAAGCTGAGCATCATATACCGACAAGATAGTTGCAACCACTCAAAATTCTTAAGTGGAAGTGGGAACATATTTCTATGGACTTCATCACCAGGTTATTGTTGGCACTTCATGGATAGGATGCTATCTGGGTAGTCGTTAACCGATTGACGAAAAGTGCCCATTTTCTTCCCATCAGAGTTAACTACTCCATGAGTAGGTTGGCAGAGCTATATATACAGGAGATAGTTAGACTCCATGGTGTACCAGTGTCCATCATTTTTGATCGAGACCCACAGTTCACATCTCAATTATGGAGGAGTCTGCAGGGAACTTTGGGTTCTCAGTTGACATTCAGCACGACATTTCATCCTCAGACTAATGGACAAACAAAGAGGACCATATAGATACTGTAGGATATGCTATGGGCCTGTGTGTTGGACTTTGGAGGTAGTTGGATCCAGTATATGCCATTGGTTGAGTTTGCTTATAATAACAGCTACCAAGCCAGTATCGGGATGGCACCGTATGAGGCGTTGTATGGTCGGAGGTGTCGATCTCCATTATATTGGAATGAAATTGGTGAAAGACAGATTTTGGGGCCAGGGATAGTATAGTGGACTTATGAGAAAATTAAGCTTATCCAAGAAAGAATTAAAGCAGCTTAGAGTAGACAGAAGAGCTATGTAGATACTTGCCGGAGGAAACTGGAGTTTGGCACAGGGGATCACGTGTTTTTGAAAGTTGCACTAGTGAAAGGAGTGATGAGATTTGGTAAGAAGGGTAAGCTAAGCCCTAGGTATCTTGGGCCATTTAAGGTATTAGAAAGAATTGGTCCAGTTGCCTACAGGTTAGCGTTACCCCCAGCACTATTCATAATCTACGACATATTTCATGTATCTATGTTGAAGAAATACGTCCCAAATTCGTCATATGTAATCAATTATGAGGCACTGGAGTTTGGTGATACTCTATCATATGATGAAGTTCCAGTAAAAATTTTAGACTAGAAAGAGTAGAAAGTGTGTACTAAGAAAATCCCATTGGTTAAGGTACTCTAGCATAATCACGCAGTAGATTAAGCATTATGGGAATAAGAAGAGGAGATGCGCCAGAGGTACCCACAACTATTTAGCGAGTCCCAACACTAGACAGTTCAATATAACAGTTCAAGTCAATGTAATAGTTCAAATAAAGCTGACAATTCTGGTAAGTGCAGGTTGTTTTGTTAAGTATAAGGGTTATTAATAAATTTGGGATGGGGCCGCTATGTGGGTGGCCGCCGGCTCTTTTTAGAGTCGGGTAAGCAATTCAGTAAATCCCAAAGGAAGTTATGATAAGTGTAAGTTAGCAAATTTCGAGAATGAAATTTTTATAAGAAGGGGAGAATGTAGTGATTACAAAATAAATAAATAAATAATAAATAAATAAATAAATAATTAATATAATAATATAATATAATATTATATATATATATATATATATATATCAATCCAGGAAGGATTGATTTCAATTGAAATCATCCAGAGGTGCCCCCCAATTCTCACCTACTCTCTCTCTCTCTCTCCTCAACTCACTTCCTCTCTCCTTGATTTTTGGCGAAACATGTGCCGATTGAAGAACAAAAAGTATCTCTGAGTTCCAAATTCAACCACCAACAATTTAACCGAAGTTGATTTGTCATTTAAGCGCCATAGGCACACCACTCCTGGGATAAGGTAAGGAGAATGGATTTTGTCAGGCATATTTTAAAATATTCTAGATTAAATCTGAATATGTGAATTTAATTATATTTATGTGATTTAAATATATGCCTGGGTTTGGGGATATTTTGGAATTAGATTAAATTGCGGGGATGTGATCATATTGGTATTTTTAAATATGTTAGAAATTAAATTTAAATATGGGAAGTGGATCATACCCACATTTTCCTTAGAATGTAATCGATTAACGAGAGCGTGTGAGCCTAGGGATGTTAGGATAGTAATTATTCCGAGGTTGAGCTGATTAAACTAGGATATGTGAATACATGGATTTGTGCAAACATTACAGGCATTGCTTTAGGATCCCTACAGGCATTTCTCGAGGAAAAAGGTAAGGGGATAAATTATATCAGGTATTTTCAGAAAATTCACCAATTAATTCGTAGTATTTAATTGCAGAAATGATATATATAATTTTTTAAAATAACCAGGCATATGAGAATTATGATTATGAGTTATTATATTTTTGGGAAATCAAATGTTTGAGTTGAGTAAACCCTAGAAGTTGATTTAATATTGTTTTTCAGCAAAATATAGTCTTCCTAGACAATTAGCATATTATAGAATAATACTCAAATTGTGTGGCAAAAGTATAAATATTTTATTGTAGATATTAGCATGTTAGATTATTTTATGATTACACAAAACAAGCATGATTTGATAACGATTTTTAGAAAAACTATAAACAATACAAAAATTATGATATTTTTCAGTATATCGTGATAATATAGCTAGCCTAGATGCCGTCATAATATAGCCGGCTCATTGCCGTGACAATATAGCCGGCCTAAATGCCGTGATAATATAGCCAGCCTAGTGCTGTGACAATATAGCCAGCCTAGATGCCATGATATTATAGCCGACCTAGTGCTGTGACAATATAGCCATCCTAGATGCCGTGAACAGTATTAATATGACAGTTTATTTAGAAATCATGATAGACAGATTTAATATAGAAATATAAAAATGACATATTTTAGAGGGAGAAGTTTATGTTATAGTTATACTATATGAAGTGGATAGCAGAACCCTAATGGATCGTTGAGATATAGAGCACGATACTGTTGCTATACAGAATAGACATCTAGTACAGCCACACTATTAGATATGGTGTAGGTGGATGGACGCCGATTAGCCATAGAAGAGTAGATTTATCCCCTAGAGTCTGGGGTAGTTGGGTAGGCAATCGAACATATAGTTATAGTTACAATTACAGCGACAGGTACAGACATAGGTTGACTTAGCCTAGTAGGCTAGCCAGAGTTAAGTCCAGCCTTCAGGCCGCACAACCCGAATCATGCAGGGTTAATTCATGACTTAGCCTTCCATCTAGGGGAAAACTTTAAGTATTATATAGATGTAGTAGATGATTTACATGTATATAGAAAGTTATTATGATACAATATGCTTATATTAAAAAATATGATTTTACCAGATCTATAACAGTATGAGTACATAGTCACTTGATTTATCAGTTACAGTTATTTCAGTACAGATGACTATATACATTATATGTTTATAGCACACTAGAGCTCATGTTGCCACACACTGATAATAATCTATCGCATCTTACTGAGAGGTGTCTCACCCCTTAATTCAAACATTTCAGGAAATCAAAACAAACGAGCGGAGTGAGCTCTGAGGTAGAGGAGATCTTAGTACCCTAGTATTCAGGGTAAATGTTTTAGAGTTGGGGATATGTTTTGTATAATTCCTAGAGTATTTTATGAATTTTTGGGGATGCATATGTATATGTGTGCACGTTTTTTCACTATGGTATTATATATGAGACTTAGATACATTTTGTTTTTCGCTGCAGTGATAGTATGTACTATGGATAGGTATGTCCCTGGTACCCCATCGTGGGTCCGGGTTGATTGTATGGATATTATTATCGGTATTAGAGTTTTATATGATAATGAATATATATATATATAATATAAATTTTGGGTTGTGACATATATGGTCTAAAATAAGCTCATAGAGCTTGATATGAAAGGCTAAGTGGTTTTTTTTTTTTTTTTTTTGGATCATGGATTCTCAAAAGAAAAGATTAACACAACTTTATTCATTAAATTTGAAAAGGAAAATATGCTCATTGTCCAAATATATGTAGATGATATCATATTTGGAGCAACTGATGAGGAGATGTGTAATGAGTTCACCAAATGCTTGCAAGAGGAGTTCGAAATGAGCATGATGGGTGAACTCACATTCTTTAATAGGCTTCAAATTAAACAAGCAAAGCATGGAACATTCATTAACCAATCTAAATACGTAAAAAACTTGCTCAAGAAATATAACATGGAAGATGGCAAAACACTAGGAACTCCTATTAGTTCTTCCACTAAGCTTGATAAAGATGAGCAAGGTATACCAGTAGATGTGAAGCTCTACTGAGGCATAATTGGCAGTTTGCTATATCTAATGGCTGAAAGACCAGACATAATATTCAGCGTGTGAATGTGTGCTAGATTTCAAGTCGCACTGAAAGAATCACACTTACTAGCTGTAAAGAGAATGCTTAGGTACCTTATTGGCACCATTGACTTATGTTTGTGGTATGCTAGGTACACCTCGTTTAAGATAGTCAACTATTATGATGTAGACTTTGCCCGAAGCAAATTTGATCGAAAGTGAACTAATGGAACATGTCATTTCTTAAGACAAGCTCTAGTTTCTTGGTTTTCCAAGAAACAAAACTCTGTAGCCCTATCCACAGCTAAGGCTGAGTACATAACTGCTAGAAGTTATTGTGCCCAAACTTTATATATGAAACAAAAACTTGTGGATTACAAATTACAATATGAGATTGTTCCAATCAAGTGTGATAACACTAGTGCAATTAACATCTCAAAGGATCTCATCTCACACTCACGAACCAAAAACTTTGAGATAAGACATCATTTCATTTGTGATCATGTGCAAAAGGGGGATGTAACATTTGAATTCGTATGCACCAATGAATAGTGGGTCAACATATTCACTAAACTGCTTCGAGAAGATAGATTTATTCAGATAAGACATGAATTAGGTTGATTACATGTTAAGGATGTCGCCTAAGAACACTTGGCTAAGCATTTGAGGCAAAAAGGGGAGAAAAAGAATCAAAAGTACAAAAATAAGCCATGTTCAGTCGACCTGAGGCACTGCCCGATCGACCGAATCTCTATGTTTGGGAGCTCGGTCGATCGAACCCAGGGCCCAGTTGACTAGAACTTTTTGTGTGTAGTTCTGTTGACCGAACCTACCCCTTAGTTGTTGGAACCGTCAGGATATAAATATTTTCTACGCAAAGAAATCCTCATTTTTGACCTTGTTTCATTCCAAACCTCTCTCTCTCTCTCTCTCTAAAAACCCTAGATCTACCTTTTGATAGGAATGGCATATTCCCAAGTGGGGGGAGGGGGGGAGGGGTGAATTAGGTATTTAAAAAATATCCCCAGGTTAAATCAAAACTACAATTAGTATTACGCAACCTAGGGTCTGTTTAAGAAAATGCCAATTCCCCCAAGGATCAAGTATTTAAAAACATGCATGTAAAATAATCAAGACATTAAATAATCAAACATACATGTGTAGAAATTTAAATAGATAAGGGAAGAGAGAGAGAGAGAGAGAGAGAGAGAGAGAGAGAGAGAGAGAGAGAGAGAGAGAGAGATGATATTTGTATCGAGGTTCGGCTAAACCAACTTATGTCCCCCGCTTCAAGCTAACCAGCAAGAGGATTCCACTATTTGCTCACTTAACTAGGCAAAGCGGTGCCACTTAAACTCTCCTTACGGAGTGGAGACTCCCTACCTCAAATTATGGGGTTGAGCCACAGCCAATTCTCCTTATGAGGTGAAGACACCTCAGCTTAATTACGAGGCTGAGCCAAACTGTGCACACTTTACAAGATGGTGCAAATCCTAGTTCTCCTAACCGGGTCTGAACTAATCCAAGACTCTTAACAGAGTGAGTCTCCCAACCAGTTTAGTCCACACCTAGAATATAACAGATATAAAAATTTACATACAACCAAATTGCTTCTAAAAAGTAGATGTGTACAACAATGAAACACAATGCTCTCTCAGATGATATGAAATAAAAGCTTAGTAGAGTTTGTATATTTTTGTAAAAATATTTTTGCAATATTTAAGTATGATATTTATGATAAGCACTTCAAAGATATAACCTTAATAAAATTTTTCTCCCAAAAATATTTTTCAAAGAATAATAAGAGAACCTAGGGTTTTTCTTAACAAGCAAAATTTGCACAAATATATGTATGATCTTTGATAAAAGAAAGTACACAATAAAAACTTTCAAAGATCTTAAAATCTCAAGTGCTTTCTTCAAGAATGATATTCAAAAATTTTATTTAAGAAAGCTAGAGTTTATGCACAAGAATATTTTTGCAAATGATGAATGTGAGAGCTTTCGAAATCTTGCAATAGATGTGCAAGATTCATAAGCAATATGTAAATTTTTCTCCCAAAGATATTTATCAAAACAAAATATGTGGGAGAAACTATAATCTTACTCTCAAGGATGATTTTGAAAAGAAGAGAGTGAATGAGAGTAAATGAATTAATGATATGAAAATAAATGCCCAAAATGAATGCTCTCTAAAAAATATGACCGTTTGGACCTATTGGGTATTTTTAATATTTTTTAATTAAAAAAAAGATGTGTTAAGAGCTGCAAATTTTAAAACACCCGAGAGGTTTGGTCAGCTGAGCAAGGCGCTGATCGATTGAGCAAAGGCGATTTCCAAACGATCGACACTCGGTTGGTTGTCGCTTTTGGATAGTCAATTGAGCATCATTCGTAGGTCGATTGAGCACATTTTACTCTTCGTTTGTTAGTCCAGTTGAGCCCTAATGAATGACCAGATAATGAACTTGGGTCGATCGAGCAAAGTACCGATCGACTGGCCAAAAAGTAAACTCAAATATTATAGGCCATCGGTCGACTGAGGAAGATGTAGTTCAAAAGTGTTCATTCAACTGATAGTCAGTCGATTGAGCGAAATAGGGCACCTATGAGTCGGTCGACTGAGCACCTTGAGATATTTAGTTTTAGCCTTTATTTGATTTTGAAAAACCCTTGTATGATTTTAGTATTTTTAGAAAAAGTTTTTTCTTGAAAGGTTGGGTCCATATGGTCAATCTATGGTCATCTGAGCTTTTCATCCATATTATGCATGAGATGCATTATTACAGACCAATTCTAAATGCATTAAAAATAAAATAAACATGTCTTCTTCTTTGCTCTTCATTCTTCATGAAATACGCCAAGAGTATGAGCTTTATGTCCTTCATTAG
The DNA here is from genome assembly GCF_029873635.1 of Malania oleifera. NCBI lineage: Eukaryota > Viridiplantae > Streptophyta > Magnoliopsida > Santalales > Ximeniaceae > Malania > Malania oleifera. The sequence goes on along the minus strand of NC_080417.1, from coordinate 81,462,034 downwards.
CTTCCATGTTTAGTCCCCTTATGTGTGTGTTGATTTATAAACTTGTTCACGTACTAAATACACACATAAGATCTTTGTGCTTTGTCAACATCACAATAGGGATCAGACTCAAAATGTCAACACCTTTTCCTTTGATTCTTGCTCATTTTGTCCATTTAAACAGCTAAAAATGCTCCTTTGCTCCATTCCTTCACAATGGCAAGAGGAGACAACAGGAAATCAACCCATGAAGAGGGTGAAAGTTCTGGGAGATTGTTTATTTCTGTTAATGCAAGAAAAAGGTTCAATGAGAAGCTTAGGGTTATCGAGCCCATCCTTAGTAAGATCCTTGATCTAACTTTTGTTAGCCTATATTTCCAAAATGTTCTTGAGATGTTCAAGGCTTTGGGATGGTATCATTTCCTTTCTTACCAATCCAAAGGGTTTTTTTCCGCATTTGGTTTATCTTTTCTACACAATCTGGACCATGATGACAATGGATTTTTCACCTAAGTCCTATAAGCCCTATAGGTTTAGTCCCAAAATCTTAGCTGAGACCTTTGATTGGAAAGAGGGACTTTTAAGTGTCTAGATGTAGGATCTACGTGGATTATGGAACAGGAACTCAACCCCCAAGGATTTCTTAAATCGAGTGATGGAAGAACCTGAACTGAACCTTAATCATCCTCCTACTTAAAAAACCCTTACCCTAGAGGCCAAATTCATCCACCCTTTCATTTCGTATAATATACTTATGAAAGGTGGATCACGTGTGTATATGTCATACCTGAATTGCTTTGTTATGTGGTGTGTCCTTATGGGAAAAAAGATTAGATTTTTCCACACTAATCATAAAACGGATGTTTTCCAAGGAGAGTGGCAACAAAGTTGCATTGCCTTACGGAGGAATATTAAACCGTATCTTTGAAAGACTAGGACTTACCTGTGGGCCAACCCTACTTGTTAAATGTCGTCCCATTGATTTTTTCACCTCCACCACCATGAAACAAATGGGGTATAAACTGATTGATGATGTCTGGGTTGCTAAGATGCCTCGTCATAGAAGAATGGAAGAAAAGGCACTTGGTCAACAGAATATTCCCCAAAACGAGCCTCCAATGCCTGCACAGGTCAACCAATCTGAAATTTTTGCAGCCTTAGCAAAACTCTCTGGGTCCCTCGATTTTTGGATGGTTGGAGATTATATTGATAGCATGAACGAGACTAGTCAAGCAAATTTTTAAATCTTGAATGATTGCTTCAACAACTTAGAAAACTCAATCTCAAAAGGGAAGGCACCAATGGAGACCAGAAAAAGTGAAGAGCTCTTCTAAGGAGGATGACGACTAGGGCAGCACTAGTAAGGGGGAGTAGTCATATTCTATTTTATCTGAAAAAATAGCTGATGGTATTGTAATTAATTTAAAACATGCAATATCTTTCCTTTTATGTTTATGCTTCATTGAGACAACACTAGATATTAACTATGCTTATTGGATGTTTAATGATTATGGAATGAACTGTTTATTGGATATATTGATTTGAATAATAGCATCTACGTGCTTGATGCAGAAAATGATATGTCAGTTTTAACTATTAAATATATACAAATTAGCTTGTATGCTTAATGCAGACATTGTGAATTGCATACTAGTTACACTACAAGAAAACTGCTTTTTAGTGATGAAACTATTAGTGGCAGCTCCAATTTCGTCACTAAAAGTGAATATTAATGACGATTTTTAAAAACCGTCACTACTAGTTTAAGTATTAGTGACGAAATCATAATTGTCACTAATACTATCATCACTAAAAACTATTTTTCCCATTCAAACCATTGTGGGAAACCACTTTTCTGGCGGAAACTGTCCCAAAAAAATATTGGCAATGTTTCTTACGATATTAGTGATGATTTGAAGGCGTCACTAAAAGGCTATTATTAGTGATGGTTTATCAATCGTCACTAATAGTATCATATTAGTCACGATTCCCTGAACCATTACTAATAATGCATGTTGATTGAGAAAAAGTCAACAATATTAGTGACGGTTCTTATAAACCGTCACTATTTGTCATGCATTGGTAATGGTGTAGCAAACAGTCACTAATAATGCATTTGTTGACTAGGGAAAGTCAAATGTATTAGTGACGGTTTATGCAAACCGTCAACTAGTCTATTATTAGCGATGAATTTATTAAACCATGACTAATATAGTTTTTTTATTTAAAAAATATAAAAAATTATTTATTATATTAGTGATGATTTATGAAAACCACTACTTATAGCCTTTTATCAGTGACAATTTTTAAAAGGCGTCACTAATAGTCTATTATTAGCGACAAATTTATTAAACCGTCACTAATAGGCTTCCCTGTTTTGCTTCCTCGCCAATATCAGCAACTGTTCCTATCTGTCTTCTACTATGAAGATAGTCTCCTACTGGCTTATTTGAATTGTTATCATCTTCACGAGCAACCCACCCATGTATAGATATTTTAACCAAACTGTTTCTTTCATGTGCATCCCATTCCTTTTTAGTACTATGATAATGAAAAGCTTCAAAAGATAGCTTAAGCTCTACGGCATTTAAAAAATTAGTTCATCATTGCAGAACTTGACCACAACATTGTCACATTCCGAACTCGCCAAGTAGGGCCCAATCACCTGTGTCTGATACCATAACCTCAATCATGCAGTGAATAAATAAATAAATAGACGTCCTCAATAATATACCAGAGTTCTATATAAACGTCCAAAAAATTTTCCAACATCCAGTATCCATATATATACATCTCAGAAAACTAAAAATATAAACCCAAAAATACATCCAAGATCTGTACCCTCTCACAAAAATGTTATGCCAACAAACCCAATCTTGAGCTTGCTAAGCTCGATCACATGGAGGTCCTGAAAACGATGAATTGTATAACAGGTGAGACACATCTCAGTAAGACGAAATAGATTAATGCCAGTGTGTGTGGCTATCATGAGTTTAGTATATACAAAATATCATCATTTGTTAATTAACCACAGTTATAAAACCATTCTCAGACCATACCCACACACACACACACAATTATCTATGAGCAAAAGTTCCCGAGGATAGGGGAGATTACACACCCATACATGTAGCTCCCCTCTGCTCTAATACGTTATGCAACCTAGTATGACTATAACTGATACCTATTAGGGCACTCGCTTTTCTCAGTAAGCCCTCGGGCGGAGGGTTTACTTCGCCCCAAATACATATAATACTACTATAGTTAATACATTTAATACTTTGTTACTTTACTATGTGTGTTGTTATCTCTATAAAACTCAACTCTTCATAATCTCTATTTTCACATGCTTTGTTCTCCTATCACATACTCTGTTATCACATTTCACATCCTCTATCTTCATATATTCTATATTCACATACACTGTTCTGTATTTACATGCACTATTCTATTATACTCTAGTTAAATCTACAGATATGAATTTATAACTCACTGCTAGATGGATAAAAACCGACATGCTTCCCCCCATGATAGGTTGTGCGGCTCGTAGGCTGGACTTAACCCTGGTTGGCCCATAAGAGTTAAATCAATTCCTAACTCTTTAGTTTACTAGTCCGATTGAATTTCCCATGCTAGTTTAGATTCCAGGGGGAACTCTACCCTTCACAGATCAATCGACTATTCAATACCAACACTCTCTCTAAGACGTGTGGTTGCACTAAGCTCTCCATAACTCTCGCAATGGTACCGTGCGTACTGTGGTCCACCACAGTTCTTAAACCATACATAGCAATTTAACATTAATATTCTTCTCTAATTAAACAATTCTAAATACAATATAATCCCAACACATTTTAGTATTTCAACATATTATACATATTTCATAACTCAACACAGTATTTTAATTTTTTCTCATGCCACACAATTTGAATAATACACATATTTATATAAATACTGAAATAATAAGTCAATTCATGTTCATTATCTGCTTTACTGAAAATATAGATTAAATTATCTCCACAATTTATCTAATACTCAAAATAAGTGTTAGTAAGAAAAACGGAGACAATTAACCCTCCTCACCTTGACCAATTTTAGAAAATGTAAAACAATTCCAACCAATCATTTCAACTAGTAAAATTATCTATAGAATCCATTACTTAAATGTTGTAGCTTTTTTCTTCATTTTAATCGGTTCATTTTTGAAAATAATAACTATTAACACAACCCTAGGCTCGAAAACTTCAGTTTAAACGGCTGGCTTTTGAAACTTGCATGATAATCATATACATACACATATAATTTCCATTTTAACTGGTAGAATTTAAAAAACAACTGGCCTAATCTATTCCCCTTACCTTATTCACGGAGACTGTGCCTATAAGATTCCTAAACTAATGCCTACGACGTTCAGAGCACAAACCCTGTATTCATATATTTCAGTATAATCAGCTAAGTCTTGGAATAATAATTATTTTAATATCTCTAGGCTCACACACTCCCGTTAACCAGTTAAATTCTAAAAACGGGGGCATGATCCACTTCCCATATTTAAATTTAATCTCTAACATATTAAAAAAAATACCAACATGATTAAATCCCCGCTGTTTAATCTAATTAAAAAATATTCATAGAATTCTAATTTAATCCAATCCCTATAATTTAACTAAATTCCAAAATGTTCCCAAAAAAAATTTATTTAATCAAATTCCTGCAGTTTAATTTAATCCCAAGAATATCTCAAAAAATCCAATATAATCCATTCCCTACAATTTAACTTATTCCCAAAACACTCCCAAAAATATGATATAATTAAATATTACAATTTAATAATTAAATACTACAATTTAATCGGTTAAATTTTTAAAACAACCTATATAATTTTTACTCCTCACCTGGGCCTAGTAGTGGTGCCTAGGACCCCCAAATCAAAAATCCGCTCCGATTATCTTGGAAAGAATCGCCCCTAGAACCACGTGGTGGTTTCCGATCATCAATTTGACTGAGTATTGGGGAGAAATTGAAGAGAGAGAGTGAATTTACCTTATCTCAGGAGTGGTGCCTACGACAGTCTAATCACAAATCCACTCTGACTAAAATGTTGGTGGTCGAGATAGGAACTCAGTGGTATTTTTCGTTCTTTAATCGATCGAGAATTTTATGAGAAAATGAGGGGGGATAGAGAGAGAGAGAGAGGGAATGTAACGCCCTCAAAATTCATACCATTTTTTAAAAATATGTATCCATATCCATACCTAAGCATTGGAAACACAAATCATCCATCTATTCATAGATACGCTATACAATACCAGAATTCAGTATATATAGGCCATAGCCAAACAAAAATACCCCTCCAGCATCATTTACTCAAAATACACCACTCTCACAAAAACTCACCCAATAACCAAGGTGATCAAATACTTTCTATTCGCGAGCCTGATTTGCTCGCCTAGCTGGCTCACCTGAAAAATGGTAAAATAATGGGGTGAGTCGACACCCAGTACGTGGAAATATGCTATTACTAGTGTGTGGCAACTAAGTTAATAATACTTAAAAATAGTACTGAACTGTAATGCAATAAAACATCTATAAAGCATATTTTCCTTTCACAATTTAAGATATACTGTATTGTTTGTATTTTCTACTTTTCATACTGATAATATCATACTACACTCATCATATACTATAAAACTGTATACATTTACATATCTATACTTTATCCCTAGGACTCTATACGTCATGATTTGACCCCTCATGACAGGGTTGTGTGGCTCGTAGGCGGGACTTCATCTGGTCGGCCCTCTAGATAAGTCAATATACTTTACACTACCTTAGCCTGGCCAAACTGCATCCTCTCCTAGCCGCGGGATTGGCTACTACCTCGTCTAACCCGCCTCCTCAACCCAGTGTACTAGGGAGCTGCATCCTCTCTGAGCACGGTTAGATGGTACCCACACACTATTTGAGATATGTGGTTGCACTCTATCTGTATATAGCAACGGTACCGTGCTCTGTAAATTGTATCTGTACTGTATCTGTCTGTAATCTTTCCACAGGTATCTGATACTATATACATATATACATATATACTCCTTTACTGTTTTCACCATGTTTCCAAAGTTACCATAATGCTATCTTTCAGTACTGTAAATACTATAATCTCTGTATACTATATCGGTAGCATCTTGATGCCACCCCTGTATGTCTGTCTATACACTCTATCTATATACTCTGTATGTTATGGTAATAGGAAACATAACATACTATAACTTTGTATATACTGTTCTGTATAAAGATGTGATATAAATAATGATCTGAACAAAACTATACACATGTATACGTATATATATATATATATATATATATGTATCTGTTTCATGAAACTATTCATATAAAAGCTGTATATATAGGTACATTCTTCTGCATAATCTCTGTGAATATATATATATATATATATATATCTATATCTGTATATCCAGTATAGTATGATTCATTATGAAAGTTGTATACATTTCTTCATTACATAAAAATCTACTCAGGCCACACAAGTATTTAAACTCATATTCTATAAATACAGTATAATAAACTGGTATAAATATGTATCTATGAAGTCTCTGATAGCATTATGAAAATTCCTAACATAGCATATTTCCCTTACCTTAGCTTTGAAAAACCCCTGTAAAATTCTGGCTCTATACCTGCAGGGTTCCTAGCTCAACATCCTGAAAACACAATCCCCCTGAACAAAACATCAGTATTTTCTTACCTACAACATTTCTTATAATTGGGAAAAAGACAAATACTGAATAAAATGCCTTACGCAGAGATTGGGACGAAATTCAACCCAACTTTTCCAGCGATTAGCTTCGGCGGACTTGCAGAGAATCTCGCCAGAAGTGTCGTGGTAGCCTCAGATCTTCGATCTGGCGAGAAATAGGGCTAGAAATGAAGAGAGAAGTGAGAGAGAGAGAGAGAGAGGAGAGAGAGAGGGGCACGGATAAATGATAAAAATTTGAGTTTTTCCACTTTTATACTGCGGTCTTCGTCGACGAGACACGTCATCTCGTTAACGAATCTTTCAATAAATTCGTCGACGAAATTCAGGCTGTCCTGTAACCCTTTTCGGTATTTTCTTGTCGACGAGGCCCTGTATTCATCGACGAATTTCCTTATGTACTCATTGATGAAGCCCTGTATTCGTCGATGAATTTCCTTATGTACTTGTTGACGAAGCCCTGTATTCGTCGACGAATTCTGGAAATTCCTTGAAATTATTATTATTATCCCCAATTATTATTATCTCCAAAATGAGAAGTCATCAACGAAGTCTACTGCCTCCTCCTGTTCCTGTTTCCATTTTTCCTCTCTCTTTAATATTTAAATATCAGTATTTTCTAGGTCGTTACATTCTCCCCTCCTTATAAAATTTCATCCTCGAAATTTACTATTTGTATTTCCATCTATACACTTCATCATTCCGTAGAAGAAAAAATGGTCTACTTATTTTATTATCTGCCCTCACTTGTGGCAGAGGAATACTGTGGTTACATTCTATGTTCATATATAAAACTAAAAAACTATCTACTAACTAAAATTAATACATGTACTTGTAAGAAAAACCTATCTAACTATTATACTTTACCTGAGTACTTCTATACTTCTTGGAACAACTGCGAGTATCTCTGTCTAATCTGCTCCTCAAGCTCCCAAGAAGCTTCCTCTATAGCATGATTCTTCCACAAAACTTTAACTAACTGTATTTCTTTAGTGCGTAAAGTCTGAACCTTTCTATCCAAAATTTGTAATGGTACTTCTTCATATGCTAATGAATCCTTAAGCTCTATCTCTGCATAGCTAATGATGTGGGATGGGTCTGGGACGTATTTCCATAACATGGCAACATGAAACACGTCATGAATATGAGCCAAACCTGGCGGCAAAGTTAGCCTATAGGCAACTGACCCTATTCTTGTAAGTATCTCAAAAGGGCCAATATACCTAGGGCTCAACTTGCCCTTCTTTCCAAACCGCATAACTCCTTTCAGAGGAGCTATCTTCAAAAATACTCGATCTCCCACATCAAATTCCAACTCTCGGCAGCGAGTGTCCGCATAACTTTTCTTCCGACTCTGTGTTGTATTAATTCTTTCTCTAATTAATCGAACTTTGTCGGACGCTTGCTATATTATCTCATGACCCAAAACTCGCCTTTCACCTACTTCATCCCAGAAAAGAGGAGAACGAAATCTCCTGCCATATAATGCCTCGTATGGAGCCATGCCGATACTAGCCTGATAGCTATTATTATAAGCAAATTCAACTAATGGCATAATCTGGATCTAATTGGCTCCAAAATCAAGTACACAAGCACGAAGCATATCTTTCAATATCTGAATTGTCCTCTCAGTTTGACCATCTTTCTGGGGATGAAAAGTAGTGCTAAAAGCTAACTGCATACCCATAGCCTCCTGAAAACTTTTCTAGAATTATGAAGTAAATCGAGGGTCTTGGTCTGAGACTATGGATACTGGCACTCCATGAACATGAACTATCTCCTGAACATATATCTCTACTAGTCTGTCCATGGAATAACCGATTTTAATAGGGATGAAATGAGCAGTCTTCGTCAAACGATCAACAACTACCCAAATTGCATTCAATCCCTGCTGCACCAGTAACCCCGTAACAAAACCCATCGAAATGTGGTCCCACTTTCATTCCAGAATAAACAATGGCTGCAACTGTCCTGTCGGTATCTGGTGCTCAACTTTAACCTGTTGGCACGTAAGCATTGCTGAACAAATTCGGCTATCTCCCTCTTCAATCCACTCCACCAGAAATACTTTCGCAGATTCCTGTACATTTTAGTATTGCCGGGATGGACCGTGTATAGGAATCTGTGAGCCTCCTCCAGTATAGTCCTCCTGATCTTAGCATCTGCAGGAATACATAGCCTAGTATGGAATCACAGAGCTTCGTCATCTGATATGCTGAACTCCTCACCCTGCCCATCACGTACTCTAGCCATCACCGCTGCCAACTCTGCATCGTCACCCTGAGCTGCTTTAATCCTTTCATAAAGCGTGGGCTGCACTACTAGACTGACAATAACTACCTGAGGACTCTCCTCTACCAATTCTACACCGAGTCTCTCCAAATCCACCAGAATTGAGTGTTGAATCTCCATAGCTACCAATACGGATCCCCTTGATTTCCTACTTAGGGCATCTGCCATTACATTTTCTTTTCCTGGGTGGTAACTAATCGTGCAATCATAGTCTTTAATAAGTTCTAACCACCTTCTTTGCCGCATATTCAACTCTTTCTGGGTAAAGAAATATTTCAGGTTCTTGTGATCCGTAAAAATCTCGCACTTACCACCATATAAATAATGCCTCCAAATTTTGAGAGCATACACCATTGTAGTAAGCTCTAAATCATGGACAGGATAATTCTTCTCATATTCTTTAAGCCGTATGGATGCATAAGCAATGACCCTGCCGTGTTGCATCAACGCACATCCAACACCCTTCAAAGAGGCATCACTGTATATCACAAAACCATCCTCCCCTGATGGAATAACTAGTACTGCAGTTGAAACTAACCGCTGCTTTAACTCTTGAAAACTCTGCTCATAGTCATCAGTCCATTCAAATTTTACATTTTTCCTCGTAAGTTATTTTAATGGACCTGATAGCCTGGAGAAACCATCCACAAAACATCGGTAATAACTTGCTAACCCCAAAAAACTCCTGACTTCCTTAACATTTCCCGGCCTCTTCCAATTCACCACTGCCTTTATTTTACTTGGATCAACTGATACTCCTACTTCTAAGATCACATGGTCGAGAAAAGTAACCTGCCTTAACCAAAACTCACATTTCTTAAATTTTGCATATAATTTCCTTTCTCTCAATATTTGCAATACCAGCCTCAAATGATGCTCGTGCTCCTTCCAACTCCTCGAGTAGACCAATATATCATCAATAAACATCACCAAAAATTGGTCCAAATACTGGTGGAACACCCGATTCATCAAATCCATGAAAACTGCTGGGGCATTAGTCAACCCAAATGGCATCACTAAGAACTCGTAATGCCCACACCTGGTACAAAATGCGATATTCGAAATGTCCTCTGCTTTAACTTTCACTTGATGGTAACCTGACTGCAGATCAATCTTAGAGTAAACCTGGGTCCCCTGGAGCTGATCAAATAAATCATCGATCCTAGGGAGAGGATATTTATTCTTTATTGTCAATTTATTTATCTCCCTATAATCAATGCATAATCTCATGCTTCCATCTTTCTTCTTCACGAACAGAATTGGCGCTCCCCAGGGCGACACATTGGGCCTGATAAAACCTTTATCTAGTAATTCCTGTAGCTGATCTTTCAGTTCTTTCAACTCTACTGGAGCCATATGGTACGGTGCTTTAGATACTGGTGCAGATCCTAGCAACAAGTCTATTGTAAACTCAATCTCATGATTTGGTGGCAAACCAGGCAATTCTTCAGGAAATACATCTGGGAATTCCCTCACTACTGGTATGTCAGCTTGTCCCAATTCTTATTTTGGCAATTCTCTTATGTATGCGACATACCCCTGAAAACCACCCTATAACAATCTCCTCACCTGAATAGCCGACACTAGCTGTGGTAAGGCACGTACACGTAAACCCACAAATCTAAATTCTGACTCGCCCTAGGGTCTAAAAATCACTTCCTTCAGATGACAATCAATACTTGTGTGATAAGTTTCTAACCAATCGATGCCCAGTATCACATCAAACCCCTGCATATCTAGGACCACAAGATTGGCTAGTAGCACTCTCTCCTGAATACTTACTGGAAAATTTCGAAGTACCCTCCTGCATCTAATCATAGATCCCATCGGCATGCCCATTGACAATTCTATATGTAAGGGTTGTGTCTCTATTCCAGCTATTCTCACATACCCTCCGATATGAAAGAGTGGGAGGCACTTGTATTAAACAAGACAATCATTCTATATGGTAAAGTAGTAAGAGTACCTGTGACAATGTATCCAGCCATCTCAGTGTCTCCTCGTGTCAATGCATAGACCCTCACCGACGTGTTCCTCTGCTGACCACCATGGGGCGCCTGATATCCACCTCGCAATGTTTTGGGAGCTTGTGCATAATTTGATGACATCTGACATGATCAAGCCATATGACTGGGTCTCCCGCAACGATAGAAAACATTCTCCCCAAATCGACATTCACCCGGGTGTCTCCGTCCACATCTGGCACAAGTGGTGGGAGGCTAACTGCCTTGAAATCCCCTGTGTTCTACCATCTGTCTCTGGCCTCCACCAGATCTACCTCCTCTCCAAGGGCCTCAGCTGGGACCCGCTTGAAAACTCGAGGGGGCAGTCCTCTTCGTCTACCTCTGTGTCTCCATCTCTCTAGATAAGCTTTCCTTTGCTATAATGGCTCTGTCAACCAGTTCTGTAAAATCCTGAATCCTTAGTACTGCCACCTACCGGTAAATATCATGCCTCAAGTTTCTCTCAAACATTCTAGCCTTTTTTGCTTTATCGGGAACAACATAGGGACAGAAATGATAAAGCTCAATAAATTTCATCGCATACTGTGGGACGGTCAATGACCCCTGGGATAGACTCAGGAACTCTTGTACTCGAGCATCTCTAACTAAAGCAGGATAATATCTATCAAAGAACATGTCCCTGAATCGGGCCCAGGTCATCTGCATTGGTATCGCCCTCTGCTCCTCTAACAATCTAGTGGCTAACCACCATCTCTCGGCCTCCCCCACTAGCCTATATGTGGCATATAAAACTCTTTGCTCATCGGTGCAATGGAGTACTGTCAGAATCTTCTCTACCTCTTGCAACCAGTTCTCTGCAACTGCAGGATCAGTCGATCTAGAGAAAGCTGGCGGATATATCTTCATAAATTTATTTATGATACATCCCTGAGCTGAGGATGGACCTCCCTGCTCTCTAGAACTCCGTGCTATTTCAGCCATAACTTGCTGAGCCACACTACATAGCACAACATTTGAATCCCCGCCTACTGCGCCAGAAGGACCAGCTCCATCATCCCCACTGGCGCGAGTGCTATTGCCTCCTAGGTCCATCCTGCAAACACATAGAACACTGTCTCAAAATTCTATCTTCCTACAAACCCAACTTATTCAAGTAAAACTCTAAATCCTTTATTAACTATCTCTCTTGGTCCTAACCCCCAAATCCACTCCTGCAACCCAAACACATGACTTGTCGACACTTTACTATGGTTTTCCTAGAATCGTCACCCCAGGAAAAACACAGAAACAATCACGAAATCCTGTATCCAGATCACAGAATAAAACCTCAAATCTTTCCTTATATTCTGGTATTGTTTTCCGCTGCACTCTAGAGTTTATAGAACCTAACAACCTAGGCTCTGATACCAAATTGTAACGCCCTCAAAATTCATGCCATTTTTTAATATATATATATATATATATATATCCATATCCATACCTAAGCAGTGGAAACACAAATCATCCATCTATTCACAGATACACTATACAATACTAGAATTCAGTATATACAGGCCATAGCCACAAAAAAAAAAAAAAATACCCCTCCAGCATCATTTACTCAAAATACACCACTCTGAAAAAAACTCACCCAATAACTAGGGTGATCAAACTACTTTCTATTCGCGAGCCTGATCTGCTCGGCTAGTTGGCTCACTTGAAAAATGGTAAAGTAGTGGGGTGAGTTGATGCTCAGTAAGTGGAAATATGCTATTACTAGTGTGTGGCAACTAAGTTAATAATACTTAAAAATACTACTGAACTATAATGCAATAAAACATCTGTAAAGCATATTTTCCTTTCATAATTTAAAATATACTGTATTGTCTGTATTTTCTACTTTTCATACTAATAATATCATACTATACTCATCATATACTGTAAAACTGTATACATTTACATATCTATACTTTATCCCTGGGACTCTATATGTCATGATTTGACCATTCATGATAGGGTTGTATGGCCCGTAGGTGGGATTTTATCTGGTCAACCCTCTAGATAAGTCAATATACTTTTTACCTAGTGTACTGAGAAGCTGCATCCTCTCCGAGCACGGTTAAACGGTACCCACACACTATCTAAGATATGTGGTTGCACTCTATTTGTATATAGCAACGGTACCGTGCTCTGTAAACTGTATCTGTATTGTATCTGTCTGTAATCTTTTCACAGGGATCTGATACTATATACATATATACATATATACTCCGTTACTGTTTTCGCCATGTTTCCAAAGTTACCATAATGCTATCTTTCTATACTGTAAATAATGTAATCTCTATATACTATATTGGTAGCATCTTGATGCCACCCCTGTATGTCTGTCTATACACTTTGTCTATATACTATGTACGTTATGTTAATAGGAAACATGGCATACTATAACTCTGTATATACTGTTCTGTATAAAGCTGTGATATAAATCCCGATCTGAACAAAATTGTACACATGTATACGTATATATATATATATATATATCTGTTTCATGAAACTATTCATATAAGAACTGTATATGCAAGTACATTTCTCTGTATAATCTCTGTGAATATATATATCTATATGTGTATCCAGTATAGTATGATTCATTATGAAAGCTGTATACATTTCTTCATTACATAAAAATCTACTTAGACCACACAAGTATTTAAACTCATATTCTATAAATACTGTATAATAAACTGGTATAAATATGTATCTATGAAGTCTCTGATAGCATTATGAAAATTCCTAGCATAGCATATTTCCCTTACTTTAGCTTTGAAAAGCCCCTGTAAAATTTTGGCTCTATACCCGCAGGGTTCCTAGCTTATTGTCCTGAAAACACAACCCCCCAGAACAAAACATCAGTATTTTCTTACCTACAATATTTCTTATAACTGGGAAAAAAGTAAATACTGAATAAAATGCCTTACCTTGAGATTGGATGAAATCCAACCCAACTTTTCCAGCGATTAGCTCTGGCAGACTTGCGGAGAATCTCGCCAGGAGAGTTTTGGTAGCCTTAGATCTTTGATCCGGCGAGAAACAGGTGCGGAAACAAAGGGAGAAGTGAGAGAGAGTTGTAGAGAGAGAGAGAGAGAGGGGCACGGATAAATGATAAAAATATGACTTTTTTCACTTTTATACTGTAGCCTTCGTCGACGAGACACATCATCTCGTCTACGAATCTTTCAATAAATTCGTCGACGAAATTCACACTACCCCATAACCCCTCTCGGTATTTTCTCATCGACGAGGCCCTGTATTTGTCAACGAATTTTCTTATGTACTCGTTGACGAAGCCCTGTATTCGTTGACAAATTCTAGAAATTCCTTGAAATTATTATTATTATTATCCCCAATTATTATTATCTCCAAAATGCGATGTCGTCGACGAAGTCTACTATCTCCTTCTGTTCCTGTTTCCATTTTTCCTCTCTTTTTAATATTTAAATATTAGTATTTTTTGGGTCGTTACAGGGAATGCGTGAGGAGAGAGAGTTGGAGAGAGAGACTACAGAGAGGGCGAGAGAAAGGGGTGTTAATTGCCTCCTGAAGCTTCCTTGAGTATATATATAGGCAGGCCAATTCGAAACTGGATTGTTCTTAACATAGTGGATGAAAAAGATGGAAGAGCTGTCCTTTATATAATAGTGAATATTGGTTTAAAAAATTCTCCAAATTTAAACCTTTTGAAGTTCATACCTTTTGGAATGACTGTGTACAAACCAGGGAAGATCGATGTGGGGTGAAGTTCTGCAATGATTGGATTGTTTTTTGAAATTCAATAGAGTTTGAGAGATGGGATGCATGAAATTAAGAATAGTTGCTGATATTGTCCAATAAGCAACTTGAGACAAACTTTGTAGTATTGTGCAAATTAACGCTTCATGAAAGCATTACTCATTTTTAGTTTTACCTTCTTGAATGAATCAGGTCCTGAAGATCTTTTCTCACTTTTCCTAATAGAAGCAACCTCTTTCAAATCTGAGGGAAAGATCTATATGTCTTGCCATGGATTGGGATTATTATTCTTAACATAGTGATGCGCCAATAATAATGGAAGAGTTGTCATTAATAGTAAATATTAGTTGAAAAGATTCTCTACATTTAAACCTTTTCAAGTTCATATGTAACGACCTGCTTAATTAACTGATTTTTTTTATATCTTTTATACTATGATAATCTACATGCTCTGATACCATACTGGGATAAACCTAATCATAAACCTAGGCAGCGAGAAGCATAAATCACATAAACATAACCATATGAAAATATGTACACAATACAAAAACCAATACCATCCAATACAATACCAGAGTACTATATGTTTTTCCCAAAATATGCACATATTACTATTTCCAAAACACCCACAACTAGCTAGGGTATACAAAATCATTCCCAAAAATATACTCACTCTCCACTGACAGGGCACTACTGAAGCCCCTTTATTTGTGAGCCTGGTCTGCTCGCCTGCTTGGATCACCTGAAAAATGAATCAACACTGGGATGAACCAACGCTCAGTAAGAAGAAATATGCTATTACTAGTGTGTAGAAAATGAGCTACTATTCCATGAAAATCTGTTTCCAAATAAACATGTATAACTGAATATGTAAGTACAGTATAAGTAATAAAATTCACCACCCTTGTCCCTGTTGCTTAACATGATAGTATTGGAGTTTATTATTCAAAATATTTCTATTATACATAAGTATATTCTTGCTTCTATAAAACTATAAATACGTAATAATAATAATAATAACTGAAAATGTTCCTTGTGGCTATTTGCGTGTCATGACTTACCCTCTTATGACAGGGTTGTGCGCCCGTAGGCGGGATTTACCTTGGCTGGCCAACCAGGAATAAATCACTATACTCCATCGGTCAATCTGCCCACCTCAACCCATATCTGGATGGGGAGCCTAACCTTTTTAAGGGCCTAGGTGATCGACCTTACCACATATTATCTAAATAGGTAGTTGCACTCATAAAGTAACATAATATCTGTAGCAATGGTACCGTGCTCTGTGGCTGCATACTCCAACAAGGTATGATATCATATAATATATTTCTATATATATATCTATCTGATTTACCATGATTCAGAAATACTGAAATAACTATGATGCTGCATAAACTGTAACTGTGGTTCATACGTAATACTGAGAACTGTATAATCATAACACTGACATCCGCATAATCATAATACTAAAACAGCATAATCAGAATATTGAAATATCGTAAACCATATTGTCGTACTATATTCTTATTCAAAAGCCACACGATACTTAATACATAATTTTCATGATTAAATAAACTAAATAATATTTCAAAGGTTCTTAGCATAACATATTTCCCTTACCTGACTACTGGAAAGCCCCTATGGAATTATAGCCTAACATCCGCAGGGCCTCCTACAAAACACCCTGAAAATAATATTTGCCAAAACATAATATCAGTATTTTTCCGCCTACATTATTTCCTATAACTATCGTAAGTCCAAAAATAGGCTAAAAGGCCTTACCCTGAATTTGTGATGAAATCCAACTTCGTTTTCCCAACGATCCGCTTTGGTAGAATTGTAGAGAACTTCTCCAGGAGCATTGTGGAGGCTTCGGATCGTCAATTCAGTGACTGAAGGGGCCGAAATCGAAAAGAGAAGAGAGAGAGTCACGTAGAGAGAGAGAGAGAGAGAGAGAGAGAGAGAGGAGCGTTAAAAGTGCATAAAAATCTAGTTTTTATCTATTTATAGGTTCAGATTCATCGATGAGACACGTCACCTCATCGACGAGTCCTTTATTAAATTCGTCGATGAAACCCTGTATTCGTCGACCAAATTCAGAGTAGCCAAAAACCCCGCTCTGTATTTTCTCGTCAACGAAACCCTGTATTCGTCGATGAATTTCCTTATGCACTCATCGATGAAACCCTATATTCTTCGACAAGTCCTGACAATTTCCTTGAAATTATTATTATTATTATTGTTATCTCCAAAATGCAATGTCGTCGACGAAGTCTATGGCCTCCTTCTGTTTTTGTTTCTATTTTTCTCTCTCTCTCTTATTATTTAAATACTATTATTTTTCGGGTCACTACATCATATCTTTTGGAATGACCATGTACAGACCAAGGAATTAAGGTGTGGTGAAGTTATACAATGATGAGACTGATTTTTTAAATATGCAATACAACTAGTTTGAGGGAACTTTTGAAACTGTTCATCACATACAGTAACAAGGAATGGGATGCATGAAAGTGAAACAACGTGCTTTCTTCAAATGTCTATGCATGGGTGGGTTGCTCATGGAATTAAGATGATTATAGTTCAGAACTTGTCCTAGGTTTATGGGACCAGAAGCCTTGCTATCCCCCCCAAAGAAGTTCCACTTTCACTATCTAAGGAAGATTTTTCCAGCTTCTTTGAGACAGACTTTGTAGTATTGTGCAAAGGTTTCACGAAAACATTACTCATTTTTTTATTTTAGCTTTTGAATGAATTAGGTCCTGAAGATCTTTTCTCACTTTTCCTAATAGAAGCAACCTCTTTCAAATTTGAAGGAAAGATCTATATATCTGGCTATGGACTGAGATTATTGTTCTTAACATAGTCAACGGAAAAAAAAAAAAAAAATTGGGTAAGCTATCATTGATAGTGAACCATGTGTATATATCGATTACTAGGAGCCGTCTGAGTGGAGGAATTTGAGGTTAGTATCGGCCGCAGTTAAGCCGGAATGAGATTATGCAACAACCATGTCAGTGCATGCATAGGTGGGTTGCTCGTGAAGATGATTACAATTCAGATGGGCTAGTGTGAGACTATCTTCATAGAAGTGGACGAATAGGAATTGTTGCTAATATATATTGTCCAAGAAGAAAGACCGTCAGTAATAGTCTTTATATTAGTGACGGTAGCATCAACCGTCACTAATCATTTAGCTTAGTTAAGCAACTAATCTATTAATTTTATTAATAAAATTAATAAAATATAAAACAGTGATTAAATGGTTATCAAAACGCTCCAGAGTAGCTTTAATTTATATTTAAATTTGTAATTAATTATTAATTCGGTTAATTGAATTAAAATATATATTAACTGAACCGATAACTAATGAACCAAAAATTGGTAAAATTGTAATCGATTAATTGAATCGACCCTATTTATTGACCGAATCGAATTGATTGAAATTGGTTGCTTAATTTGGTGAATTCGGGTTTCTCGAAATTATACATGCTCACCCCTAATTGGTACAACATTTTTAATTTTAATTTTAAATAACAGACTATTAGAGATGGTTTAGGAGAACCGTCACTAATAACAGACTATTATTGACGATTTTGCGAGTTTTAGTGACGGTTTTAAAACCATCACTAATAGTTTGATTAAAATCCCCAATTCCCCGAGTTCTCCCTCTGTCCTTTCCTTCCCCTTTCTTTCACTCCCCCAGTTGCTCTCCGAATCTCATTCCACCGCCACCGCTTGCCGAAGCTCACCACTGAAGCTCACCGCCAAAGGTCGCTGCCATTGCTCGCTGAAGTCCTTGTTCTTCTTGTTGTTCTTCTTCTTCAATGTAATGCCCCAAAAAATAGTTATTATAGAAGGATGTAGTGATTTCAAAATAAATAAATAAATTTTAAAAAATTAATTAATTAATTAATTAATAGTAATTATTAATTAAATAATATAATATAATAATATATATTATATTATTATTGTGATACCCCGTGGACGAAAGACTTAAAATGATTAGATGTTACTACCCATATCAATAAGGTGCTTCTCCTCCGTTTCTTCTTCTTCTTCTTCTTCTTCTTCTTCTTCTTCTTCTACAGGTTGTCCATGTGTGCGTTTGTGCGTGCAAGGTGTGTGGGTCAGAGTGTGTGTGTGTGCACGCGCGTGTGTGTGTGGGATTTCATGTTCTGCAAACCCTAAAATCCATGTGTGCGTGTATTCATGTGTGGTGCGTGGGTCTGCGTGTGTGTACATGCATGTGTGTACAATGCACTGGGATTGTGTATCAATTGTTACTGTGGATTCAATTGCTGGTTATGTGTATCAACTTTCTGTGATAGGTTTAATTTAGTTTAGTGATTCTGTTCAATGATTTTGTAATTTTTTTTTGAAAATTGATAATGTAGTTAAGTTAATATTTTATTAATAATCTTTATTAATGCATGAATTAATAATTTTGGTTCATTTAGTGTGTGATTATATTTTTTTATAATTGAAATTGGTAATTTGGTTTTCGATTGTATAGCACACCACTGTGCTGGGGTGCAGCACACCCCTAATTGCTTATAATTGTTGTTGAACAGTGGAATCATGACTTGATATAATTTTGAGAACTTAGCGAATTGTTGAACCTAGCTTGCAAATTTATGTGTTCTGCGGGGTTCAGTATTTTTTATTTCTCATTTTTTCTTTTTTCATTTGCTAACTTTGTGAAATGCATATTGTGTAGTTAACTAGGATGTTGCTTGCTGGTTAATTGAACAAATTGAGAACTGCATTTCTTATGTTCATTGAAACTTAGATCTGTTCAAGAATGGTTACTATACATTCATGCCTCATTGTACATGTGAGACAAATAAATTATTGAAATTCAATTGATTATTAGTCATACTATATAGACTAATAATATGACTAATAATCAATTGAACATGTTAATTATTTGTTTCATTTACGATTAGTGATGTTTGAATTTCAACCATTCTTGAATTGTCCAATGTGGACAGTTTAGGAAGTTGTATTTACGTTGTTATCATTGTTCACGCTTTGTTCATTGTCATTATATATTTTGACTGTGTCTCTACTTGTATTCTTTAGGTGCATAGTGGGGTGTTGTGACAATTTTTTAGTGATGGAAAACTAGCAATGTGACGCCACAATTTTTCATACCATTTTTTTTTCATATAACTAATAACACATATATCACATATTGGCCATGTCAACCTCTGATACCACAATACATAACCCAACCCAAAAGTGGGTATCGGGTACACAATAATATATATGTACACAATCCTAACAATGGAAGTCATTTCATATATATACATACCACAGCGAATACACATACCAAAGTACCAACCATCCATAAATACAAGTCTACCACAAAACCACTAGGGAAATCAAACCTCCCTAGCTCAAAATACTCACCCTGTCTACCCAGGGTATCTGCTCCCCTCTATCTCAAAGCTCTATCACTAGGCCTATCTTGGTTTCTTGAAATATTTAAATGATTGGGTGAGACACATCTCAGTAAGATAGAATAAATTATTTACAGTGTGTGGCAGAATGAGATTCATTACATCATATCATATATTTGTTTCAGTAATAATATCTTCTGAGAAAAATATACCATTATCACAATCATAATCATATAGATATACAACACAAGCTTTCATAAGATTTTACTTTCATTTTCAAAATTGTACACACGCAACCCATATTAACCAACAAAGTTCCCGAGAATAGAGAAGCTTACCGGCCCATACAAGTAGCTTCCCTTTACCCTGATATCATTTGCATCCTAACCCGATTAACTTGGGTTCAGCTACAACTGGTACATATCAGAACACTCACCTTACTTGGTAAGCCCTCAAGCGGTGTGTTTTACTTTGCTTTGATTATTTATTAACTCACGCTATTTCATTTCTTATTTTCTTTCTCATTTCTATTTTCATTTCCATTTCCATTTCCATATCTAGCTCATGAGTGTCCCTAGTTACCGATACATGACTCACTCGAAAAATGAGTAGCTCAGAAGCTATCCTAAGTATAGGAGTTCTGTCGTGTAATATTAAGCCCAAGGGCTAGATCGTCTCCTTAGGGAATGCATTTGAATCTCAAAATTTACGTTCATCTAATCGAAAATAAAAATGTACTGAACTCAGTTCAGATTCAGAGTTTTCAAGGTTGTTCAATTTTACTTCTAATGAATTAAATGACACGTAATTTAAAAACCCTAAAACTAACATTCACTAAATTAAAAAAAAACAAGTATGGAAATCCTAGTCTACTTAAGGAAATACCTAAACACGCATTATTAAAGATGGCAAGTACAAATAAGGAATTAAAACATGCAATGGAAACTCAATCAAACACACACACACACACACACACACAAAATCAAACCTTTAATATGGATCAATAATTCAAACCAAGAACTCGAACAAAAATGCAAACACATCAAAAATCTAAACTTTGAATGATACCGAAAAATAAAAATACGAACTTTAACAAAACTGAAAAATATGAACTTTGACGAAACTGACCCTAACTAAATTAATTAAATAACTTGGAACATTAAACTAATCTATGGAAAAAAAATTTAACCGAAAGAGAATAAAAAAAAAACAATTAAACTTCAATAATAAACACCCCAAATAATATTCAAAATCTAAAAATAACAATAAACTCAAATAAAAAGTTAACAATATTCAACTGATTAATTAGTAATAATAAAAGAGAGAGAGAGAGAGAGAGAGAGAGAGAGAGAGGGGGGGGGGGAGAGAGAGAGAGAGAGAACAGAGCAGGACTGCTGGAAATTGTAGCAGTGACAAGGGCTGGCCGAGATGGAATGTGGTGTTCTGCTCGACTGGAGTTACAGGGGATGGGGAGCAGGGCGGACTGCTGGTCGTGTGCTGGTCTGCAGAAAAATCCCGACTGCTGTGCTCGTGGGTTGGTGTAGGCATGGCTAGTCGGAGCTGGCAGCATTGCTGTTGTGGGAGGCTGTGGAGCGGTTGCTGGTGCTTTACTAGACGTGGCTGAAATTCAGCAGTTCTGGGAGGAGAAGCTGCTGGTGCTCCGATGGCTGGTGCTCCGATGGAAGGAGAGGCAGAGGAGCCGGCGTTGGTGTGCTGCTGCTCAGGGTGATGGTGTCTCGGCGGTGGATTGTTGATGAAGCTGAAGAAGAGGGAGAAAAGGGAGAGGAGGAGAGATAGAGATAGAGAGAAGAAGAACATAAAAATAAAATTGGCCGAGAGCAAGCGCAAGAGAAAGAATAAACAAGAAGAAGAAGAAGAAGAAGAAGAAGGAGAAGAAGAGAGGAGAATAGTGGTGCGCAGGGCACACCCAGAACAGGGGAAAAAAGAAAGAATAAATAGAGGAGGAGGCTTGCCCTAAGATCCATGTGAGAGACTTGACCCGGTTTGACCCGACCCAATTGGAGCTGACCTGGCTTGCATGGCCGGGTCACATCACATATCCTTATATATATTTTGTTTCATTTTTTTCATTCTCTATTCATTACAAATATGACTCTTTTGGAGCCCGTTTCTCATAAATCTCAAAACACAAAAGTTGTAGATAATCCTTTCCTCTTTCTCAAGAAATTTGAATCGTCTCGATTGGAGCTCAGACATAAAAGTTATGCATGAAATACAAATAGGTGTCGGTTTTGGTTTTTGAGATTTTTCCTTCAACAAAAGATTACCAAAACTTCATAAATAATGCAATAAAGTTCAAGAATGATGATTTTGGCACTTTATTAAAATATTGGACAATTTTGGACATTTAATTAAAAATATAAACTGCAAAACTCGGGTTAAGATGCCCAATTACGCAATTTTGATGCGTAATCAATACACCCATATCTGTACTCATGGCTGCCCTAAGGATGTCTCTCCGTGTCATGCTTCCCCCCATGAATAGGGTTACGTGACCCGAAGGCTGGACCTATTCGAGGTTGGCTGACCCAGTTAGGTAAAATATCATATCATATATCTCGTGTCTGTAGTACGATTGGACGACCAATAATCCTGATCCGGACTCAGTGGGCACAACAACCCTACTATACAGCTCAACCTACTGTCACACCACACGCTCCATGAGTCCGTGTGGTTGCATTAACACCATTAGAAATGGTACCATGCTCTATATCACAACCAATCTTTAGGGTTTTCATGTCCATCCATTAGAGTTATCACTACCACATACCAGCAATCATTATGCGGTATTGGCATTTCATCAATCACATTTCTATATTCCTATTTCAAAATTTCACATTTCAATTCTCATAATTCAATATTCATATTGTAGAATTAACATTGCAATATTCACATTTCTCATATTCGCATTTCTCATAACCATATTTCTCATATTCACATTTCTCATATTCATATTTCTCATATTAACATTTCAATATTTGTATTGTAGTATTCACATTACAATACTCACATTCTCATATTCTCAATTTTATATTCTCATATCAGTATTCATACATCATTATTCTCATTGTAGTATTATCATTGCAATGTTCACATTTTCAGTATTCTCAACTCATTTCATCATTTCAATGGTATTTCATCAAGTCAATACTCATTCATCTCATAAATACATATACACATCTCATTTCACGTAATTCACATTTCTAAAAAAAAATATTTTCATATCTCAGAAGATATACATTTTTCAGTACATTCCACTTTCATCATTTTTTCAATTTCAAATCTCATAACACCATTCACATTTTATAATCTCATATTTTTTAGGGTAAATCATTTAACCCAATTTAAACATTTCTCAATATAAATCATATGCCGCACAAATTTCATCCGATATTTATATCATACTAAATTTCAGGTAAAATATCATAAATCCAATTCTCATATTTCTCAACCCATAATTTTTAGAAAAATATTGCTATAATTTATTCCCCTTACCTGACTTATTGAGATTTTGCTATAACACCCAATTTCTACGCCCCTCGGCGTTTGCAACCCAAAAACCTAAAATTCACATTTTCCTCAAATTATTCAACACAATGCCCAAAATAATTTCCATTTAGCATTTCCTAGGTGTCATATACTCCAATTTAGACTAAAAATTCTAAAATACACCACTTACCCTGGTTTTGGGATGGTGCCTCGAAACCCCAACTTGAAAATCTACTCTGCCAATGTTGTAGAGAATCTTTCCAAGAACCCCATGGTAGTTCATGATCGTCAATCTGACCTAAAATGAAGCCAAAATCAAGAAGGGAAGGAAGGAGCATTGTGGGTTTGCATTAGAGAGAGAGAAAAGGATTTGTGTTTTGTTTAACAAAACACTCGTGGGATCCTTTCTTATAACGTTCTCTACTGAGAAAACCATCACCAATTTTCTCTGACCCTCAGAAAATCGTCATCGATTTTCTACTTAACTGCCTGGTTTTTACTGTTTACCCGTTATCGTTCCACGGTAATTCCAAAACCGTCACTAGTTTGTTGTTTCCTTTAGAAAATCGTTGCCGGTTTTCTATTCCCTCTAGAAAACCGTTGTTTGTTTTCTCCTTTCTAGCCCAAAACCTCCTTTTTTCATTTATTTTTATTATTTTATTTTCCACAGTCTCTACAAGCAACATGTTCGCTTCCCCCTTCTCATGTACTTGGAGAGCCATGGGGAGATGTTGTCGAAATTTAGAATGACTATGATGAATGAATTTGAGCGATTGACTGCAATGCAAATGCAACATTTCTAAATGGGATAGGATCCATACCATTTTTGATAGAAGGTTGTTGATTTTAGGATTCATGATGCATACAGCATAAACATTATGAGAATGTAATCAACACCATTTACTTAAACATGTTGTAAGGTAGTTAATGAACATGGACAAGAGTTGGATGAAGGCTCGAGGTAGGTTTTTGGACGAATACGTGAAAAGGGTACATGATTTCATAGAGTTCGCACATCCTTATGCAGAAAAAGCCACTGGAATATGGTGTCCTTGCAAGAAATGCCAAAACATAATATTCAAACACATTGATTTGGTTCGTAGACATCTATTACACTTAGGAATGGAGAAAAGCTACAAAACATGGGTGTTCTACAGTAAGGATTACGTAGTTCAGAGTAATGATGATGAAGATGAAGCTGAGGGAGCAATATAGTAGGTGGTGATGCACGTTCGGAAGGGTTGATCAAATTGTTAGGTGACTTGCAAAGGGGGATTGCAGTGGACACGGACGACGTTAGTGTGTCGCATAGTGGTGATAAATCTACTTCAACAGGTACCATATCTTGCGATCCTAGTACTTTAAATCGACTCGGTAAACCATTTGCTAATCTCATGAGGGATGCAGAGGTGCCCCTATATCCAAACTGTACAAAGTTCTCAAAATTGGAGTTCCTGATTAAGTTTCTTCATACAAGGACAATGCATGGATTATCTCAAAGCTCATTCAACATGCATTTAAATCTCGTGAGGGATGCACGGGTGCTCCTATATCCAAACTGTACAAAGTTCTCAAAATTGGAGTTCCTGATTGAGTTGCTTCATGCAAGGACAATGCATGGATTACCTCAGAGAACATTCAACATGCATTTAAATCTCATTAAGGCGACATTGTCTGATGGTAAAACACTTCCAAAGTCCTTTTATGAGGCAAAGACATACATGCGTGAATTGGGTCTCGGTTACCTTCCAATAAATGCTTGTAGGTATGATTGTGCACTCTTTTATGAAGAACTTGAAAATGTGAACGAGTTCTTAGAATGTGGTGAACCGAGGTATAAAACTAATCAGAAGAAAGGTAAAAAGATCCCCCAGAAAGTTTTACGATATTGTCCATTAATACCATGACTACAATGATTGTACATGTGTAAAAATATTGTTGCAGATATGACATGGCATAAAGAGAAACGCCTTCAAAATGAAAACACTCATAGCCATCTAGCGGACTCAGAATCTTTAGCTAAGTTTGATAAAATGAATCTGTGGTTTGCTAGTGATCCTTGTAACATCATACTTGGCCTTGTTTCAGATGGGTTGAATCCTTTTACTAGCATGAACAACCCGTGTAGCATATGGCCAATATGATGATGTCATACAATATGCCACCATGACGATGTATGAAAGAACCCTTCATTTATATGTCTCTGCTTATTCATGGACCGAGGGCATCTGGTAATGATATTGATGTTTAACTGCATTCGTTAATTGACGAGTTGAAAGAACTATGGGAAAAAGGAGTGAAGACATTTGATGTGAAAATTAGGACAACATTTTGGATGCATGTTGCACTGTTGTGGACAATTAATGATTTTCCTACTTACGGCAACCTATCGGGTTGGAGCATAATAGGTTACTTAGCATGTCCAATATATAATAAGGATGCTGCATCCTTATCCTTGAAGCATGGACGCAAGTTATGCTTTATGTGTCATCATTGTTTTTTACGACCTGGACATCCTTGGAGGACTCGTGGTTTCAGAAACTTTAATGGAAAACCTGAACGAAGGTTGTAGTAAAATCGACTAAGTAAGGAAGATATATTAAACTAGCTTAGGTTGATTGGAGAAGTGAAATTTGGGAAATCACCGAGCAGTAGAAAAAGGAAACGTGCTGAGTGGGAGTTGAATTAGACAAAGAGAAGTATCTTATTTGAGTTCCCATACTGGAAAGATCTTCCACTACGCCACAACTTGGATGTCATGTACATCGAGAAGAACATTTATAAGAATGTCATTTGTACATTGCTAGATATAAATAGGAAGACAAAGGACGCCAAAAATGCTCGTCAGGATATGGAAGATATAGGAATATGACTTGAGTTGCATCTGATTCATGATGGGGACAAACTTCTCATGCCATCAGCCAGTTAGAGATTTTTGAAGGATGAGAAGAATAATTTCTTCGAATGGTTGAAATCTGTGAAGTTCCATAATGGATATGCATCGAACATAGCTCGATGCATAAGCACAAAGGAAGGGAAGATGTTAGGATTAAAAAGTCATGATTGTCACGTCCTTCTGCAATGGGTTATACGTGTTTTCCTTCGTGGACACTTGATTGAAGGTGTTTGCTCAGTGCTAATTGAGCTAGGGATCTTCTTTCGATAGTTGTGCTCTGAAAAATTGAGCATAAACGTACTTGTACGGTTAAAGGAGGACATCATGATCATACTATGCAAGCTGGAGAAAATATTTTCACCATCATTCTTTGATGTGATGGTCCACCTAACCGTCCATTTACCAAGGGATGCCATAATTGGAGGAATGGTGTAATATCATTGGATGTATCCTATTGAGAGGTAAATTATAAAGTCCTTATACAATGTTCACGTGTTTCCTCACTTTTTTTGTTCATACAAGTCACTAATGCTACGTAAGATGCACAGGTTCTTATCCATTTTGAAGGGGTATGTGCATAATAAGGGATGACTGAAAGGTTCAATCATTGAGGCATACATTGACAGTGAATGTCTTACATTTTGCCCAATGTATCTACATGATATTGACATAGGTTCACTCATGAGGAGTGAAATGCAGACGTTCATGCTAATGTCGAAGATGAAGAACCAAGGAGCTCTATATTTCAAGGAAATGTTCGGTCGTTTGGTGCACGAGTTTATGATTTCATTGATATGGATGACCTATGAAAGGCGCATTTTTATGTCCTCAATAATTGTAATGAAACTGTTCCATATATCGAGTACGTGGTTCCAAAATCCTTACTTTGCATTGTATTTACTTATACATACATACATATATATATATACACTTAGTTGACATGAACATGTACTATTGTTGCATATAGTGAACATAAAGTTGAACTTCTGACCCAAAATGAAAGGATTGTTGACGAAAGACATAAGAAAGAATTTGTTAATTGGTTTGAGAGTCATGTAAGTAACAAATTTTATGTGAGTTCGAAGCAATGTACATTTTCAATATTAATGGTTTACTCATCTAAACTCCTTTTTAATTAATAGATGAAAGTCATGTATTACAATAAAGAACCAACAGCAAGTAAAGATTTGTACGTGTTGGCATGTGGCCCTGATCAACGAGTTAACTGCTACTGCGGTTGCATTGTGAACCACTTACAATTTCATACGAAGTCCCTCAAACTGCATAGAAGAACTCAAAATTGTGGGGTTGCGGTGCTAGGCACAAAAGGAGATGAGAAAATTGACTACTTGGTGTCTTAGATGACATTGTAGTGCTGCACTATGGAGCCAACAGACTCATCCATATGTTCAAATGTACCTAGTGGGACATTAGCAATAAAAAGAGTGGGATAAACATGGATGCCTACTTTACCAGTGTCAATTTTAAAAAGACATGGTATCAAAATTACCCTTTTGTGCTAGCGACACAGGTAGAACAAGTTCTACCTAAAGGACACAAAATTGAAGGGTGAATGACATGTGACCCAATAAATTCCTCCTTGAAGTTTGTATGATATTACAGAAATTGAAAATTTGGAGAAGAGTGTCAGCGATGATGTTTTCCAGGACAATGCCCCATCTGTCAGTGTAGCAATCCAATCTGCTGTCAATGTTGCAGAGGAATGAGCGGATCCTATACCATTGAATAGGGTTGGTGCCACGGTAGGACACGTAGGGACTGCTAACATTGGAATTGAACCTTATGTACACATTGACTTCATCAACAATGATGAAACTAATGGGGAATATGAAACTATGGTCAAATACTATAATGAGGAGAAAGACATACTAGAAAGTGCACATGATATCGATATTGAGGACGTATAGGGGTACGCATGTTATGTTGTCACCATGTATCTGGCATATGTAAATAACTAAAAAATATATTTTCTATGCATCCATCTAATATCCAATCTTCTTATATTTACTTGTGTATTATTTTGTATACATGGCACCAGGAGGTCATCATCACCAAGTTTAGTCCAGGCTCTCCACTACATTGTACCCTAAGGATGATCCAATGTCCTCAAGACCAGTAGAGGACATCAGTCCTCATGTGGCACCGTCTGAGCCCTCGAGACCACTGCCCAAGGATGTTGATCCATCAGCTGGGCATCTGACCTATGGTTAGTTGCCCACCATAATGAGCAGCGTTGGTAAGGTTACGAGGACTTGATTTAGAATAATATATATTGACGGTTGTACACGTGCATGATAACGGTATTGTTCCTAATTAACTCTTCTTGCAGCATAGACCTCGGGGACACAAACGACAAGGTCAGGCCGTGGTGTAGCAAAGAACGCAACCCTAAAAAAAAACTTGGAGAGGACTGGGGGGCAGCGGATCTAGATCGATATTCCTCCAAGCTACATGGCCCTGCTAAACGATTGGTGCACGAGCTAGACATGGGAGCTCGACATTATATGTTTACAATATGCTCTAATCACCTGCTTCAGCTGGCTACAGGTGACAGAGGCATAGTGCTTGGTTCTTTACGAGCGCATCTTGGTAAGTAACTCTAAACCATTTCTTTTACATTTGGCAAACCGTCACAATTAATAGTCTAACATTTTATATGTATATCTTATGCAGGTAAAGTTTGATATAGACATTTTCAGCGTTGACCATGTCAAAAAGGTGGTGAAAACTTAGTTGCACACTTGGTTCAAGAGCCTTCGTACTGAAATGCACAAGCATTTCAAGATGATGGGCGATAAGGCATAGGCTCACCCATATGATATGATCTCCCTGGAGGATTGGGAAGTGGTGTGTCACCATTTCTGTAGCCTGGCCTATTGGGTGATGTGTTTGTATTGTTATAACTGCTTTGTCGTAGTGATTTCTCTAATTAATGAAAATTCATTACATTTTTTTTTTCATAGGCTATCTAAAAGAAAATGCTGATAACCACAACAAACTAGAGACAACACATTGTGGTGGGTCGAAGATGTTCGACAATCATCGAAAGGTAATTACTATATTTATATGTCTGAGCATTACCTGAGAAATTTTATTTATGTTTACACCTCTGAATTAATATTAATGACATTTTACATGATAATGTAGCACGATCCTGAGATTGGCGACCTGGAGCCGACGCCCGATCTTTATTAGAGAACACATCAGAGGCCATCGGTGGAGTGGTGCCTAGGTGTGCAGAGCAAACATGTAATTCAAATATATTATTTAGTTCATTATTTTATTCAAAACATCAAAGTTATATTCTTATTTCTTCATTTTCTACATTTTCATGACTAAAAATAGG
Source organism: Malania oleifera (assembly GCF_029873635.1). Taxonomy (NCBI): domain Eukaryota; kingdom Viridiplantae; phylum Streptophyta; class Magnoliopsida; order Santalales; family Ximeniaceae; genus Malania; species Malania oleifera. The sequence goes on along the minus strand of NC_080417.1, from coordinate 81,432,081 downwards.
CGAGGATGGTCGAGCTGAGAAATGCATTGGTTCTAGAGGGGAGTCAGCCAATTTTGGATGACGACATCTACAGGAAGGTGCTTGGGGAATATGTGGGGGCTGATTGAATGGTCTTGGCAGTGGATACATCACTGAAACATCGTCATCTTCTTTGACCACGACGTCTCGTGCTGAGCTCGATTGAGCGCATAGGGAAGTCGAATCTCAAAGGGAGGAGGTCGTTCTCTGGATGCAAACGATGGAAATGGAGAACCAGCAGCTTAAAGAACAAGTGTCCACCTGGAAAGCGAAGGTGTCCAACATTGAAGTAGAGATAGAAGACATTAAGAATTAGAAAGCATAGATGGACTGAGTTCGGTCAGTCCTGACACGTTCGTCCCATCAAACTAGACATGTTGGATCTGACAGTACCCAAAAAATCCTCCCCGAGAGCTTTTTCCCTACATAGAAGCAAAGTTAAAATAGAAACAAACTTAGTAAAATTCGTTCATTTTAAGTACTTTGGTCTCCAAATCGAGCATACGAGGTCCAAACTTGAGCATGGTTAGTCCCAAAACGTCCGTAACATTAACCTAGGTGTGCCAGATCGAACGGTGCCCAAAAACTCCATGCCAATTGAAACTTATGTGCATAGAGACGAACTTAGTATACTTAGTTGAATTTAACCACCCATGTGTCCAATACGGGCATACGAGGTCCAAAATGAGTTCAGTCAGTCTCGACATGTCCGTTCCATAGAATTGGACATACCAGATCTGATGGTACCCAAAAATTCCTCCCCAAGAGCTTTTTCCCCACTTAGAAGCAAAGTTAAAATAGAAACAAACTTAGTAAACTTAATTCATTTTAAGCACTCGGAGTATCCCAATCAAGCATACAAGGTTCAAACTGAGTGTGGTCAGTCCCAACATGTCTGTGACATTGACTTAGACATGCCAAATCTGACGGTTCCTAAAATCTCTATGCCAATTGAAAATTATACACTTAGACGTGAACTTAATACACTTAGTTGAATTTGACCACCCAAATGTCCAATTCGGGCACACGAGGTCCAAATTGAGTTCGGTCAATCCCAACACGTCCATTATATCAAACTGGATGTGCCAAATCTAACGATGCCTAAAACCTCCTCCTCGAGAGCTCTTTCCCCAATTAGAAGTAAGGTTGGAACGCAAACAAACTTAGTACACTTAGTTGAATTTAACCACCTATGTGTCTAATTCGGGCATACAAGGTCCAAATGAGTTTGGTCTATCCCAACATTTCCGTCACATCGAACTGAACGTGCTGGAATTGACGGTGCCAAAAAATTCCATGTCAATTGAAAATTATACGCTTAGAGGAGAACTTAGTACACTTAGTTGAATTTAGTCACCCAAGTGTCCAATTCAGGCATACAAGGTCCAAATTGAGTTCGGTCAGTCCTGACACGTCCATCACATCGAACTGGACATATCGGATCTAACGGTGCCTAAAAACTCCTCCTCGAGAACTTTTCCCCCACTTAGAAGCAAAGTTAGAATACAAACAAACTAATTAGTAAACTTAGCTTACAATTCGGTTATACGAGGTCCGAACTGAGTGGATGACTTTCGAATGATCAAATTTAGTTATTTACAATTGTATCATTTTTTTGCACTATGTCCGAATGTCCGATCATTTGCTATCAAATCATATTTAATTATAGTATATACATATATACTATAACACTGTATACTAATTTCTTGTATAATTATTATTTTGTAGCGTTTGCGGCTGTCACACCACTACGACGATGACAGGCACTATAGTTAGGTCGGATGCGCGCAACTTTAATTTTGCCTTTTCCTGTATTCATAGTTATTTGAATAGAACTATTTTTTATTTTTTAATTTCAATTTGTATTTGTATATATGTATTTGAAATTTGAATAATTTGTATTTGAATTTTGAATAATTTATGAATGTTTTAGTAATTTTGATTTAATTTTATGTATGTCACAATTTAATTATAGGTTTTTACAGGAATTTTCAAAAAACAAAAAATATTTATGTCAAAGTATTTGTGACGGTTTGCAAAATCGTTACTAATAGTAGCAGGGTTAACTTTTAGTGACGGTTTATAAACCATCACTAAAAGTCTAAAATTGTCACTATAGAATCAATATTTGCTGGGTTCAAATTTGTCACTAAAGGCACAGTATTAGTAACGATTTTATAACCATTACTAATAGTATATTATTAGTGACGGTTTTAATAACCATTACTAAAAGCGTAACATTTGTGACGATTTATTGACTGTCACTAATAGTGTCATATTAGTGACGGTTATTAAAACCGTCACTAATACTTCGGCTTTAGTGACAAATTTGAGCAGAGAATATGTATGATTTATAGTGATGGTTATTAAAATTTTCACTAATACTTCGGCTTTAGTGACAAATTTGAGCAGAGAATATGTATGATTTATAGTGACTGTCTTACGATATTAGTGACGGTTGTCTTCCGTCACTAATACTCCACTATTAGTGATGGTTTGGATAGTTCGTCACTAATAATTATTAATAGCCGCAGATATGGTGACAAAGTTATAACCATCACTAATACTGATAGAACCGTGACTAATACTATTAGTGACGATTTTTTGATTATTAGTGACTGTTTAAAATCGTCACTAATAATCTTATTTCTTGTAGTGTTAGATGAATAGGATGTTGCATGATGGCTGAGTTGATAGCGTCTGCATGCTTGATGCAGACATTGTGAATTACATGTTGCGTAGTTTACTAGGATGTTGCATGCCTGTTAAATTGAGAACTGCATGCTGACTAGTTGACACTAGGTTGTTGCATAATGATTAAGTGTTGTTATGTTGAATTCTGAACATTGGATACATAAATGGAATTCATCCTTTGTATAAACTGAAAATATGCACACATACCAACACTCAACATTACATAAGCTTCATTTTGGATCATGAATATCCTTGCTCAAAGTTTCATTTTAAACTTACATGATTGTTTATATTGCTTTGTGTACTCAATTGCATAATTTTTTACATGTATAAGTCTTTCATCTTAGCCCATTTTTTGTCAAAAGGGGGAGTTAATCAAATAAGGGACTTTTCGGTCAATCGTTTAAATGTTATTATTGAAATTCAAGCTACTTCATTTAGTCCTTTTACTGATGACAAAAGGGGTAGAAGTTTTTTGGAAAATTTCTCAAAATTCGTTTATAACTTGTGCCCACCTGGCTTTTAATTTTCAAGATTGACTTAGAATTTATAAGAAGAGATTAGTTTCAAATGGGGGAGAAATATTGAAACAAAATTCGTAAGCAATGGATTTTAAGCAAAGGTTACTATGACTATTGTTTTTAAATCTAATTTTTAAACTCACAGTAATGCTAAAACACAAACATGATATTTGTTACACAACTGTAATCATATATGTGTATCATGTGACCTATTTTTAGTTGAATTTTTTTTCAAAATCATTTTCAGTACTAAATGCAAATTGAACTGAACTCAAAATTATCAACTTGAAAAATTCTGAAATCTTTAAACCACCTTTAACATTATGCATATTGTGAGGGGGAGCCTTTTTGGGCTAACCTCATTTTGCTATTGTGTTTGTCGTCATCAAAAAGGGGGAGATTGTTGACATTTTGAGTCCTATCCCGTTTTGATAATGGCAAATCATAGCATCTCATTTGTACTTGAAGTCTATGAACCGGGGTAAGTTTTATAAAGCACAATGATCGATGCAAAATGGATAGCATGAAGCACTCAAATTAGCACATCACTTGGCACATTCCATGGGGTAAATTGAAGAGCAAAGCTTGAAGACAAAGGATTTTCAGTTGTAATGCATTTAGGTTTCAATTGTAAATGCATGTCTTGTTGATTTGATTTGAGGCTCACACATGACCATAGATTGACCTTAGGAACTTGAGTTTTCATAGAAAATTTTTTTATTAAAAATGATAAACTATTTCAAAAGGTTTTAAATGAGTTTGAATTTGAAAATGGCTAAAAACTCAAATTTATAAAGGGTTTGGCTGACCAAATGTAAAGCTCGGTCGAGTGAAGTTCATCTGAACATGATCCGATTGACCGGATCATATGACCAGTCGACTGAACATCGTGAAAAAGGATTTCTCCTTTGATTTAGTTGACCAAACCTCTGCTCGGTCAACCGGAACTCTCGACTATCGCCTAGAATGGCTAGAAAACGGTTATATTTTTTAATATAAAATATTCTTTAAACTCCCCAACGGCCATATAACGGCTATATTTGATATTTGCCTATAAATAACAAGCTTGGAGAGTTTGAGAACACTTTTGAACATCTTTGAATACTCTTGAATCCTTGAGCAAACTTTTTTACATACTTCTCTCATTTTTGCTATTTCAAAATTCCATTTAAGAAAATTATCCCAACTCTATTGAGCTTCATTTATATTCTTTGAGCGTGTAATTGAAAGGCTTTTCATTGTACTTATTGAAACGACCCGAATAATAATGGGATTTAAATAATAAAGAGGAAGGGAAATGGAGACAGTAACAGAAGGAGGAAGTTGATTTGCGTTCTTCGATGACATTGCACTTTGGAAGGAATAACCAAGGGGAATCATTAGGGCTTCGTCGACGAATATAGGGGATTCGTCGACAAGGGTTTAAGAGAATTCATCGACGAAGATTGAATTTTGTCGACGAAAAAATACCGGGAGAGGTTTGAGCCGACTGAATTTCGTCAACGAAATTATTAAAGGATTCGTCGACAAATGACGTGGCTCGTCGACGAATCTAGTTCTATAAATATAGAAAAATCCAGATTTTACTTCACAGTTAAGCTATTTTCATTCTCTCCCCTTCAGTTCTCTCTCTCTCTCTCTCCTTCATTGATTTCTGGCCAGATTTATGCTGGATCGACAATCCGAAGCCACCACGACGCTTCTGGGATAGTTCTCTGCAAGTCTGCCGGAGCGGATCATCGGTGGGGCTGAGTTGGAAACCATCCCAAATCCAGGGTAAGGCTTTCTACTCAATATTTGGATTTTTGACAGTTGAGGAAAGTGTTATACGCTTAGAAACACTGAACTTTAGTTCTGGGGAATGTTGTTTCCAGGGTGTTGAATTGAGAACCTTGCAGGTGCGGGACAAATTTTCTTAGGGGCTTTTCAGGAATCAGGTAAGGGGATAAACTAAGCTAGTTCTTTTTGAGAAAATTCATATATATATATATATATATAGCATTTGATTTCAGGAAAATAAATATATTTATATATGATTTATATTTGGAAAAATACTGTTGAAAATGATCGTATGTTGAATATGCGAAAAATCTGTTAGTGTGGCATGAGTATAAAATGTTATGAAATATTATTTTCTATGATACTGATTTTATAATGAAAAACTAACGCATGGGCTGAGATTTTTATATATATATTTTGCCGGCGTACAGGCCGAGCTATGTGTATGATTTGCCAGCGTACGAGCTGAGCTATGGATATATTTTGCTGGCGTACGGGCCGTGCTATGGATGTGATTTGCCAGCGTACGGACTGTGCTATGATATGATCTGCTGATCTGGAATTTTTATATTTATTTATATTATAAAAAAATGTGAAAATTAAGCAGGTCGTCACACTTATGACCGCTTGAAGGAGTATTTGTTGTACACAAACCCTATTTTCCATTGTATTTTGCGGTTCAGGTTTGAATCGTGTCAAGCGAGGGTTTTTTCTTAGAGAGCTATCTCTGCCTATAAGGAGGGTTGTAATGGGTATCTCCGCCCAAGTGAAGGAGGGTTTGTAGAGGCAGCTCCACCCTGGTTTAAAGGAGCAAGATATTGGAAATCCTCAAGTGGTTGTCTTAAGGCAAGGCGTAGGCAGATATAGTTGAGCCTTGTAAATCTCGGTGTTGTTTTCTCTATCCCTATACTCTTTAAGTTTCAACATGTGTTTGTTTATATATACATATTTTGTTGTGATTATTTTACATGCTTTCAAGTTTAACTTGATATAGATAGTGAATCGGTTAAATAGTTTGACCTAAAATTTTAAATATCCAATTCACCCCCCTCTGGGGATATCACCAATTCTAATAATTATTATTTTGCTTGAATTTGTATTTGCTTGGACATTTCATTTCAAGATTATTGGGTGTTTAAAGACCCAAGGAAGTGTTGAAGCAAGATCCATCTCAAGACCCATGTGGGCCTCACACAGCTCCAATAGGCCCCACACATATTAGGTCTCCCTTTGACTTATGTTTTGCATTTAATTTGTAATATTGCAAGACAATTAAGTTTGCTTGCATGTGAGAGTCTTTATTGTGTCTATTAAGTTGTAGTATTTATTATGTTAGTAAGTTGTGAGAGTTAATTTTCTTGTCTCTCATGCTTATGTGGGAATTGTTAGTTGTTTATGGTCTTGTCCCCCATGCTAGCTTAGTAAGTTAATGTCTTGTCTTACCCTCCCCTTTGCTAAGTGTAACAACCCTGGAAATTTTTAAATAATTTAAGATAATAAGGAAGATAGAAAGGGAAGAAAGAAATATTCGAAAGGTGGCAGCAAATATTCATCGACGAATAGACTGGTCTCGTGGTCTCGGCGATGAATGTTCTTCTTAGCTCGTTGACGAGGGTACGTTTCTCATCGACGAGGAATTACCGAGAGGGGTTCTTCACATGAATGAAATTTGTCGACGAGTTGGCTGTCTCGTCGACGAATTGTGTACTAGGACTCGTCGATGAATCCTTGGGTATAAAAAGTGGTTTTCTTTCATTTTAGCACGAATTTCTTGCATGTTCTCCTTTTCTCTCTAAAAACTTTAGCCATTCCATCTTCTCTCTTTGATTTTGGGCCAGATTTAGCTCGGTTCAACGATCAGAAGCTACCACGAGACTCGTGGGAAGATTCACTGCAATATAGGTGGAGTGGATCTTTGATTTGACTAGTTTGGGAAACATTCCAAAACCAAGATAAATGAGTTATTTTGGAATTTCTTTAGTAAATATGGTCATTTGGAGCCTAGGAAGTGTTATAAGGGTGTTTTGCTAAGATTTGAGCAATTTGGAATTTCTGAATTACAGGGTCTCATTTTGTTAATTTTGGGTCGAATTTCGAGGAGCAAGTAAGGGGAAATAGTTTATAATGGCTTTCTAATAATTTTAAACAACTAGTTTTAAGTATAAATTTATATATATATATATATTTATTTATATATATATAGGTATAATTTTCTAAACCTTGATGGTATTGAAATGTTGTTTTTAGATAAATAAATTATATTGGGAAAAATTGTGTGGTTGAAATCATTTTTGATAAATAAATGATTGTGAATAATGTGGAATGAGGAATTATTGAGAATGTGAATATTGATTGATTGTGAAATTCTAGTTGATTGAATATACTGATGGTGGGTATATTGTGGTGAAATCTTGGGTATGTTGGATGGTCAATTTCTGTTGATTTGGTTGTGGTTCATGTAAATTACGATATAGCATTGAAGTGGTATGAGGAGGTCATTGTATCGTACCTGGCATAACCGTCATATGACGTTGGCAGTGGTATGAGGAGGTCATTATATGGATGCTTATATTGGGAGGTCAACATTGGCAGTGGTATGAGGTGGTTGCTTACCTATTTACCATGGACGGAGTGTTGTCTTGTATCCTGTGTGGTTTGTACAGTCCAGTGTGGACATTTATGCTGTGATTTGATTAGTCTTGTGTGGACCAGTCCTGTGTGGACATTTTTGCTGTGATTTGGTTAGTCCTATGTGGACATTTATGTTAGGATTTGTTAGAGTCCTATGTGGACGATTACATGACATGTGGAAGTAAACCTGAAAATTGTATGAATATTCTATGTGGAATTATTTTGACAAGGGTAAAAGTGTGACTTTAATTAATTAAGTAGTTTGGGTAAAGTAGATTACTCCATCTGAGGGCTTGCTGAGAAAGGTGAGTACTGTGGTAATTAATTGTGGGTACCAAAGTAGAGGGAAGCCACTTGTATGGGTAGGTGATCTTCCCTATTCTTGGTGACTTTACCTGAATACATAAGCCAATGGCTTATTGAGAAAGGTGAGTGCCCAAGTGTTAACACTGGAGCAGAGGGAAACTACTTGTATGGGTGGGTAGATTTCTCTATTCTCGGGAATTACCAATAAAATATTGATGATTGTGGAATGTGATTGGTTGCCAAAGCCGTTGACTATGTGTGATTATGAGCACGATATTTTGGGTTACTTGCAGATCGTGGATGCACTTTGGATAGATATTTTAATTGTATATTAAACACTTCAGCCACACACTGTTATAAGCTATTTCTTCCTTACTGAGATGTGTCTCACCCCGTCATATGTTAAATCTTTTCAGATCATCCAGGTGATCGAGCTTAGATAGCTCCAGGGTAGGGTAGTTTTGTGAGTGGGACTTAAATGGTTATGTTTTAATTTTTATGTGTTATTATATTTCTTTCATGTTTTGTTATATAGAGAACGTGGATGTGTAAAATGAGTTTGGTGATGTATGGTTATAGAACTCTGGTACAATATATATTCGAGGTATTATATTATTATTTTTCAGCTGCGTTAATGGTATCAGAGACGCGTGTCGTTCTCATAGCACTCCGGGCCCTACGTGGCTGGTCCGGGGCATTAAAATTGGTATCAGAGCATAACGGTCTTGCGGACTTTAGGAGGATTAATACCAAAGTATAAGTTTGAATTGAATTAGGGTAAGAATGGGTAGATTAGGGTATTGACAGAAGTTTAAGGTTGTTCTGTAATTTGGAGGCAGAAATCCCTTGACGGACTTCTGTGATTTTCTGAATTAGTCGACAGTTTCAGAAAACCACAGTAAATCCATTGACGGTGATGTTTCCGAGTTGTGAAACTGAGATTTGGAATTTAAATATTAGAAGTTCAGATGATTGTGGATAAATGGATATTGGATGTTTAATTGAGGATATGGATATTAATTTGGTTTTCCATTATGATGTGTATGTCAAATATATAAAGATGTGGGGATTCTAAAATTGCCTTTGTTGTACATTTATATTCAGGGATAGATCCTAGAGGTAAGGGCGTGGATGAAGGAGGAGGAAGCGAAATGGGAGCTTCCAGTGGGGAGAAGGTTGACACCTCTCGGCTGTTACGAGGAATAGCTCGTTAGGTTAGGGAAAAAATGAGACAGGATTTTAGGGGAACAAGTTATCTACCGATGCACCAGGATTGTACCATTGACCAGTTTACATGTTTGAAACCCTTATCTTTTGAGGGTGGCACCGATCCGATTAAGGCTGAGATGTGCATGCAAGAAATGGAGAAAATCCTAGTTGTGTTGAATTGTACCAAGGAGAAGAAGGTCCTCTTTGCCACTTTCAAACTGGCTACAGAAGCTGAACAGTGGTGGCATGCGATGAAACTATTGGAGGAACAGCGAGTGGTACCAATAGCAATGACCTGGGTTCGCTTCAAGCAGGTTTTATACGACCGATATTTTCCTGCCACCACCAGAAATGCAAAGGCGGAAGAATTTTTTAGCTTGACTTAAGGGCGCCTCATTGTTTAGCAGTACGCTGTTAAATTTTAGGAGTTATCTCGTTTTGCACCTTTTGTGGTTACAAATGAGTATCAGAAGTCGAGGTGGTTTGAGAGGAGCCTAAATCAGAGGATCCATGAGCATATGGCATGTTTTCAAATTCAGGATTTCACGGAGTTGGTGGAGAAGGCTACGGTGGCAGAGTCAAGTCTGCAGAGAGGTACAGAGGCATCATAATGAAGGAAGAGACTTACGTCTCCACGATCCCAAACAAATGTTTAGCAAGGGTCGTGGAGGGGAGACAGAGATGCAGCAGGCTAGGGGTCAGAAAGAGGTGATCGAGGTTGATAGGGTGACTCGTCATGCCCCCATTGCCTTAGATGTAATCAACAGCATTAAGGAGAATGCCGAGGCAAGAGTGTTATATGCTACAGGTGCGGCAAATAGGGTCACATAACTCAAAAATTTCAAAAACCACTGAGTAATGCACCAGCCCTGAACCAAAATCAGAACCAAAGGAACAATCCAATGCCTCGCGGCGGCAGAGGCCCGACGCATGTTGATATGTTGGGTATGCCTGAAGAGGGCAACACTAAGGGCCCAGGTAATATGCTTATGTTTAATATGTTTACATTAGTATGTGTGTTGATGTTATTTGACTTTGCATGATTTGATGTTGCATATGTTAGAGTTGTTTGAAAATTGTGAATGGGGTTAGTTAGCTTTTTGGTGTGTAAACAGGTGATTAACGAATTTCGAGGAAGAAATTCTTTTTAGGGGGGAAGAATGTAACAACTCGAGAAATTTTTAAATACTTTAAGATAATAAGGAATATAGAAAAGGAAGAAAGAACAAATTCGAAAGGTGGCAGCAAACATTCATCGACAAATAGACTGGTCTCGTCAACGAATGTTCTTCTTAGCTCGTCAACGAGAGTACGTGTCTCGTCAATGAGGAATTATCGAGAGGGGTTCTTTGCATGACTGAAATTCATTGAAGAGTTGGCTGTCTCGTCGATGAATTATGTACTCGGACTCGTCGACGAATCGACGTGTCTCGTCGACGAATCCTTGGGTATAAAAAGTCGTTTTCTTTCATTTTAGTGCAAATTTCTTGCATGTTCTCCTTTTCTCTCTTAAAACATCAACCATTCCATCTTCTCTCTTCGATTCTAGGCCAGATTTAGTTCGGTTCGATGATCAGAAGTTACCATAAGACTCCTGAGAAGATTCTCTGCAACATAGGCGGAGTGGATCTTTGATTTGACTAGTTTAGGAAACATCCCAAAACCAAGGTAAATGAATTATTTTGGAATTTCTTTAGTAAATATGGTTATTTGGAGCCTAGGAAGTGTTATAAGGGTGTTTTGCTAAGATTTGAGCAATTTGGAATTTCTGAATTACAGGGTCTGGTTTTGTTGATTTTGGGTCGAATTTCGAGGAGCAGGTAAGGGGAAATAGTTTATAATGACTTTTTAATAATTTTAAACAACTAGTTTCAAGTATAAATTTATATATATATATATATATATAAGTATAATTTTCTAAACCTTGATGGTATTGAAATGTTGTTTTTAGATAAATAAATTATATTGGGAAAAGTTGTGTGGTTGAAATCATTTTTGATAAATAAATGATTGTGAATAATGTGGAATGAGGAATTGTTGAGAATGTGAATATTGATTGATTGTGAAATTCTGGTTGATTGAATATACTGATGTTGGGTATATTGTAGTGAAATCTTGGGTATGTTGAATGGTCGATTTTTGTTGATTTGGTTGTGGTTCATGTAAATTACGATATAGCGTTGGCAGTTGTCACGCCCCGAACCCGCAAATGGGTCCCAAGTGTGAATATAGTAACTTAATCAGTCTCTATATTAATTAAAACATACATGATACAATACCAAATGAGGGTCTGACCCCGTGGGGTACACGGATGCCCTTACAATCATAAACATACACATCCATACTCCCCAGATACACAGCGGAATACAGTCTTTCTATACATATACATTACCATACTAGAGTCTATACAATGTTAGGATATACATTCCCATAATTACAAAACATACCCTAGGTGTCTACAAAACCATCACGACAACCCGGATACAAAACTCGTACCCAAACAGGCACTAACAGCTAACGACACCCCTGCTTCCAAATGCTAGGATGCTAATTACGGCTACCTGATGAACCTGAAAAACATTTGTATGTACATTCGGGGTGAGACACCTCTCAATAAGGAAGAAAGCAGGTTATATCAATGTGTGGCATACCGGTGTTATTTTACGTAAAACATAACACCATACAATATGATATAGTTAAAAAACATTTCCATACAGTTCCAGTATTTTCAAAAATCCATTCTAGTAAATACGATACTCAAACATACAGTCAACGTTGTCTCACTAATACGCAACTACTCTATGAAACCCAAAGCTTCACAGCGATTACGTTTCCAATACGATGTAGCTCACACAAATACGCAACTACTCCATGAAACCTGAAACTTCACAACGATTACATTGCCAATACAGTGTAGCTCACACCCCTTGGTGACTAGCCGGGATACAAGTGATATTTCACACCCTCGGATATAGAGCTGGACACTCTTGCCCATGGTTTTGACACCAGTACATGGTGCAGCATACGGTAATTAGCCTCCACATAGTTGTTTCGGTGTACGGTAATTAGCCGCCCTTAGCCGATTTCCCAAAACCTGGAATCATTTTGAAACTTATGTTTCTATACTCAACAGCGTATGGTAATTAGCCGCCACATAGTTGTTTTACAAAATATGTGGAACAATTACATACAACCAAACATACCACACTTATTTGGTTTACGAAAAATCATATCGTTTTCCAAATTCAAATATACATTTTTACATAAATATGGATAACACTCATCTCAATAATACACTTTAAACAAAACAAACAGTTTTCCAAACAAAGCAGAGATGATACCCGAAATCTCCAAATTTTTCCAAAAACTGTAACCCGAAATCTTGTATTTTACCCAATAGATTTCCCTAAATAAGTTACCAAAACATACATACGATCGTAGCCTACAAGCTTACCGATCTTGATTTCAAAAAGTAACTGATATAAACTGAATCACCTTACCTCAACCCGAAATCCAACTACGAACTCTTCGGTCCCCAAAACTATGAATCGAGACTCCAAAACCTACAAACCACAGTACGATATATGCTTACAATCCTTACTACTACACATATTCTGAAATAGAAACGAAAATCGAGCCTTACCTTGATTTTGGCTTGAAACCCGAAACTACTCGAAACGAGATTCCAATTCACTAGAAACGTAGAGAATCCTTCTTTGATCCTCACAGTAACGTCAGATCTAAAAATCAGGTGAAAAGCAACTAAGAAATCAAGAGAGAAGAGATTTTCGAATTCTAGAGAGAGAGGGAGAGATTTTTAAGCTAACTTAACTTGGAAGCAACTCATTTGGATATTTATAGCCCTTTGACTCGGGTGGATTCATCGACGAATTAATGTCCTCGTCGATGAGTCCGCCATTACCTTTGTCGATGAGACAGTGGCCTCGTTGATGAGCCTAAGGTTCTAGATTTTCTAAAATCCCTCGGGATCTCCTCATCGACGAAACACTGAATTTCGTAGTCGAGAACAATAGGGACTTCGTCGATGAACTCTGGCTTCATCGAAGAAGCTTCCCCAAATTTCCACTTTACCCTTCTTTTGAATATTTAATCCATTTATCATGGGTCAGGTTCTTACAACCTCCTCTCCTTACAAAAATTTCGTCCTCGAAATTTGCAATCTCTCATTATGAACACATTCATTTTACCAAATACCTACACACTTTAAGATGAACTGACGGCCATTTATACGCAACCCCGTTATGATACATACATACATACATTCCCTCACTTATGGCAGAGGAATAATGTGGTTACATACATGCACGGTCTCGGGAGCTCACAATACAACAAGACTCTTCTAGAAACTAACCACACAATACTACTACTACAATAACAGAGTACTACATACTTTGCTATCAAGACTTCTACTTAAAACAATTGCGGATACTTCCGGTGTATTTCTATCTCTAGTTCCTAAGAAGCTTCCTCAACTGCGTGATTTTGCCACAATACCTTTACTAATGGTATTTCCTTGGTACACAACTTCTGAACTTTTCAGTCCGATATTTGAACTTGTACTTCCTCATACGCCAAACCATCCCCAAGTTCCAACGATTTGTAACTAATAACATGTGACAAATCCGACTCGTACCTCCTCAACATGGATACGTGAAATACATTATTGATCCTCGAGAACATAGGGGGAAGTGCAATCCGATAGGCTACTAGACCCACTCGTTCAAGAATATCAAATGGTCCGATATACCTCGGGCTCAACTTGCCCTTCTTCTCGAATCTCATAACTCCCTTTATCAGAGCGATTCTAAGGAATACCTTACCCCCCACCTCGAACTCCAACTCATGGCAACGAACATCCGTATAACTTTTTTGCCTACTATGAGCTGATCTAATCCTATCCCAGATCAAATCCACCTTTTTAGACGCCTGCTACATGAGTTCAGGTCCTAAAACCTGACATTCACCGACCTCATCCCAATACAAAGGAGATCGACACCTTCGACTATATATAGCCTCGAACGGTGCCATCTTGATACTAGCCTGAAAGCTATTGTTATAGGCAAACTCCACCAATGGTAGAAACTAAATCCAACTACCATTGAATTCTAATACACAAGACCATAACATATCCTCCAAGATCTGTATCGTCCTCTCCGACTGCTCTTTAGTCTGGGGGTGGAACGCTCTATTGAAAGTAAGCTTCGTCCCTAGTGCTTCCTGTAAGCTCTTCCAGAATTGAGAAGTTAACCTTGGATCTCGATCTGAAACAATGGACACTGGTACTCCGTGCATTCTTACTATCTCATGCACATAGAGGTCCGCTAGCCTACTCAAAGGGTAGCTAATCTTCATTGGTACAAAGTGAGCAGATTTCGTCAACCTGTCCATGATTACCCAAATTGCATTATGCCCATGAAGCATTGGCGATAATCCAGTAACAAAATCCATGGAAATGTGCTCCCATTTCCACACTGGAATAGGCAAAAGTTGTAATGGTCCTGCAGGCCTTTGATGTTTAGCTTTCACCTGCTGACACGTTAGACACTGCTCCAAGAACTGGGAAATCTCTCTCTTCATACCACTCCATCAGACGAACTTGCGCAAATCCCGATATATCTTCGTACTACCCGGCTGTACCGTATACAAAGAACGATGCTCTTCCTCCAAAATCGTCCCTCTGATCTCATCATTGTTTGGAACACACAGCTTGGTCCCAAACCTCAACACACCTCTATTAGAGATGTTAAAATCCGCAGCCAATCCCTGCTGTACTTTCTCTACAATCTCAACTAAGTTCGCATCATTAGCCTGCGCTGCTTTAATACGCTCAAACAAAGTCGGCTAGATCACCAAGCTAGCAATGAAAGCCTGATGATCACCAAACACCAACTCCAGGCCAAGGCTTTCCAGATCTCGTCTGACATGATGCTGAGCTACAACTGTAGTTACTTCTGCATGCTCTGACTTCCGACTCAACACATCTCCTACAATATTAGCCTTCCCCAGGTGATAAGTGATCATGCAATTGTAGTCCTTGATCAAATCTAGCCACCACCTTTGACTCATATTCAGCTCCTTTGTGAAAAAGTACCTGAGGCTTTTGTGGTCAGTGAAAATATCACATTGAACACCATATAGGTAGTGTCGCTAGATCTTCAAGGCATAAACAATAGCAACTAACTCTAAGTCATGTGTAGGGTAATTCTTTTTATACTCCTTAAGTTGCAGAGAAGCATAAACTACTACCTTACCCTGTTGCATAAGCACACATCCCAAAACCTTCAGGGACGCATCGCTATAGATCACAAAACCCCCATGCCTCAAAGGAATGGTCAATACTGAAGCAGTAACCAGCCGATGCTTCAACTCTTGAAAACACTACTCGCAATCACTGATCCACTCAAACTTCACCCCTTTCTTGGTCAAACGTGTCAAATTTCTAAACAATTTAGAGAAACCCTCTACAAACAGACGATACTAACTTGCCAGTCCTAAAAAACTCCGAACGTCCTACACACTCTTCGGTCTCGCCTAGTAAACTACAACTTCAACCTTGCTAGGATCAACTGAGATACCGCCCTTAGACACCACATTGCCTAAGATCGCAACCTGATTCAACCAAAACTCACACTTCTTCAGCTTGGCGTATAGCTTGCTTTCCCACAGAATCTGTAGCACCAACCTCAGATGGTTTTCATGCTCTTCCGGACTCCTCGAGTATATAAAAATGTTATCGATGAACACCACTACGAACTGATCCAGGTACTCATGGAAAACCCTGTTCATCAGATCCATGAACATTGTCGACGCATTGGTCAAACCAAATGACATAACCAAGAACTCATAGTGGTCGTATCTGGTTCGGAAAGCAGTCTTCGCTACATCCTCAGATTTAACCCTCACCTGATGATACCCTGATTGTAGGTTGATGTTCGAAAAGACCTGCGTTCCCTGCAGCTGGTCAAAGAGATCATCTATATGAGGTAAAGGGTAACGATTCTTTACCATCACTTTGTTGATCCCACAGTAATCAATGCACACACGCATCGACCCGCCTTTCTTCTTCACAAAAAAAACTGGAGCTCCCTAGGGCAAAACACTCGATCGAATAAAACCTTGGTCTAGTAGTTCCTAAAACTGCTCCTTCAACTCTCAAAGTTCTATTGGAGCCATTTGATATGGAGTTTTAGAAATCAATGTCTTGCTAGGCAGCAACTCTATCGCAAACTCCACCTCACGATCTGGAGGTAAATCAGGTAAATCTTCAGGAAACACATCCGAAAACTCGTTGACCACTCGAATATCCTCGAGCCTCAACTCCTCCCTCGACGGTTCCTTCACACAAGCTAGTTACCCCTGACATCCGTCCAAGAGTAACCTCCTTGCCTATAATGTTGATAAAATCTGTGGCGTTGAACGCACACACGATCCCACGAACTCGAACTCCTGCTTCCCAGGAGGTCTGAACACTACTACCTTCCTACGACAATCAATCACCACAAAACTGGAGAATAACTAATCCATCCCTAGTATAACATCAAAACTAGACATGTCGTATACTACAAGATTCACTGGTAGCAGTCTCCCTTGAATTACAACTGGGCAGTTTCCTAACATCTTACTACAATTCGTTACACTCCTAGTCGGCATAGCCACAGACAATCTCTCATCCATAGCTCGGGTTTTAACCCCACATAACTTCACAAAACTAACAGATATAAACGAATGGGTTGCTATCGAATCAAATAAAATAGCAGCTCTATTCGAAAGCAGTAACATGGTACCTGTCACCACATTCCCAGCATGTTTCGCATTTGTTGGAGTTAGTGAATATACCCTTGCCGGAGCCGTGGTTGCTTGGTAGTTCCCCTGAGGTTTCAGATTACTCCCACAGTTCTGGCTCTGTGCAAGCATATCTCTCCTCGATGCCTGACAGCTCCGTGAAATGTGGCCTAGCTTGCCACAGTTATAGCATACACCCTAGAATGGCGGACACTCCCTATCGTGCCTTTTACAACACTTGGCGCATAGGGCGGAGGATGGATTCCCCTAATAACTCTGCCACTCAGTATTTTGCCGATAACCTGAACTGTAGTTCTTCTTCTTCTTCCATTGTCCCTGCCAAGAACCAGACTGAGAACCAGAAGAAACTGGCCTCTTCCTCTGTTCCTGCACCACCTCATCTCCCTGAAGGTCGGTCTCAACTATGGTGGCTTTATCTACTAAAATAGAGAACTCATGGATTTGCAACATTCCCACAAGATGACAGATATCTTTCTTCAAACCCCTATCAAACCTCTAAGCCTTCTCATGCTCATTCGGAACCAAGTACAGCGCAAACCGAGATAACTCGATAAATCTAGCAGCATACCTCTACACCTTTCCTGCGTTAGGCCCGAGAACTCATCGGCCTTCGCATCCCTAGTGGAGATCGGGAAGTACCTCTCAAAAAATCCTCCTTGAAGCGGTCCCACATCATACCAGATGGACCAGCTCTCTGCCTCTCAAGCAGACTCACCGCAATCCACCAACACCTTGCCTCCCTAGTCAGCTGGAAGGTAGCGTACAGAACCTTCTGCCTCCCAGTGCAGTGGAGGACTTCCAAAATCCTCTCGATCTTCTCAACCCAGTTCTCCGCCACAATTGGATCGGGCCCTCCCGTAAATGTCAGAGGGTGCATGTGTGTGAACCTCTCACATCTCCTAACACTCTGCTTGATCTCTCGGATAACCTGCCTCACCAAACCACGAGACATAGAAGGAGACTCATCGCTCGTCATCTCCTTGGAGCCACTTTCCAAGTTATTATCTATGGGCTCTAATATGAAAACAATAGGAATCGGTTAGAATTTCTATATAGTACACAGTTAACACAATGAAACACCTAATCATGTTAACTACCAATCCCACGGGTCTAGGCCTGTCCTGTCACACTGACATGAATCCATCAATGGTTTTCCGTGATCTTTCTGAAATCGTCATTCCAAGAAGAACACAAAACACCGCCAATGAGTCCCCGTCTAGAAACAACACAATCCCCGACCTACACTACCCATTTCCTACATTCTATACTCAGGTATGTACACATCAATACACCTAAATAAGTCTACAAAACCTAACAACCTGGTTAGCTCTAATACCAAACTGTCACGCCCTGAACCCGTAGATGGGTCCCAGTTGTGAATATAGTAACTTAACTTGTATTTGTATCAATTAAAACATACATGATATAATACCAAATGAGGGTCCGACCCCGTGGGGTACACGGATGCCCTTACAATCATAAACATACACATCCATACTCACTAGATACACAGCGGAATACAATCTTTCTATACATATACAAAACCATACCAGAGTCTATACAAAGCTAGGATATACATTCCCATAATTAAAAAACATACCCCGGGTGTCTACAAAACCATCACAACAACTCAGATAAAAAACTTGTATCTAAACACGCACTAACAATAGCTAACGACACCCCTGTTTCCAAATGCTAGGATGCTAATTATGGCTACCTGATGGACCTGAAAAATATTTGTACATACATTCGGGGTGAGATACCTCTTAGTAGCAGGTTATATCAGCGTGTGACATACCAGTGTTATTTTACGTAAAACATAACACCATACAATACGATATAGTTAAAAAAAATTTCCATATAGTTCCATACAGTTCCAGTATTTTCACAAATCCATTCCAATACATACGATACCCAAACATATTGTCAGTGTCGTCGCACTAATACGCAACTACTCTATGAAACCCGAAGCTTCACAACGATTACGTTGCCAATAAGATGTAGCTCACACTAATACGTAACTACTCCATGAAACCCTAAGCTTCACAGGGATTACATTTCCAATATAGTGTAGCTCACACCCCTCAATGACCAATTGGGATACAAGTGATATTTCACACCTTCGAATATCGAGTCGGACACTCTCACGCACGATTTTGACACCGGTACATGGCGCAGTGTACAGTAATTAGCCGCCACATAGCTGTTTCAGTATATAGTAATTAGCCGCCCCTAGCCGATTTCACAAAACCTAGAATCATTTTGAAACTCATGTTTCTATACTCATCAGTATACGGTAATTAGCCATCAAATAGCTATTTTACAAAATACCTGGAACAATTACATACAACCATACATACCACACTTATTTGGTTTATGGAAAATCATATCGTTTTCCAAATTCAAGTATACATTTTTATACAAATATGGATAACATTCATCTCAATAATACAGTTTAAACAAAACAAACAGTTTTCCAAACAAAGCAGAGATGATACCCGAAATTCCTAAATTTTCTCGAAAACTATAACCTAAAAATACCGTATTTTACCTGATAGATTTCCTCAAATAAATTACCAAAACATACATACAATTGTAGCCTACAAGCTTACCAATCCCGATTTCAAAAAGTAACTGATATAAACTGAATCCCCTTACCTTAACTCGAAATCCAACTACGAACTCTACGGTCCCCAAAACTACGAATCGAGACTCCAAAACTTACAAACCACAGTACGATACATACTTACAATCCTTACTACTATACATATTCTGAAATAGAAACGAAAATCGTGTCTTACCTCGATTTTGGCTCGAAACTTGAAACTGCTCGAAATGAGATTTTGATCCGCCAGAAATGTAGAGAATCCTTCCCTGATCCTCGCAGTAACGTCGAATTTATAAATTAGGTGACAAACGATGAAGAAATCAAGAGAGAGAAAGAGAGCTTCGAGTTCTAGAGAGAGAGGGAGAGATTTTTAAGCTAACTTAGCTTGGAAGCAACTCATTTGGATATTTATAGCACTTTGACTTGAGTGGATTCATCGACGAATTGGCATCCTCGTCGACGAGTCCACCATTACCTTCGTCGATAAGACAATGGCCTCGTCGACAAGCCCAAGGTTCCAAATTTTTCAAAATCTTTTGAGATCTCCTCATTGACAAGACACTGAATTGCGTCACCGAGAATAATAGGGACTTTGTCGACGAACTCTGGCTTCGTCAATGAAGCTTGCCCAAATTTCCACTTTGCCCTTCTTTCGAATATTTAATCCATTTATCACGGATCAGGTTCTTATAACAATGGTATGAGGAGGTCATTGTATCGTACCTGATATAACCGTCATATAATGTTGGCAGTGGTATGAGAAGGTTGTTATATGGACGCTTATATTGGGAGGTAAACATTGGCAGTGGTATGAAGAGGTTGTTTACCTATTTACCATTGACGGAGTGTTGTCTTGTATCATGTGTGGTTTGTACAGTCTTGTATGGACATTTATGTTGTGATTTGATTAGTCCTATGTGGATTAGTCCTGTGTGGACATTTATGCTATGATTTGGTTAGTCCTGTGTGTACCAGTCCTATGTGGACATTTCTACTGTGATTTGGTTAGTCCTGTGTTGACATTTATGTTGGGATTTGTTAGAGTCCTATGTGGATGATTACATGACATGTGGAAGTAAACCCTGTGTGGGTAAAACTGAAAATTGTATGAATATTCTTGTGGAATAATTGTGATAAGGGTAAAAGTGTGACTTTAATTAATTAAGTAGTTTGGGTAAAGTAGATTATTCCATCCTAGGGCTTGCTGAGAAAGGCGAGTACTTTGGTAATTAATTGTGGGTACCAGAGTAGAGGAAAGCCACTTGTATGGGTAGGTAATCTTCCTTATTCTCGGTGACTTTATCTGAATACATTACCCAAGGGCTTACTGAGAAAGGTGAGTGCCCTAGTGTTAGCACTAGAGCAGAGGGAAACTACTTGTATGGGCAGATAGATTTCTCTATTCTCGGGAATTACCAATAAAATATTGATGATTGTGGAATGTGATTGGTTGGCAAAGTCGTTGACTATGTGTGATTATGGGCACGATATTTTTGGTTACTTGCGGAACGTGGATGCACTTTGGATAGATATTTTAATTGTATATTAAACACTTCAGCCACACACTATTGTAAACTATCTCTTCCTTATTGAGAGGTGTCTCACCCTGTCATATGTTAAATCTTTGCAGGTCATCCGGGTGATCGAGCTTAGATAACTCCAAGGCAGGGTAGTTTTGTGAGTGGGACTTGAATGGTTATGTTTTAATTTTTATGTGTTATTATATTTCTTTCATGTTTTGTAATATAGAGAATGTGGATGTGTAAAATAAGTTTGGTGATGTATGGTTATAGAACTCTAGTACAGTATATATTCGAGGTATTATATTATTATTTTTCCGCTGCGTTAATAATATCAGAGACGAGTGTCGTTCTCATAGCACTCCGGGCCCCACGTGGCGGGTCCAGGGTGTTACACTAAGTCTATATATGCCTTGTATCATTGTAAGAAAGAAGCTAAGATTTGATAT
Organism: Malania oleifera; assembly: GCF_029873635.1. Taxonomy (NCBI): domain Eukaryota; kingdom Viridiplantae; phylum Streptophyta; class Magnoliopsida; order Santalales; family Ximeniaceae; genus Malania; species Malania oleifera. The sequence continues at coordinate 81,410,522 of NC_080417.1, read as the reverse complement.
TCAATTGAAAGAATTTCTTTTCTAAAGCTTATGTTGCTTTGTCCAATCGTTTTGATTGTGTAGTGTGAGGCTACGCATTCTCTATGGAGATCAAGTGGTGAGAGACCACTATTCTATCTAGCGACTCCATCATCATATCCTCCCTCCCTCACTCACAAGACCTCCAATCTAGTACTCACACGAACAACACATTCATACCCCACATGGCTACCATCATTTTATTGCATTGCTGCGTTCATTTTGGTGACTCAAAGCTTGTATGAAATGAATTAAGGCATGGTTAGCTTGTGTTGAACATTGCCAAGCATCCAACGTATCTATTGGTAAACTCAACATTTGTTTTGAACTCTTGCTTAATCTTGTGAAAACTTTTACTTGAAAATCTGAACTTCTATGTTTGAATACCACATTTGATCCATTGGGTTTCAATATTGATAATTGCTCCTTTAAATCAATTGTATGAATATTAGTGTGTTAACTTAGAACTTATAAACTTGGCTTTGAAATTAACATCTATATGCATAAAGTTTGATTCCTTGATAAAGAATCCTTGGGACTTATTTTTGGACAACATCATACATCGTTTCAAAAATCAAACAACATGTGAACTATAACATGATTTATGGTGTATATTTAGTTAATTGAATTCTTACTTTAAAGTGTTTTGAGTGTATGTGCTTGTGTGCGGGTTGAACCATAGGATTAGGTCGATCCATCCCGTCCTATATCATACATTTTAATTAGATTTTTTTTAAAGAAAATTGAATTAACTAATAGCGATATAAAAAAATCGTCACTAAAATTCCTCAATAGTGACGGTTCTGAAAAACCATCACTAATACTTGATAGTAACCAATGGATTTCGTCACTAATAACAGGAGAATCGTTAGTAATATGTCGGTCAACCACCTATGGGTGCTACCAAATGATAAAAAGAGGGAAAGGGGTTGATCAACCTCCCAAAAGTGGCCAGTCAACCACCCTATGTTGTCTCTTGTTTCCTTGTTTTTTTTTTTTTACCAAACTTTTCACATATTCAACACACTCTCTCTATTTGATTGGGTAAAAAATTAACTATCGACACACACATGTGAATAAAATTTAATGACATGTTGGTAATATGAGTGAAATGTTCAAGAACATCATTTGTTTAACATGTGTTTGTGGAAAATGTAAGCAAATCAGGGTTGGAGTAGGGGTTCATTGTTGCTAAATTAGAAGTTAGGGTTGAATTAAGGTCAAAATCTAACAATTAGGGTTCATTGAGATTCAATGTTAGGATTTAAAGGTCCATTGGTGACAATTTGTAGGAATTGGGCTTAATGGGTTCGAGAGAAAGGCTAGAGTAAAATTGGGCTTCTAGTTGGGCCAAACCTATGGTTCAAAACCAATTAAGGTTATTGGACGGGCTTGGACTCTAATTTGATGGCTTTGATTTTCAAATTTGAGTGTCGTGTGAGTGTGTCGTGTTTTTTTGTGTTCGTGTGGACTTTAGTGATTGAAATTTTATGTGTTTGTGTGTGCCTTGTAGGTGAAAGTGCAATCAAAATAGGAGTTTTAATATGGAAACTTGAAGTATTTCATTTTTTGTTTTCTTTATTTTGTTGTGTGATGTTGCAAACAAATATGGAGTTTGTGTAGTGAAGTTTGCATACGGTAGGTGAAGATGTAACACGTGAGCACAAAAAGAAAACTCCTTTTAATTTTGTTTTTGCTATGAGATGGGGGGATAAAGAGGGATAAGGGAAGTGAAATCAAAAGAAAATTCACTCACTTCCCTTGAGAGTTTGGTGAATTGGGAGAATCAGGGACAAGAGAGAAAGAGAGATAGAGAGAGAGTATCATGAGAATGGCAAGAACCTTAATTTTGTATTTAAAAAGGAAAAATTTTATGAACCCCTAACTAATTTTTAAAAAAACTATGACTTCTCTAAACCCAAATTTCTGAGTGTTTTCTTTCCCCTCGAGTATTAGAAAACCATCATATGTTTTAAAAAGTTTTAATTTTATTATATAATTCTGGAGACAAAATGGATGCCTACTTGTGTAATCCCATCACCGCAACTTTAATTAATTTGTAGGTCAACGAGAATTCTTACAACTCCAAAAAGGAATACTATTCAAAAAAATCTTGTTACTCCCAACATGTGTAGCTTTTATGTGAATAAAGGGGATTCTCTCATGCACTTTGATCTTCACTAACTTTTTATTTCTTTAAATACCCTTTTATAAAAATTTATTAATTAATTAAACCAACGCAATATAATTTGAGAATTTATTCATAACAACTTATTTCTAACCCAAACAATCATAATTAATTAACACATAAGTATTACTCTTCTCTCGGTGCCTATTTTTTATTATCCTAAAATGTCTAAATTTTAAAAGTAAATAAAAATTAATATACTGAATTAATTAACTATACAAGAACTACACATGGCATGCGTCCAATGGATTGGCTAGAGAAAAAAAAAAATAAAAATTGATCAGCAGATAAATGCTTATTGAAATATGTGACCACTGACCAGCTTTGGTATATCTCATCAGGCAGACAAAATGATGGATGGATGGATGGAGATGGTCAAAAAAGAAGAGATAGAGGAATTGAAGGAAGGGAATGCGTGAAGAATAAAGAAGAGGGCAATTGGCACCACCCCATTTTCACTTTCATGCACAGGGCTTCAAAGATTTGTACGTGGTGGGATGGAGATGAGAGGAATCCAATCTTTTCATGCATCCTTGAATGCAATGGGTCACTGAGCCAATTCTAACATTTGGCTGGATTTTTGGTATAAAATCTTCAATGGGACCTACTGAATATTGCAACCTTTGAGAGTATGATCGTTCTAAATTGCATATTCCATTTTATTTATGTTAAAGGAGTGGGTATAAATCATATCGGATCATTCATTACATAATATTAGTTACATAATTATATAGTTAGTTTCAAATTGCATTCATACAATTACTTGATTCTGTTGTGATATGTGACTCATATACTTAATAGGATGCACGTATAAGAAAGAAGACATAGTGGAAAATCGCAAGTGCCGAGAAGCAGCATGGAAACCGTCGATGGTTTGGCACCAATATTTAGACAATTTGCATATTGTCTTAAATCATCGACGGTTTGACTCGGGAACCAGAGCAAATTTTTGAATTTTGAGAGATGAATGTTAAGTTGGTTGGGGTTTGGAGGGAAACCTCCGGAGAACTTTATATATACGCTATTTCTGGGTGTATTTGCATTGTAAGAAGACCATTATAAGTGTTTTTTGACACCAAGATAGTAAAACACTTTGTCGATTGATTTTCATTGATTCCTACATTGTCATTCCGTTGTGCAAATACAATTTATACAACAATTTCGGATAACCAAATCAAACTAATAATGTACAAAAATAATTATGTAATTACCGTACTAAGTCAAAATAAACAATTCAGAATTATGCAATTACATAATTTGGTTTCAAATGAGCAATGCAGTGTCATAATAATGCGTACATATCCAAAACCAAATTGTCTATAGTTACGTAATAACTAATTACATTAGTATTTAATTAGGGTGAAATTTAACAACACCCCCCTTCAGTTTTTTGAATATGACACCCCACCCCCTGAGTTTTTGAAAACTACCAAAATCTCTTGGAACTTAATTTTATGGGCAAAAAGACTCTTTCACTCGTCAATAATTAAGTTTAGTGAGAAAACGAAACTTTACTTTCAATAAAATGATAATTTAACCATTTTCATTCAATTGTGAGAAGATGAATAAAAAAAATTGATATTAATCTAATAAATTAAGTTGGGAAAATTATGAACTAAATACAATATGTATTGAAGATCGAACTTATAAGTGAATAAAATCTAGTCTTGCTTATCCAATTATTTCGGGTCAAGCCGTTGGCATAAGTATGATAACATAATTAAATTATTATTTTATAAAAATTTAAAATATATTAAAATAAATAATCATACTAATAATTCATAAAAATACTTAGATAACTATATTGTTTTAAAATATTTGTCATATACAATTTTATGCATATTGAATAGCTAAATATGTCTTTAAATATAAAATGTAGTTTAAAAATTGGTTCAGATTAGCCAATTGATCAAATTACAACTTGTTTTCTGAATTTGATTGAATTCCATAATTAATAGTTTAGCAACTTGGATAAATTTTGAAAAATTAATGAATTGATGACATGAACAAAGGTCAACTAATGAATATTATTTTGAGTTTTCTTTATCCATTTAGGATTCATATTTTACATACATTCAATTTTACAATTTTAATTAGTGATGTATGAATTTTGAAATTTTAGTTTAGGTTTACTTGAATTTAAAAATATTGAATTATTTTTTAGTTGTTTGATATGTGTTTAGTCATTAAAATTTTATGAAAAATACATCAAATAATATTTTGTAGCATTATAATTTCAAGGTATTTTTTATAATTTTTTATGAAAATGTAATGTTTGATGAATAAATGTACTCTACTAATGTGGATTGTAATTAACGCCCCACAAATGACTCAGCTGGATTGCCTCAAGTGGTAAACGTGACTCGTGACTTTGGTGATCTCAAGATTACAGGTTTGATTCCTCCTTGAGAGTTTACCTCGGTAAATTATCAGGAGTGCATCAATGGGCGGACGACTTTCACCCCCTCAAGTTTGGTGCGCACCATAGTATCCAAAATGATGTGATAATGGCTAAAGTCTCTAGATTATAAAAATAAAAATAAATTAACACCCCTCAATGTCCATCAAATAGAAGAATTGTCATATTCATCAAGCTTGTAGTTTTGTCTGTTTAATACAGGAAACAATTAATTAGCACCACAAAAGTAGTAAAAATTCTATATGGATATATATATATATATATATACATATATATAAAGAAGAAATATAATAGAGAATAATTTTTCTTCTTTAAAAAAAAAAACGTTTACTTAATTTTTATCCATGTTCAAAATTATCGTATTGATTCTCTCCCATAAAAAGATGGATATAGAAAATGTAGTGGGAGGTATGGTGGTAATTAATTCTTCTGGGATTGGCATTGACTGGGGAAAAAGGACATAAAGCAGTGACTCTGACAAAGCAAGGTTGAACGAAGTATGTATTGCGTAAAATTGATTTCCATTTTTCATTGAACAGAATGCTAAGTTTCAACGCAAGCTCCACATAACTCTGAGAGCATAAATGCCAATATATATATATATATATATATATATATACCCATAATTAACCCTTTTTATAAATCTTAAATTTATAAAAAATAAATATATATTATAAGCATATATACCTTCTCTACTAAAATAGTGTCATGTATATTTATAGAGGATTAAATTATTTATACCGTACAATTTTAGTGGAGGAGTTACACGAGTGTTATGGGCTTTTGTATTAAGAGTTACAATAGATTCATGAGCCTTTTATCCAACCTTTATTGGGGGATTAAAAATATTTTATTAACCTTATTTAAGCGTCTTTAGTTTCATGCCATTGATTTTTACCCAAGTCTCATTAGTGTCCATTGATCCTTACAAAAGGACCTTATTAATATTCCTTGATTTGGGTTGATATTTTGTGCCTCGTCAATTGCCCCCCACTCTTAAGCCTTGAAATTAATTTCAAGTTTAGGAGTATTTTGCAAATTAAACTGTATCTAGTTGACCCAAGCTAACTAAGTTAAGCCACATTGACCAAGTTGACTTCCATTGACCGAGCCGAGTTATATTGACCGAGCTTTGAGCCACCAAGCCATTATCCCTAGCTGATGAGCTAACGATCTATCAAGTTGTTGACCTAAGTCAACCACTCGTTGTGACCTCTTTCTTGTTTTTTGTTTTTTATTTTTTGTTTTTAAATACCCTTTGTAGTCAAGCAAAGCCTCGGCCTACTGTAGTTGAACTAGGCAGATCCCCTTTTTCTTTCTTTAAATAGTTTAGTAGAGTCTTCCTCTTTGCTATAAAGTCGACCAAGATATTGCTAGTCCAATAACTAGGCAAACCTTAGTTTCTTATTATTGAGCAAGATTTTTATTCTCTTTTTTTTTTTTTTTTGGAACATTGTGGCCGAGTTGTGTCAAACCACCTAATTGTTTGCCAAGCCTAGTAGGGAGTTCCTCATTTTGTCCTCTCTCTCTCTCTCTCTCTCTCTCTCTCTCTCTCTCATGGTTACAACAAGGCAAGTAATCAACTTGCATGTATCTTCTATCTATTTGCAAAATTCCCATTGCAACTTTTAATGAAGTGTTTTCTTGCTAGGCCTACGTTTTGTATATAGTATTAGATTTAGACTCCCCTTTATGAGTTAACCAAAAGAGTGTTCTTCCCTTTTATTTGTTTTTATAAACTTTCTTTTTGATGGCCAAATAGGAATTTCTTTGAGCTACCTAGTCTTTTTGCCTTGATTTTGACTTTATTTTTGCAAATTTCATTTATTTGCATAAATTTAAATAGAGTTTATCTCTAAATGCAAGCATAACTTATCTAATCAAATATATAAAGGAAACCCATCAATTTAAACACATAAGCAAAGTTCATCTGTCGAGAATATGAGCAAAGTTCATTTGTCAAGTATATGAACAAAACTCATTTGTCGAGTATTGTGGGCTTTACCCATGTATTAAGTAAGATGATCATCACTTATCTATCGGGTTATATGGGCATGGCCCATTTGTCAAGATTATATAGGCATTCCCTATTTGTTAATTAATGAGCACATGCTCATCTATCAAGATTATATATGCATTGCCTATTTGTTTTTGGCCATTCCTGCAAATGGGGCTATTTGTCCTATTGAATTAGTTTGTAGCCTTTGTAGGCTATTTTTTGAAATACATTTCCCTGCATTCAAATATTACTAAAAAGAGAACATCACATCATATTATAATCAAGTTTCATGGAGTATACTTGTCAATGATTTTCCATATCCTCTAAGTCTAACTATGTATCATGGCTATTTAATTTGTTTGTCATGTTTAAATATAAATTATTAATTCTTTGTCTAAAATGTTGGAAAGAAATCATCCAATGTTGAGGTCTTTGATTACCTGGCTTATTTCGAGTTGAGATAATCCTAATTTGGGTTGATTAATTTCACCCCCCCCCCTCTCAATTTCATCTTCAAATGCTTTTATCTTATTTAGTTTCTCTTTTCTCCCCTATCCCTTCTACTTGTCATCAACTTATCCACATGTATATATTTCTGTGCTTAAACCATCAATTCATTAATATCAATTAAGGGCTTCTTCCCCAGTGACATTAGGAATTCCCTAGACAAAGTGCCATTGTTAGCATTGGCATAGCTACTCGATGATCCAAATTCCTTACCTCCAAAGTAGCACTGTTGAAACGGTGCATAAAGTCCTTCAACATATCCCTTTCACTTTGCACCAAGCTTACAAGATGAGATGAGATCTTGGTTCTTTCGACTACTAATGAAAACCCTAAACCATAAACCATTGCTCCATATTTGCAAAGGCTCCTACTGACTTTGGCTTTAATGTTCATAACCAAGACCTGGCGTATTCTTTCAAGGTTGCTACAAAAGTTCGGCACATAATAACATCTGGTGCTCCTTACAAGTACATTAGCATCTTGAAGGCATTTAGATTATCCATTTGTTCTGTGGTACTGTCATATTTTTTGAAATTTATCATATTAAAATTTGAAGGTAAAGGTACATTTCTAGTAACCCGAATCAAGAAAACAAAATAAATAAATAAAAAGAAAAGAGAAGAAAATAAAAAGAAGGAAAAAAGGTTTGGCCAGGACCAAACCGTTGACGATTAAGAGAGACTCAAAAAAATTGTCGACAGTTTTCCTATAGGGCAAACTACCGAGAGCATATAAGGGCATGTTTGGTTTGGAAAGTCGTCAAACCAACGACGGTTTCCTGCGGGGACAGAGTCTATAAGTTAAGTTCTTATATTATTTTTTTCATTCCATACTCACTCTTTATCTCTCTCTCTCTCTCTAACCTCGGGTTTTCGGAAGCTCTCTCTCTCTCTCTCTCTCTCTCTCTCATCACTCTCTCCCTCTTTCCCTCTTAAGCCTACCGGATCACTCTCGGGTGCTCCTCAATCCTCTCTCCCCCTCTTGCCGGCACGTAAGTCGTTGATCTTCGGCAGATTCGAGCGGCTAAGGTTTTGTGTTCTGAAGGTTTTAGGTAGTTTCTTCTAGAATAGGTAAGGGGACTAGGTTATGTCAATTATTTTTGCAATATGAACCATTTGAATTGAAGTATGTGTGTACAGAAATTGTATAGATGATTTTTCTGAATGAATCAGGCATATGAAAATGGTTGTTTTGATTTTTATATGTTTTTGGGGAAAACTAACATGAATGGGTTGAACATCTCCTATTTTCAATAAAATATATAATTTGAGATAAATTAAACCCTGGAGATGCTCATACCTCTATTTTCAGTAACTTGTATGTTTCTCAGATAGTTATTTATATTTATGATCTAGCATATGAAAATTGTGTGGCATGAGAACGGTTTAAAATGACATAAATGAACAAAATGTTTATACAGTTATGATATAGCATGATATGACGGCTATAAGCGAGATGTGATATGGTGTTTATACCCGAGATTTGTTATGAAGGCTGAATGCCGAGTTATGATATGCTGATATTATACCATGACAGTGTATGATAGTTATTTTTCAGAATAAAGATCAGCTGATGTTTTATACAGTTTATGAAAATGAATTTATAATTATAGTTTTTATTATGTAAATTTCCATACATGATTTAAGAACCGTGAGAGATCAGATGTTATGATGAGCACAGTACCGTAGCTATGTTTTGTCCAATGAGTGCAATCACACTGGGATGAAAGTGTGGTGTGGGATAGTCGATTTGTGGCCTAGGTACAGTACTACTCCCAAGGCAGCTCCGAGGGACCCCTCCTGTTGCAGTTCTGGGTGACCTTCTCGATGCAGTTCCGGGTATAAGGTAGGCACAATCGTACTTACTACCTTTTTCTGACTTAACTATGGTCGGCCGATCATATGCTAAGTCTAGCCTTCAGGCTGCACAACCCGTCATGGGGGGAAGCATGTCATTAGGAAAGCATGTCGATGAGAAAGCACAACGATGCTAGTTTTCCAGTACAGGGTGTTTATTTTATGCATATATGGGCAAATTTACTATGAATGAACTATATTGAACTAACAGTATATTATTCAGAAATTATGTATTTTCAGATACATAGTTCAGTACAGTTTAAAAATGTCATTCCAGATACAATTAAGTAATGAAATAAGTATGTTCACACAAAAATTAATGTTGACCACATATTGATAATAACTTAGTCTGTCTTATTGAGAAGTGTTTTACCCCGTTATCCATCCCATTTTCAGGTCCTACATGAAGCAGTACCTAGCTTACCATGGGGTTGGAAGAGTAGACTTTTAGGAGTGGTAGACAAAGCTAGTCAGACACCAACTATTATGTTTGTCATTTTTGGGTTGTAATATATTGACAGCTAGTTGTATATGTGTACTTAAGAACAATTAGAACTTTGGTAATGTGATTGAGGTGTTTTCCTTCCGCTGTATGGTTTATTTTCAGTATTAACCGGATCATCCGGTTTTCCCTTGTTAGGGTGGGTTATGGTATTTATGGTATGAGAGAGTTTTTATTTTTAATTAACACTCCGAGCCCACTCTCGGGTTCAAGGCATCACAAGTGGTATTAAAGCCTAGGTTACTAGGTTCTACAGACTCTGTCAAATGATCTTACCAGAGTATAGGATTGAGTTGGGATGGGTAGAAATTTTGGGTTTTGTTTTTGTAGCTTGGAGTCAGAATTTCATTGATGAACTTCTGCGTTTTTCCTGAAACAACGCTTTTAGAAAAACCATGGCAATCCATCGATGATTTTGATTCTGAGCAGAGAGACCGAAATTCCAAAAGTTAGAACTGGAACATTAGATTGTTTGGGTATGTTGTCTTTCTGTGGTAATTGAAGCTTGTTCTTGGAAATGTTTAAATGTATAAGAGAAAAGGAGTTAGTGAAGTGGGCAGGAGCCAAACTGTTGACGATTTTCTGGGGAGTTTGCAAACCGTCGATGGATTTGTGTATGTGTCGTGTGATCAAGGTTTATATTGAGAGCTGAGCTATTAGATGGGTTTTTTAGTATTATAATCGCACAAGACATTAAGATATCAAAATTCTAAATTCCTTTCGGTTTTATTCTCAAGATCGATCCTCGGGACAGTAATGTTAATGTCGGGGGGAGTAGCAGCGAAGGGGTTGGCCACGAGGATGGCAGTAATTTAGCCTTGGCACTCCAGGGTTTTGCCCAGCAGTTCATGGCCAAGGACATGCGGAGTTCCTGGGGGTAGTACTGTTCCACCACTAAGCTGGGGTGTACAATCGAACAGTTCAACCATATGATGCCTCCCACCTTCGCAGGAAGCACTGACCCAATCATTGCAGAGAGTTGGGTGCAAGAGATTGAAAAGATCTTGGTCGTGATGTGATGCAGAGAGGCAAAGAGGTGGTGGCTTGCAGTAAAGTTGCTAGAGGAGTAGAGACCGGTACCTGTGGCATTGACTTGGAGCTGCTTCAGAGATATTTTATTTGGTCGGTATTTTCCAACCTCCATGAGAGACACTAAGGTAGAGAAGTTCCTGAACCTGATTGAGGGACATCTGATGGTACAGCAGTACGCTGCTAGATTTGTGGAACTATCGCGTTTCACCCCCTATGTGGTACCTGACGAGTTCAGAAAGGCTCGGTGGTTTGAGAGGGGCTTGAGAAAAAAGATCTTTGAGTAGGTGGCGGTGCTGCAGGTGCATAATATTTCTATGCTGGTGGATAAAGACAACGTGGTGAAGACGAGCTGACAGAGAGGGATAGAGGTACCAAACCTGAAGAAGAGGCATATGCTCTCTAGTTCGCACACAGGTGTGAGGCAGGGTCTGTGGAGGAGTTATGGTAGTGATGGAAGCCAGGGATGAGGGATGGACTGGCTAGCATCCAGTTACACGAGTATTGATTGCCATAGGAAGGAGGTAGTGTTCATACCTCTAGCGGAACAAGAGTTTAAGTTTGTAGGGTCATGTGTACACTTTGCACCATGGATTCTTTTTGCAATTTAGGCTAATAGGTTACTTCTGGGAGGATGCCAGGGGTACTTGGCATTTGTGAAAGAGGCACCGAAGAAGGAGCTAAATCTAGAGGATATTTCCGTAGTTAGGGAGTTCTCAAATGTTTTTCCAGAGGACTTACCAGGGTTGCCTCCTGATTATGAGGTGGAGTCTGCAATTGATTTACTACCAGGGACAGTACCGATTTCTAAGGCTCCATACCGAATGGCTCCAGCTGAACTAAAGGAGTTAAAGGAGCAATTACAGGAACTTCTTAACAAAAGGTTTATCAGACCAAGCATATCACCCTGGGGAGCACCGGTGTTGTTTGTGAAGAAGAAAGATGGGTCGATGAGGATATGCATAGACTATAGAGAAATCAATAAAGTGAAAGTGAATAAAAAGTACCCGTTACCTCGAACTAACGATTTTTTTGACCAGCTACAGGGCACATATGTCTTCTCCAAGATCTATCTTCGATCCGGGTATCATCAAGTGAAGGTTAAATCAGAGGACATATCGAAGACTACTTTACGAACCAGGTATGGCCACTACAAATTTTTGGTTATGTCTTTAAGAGTGACCAATGCTCCTACGGCATTCATGGACCTGATGAACAGGTTGTTCCATGAGTACTTAGATCAGTTCGTGGTGGTGTTCGTTGATGACATCTTGGTTTATTCAAGGAGTTCTAAGGAGCATGAAGCTCATTTGCGACTAGTACTTCAGGTACTTAAAGAAAAAAAGTTGTTTGCTAAATTTAGGAAATGAAAATTTTGGTTGCATCAAGTTGCATTTCTGCGAGATGCAGCGTCCATGGAAAGTGTTTCAGTTGACTCGAGTAAATTAAAGGCGGTAGTTGATTGGGCGAGGGCGAAGAACATGCATGAGGTCAGAAGTTTCTTGGGTTTGGCAGGATACTATTGTCGGTTCGTAGAGGGATTTTCTAGGCTATCAGGTCCTCTGAAATGCCTTACGAGGAAGAACATGAAGTTTGAGTGGATTGGTGAGTACGAGCAAAGCTTTCAAGAATTGAAGCAACGACTAGTCACTGCCCTTGTTTTGACCATTCCATCAGGAGAGAGTGGATTCGTGATCTACAATGAAGCATCTCAGAAAGGACTCGGGTGTGTCTTAATGCAGCAGGGAAAGGTCATCACGTATGCTTCTTGCCAACTCAAGGAGTATGAGAAGAACTATCCCATGCATGACATAGAATTGGCAGTGGTGGTTTATGCGTTAAAAATATGGAGGCACTACCTATACAGTGAAAGGTACGAGATCTTTACTGATCATAAAAGTCTTAAGTACTTTTTCACCCAAAAGGAGTTGAACATGAGGCAGTAGAGATGGTTTGAGTTGATAAAGGACTACGACTGTATCATTAGTTACCACCCAAGAAAAGTTGATGTGGTAACTGATGCGTTGAGTCGAAAATTAGTGGGTGCGTCAGTCTTAGTAGTTGTAGCTCAACATCGGATCAAGATGGACTGGAAAGGTTGGGTGTGGAGTTATTGGAAGGTAATCACAAAGTGTTCATTGCTAGCATGGTAGTTCAACCGACCTTATGGGAAAGGATCAAGGCAGCTCAAACGAGAGATGCAGAGCTGGTAGAGATTGTGAATGGCGTATTGTAGAGACTCAAAAAATAGAAATGGTAAGAAAAATAGAAGAAAAGAGGAAAATGGTTTGGTGAGGAGAAAATCAGTGACAGTTTTCTTGAATGCTAAGAAAATCGTTGATGGTTATATAGTTACTACAACCAGGTAAAAGAGTAAACAATGAAAACCGGTTTGGTTAAAGACAAAATCGGCGACGATTTTTTGAGAACCTAAGAAAACCATCGACGGTTTTGGCCAAGGACAGAACACTATTTAAGGGCTACATGTCATTTTTCCTTTTAAAATTCAAAAGTTCTCCTTCTCTCTCTCTCTCTCTCTCTCTCTCTCTCTCTCTCTCTCTCTCTCCCTCTCTCTCTCTCAAGCTGTGAATCCTCTCCCCCTCTCTCCTCAGTTTCTCACTCTAAACTTGCTCCATTGACGATTAGACTCCATATCTAAGGCCTAGCGGCGATCCTCACCATTTTGATCGGAGCAGAGTTATGTTTGGAGGATCCTAGGCACCACTCCAAAACTGAGGTAAGAGAATTATTTTTAGGTTTAATAGTTATTGGGATTATGTGAACCTAGGAATATTAGAGTGGTATGTATTCTAAGGTTGAATTGATAAATTGGGATTTTTGGAATACAGGGTTTTGGTGTGAACACCGTAGGCACGGGTTTAGGGTCCCTGCGGGCGTTTCCTCAGGGAATGAGGTAAAAGTAATAATAGTTAATTGTTTGGTATTTCATTGATTAGTGGAGTATGTGGGTCCAGGAAAAATGTGAATGTGATATTATTTTGGGAAAATACATAATTTCAAGGTTTTTGAGTTCCGAACGCTGTGAGCGTGAGTATAAAGTTTTAGTAGGCCTCTCGATAATCAGGTAAGAGGAATAAGTTAAGCCAAATAATTTTGAAAATTTTATCAATTAAAGTATAACATGTGTTTATGGGAATTGAATTTTAAATTTGCTATATGTTTGTGAAAATTCAGAAACTTTGGGATATAGGAAAAGTTTAAAAATGATATATATTATTTTTATATAGTAGGAAAATACAATTTTTCCAGTACAGACTATAGTATAAAAGTTTCATTTAAATTGTGTGGCATGAAAAATAGCAGATACAGTACAGAGATTTAATACAGAAATTTATACAGCTTTTTACAGAACCATGATTATATACAACTTTTTATAGAACCATGATATACAATTATTATAGAGCTATGATTTACAGTTATTACAGAATCATGATATTACAATTTATACAGAATCATGGTTATTTCAGTTATGCAGAATCATAGTAAAACAGTAATATATAGACGTAGTATTATATAGTATAAGATCCCTGATGGACTAGAACAGATTACAGAGCACGGTATCGTAGCTAATACAGTATAGATAATGCAATCACACATCTCTGATAGAGTGTGGAATGACAGTCGATTATGCCAAAAGGAGAGACGAGGAGCTCCCTGGCTGTTAGGACCAGGTTGAGGGGGCCAATCGTACTACAGAGGTTTATAGTTTGACTTAACCTGGTAGGCCAACTAGTGTTAAGTTTAGCCCACGGGCCGCACAACCCGAGCATGTGAGGTTAATTCATGCATACAACTATCCATCCAGGGAAGCTTTCACAGTTATATAAATAAATGTATGTATTTTTATAGAGAACAAGAACTACCTATATAGTTGAAAGTATGTTCAAATAGAAAGCTTATTTTAAAGGGCATAGGTGTGAGTTATGATATATTTTACATTGAAATGTTATCACAGTTATAGTTGAATTAATAATTATGTTATTCAAGTAAAACTCATTTGCCACACACTGGTTGTAATTTATTCCATCTTACTAAGAGGTGTCTCACCTTGGCATTCCAAACATTTCAGGTGATCTAGATAGGCATGCGAAGAGAGCTCTGAGATAGAGGGGACTTTAGTACTGCCCTTGCTGAAGGGTAAGTGTTGTTTTAGGAGATGTATTTTTGAGTAGCCCCTAGGAGTTTTTGTGGTTTTCTGAGAGATGTATATGTATGTTTTGGGAAATACTAAAACTCTGGTATTGTAAATAAGGTTAATGTATTTTTATATTTCCCGTTGCATAGGTGGTATGTTTTTTGAACAGGTATCCTTGGTTCCACTTGAGGTCTAAAATGTTATAGTCGATATTATTATAGGTATTCGAGTAATATTATATTATTATAGGATATAAATATAAAGAGAGAAAAAATTGGAAAAAATTTTGGGGTTGTTACAAGTTTGGTATCAGAGCCTAGGTTGCCAGGTTCTATACACTTTAGTGTGTATTGGAAAACAATACCAGAATATAGGAATGGATTTTGGTGAGGATAAGTAGAGGATGGACTGGAATTATGGTAAAGTCAATGTGAGGGATTAATATGAGAACTTAAGGTATTTTCTTGTAGTTTGGAAATAGGAACTTCGGGGTGGTTTTTGTGATTTTCCTGGGATGACGATTTTGGGAAAGCCATGGTAAACTATCGTCAGTTTTGTTTACGAATGGTAATATTGAGCCTTAAATTAGTGGATTGGTTAGTTAGATTAATGTAAGAATTGTATTATGAAGTTAGGATTCTCAAATTATTCTTGTGTTATTGTAGGATGGACCCCGGAAATAGCAATGCACACGTCGGTGGTGGTAGTGATGCAGGGCTTTCCAGTATGGGTGGTAGTAACTCTGACCAAGTGCTGCACAGTGTAGCTGTAAGCTAGAGTTTGTCAATGAAGGCTTGATGTTGTTCAGCGACGAATTGCAGAGGCTCGTCGAAGAGGAGAAGCTGAGAGGTTTCGGGAAACTAGGAATCTCAAGCTTATCAGCGAGGCCAACGCTTCGTTGATGAACTCCCTTCATTGACTCGTCGATGAAGACGCCACCTCGTTGATGAGGTTGGTCGAGTCAAAGGGCTATGAATATTTTTATATTGCTTCTAAGTTAAGTAATCAAGAAATCCTCTCTCTCTCTCTCTCTCTCTAGGAACTCGAAATCCACTCTCTCTCTCTAGATTTATTCACTGATTGTTGTCTGAATCATCGATCTGACGTTACCATGAGGATTAGGGAAGGATTATCTTCAAGATTTGTGGAACAAATCTTCATTTCGAACATTTTTGGGTTTTGGCTTAAAATCGAGGTAAGACTCAGTTTTCAATTCTATTCTAGTAGTTATGTAAGGAATAGAATTGTGAGTATGTTTTGTACTATGGTTAATAGTTTTTGGGAACTCAGTTCGTGGTTTAGGAGTTGTGGAGGTCGAGTTTGAATTTTCGAGGAAAGGTAAAGGGATTCTGTTTATATTGGTTATTTTTGAAATCGAACTCGATAGAACTGTGGTTCACGGTCCTGTGAGTGTTTTGGTTACTCATGTGATGAAATCTAACAGGTAAAATTATGGGTTTTCATGTTACAATTTTGGGAAAAAGAAGGCATTGGGTTGCATCTTTGGTTTTGTTGGAAAACCATGAATATATTGTGATATATATTATGTTATGGGGATGGCCATGCCTTGGCTTATTTATACTGTATACTTTTGGAAAATCAAGATTTTAGATTCTTAAATGGGTGTGGATTGTTTGGTTATATGAACATGCAAGGTTGTGTTTTGCTGCAATGAAATAGGAATTGAGTTCCAAATTATTCCAGGTTGTGAAAGAGTATTCGGCTCTATATCTGAGGGTGTGAAATATCACTTACCATGTTTGGTAAGAGTGTCCGACTCTATATTCGAGGGCATGAGCAAGGGTGTGGATCCACCAGTTGTACCGGTATGATGCCATGGGATCCTGGGGCTACACCATGTGCTGAGGACGCCGTGTAATGTGGGCCAGTTTCAGGCCAAATTGTGTAATGACACCGGATTACTTAATCATGTGCCTGTGCGTGATGTGCACTATACTAGAATTGTTTTGTGAAAATACTGGAATTGCATTGAACTGTGTATGTTTTATGTCATGATAATACTCATATGCCACACATTGATATAACTTGGACCTGCCTTACTGAGAAGTGTCTCCCCCCTATCGTGCGTACATGTTTTTTAGGTCCTTCGAGTAACTGGAACTAGCATCCTTGTGTTGGGAGTGTAGTGGTCGGTGTACTGCGGATAGTGCTTTTGTAAGTACTAGGACTCTATTGGGTTGTCATTTTGGGGTTTTGATTAGCACCTGGGTTTATGTTTTGTGTTATGGAGTTCAGACTCTTTTGTATAGACTTTGGCATGGTACAAATTAAGCTTAGAAAGAATATTTTCCGCTGCCTATTTGTCTTGTATGTGAATGTGTATAGGGTGTACGGGAACCCCACGGGGTTGGACCCTCATTCTTTATGATGTATCATTGGTTTTTTATATGATACAGAGATAGGTTAGGTTACTAATTTACCCTTGGGTCCCATTACCAAGGTCGGGGCTTGATGACTTGGTATCAAAGCTAACCAGGTTGTTAGATCTTGTAGACTTGGTTAGGTGTAGCTTTGTGTACATACCATAGTATAGGATGTAGGAAAAGGGTAGAGTAGGTTGAGGGTTGTTGTGTTGCTAGACAGGAACTCGTTGGCAGTGTCCTCTGTTTTTCCTGGGATGACTATTTCTGTAAAATCACGGTAAACCATTGATGACTTTCGTGTTGGTGTGATAGAACAAACCTAGACCTGTGAGGTGGCAGTTAACATGATTAGTTATAGATGATTGTGTTAATTTTATGTGATGTAGGAGTGCTAATAGATTTCTATTGTATTTTCAGAATGGAGCCCAAGGTTAAAAATTTGGAAAGTGGCTCTGAGGAGATCGCGAACGATGAGTCTTCTTCTGTGCCTTCAGGGTTGACGAGGCAGGTGATACGGGAGATAGGGTGGAGTGTTAGGAGACACAAAAACTCTCCTACTGCTATGGGGTGTACCATCGAGAGGTTCATGCATATGCACCCTCTGACATTTGCAGGAGGACTCGATTCAATGTTAGCAGAGGACTAGGTTGAGAAGACCGAGAGGATTTTGGAGGTCCTACACTGCACACATAAGTAGAGAGTCCTCTATGCTACCTTCCAATTGTCTGGAGAGGCGAGACGATGGTGGCTATGGTGAGTCCGCTTAAGAAGTAAAGAGCCAATCCTAGAGAGATGACATGGAGCCGTTTCAAGGAAGTGTTCTTTGAGAGATACTTTTGAATCTCCATACGTGATGCAAAGGTGGATGAGTTTTCTGCTCTAACACAGGGAGATATAACGGTGCAGAGGTACACTACTCAGTATATAAAGCTATCCAGTTTTGCACCGTGCTTGATTTCGAATGAGTACGAAAAGCCTCAGAGGTTCGAGAAGGGCTTGAGGAAAGACTACCATAGGTTAGTGGGAATGCTTCAGATCTGTGAGTTTTCGATTTTGGTGGATAAGGCCACTGTGATGGAGATTGGCATCCAAGAGGATAAGGTGAATCAGAAACTGAAGAAGAGGCTAGTGCCTTCTGGTTCTTAGTCTAGTTCTCGCCAGGGATCATGGAAGAAGAAGAACAAGGGTTTGGGTTACCATCAGAATATTGAGCGTTAGAGTTCTCAAGCGAGTCAGTCAAGTGATCATTGTATCAGGTGCCACAGATGGCATAGCGGTGAATGCCAGCCGTTTGGGGATAATTGCTACAACTGTGGCCAGTCAGGCCACATGGCTCGGGATTGTCACACACCAAAGAGGGGTACGCCAGCTTTGAGTCAGAATCGGGGGAAGTAATCAAGTATCCTAGGGAACTTACCAGGCAAATGCAGCTCCGACAAGGGTATACTCACTTACTGTAGTGGATGCTGAGCATGCGGGGAATATGGTGACAAGTACTATGATGTTACTTTTAAATAGAGCTGTGGTTTTATTTGATTCGGGTATGACCGACTCCGTTATATATGCCAACTTTGTAAAACTGTGTGGGTTGAGACCTAAGTCATGAATGGAGAATTTTCTGTAGCTACACCATCTGGGAGTGTATCATTATATAGGAGAATGTTAGAAGACTGCCCAGTGGTAATTCAGGGAAGACTGCTACCGGAAAATCTGGTGGTATAGGACATGTTTGGGTTTGATGTCATATTGGGGATGGATTGGTTGTCATGCGGTGATCGACTGTCGTGGAAAGGTGGTAGTGTTCAGACCTCCTAGGGAACAAGAGTACGAGTTTGTAAGGTCATGTGTGCGTTCGACGCCACAAGTCCTATCAGCATTACAGGGGAGGAGGTTACTCTTAGACGGATGTCAGGGGTACTTAGCTTATGTGAGGGAATCACCGTGAGATGAGTTGAAGCTTGAGGATATTCGAGTGGTTAACAAGTTCTCGGATGTGTTTCCCGAAGACTTACCCGATTTATGATAGAGTTGCTACCTGGCAAGACACTGATCTCTAAATCTTTGTACCAAATGGCTCTAGAAGAACTTTAGGAGTTGAATATGAGGTAGAGATGGTAGCTTGAACTGATCAAGGACTACGATTGCACCATCAGCTATCACCTAGGGAAAGCCAATGTGGTGGCTGATGTGTTGAGTTGGAAGTCGAAACATATAGCAGTATCTGCAGTTGTAGCTCAGCATTGTATCAGACAGAATCTGGGAAGCCTTGGTATAGAGTTGGTCTCTAGTGATCATTAGGCTTTCATTGCTAGTTTGGTGATCTAACCGACTTTGTTTGAACGTATTAAAGCCGCGCAGGCTAGTGATACGGAGTTGATTGAGATTGTGGAGAAAGTGTAGCAGGGGTTGGCTGCAGACTTTAACATATCTAAGAGAGGTGGTTTGAGGTTTGGAACCAGGCTATGTGTTCCAAATGACGACGAGATCAGAAGGACGATTCTAGAGGAAGTGCATCGTTTGTTGTATACGGTACATCCTAGTAATGTATCAAGATTTAAGTGAGACCTTCTGGTGGAGTGGTATGAAAAGGCAGATTGCTTAGTTCGTAGAGCAGTGTCTGACGTGTTAGTAGGTGAAAGCCGAACATCAAAGGCCGGTAGGGTTGTTACAGCCCTTAGCTATTCCGAAATGGAAATGGGAGCATATTTCCATGGACTTTGTGATCGGATTACTGCCAGCACTTCACGGGCAGAATGTTATTTGGATGATCGTAGACAGATTGACAAAATATGCTCACTTTTTATCGATGAGGGTTAGCTACCCTTTGAGTAGGTTAGCAAACTTGTACGTGCATGAGATAATTAGAATGCAAGGGGTACCGGTGTCCATTATGTCAAATTGAGATCCGAGGTTTACCTCTCATTTCTAGAAGAGCTTGCAGGAAGCACTGGGGATGAAGCTTACTTTCAGTACATCGTTCCACCCCCAAACTGATGGACAGTTGGAGAGAACAATACAAATCTTGGAAGATATGTTGCGGGCTTGTGTGTTAGACTTCGGTGGTAGCTGGATACATTTTATGCCACTGGTAGAGTTTGTCTATAAGAATAGCTTCTAGGCTAGTATCGGGATGGCACCATTCGAGGCTCTGTATGGTCGAAGGTGTCGATCTCCTTTGTATTGGGATGAGGTTGGTGAACGTCAGGTGTTAGGACTTGAACTCGCGCAATAGATGTATGAGAAGGTGGGTTTGATCCAGGAAAGGATTAAATCGGCTTAGAGTCGGTAGAAAAGTTATGCAGATGTTCGCCGCCATGAATTGGAATTCAAAGTGGGGGGTAAGGTATTTCTTAGGATCACTCCATTGAAAGGGGTGATGAGATTAAAGAAGAAGGGCAAGTTGAGCCCGAGGTTTATCGCACCATTCGAGGTTCTTGAGCGAGTTGGTCTGGTAGCCTACAGGATTGCACTACCTCCATCACTCTCAAGGATCCAAAATATGTTTCACGTATTCATGTTGAGGAGGTACATGCTAGATCCGTCACATGTTGTTAGTTATGAGGAGTTGGAAATTATGGATACTTTAGCGTACGAGGAGGTACCTATTTAGATTCTAGACCGTAAAGTTTAGAAGCTACGTACCAAGGATAAACTGTCAGCAAAGGTATTATGGCATAATCATGAGGTTGAGGAAGCTTCTTGGGAATTGGAAGCGGAGATACGCCGGAAGTATCCACAGTTGTTCTGAATATGTGTGTATTACCCTACTTTGATATTGGGATATGTGGTTAGTCATTGGGAGTGTGTATTATAATGAACTCCTGAGACGGTTTATGTATGTAACCACAGTATTCCTCCACCATAAGTGAGGATGTGTATGTATTGTGACGGGGCTTCGATGTAATAGCCACCGGTTCTTTCTAGAGTTAAGTGTGTGTTTTGTGACAAATGAGTTCGTGAATGAGAGATTACAAATTTCGAGGATGAAATTTTTGAAAGGAGGGGAGGTTGTAAGAACCCACACCGTGATATGTGGAATAAATAAGTAAAGAGAATAGTAAAATAGTAATTGAGCAGGCTTCGTCGACGAAGACAAAGTTTGTCGACAAAGGCCTTATGTTGTTCATCGACAAATTGCAGAGGCTCGTCGACGAGGAGAAGCCAAGAGGTTTCGTGAAATTAGGAATCTCAAGCTTGTCGATGAGGCCACCGCTTCGTCGATGAACACCCGTCCTTGACTCGTCGATGAAGATGCCGCCTCTTCAATGAGGTTGGCCAAGTCAAAGGGCTATAAATATCTTTTCTATTGCTTCTAAGCTAAGTATTCAAGAAATCCTCTCTCTCTATCTCTAGGAACTCAAAATCCACTCTCTCTCTCTCTCTCTAGATTTCTTCGCCGATTGTTGTCTGAATCGTCGATTCGACGTTACCACGAGGAGCAGGGAAGGATTATCTTCAAGATTTGTGGAACAGATTTTCATTCCGAGTAGTTTTAGGTTTTGGCTTAAAATCAAGGAAAGGCTCGATTTTCAATTCTATTTCGCTAATTATGTAAGGAATAGAATTGTGAGTAATGTTTTGTACTATGGTTTATAGGTTTTGGGAACTCGGTTCGTGGTTTATGAGTCGTAGAGTTCGAGTTTGGATTTTTGGGAAAGGTAAGGGGATTCTGTTTATGTCGGTTATTTTTGAAATCAGACTCAATAGAACTGTGGTTCACAGTCCTGTAAGTGTTTTGGTTACTCATTTAGGGAAATCTAACGAGTAAAATTATGGGTTTTCATGTTACAGTTTTGGGAAAAAGGGGGCATTGGGTTGCATCTTTAGTTTCGTTGGAAAACCATAAATATATTGTGATGTATATTATGTTATGGGGATGGTCATGCCTTGAACTGTATATTTTTGGAAAATCATGGTTTTAGATTACCAAATAGGTGTGGATTGTTTGATTATATGAACATGCATGGTTGTGTTTTGCTGCAATGAAAAAGGAACTGGGTTACAAATTGTTCCAGGTTGCGAAAAAGTGTTTGGCTCTATATCCGAGGGTGTGAAATATCACCTACCATGTTTGGCAAGAGTGTCTAGCTCTATATCCAAGGGTGCGAGCCTTACCAACTAATCACTGAAGGGTGTTGATCCACCAGTTGTACTAGTATGATGCCATGGGAGCCTGGGGCTACGCCATGTGCCGGGGACGCCTTGTAATGCAGGCCGGCTTCTAGTCGAAGGGTGTGACGACACTAGGTTACTTAATCATACGTCTATGCGTGATGTGCACTATATTGGAACTGTTTTGTGAAAATACTGGAATTGCATTGAACTATGTATGTTTTATGTCATTATAACACTCATATGCCACACACCGATATAACCTAGATCTGCCTTACTGAGAAGTGTCTCACCGGTATCGTACGTACATGTTTTTCAAGTCCTTCAAGTAACCGAAACTAGCGTCCTTGTGTTGGGAGCGTAGTGGTCGGTGTACTGTGGATAGTGTTTGTGTAAGTACTAGGACTCTCTCGGGTTGTTATTTTGGGGTTTTGATTGGCACTCGGGTTTATGTTTTCTGTTATGGAACTTAGACTCTTCTTGTATAGACTCTGGCATGGTACAAATTAAGTATAGAAAGAACATTTTCAGCTGCCTATTTGTCTTGTATGTGAATGTGTATAGGGTGTACGACAACCCCACGGGGTAGGACCCTCATTCATTATGATGTATCATTGGTGTTTTGTTAGGTTACTAATTTACCCCTTGGTCCCATTACCGAGTTCGGGGCGTGATAGTAGCACAACAAGTTATGACAGAAATAGCCTAGAACACCAGAGATTTGGGCTGCCCACTAGCTGATTAGGGTTGTACGATCCAGCAGTTCACTGATATGAACCCTCAAGAGTTTTTGGGGGGAGCCGGCCTTGCAGTTGTCGAAAACTGGATGTAGGAAATTAAGAAAACACTAATAGTGTTGTACTGCACTGATGATAAGAGGGTCCTCTATGCCACATATAAGTTGACAGGTGAGACCGAGAGGTGGTTGACAGCTGTGATATTATTGGAGGAACAGAGACCTGTTCCAGTAGCTATGACCCGGAGCCGATTCAAGGAGGTGTTCTTCACCCGATATTTCCCTGCCACTATTAGAGAAGCTAAGGTAGAGGAATTCTTGAATTTGACATAGGGGCATTTGACGGCCTAGCAATACGAGGCAAAGTTTATTAAGCTGTCACGCTTTGCCCTATACATTGTCCCAGATGAGGCTAAGAAGGCAAGGAAGTTCAAGAGTGGCTTGAGGAAAGAAATCTATGAACAGGTGGCCATTTTAAAAGTGCAAGATTTTTCAAAATTGGTGGATAGGACTGCTGTAGCAGAGGAGAGCAGGCAAAGGGGCACTAGGACATTGAGCCAAAGAAAGAGGCCCATGCCTCCTGGGTTTTAGGTAGGTACTAGCCAGGGCCCATGGAGGGGAGACCAGTATGGCAGAGGTTAGAGACGGGTGATGGGAAACCATGGATATCAGGCTGAGCAAACTAGTCCTATCTGCCCTGGTAGGAGGCATATGAGAGAATGTCGTATGGGAGAAAATATCTGCTGTTGTTGTGGGAGACCTAGACATATTTCACGAGCATGTCATAGGCCATTGATCAACGTACCAATTCCTAGAACATTCTAGAGAAATAACCAAGCCCCCCGAGGAGGCTAGCAGAGGAATACCGCCTCAACGAGGGCTTATACGTTGACACTGGGAGACGCTGAGGCTGTAGGTGATGTGGTGATAGGTACTATTAATATGCTTTCAATTAAGAATATTTTTTTCATTTGACTCAGGGGCCACACATTCTTACATGTCTATGGAGTACGCCAAATTATGTGGGGTAGAAACTCAAGTGCTAGACACTGAGTTGTTAGTAGCTACACAGACAGGGTCAGTAGTGAGGTGTCAAAGGGTGCTCATAGGCTATCCAGTAGATATTCAGGGAAGAGTATTACCAGTTGATCTCATGGTATTAGATATGCAGGGGTTTGATATGATTTTGGGTATGGATTGACTAGTAGCTAACTATGCCAATATTGATTTTCATCAGAAAGAGGTGATGTTTAGGCCTCTTGGAGAGCAAGAATTCAAATTCGTGGGGTCTTGTGTGCGCGCCCCACCACAATTGGTGTCAACTATTCAAGAAAGGAGACTATTCTGGGAGGGTTGCTAGGGGTACATAGTTTGTATAAAGGAAATTCCAGAGGGAGAATTGAAACTTACTGATATTCCAATAGTCAGGGAATTTTCATATGTTTTTCTAAAGGAGTTACCTGGTTTACCAGCAGATCGTGAAATTGAGTTTGTTGTTGATTTATTTCCAAGTTTGGCACCAATTTCTAAAGCACCCTACATAATGGCTCCAACCGAATTGAAAGAACTGAAAGACCAGTTGCAAGAATTATTAGACAAAGGGTTTATTAGGCCTAGTGTGTCACCCTGGGGAGCGCAAGTTTTATTTGTAAAGAAGAAATACGGGACGATGAGAATGTGTATCAACTACAGAGAGATAAATAAAGCGGCAGTTAAGAACAAATATCCTCTTCCCCATATTGATGACTTATTTGATCAGCTTTAGGGAACCCGAGTCTACTCTAAAATTGATCTTCAATCAGAATATCATCAAGTAAAAATTAAAGCAGAAGATGTTTCGAAGACAGCCTTCTAAACCAGGTATGACCACTACGAGTTTTTGGTTATGCCTTCAGATTGACCAATGCACCAGCAACATTTATGGACCTAATGAACAGGGTATTCCACCAGTATTTGGACCAGTTTGTTGTTATTTTTATTGATGATATTCTAGTCTACTCAAAAAGTTTTAAGGAGCACAAAGATCATCTGAGAAAGGTGCTATAGGTGTTGAGAGAAAAGAAATTTTATGCTAAGTTTAAGAAATGTGAATTCTGGCCGAGGGAAGTTATGTTCCTTGAACATGTGATCTTCAAGGATGGTATTTCGGTAGATCCAAGCAAGATAGAAGCTGTGGTGAATTGGATGAGATCGAGAAATGTTCAGGAGATCCAAAGTTTCTTGGGTCTGGTAGGATACTACCGGCGGTTTGTAGAGGGTTTTCCCAAATTATCAGGTCCTCTAACACAACTCGCGAGGAAAAATGTGAAGTTCGAGTGGAATGATGAATATGAGCAAAGCTTTCAGGAGTTGAAGAAGTGACTCATCACCACTCCAGCTTTGACCATTCCATTAGGGGATGGAGATTTTGTGATCTACAGTGACGCGTCTCTAGGAGGACTTGGGTGTGTATTAATGCAATAAGGAAAAGTTGTGGCATACGTTTCTCGGCAATTCAAGGAATACGAAAAGAATTATTCGTCGCATGATTTAGAGTTGGCTGCAGTGGTGTATGCCTTAAAGATCTTGAGGCATTATTTGTATGGTGGGAAATGTGAGATCTTTACAGATCATAAGAGCTTGAAATATTTATTCACACAGAAAAAGTTGAATATGAGGTTGAGGAAATGGGTAAAGTTAATTAAAGATTATGACTATACCATCAGTTACCATCTAGGGAAAGAAAATGTGGTAGCTGATGCCTTAAATCGGAAATCAGGGAATGCCTTTATGTCAACAGTGGTGATGCAGCATCAGATCAGAATGGATCTGGAAAGGCTTGGAGTAGAGATGGTAGAGGGAGATCACCAGACATTTATTGCTAGCCTGGTACTTCAACCATCTTTTATAGAGAAAATTAAAACTACTCATATGCAAGACGTAGAATTAGTAAAGATCAAAGATAAAGTACAAAGTGGATAAGGAGCCAATTTTACTATTTCAGATGATGGTGCTTTGAGGTTTGGTACTAGACTGTGCATACCTACAGATGCTGAAATTAAAAAAACCATCTTGGAGGATACGCATTGATCCTTGTATACAGCGCACCTTGGAAGCACTAAAATGTATAGAGATCTTCAAGAATCTTTTTGGTGGAGCAATATGAAGAACAAGATAGCTGAGTACGTAGAGTAGTGTGTGACGTGCCAGTAGGTAAAAGCTTAACACCAGAGACTGGCAGGACAATTACAGCCACTCCACATTCCTGAGTGGAAGTGGGAACATACTTCTATGGATTTCGTTATAGGATTGCCGCCAACACTTCATAGTCAGGATGCTATCTGGGTAGTCGTAGACTAGTTAACAAAGACTGCTCACTTTCTTCCCATCCGAGCTGGATACTCTATTAGTAGGTAGATATATATAAGAGGTAGTGATACTGCATGGAGTGCCTGTGTCCATCGTCTCTAACTGAGACCCATAGTTCACATCACAGTTTTGGAAAAGTTTGTAAAGAGTCATGGGTACACAACTGACATTCAGTATGACCTTTCATCTTTAGACTGATGGATAGACAGAGAGGATGATTCAGATAATGGAGGATATGTTGCAAGCCTGTGTAATAGATTTTGGTGGTAGGTGGATCCAATATATGCCACTAGTCGAATTTGCTTATAATAACAGCTACAAGGCCAGCATTGGGATGGCACCATATGAGGCGTTATATGGCAAGAGGTTCCGATCCCCATTATATTGGGATGAAACTGGTGAGAGACAAGTTTTGGGGCTAGAGATGGTTCACCAAACTTCAGAGAAAATCAAACTCATCAAAGATAGAATCTGAACTGCTTATAGTCGGTAGAAAATTTATGTAGATACTCACCGGCAAGAGTTTGAATTTGGTGCAGAAGATCATGTATTTTTTAAAATTGCATTGATGAAAGGGATGATGAGGTTCGGGAGGAAGGGTAAGCTGAGCATTAGGTACATTGGACCATTTGAGATACTTGAGAGAGTGAGTCCGATTGCATACAAGTTAGCCTTACCACCAATTCTATCTAAAATTCATGACGTGTTCCACGTAGCTATGTTGATGAAGTACGTCCCGGATCCCTATCATGTGATTAGTTATGAGGCACTAGAGCTTGGTGATGCCTTGTCTTATGAAGAAGTGCCTGTACATATTCTAGATCGAAAGGAGCAGGAGTTACATACAAAGAGGATTACATAGGTAAAAGTATTATGGCGCAACCATACATTCAAGGAGGCTTCATGGGAATTAGAGGAACAGATGCGTCAGTGATATCCACATCTTTTTAGTGAAGATTAGAGATGAGATGTTAAGAGTAGAATAAATAATAGTATAAGTAATTTTGACTTGTATAGTGTAAGGTAGGATAGTTAGTATTTTTGATTTTATGTTATAAATGGTTTTGGGGGAGTTTTCTTTTCTCTAAATGATTGTAATCTCCCAAAAGTCTTCCTTGTAACCATGGTATTCATTTTCCATAAGTTAGGGTAATTAATAAAATTGCAATGTTTTTCTTGAAGGTTGGAAATGTGATAGATAGAAAATTTTGAGGAAGAAATTTTTATAAGGAGAGGAGAATGTAGAGACCCAAAAAATAGAAATGATAAGAAAAATTGAAAAAAAGAGGAAAACGGATTGGTGAGGAGAAAACCGGCGACAGTTTTCTGGAGTGCTAAGAAAACCTTCGACGGTTATATAGTTACCGCAGTTGGGTAAAAGGGTAAATAGTCAAAACTGGTTTGGTTAAATACAAAACGGGCAATGGTTTTTTGGGAGCCTAAGAAAACCGTTGATCGTTTTGGCCAGGGACAGAACACTATTTACCGCAGTCTCTCTCTTTCTCTCTCTCTCTCTCTCTCTCTCTCTCTCTCTCTCTCTCTCAAGCTGTGAATCCTCTCCCTCTCTCTCCTCATTTTCTCACTCTATACTCGCCAAATCGACGATCATACTCTGTATCTAAGGCCTAGTGGCGATCCTTTCCATTTTGACCGGATCATAATTATGTTTGGAGGATCCCATGCACCACTCCAAAACTGAGGTAAGAGAATTATTTTTTAAGTTTAATAGTTATTGGGATTAGGTGAACCTAGGAACATTAGAGTGGTATGCATTCTGGGGTTGAATTGATAAATTGGAACTTGTGGAATACAGGGTTTTGGTGTGAACACCGCAGGCACGAGTTTAGGGTCCCTGCGGACGTTTCCTTAGGGAATGAGATAAGAGTAATAAATAGTTAATTGTTTGATGTTTCATTGATTAAATGGAGTATGTGGGTCCAGGAAAATGTGAATGTGATATTATTTTTGGGAAATACATAATTTTATGGTTTTTGAGTTCTGAACGCCGCGGGCGTGAGTATAGAGTTTTAGTAGGGCTCTCGATAATCAAGTAAAGGGGATAAGTTAAGCCAGTTAATTTCAGAATTTTTATTAATTAAAGTATAACATATGTTTATAGGAATTGAATTTACATTTGTTATATGTTTGTGAAAATTCAGAAACTTTGGGATACAGGAAATTTTTACAAATGATATATATTATTTTTATATAACTTGAAAATACAAAATTTTCAGTACAGATTATAGTATAAAAGTTTCATTTAAATTGTGTGGCATGAGAAATAGTTGATATAGTACAAAGATTTAATACAAAAATTTATACAGCTTTTTATAGAACCATGATTATATACAGCTTTTTACAGAACCATGATATACAGTTATTATAGAGCAATGATTTACTGTTATTACATAATCATGGTATTACAGTTTATACAAAATCAAGATTATTTCAGTTATACAGAATCATGGTAAAATAGTAATATACAAACATAGTATTATATGGTATCAAATCCCTGATGGACCAGAACAGATAACGAAACACGGTACCGTTGCTAATATAGTATAGATGGTGCAACCACACATCTTAGATAGAGTGTGGAATGATAGTCGATTGTGCCCAAAGGAGAGATGAGGAGCTCCCTTGCAATCAGGACCAAGTTGAGGGGGTCAATTGTACTACAGAGGTTTACAATTTGACTTAGCTTGGTAAGCCAGCCAGTATTAAGTCCACCCCACAAACCATACAACCTGAGCATGTGGGGTTAATTCATGCATACAATTATCCATCCAAGGAAGCTTTCACATTTATATAAATAAAATGTATATAGTTTTACAGAGAACAGGAACTACCTATACAGTTAAAAGTATGTTGAAATAGAAGCTTATTTTAAAGAGCATAGGTGTGAGTTATGATATGTTTTACATTGAAATGTTATCACAGTTACAACTGAATTAATAATTATGTTATTCAAGTAAAACTCATTTGCCACATACTGGTTGTAATTTATTCCTTCTTACTGAGAGGTGTCTCACCTCAACATTCCAAATATTTCAGGTGATCCAGATAGGCATGCGGAGCAAGCTCCGAGATAGAGGGGAATTTAGTACTACCCTTGCTAAAGGGTAAGTGTTGTTTTAGGAGATGTATTTTTGAGTAGTCCCTAGGAGTTTTTGCGGTTTTCTAGGAGATGCATATGTATGTTTTGGGAAATACTAAAAACATGGTATTGTAAATAAGGTTAATGTATTTTTATGTTTTCCCGCTGCATAGGTGGCATGTTTTGTGAACAGGTATCCTCGGTACCACTTGAGGTCTGAGATGTTATAGTGAATATTATTATAGGTATCAGAGTAATATTATATTGTTATAGGATATAAATATAAGGAGAAAAAAATGGTAATAATTTTGGGGTCGTTACATGTATAGAGTGGTTTGAGGATAGATTTTAATGTCTCAGACGATGGGGTGTTGAGGTTTCATGCCAGGATATATGTACCGAATGACATTAAGGTCAAATGAACCATTCTAGTAGATGCACATCGCTCACTCTTTACAGTGCATCCCGGGAGCACTAAGATGTACAGGAATTTGCGGGAATCTTTTTGGTGGAATAACGTGAAAAGAGAAATCGCCCAATTTGTAAAGCAATGTTTGACATGTCAACAGGTGAAGGCCAAGCATCATAGGCCAGCGGGACCGTGGCAACCACTTTGTATTCTTGAGTGGAAGTGGGTGCATATCTCTATGGACTTCATGACAAGGTTGCCTTCAGCGGTGCAAGGACAAAATGCTATATGGGTAATAGTGGATCATCTGACTAAGACCGCGCACTTTGTTCTGATTAAAGTCAATTACTCCATGAATAGGCTCACAGAACTCTATGTTCTAAAGATAGTTAGATTGCACGAGGTGCCTATGTCCATCATTTTAGAGTGGGACCTGCTGTTCACTTCCCAATTCTGAAAGAGTTTGTAGGAAGCATTGGGAGCTCAACTCACTTTTAGTACTGCATTTCACCCACAGACCGATGGATAGTCCGAGAGGATCATTCAAATTCTAGAGGATATGTTGCAGACATGTGTGCTAGGTTTTAGGGGTAGTTAGATTCAATATCTGCCTTTGGTTGAGTTCACTTACAACAACAATCATCAGGCCAGTATCGGAATGGCAGCGTGTGAGGCATTATATAGTTGAAGGTGTCGATCTCCGTTGTACTAGGATGAGGTTGGTGAGCGGAAAATTTTGGGGCAGAAACTTGTTCAGCAAACTTTTGAGAAGATCAAACTCATTAAGGAAATGATTAAAACAGCACAAAGTCGGTATAAGAGCTATGCTAATACATGCTGGTGAGAGCTACAGTTCGAGATAAAAGATGTGATATTTTTTAGGATATCTCCAATGAAAGGGGTCATGAGATTCAGAAATAAGGGTAAGCTAAGCCCTAGGTTCATCGAGCCATTCAAGATACTGGAGAGGGTTGGTTCTGCGGCTTGTAGGATAGCGTTACCCCCCAGCACTGTCTAGAATCCATGGCGTATTCCACGTGTCCATGTTGAGGAGGTACGTCTAGACCCTTCACATGTGATTAGTTATGAGTCTTTGGAGATCGGGGACACTTTGGCATATGAGGAAACACAAGTTTAGATTTTGGACGATAAGGAACAGTAGCTACGCATTAAGAGAATTTCGCTTGCGAAGATATTTTGGCATAATCATGTAGTTGAGGAAGCTTCCTGGGAATTAGAGGAGGAAATACATTAGAAGTACCCACAGCTATTCAGAGAAGCTCAGCGCTAGATAGGTAAGTATGACAGTATAGGTAGGTATTTGATTTTGGTATATAGGTTGTTTAGAGTAGATTTGTTTAGTTTATCTGTTTATTTCTGTTTTGGTTTAAGGATGGTCTTTGGGAGAGTTTTGATTGGGTGTTGTAATCTATTGAGACATTGTGTGTAACCACATTATTGCTCAGCCATAAGTAAGGGTAGTTAATAAACTTAGGACGGGCTACTATCTGGGTGGCCATCGACTCTTCCTAGAGTCGAATCAGCAAATTAATGATAATTCAGTGGATGTGATGAAAGTCAGGTAGCAAATTTTGGGGGTGAAATTTCTGTAAGGAGGGGAGAATATAGTAACTCAAACCAAGAAAATAAAAGAAATAAATAAAAAGAAAATAGAAGAAAAGAAAAAGAAGGAAAAAGGGTTTGGATAAGACCAAATCTTCGATGATTATAAGAGACTTAGAAAAACCGTCCATGGTTTTCTTGCAGGGCAAACCACCGAGAGCATATAAGGGTGTTTTTGGTTTGGCAAGTGGCCAAACCGTCAACGATTTCAGAAAACCATCGACGGTTTCCTGCAGGGGCAGAGTCTATAAGTTAAGTTCTTATATTATTTTTTCATTCCATACTAACTCTCTCTCTCTCTCTCTCTCTCTCTCTCTCTCTCTCTCTCTCATCACTTTCTCCCTCCTAAGCCTCTCGGATCACTCTCGGGGTGCTCCTCGATCCTCTTTCCCCCTCCTCCGGGCACGTAGGCTGTTGATCTTCGACAGATTCGAGCGACTAGGGTTTTGTGTTTTGAAAGTTTTAGGCAATTTCTTTAGGAACATGTTAGGGGATTAGGTTATGTCAGTTATTTTTGAAATATGAACTGTTTGAATTGAAGTATGTGTGTACAGAAATTGATTATATGATTTTTTGAATGAATCAGGAATAAGAAAATGTTTATTTTGACTTTTATATGTTTTTGGGGAAAACTAACATGAATGGGTAGAACATCTCCTATTTTCAGTAAAATATATAGTTTGAGTTAAATTAAACCCTGGAGATGCTCATACCTCTATTTTCAGTAACTTGTATATTTCTCAGATAGTTGTTTATATTTATGATTTATTAGATGAAAATTGTGTGGCATAAGAACTACTTAAAATGACATAAATGAACAGAATGTTTATACAATTATGATACAGTATGATATGACGGCTATAAGTCGAGATGTGATATGGTGGCTATGAGCCGATATTTTTTTATGACGACTGAATGTCGAGTTATAATGTGCTGGTTTTATACCGTGACAGTGTATGACAGTTATTTTTTAGAATAATGATCAGCTAATGTTTTATATAGTTAATGAAAATGAATTCATAATTACAGTTTTTATTATGTAAATTGTCATATATGATTTAAGAACCCTGAGAGATCAGATGTTATGATGAGCACGGTACTGTAGCTATGTTTTGACCAATGAGTGCAATCGCACTGGGATGAAAGTGTGATGCGGGATAGTCGATTTGTGGCCTAGGTACAGTATTACTCCCAAGGCAGTTCTGGGGGACCCCTCCCAAATGCAATTCCGGGTGACCCTCCTGATGTAGTTCCGAGTATAGGGTAGGCACAATCATACTTACTACCTTTTTTTGACTTAGCTATGGTCGGCCTACCATATGTTAAGTCCAGCCTTCGGGCCACATAACTCGTCATAGGGGGAAGCATGTCGTTAGGAAAGCATGGCGATGAAAAAGCATGATGATGCTAGTTTTACAGTACAGGATGTTTCTTTTATGCATATATGGGCAAATTTACTATGAATGGACTATATTGAGCCAACAATTTATTATTCATAAATTATGTATTTTAAGATATATAGTTTAGTACAGTTTCAAAATACCATTTCACATACAGTTAAATAATGAAAGAAGTATGTTCACACGAAAACTCATGTTGGCCACACATTGATAATGACTTAGTCCGTAGTACCGAGAAGTGTCTCACCCCATTATCCATCTCATTTTCAGGTCCTACAAGAAATAATGCCTAGCTTACTACAGGGCTGGGAGTAGACTTTTGGGAGTGATAGACAAAGCTGGTGAGACACCAGCTATTATGTTTGTCATTTTTTGGTTGTAATATATAAAAAGATAGCTGTATATGTGTACTTGGGAACAGTTAGAACTCTAGTAATGTGATTGAGGTGTTTTCTTTCCGCTGTATGGTTTATTTTCAATATTAATAGGATCATTCGGTTTTCCCTTGTTAGGGCGGGTTATGGTATTTATGGTATTAGGGAGTTTTTATTTTTAACTAACACTTTGGGCCCACTCTCAGGTTTGAGGCATGACACCATTCATTATCTTTTTCGTAAAAGAAGAATTTGAAATTTTGATTGGTTGCTCATCTCATATGGATTGATCACGAACTTCTTCCATCATGTTTTGGAGCTAATTTTTAAAACTTAACTTCTTCCATCATGTTTTGGAGCTAATTTTTAAAACTTCTCTTTGAATACCAATGAGTGTTGTTCGTTAATGCCTACGCCATTGACATCTTCAAGTTTAGGCATTTTTTCTTTGTCAATCTTGAAGTTTTTGGGGATAGTTCTTGTTGCACCAGTGCTTTTCCATTTAGTGACGCATTCAATGGGACTGCTTTTTATTTTTTCCCTATAGAATTCGATGTTTATTGCAAAATCTCTCTGCAAATTTCTTCCATACTTTTTTGAAAGGCTAAAAATTGCTCCATAAGTACTATTTGCCCCTACAACAAAACAACGAGTTATGGAGATTGAATTAACAAGGGTGAATGGTCCTTGACAAGATGATTGAAACCAAAATTATAGGAGACAACCATGATCGTGTGCCAACATTATTAATTTACTCTTTCAACTTCCTAAGGACGATGTCAAACTGTTATTGCTAAAATCTTGGACATGTTTACTTAACTTAATCGCAACTTCAATTCCCTAAAAATGAAAACAAAAAGGGCTTGAAGGACTCAAAGTGTACTCTAAAGATCACTCTGATGCTTAAGTTAGGAACTAAAAGGATAGGAGTAAAATGGTAACAATACATTAATTATATATTTTTAGGATGCCTTACCTATTCCCAAGGTCTTCCTTTTATAGTTGCTTAGCCCCCCTTCCATTAATGCTTAATTCCACAATTAGGGAGGAGTTACATAAAGGTTATGTGCAGTTATGTAAAACCCCCAAATATGCACAGCGGAATATATATTTGTATGTAGAGAATCAAACACACAATAGAGCACTTTAATTGTGAATGTACAGAACAATTCACAACCACAACAAGTAAATGAAAGTAAGAATAATCACAATGACACAAAGAATAATCACAATGACACAAGGAATTACGTGGTTTGGTAATGCCTATATCCATATGAGCAAACGACCATGATTCACTATTTTCTTGTGTAAATTACAATCTGTTGGCCGAATGAGACTTTTCAATCTTATTTTGATGATAACAAATGACGTTGGTATAACTTGCTTGTTGAGTGATTTTTTTTAGGAATATATATCTTAACACAAGAGAAAGAAGCTATGAATTAAAGTATCGTCAAGAGAACAAGTTATGCATTTGTATCATGACAAAAGAACAAGTTATGAATATCAAGAGAAAGCTTCAACAAATCTTTTCAAAGAGTAAAGAAGAAGACTTGAAGTCTCAGTACTTAAAAGCTTAAAGATAAAAAGGGACTTGAAGTCAAGAGGCTTGTCAAAGACTTGAAGCATCATGATTAAGAGAAGCTTGATGTAAGTACTTCGTATCAAGTGATAATTTAGAAAATATGAAGCTCTTTAAAGAACCAATATAAACTTAAGAAACTCATTTTTAAATCCCTGAAATATTTTATGAAAAATCAAATCATAAGTGTAAAGTTGAAAAGGAAAAATCAAAAAGAAAAATCAGTTTTTTGCCTGTCCAGTCGACTAACTTAACCAAGGTGAACTTACCTAGCCGACTGACTTAAAATGAATTGTGTTTTGCCAGCCGATTGACAATTTCTTGAAATAATTTTTGGGAGATAGAATGGTGCCAGTCGCCTATCCAGCCGACTAACCTTGTGTTTTTTGAACTATCCAGTCCCCTGTCCAGCTTACTAACTCCACGAGTTTTTGTTTTTTTAAACTCCAATGGGCAAATTTAAAAAATTAGTTTTTCAAAATATGAACGTTGTAAAAACTTGGAGTCTACTCAGAGATACTTGGGGAACAAGGAAACTAAGCCAAGAATGCCTATAAATACTCTTTTAAACTCAAGAATTCAATCATCCAAGATATCACTCAGCTCTCTTGAAATTAAAGCATTCAATTTCTTAAAGCTTTCTATTGCTCACACTCCATCTGGGAGAGAAATTCTGACACTCTACTGAAATTCCAAAGCCAAGATTCATACTCTAAGTTTGTTTATTCAAAACAAACTCTTGGTGATCTCTAAACACTTAAGCTTCATAGTTTATTTATTGATTATTTGATTGAAGTATTGATTGTGCTTTAACTTGTACAACCCTGCTCTGTTTTGAGAGTTTCTTTTGTACACAAATCATTATAGCAATTTCTTTGTATTGTTGACGATTCAAGGATTGTTTGGATCGTTGTACCAAGTGAGGATTGTTCGCTTGGAGAGGTGTTTCTACCTAAAAGGAGGGAATTTTGTAAAGGCTTGCTTTGCCTGATAAAAAAGCATACTTAGTGGAATCCTTTGGTGAAATTGACCAAAGGCGAGGACGTAGGCTGGGGATAAGCCAAACCTCGTAAATCTCAGTGTTCATCTTCTTCCTTACTCTCTTTACTTTCCATATTATATACTGTGTGAATCAAGTGCAGGTTGCAAGGCTTATACATCATATTCAAGGAAATCTCTTGATTTAAGAAAGTACGTTTTAGTTAACCATTTGCGGAAACCCACAAGGGAGTACATTGATTAATTTGCGAAAATCTTGGATAAGAGATAAAGCAATAAAAATTCATTCAAAATAGGTTTTGCAAAACAACTGCAGAACTTCCATTAAAGGAAATATCATTCTTGAATGATTGGTTAAGTTTTATATGATTGAATTGTATTCCTAAGTTTTGTGGTGTAATTTGATTGGTTGTTTTGTCCTTTTAGTATTTGAATAAAAACAAGTAAAAATTTAAAATAATAATTTTAAAAATCTAAAAACTTCCAATTCACCCCCCCTCTTGGTAGCTATTTTAAATTTCACTATCCTCTCAACAATCCTCTTAACAATACTCTCAACTGCTATCAACCAACCCTTTAAATATATTAGATATGACAAATATATATAGTTCCCAAAGGATTTACCTCCAAGCCCCAACCATGCTAACGTTCCCCATTCAAAATTTGAAATCTACGTTGGGTGTCCCGAACCAAATCGTCGACAGTTAGAGCCTTATGGTCTACGGCTTGCCCTGCTACTACTTGATTCCCTTCATGCTTTCCCTTTGTGTATGTTATCCACTCAATATGTGACCATAATTCACAAAAATATCCACCTTGGTGAACATATGCCCCTTAGGAGAAACAAAAATACGAACCCGCTACTCCACCTTGAACTTGGGATGTTAGGTTGGGACCGCCTCCTATCTAGTAATTGGATACAAAGACCAAGTCCAAGCAATGTCACTTCAACTTTCCAATGACAGCTTCAGATTTTACTATCAACCATGATTCAGCTGTAAATACAACAACCTGAGACTGCGCCATAGGCTTCAAATAAGGCCTTCCTACAACAATAAACACAAAAGCTACTACAAACCTTCTATCACCAATGCCCCCTGCATAGACTTCAACAAATCTCACAAGTGACGGTCCACTCCGTTGCTTTCTGAAACACCCTAGCACCATCATGGGGGACCATTAACATATCCCGAACATCACAATCCATCCTTGGAACCTGAGTGGTAGACATTCCATATTGATTCTCCATAGAACCCCCTTGAAATGGCAAACAAAGTCTCCCTGCAGTTCTGTCCACAAAGTCGCACTAAGATAACACCAATCTCCTTATAGCCCTGTCTACAAAGCCACCCTCATATAACACTAATCTCCTTACAACTCTGTCATCATCAAACTAAGACCTTTCTTAGTCGTATCCAATACATTCATGTCAAAACCTTTCAGAGTTCCCAATTGATTAGCCTCAGTCAAAGCCTTCCTAACCAATAACATGTCATTCACACACAATAGATACATCACTCCATTGCATCCTATCACCCTCTTCCACATTGGAAGCCTCACCAACTCGCACACCGGGTACATATGCAGTACTTCCATTTCCTTCACCATAGCACTCATCCACCTATTTTTGCCTTTGTTGTGCACTGCAACTTGAAAAATAGTAGGAACCTTGCTATTGGTAGTAATGCATGCATAAAAATCCATAATGCAAAATTTATACCTAAGTGGTGGTCTAATAGTAAACATGGGCCCACTGTGATCCTGCTGGTCTTTGGTGTTGAAACTCCCTGCAATATGAACAATTTCATCTCTACCCTGAGTCTGTTGCTTCACCTGCACCACATGCTCATTTATACTGTGATATTGTTGAACCAAAATAGAACTCCCCGCATTTTTTCCTTGAATATCTAATTCCATCTAAATTACATGTCTGCTGCTGCTTCTGCAGTTTTTTGGCATTTGTTTCTTTTTCTTTACCTAATTACATTGCCCCATGGCTTTATCACCAAAATCCATATCCTCGATCTCCCCTTTGTTTGCCTTAGGATCACCCAACTTGTAACCACCTTTATTATACCCCAGAAAGATGTACTATCCTGACATAACATGAAGCCTAAATCCTACATCACTAGAATAGCGCACCAGTGGACATCGACTCACATCCAAGTAGTCTACTGCAAAACCTACCCACAATTCACCTGCAACTCTCCCATCCAGTGATACCTTTGGTGATCGGTCACACGAGAAACGCGCCATACTCACTGACTTCACCAAGAAGTACCCTACAAGCCCTGCATATAACCTACCTTACTCAAAAAACTCCTTGAACGAAAATAGTGTACTCAGTCCCAATTTCTGACCTGAGGATCTATCTCCCGATCTGGTTCTCCACCTCAACCATAAGTTAAACCTCGAAAACACATTAGGCTTGTGCCACAGGAGATAAACCAAGAACTTTCATGATAAACCCATGAAAAACATATGTCTGCCCCATGATGCTATCCTCATCGGTCCCCAAACATATGAATACATGTAGTCACCCACATGCTCTAACCGCATATGCCACAAAACATCTGACTCAAATTCTACAACTACAGCTCCACCTACAACCGTAATACCCTATAGTGCATTGATATTTCCTGCTACCTTTTCTCCTTTCACCACCTGAAGTCACCTTCACACACTTTTATTTTCCCACTTTCAGAGTTGTAACTGTCCTATTTATAATCTAAAGTGCCTAATGAAATTAAATTTTTATTTAGATCTGGTACATGCCTTACATAACATACGGTTCTCGCAACACCATCATACATTTTTATTTTGACATTTCCAATACCAAGTATCTTGCATGAAATATCATTTCCCATCAAAACACAACCATTATTGTGACGCCCCGAACCCACCAAGTGGGGCTTGGGTGCCACGTGTTCCATTTACCTGTATCTAATACTATAACATTAATTACGTAGCAGAAAAATAAACTAACATCCTTTATAACATACTAGAGTTCTATACATATATATCCCAAAAAAAAGGTATTCTCCAGCCAGTATTCACAAATATACAACTTAGAAATCATAAATATACTACAGCCCAAAAATATATCCAAAGTTATACTCTCTCTCTCTCTCTCTCTCTCTCTCTCTCTCTCTCTCTCTCTCTAAACTGCTAGGTCAGCCCCGAGCTCACTGAGCTCGATCATATGGAGGTCCTGAAAAAGATGAAATTCATATCAGGTGAGACACATCTCAGTAAGGCGGAATAGATTAATACCAATGTGTGGCTATCATGAGGTTTGTGTACAAAATATAATCATCATTTACAAATTAATCCACAATTATGAAATCAACCCCTATCCCTACTCACACACATGCAACGTATTTTATTAATGGGAGTTTCCCAAGGATTAGGGTGATTACCCGCCCATACGAGTAGCACCCCTCTACTCTGATATGTTATGCAACCAGGTATGGCTACAACTGATGCTCATCAAGGCACTTACCTTACTCAGTAAGCCCTCAAGTGGATAGTTTGTCTCATATTCACACACATTCATACAATTATTTATCATCGAAGGTTTTCGAGGATAGGGAAGATTACCTGCCCATACAATTAGCTTCACTCAATCCTAATATGTTATGCAGCCTGATATGGCTACATCTGATACCTATCAGGGCACTCGCCTTTTTCAGCAAGCCCTCAAGCGGAGAGTTTACCTTGCCCCAAGTACACACAATATTACAATATTTAATACATTTATTCTTTACTCTTGTTGACTTGATTGGTCACACCCAGTTTTGCTCATGAAAAATACTTTTGGTACTGATGATTGTACTAAGACTTGCATGTAAGTTCACCTTGTGCACGCTTTCGGACTGAAAGACATACCATAATGGCGTACGGTGTTCATGCCAAAGGATGAAGAAACTTTGTGTTGTACTTGTATTTAATCTTTCATTTCTTTATTCTGGGATGTAATTATTATAGACTGTACACTCCTGTAGCTTATAACAATTTGCATCATGCATGGTAGGTAGGTATGCTCATAATAGACCCTAGTTAGACTTTAGGTACCTACATTTAGTACACAAGTCCCCAACGTCACTTTTCATATCAGGGGAATCAATTCAGGTTAAAAATGAACTTAATAGAAAATATTGAGAGGGTTCGAGCAACCGAACCTATGCCGTGTAAAACATCTTGGTGACCGAATAAGTCAATATGTTGACTTGGTGTTCAGGCACCCGAACCACTTTTGAGAGTATCTCCCTCGGACACCTGAACCTGTGTCAGGTTCCTTTTCAACAACCCGGGCGCCCAAACGATCAAGTTCAAAATGAGCTCAGGCGATCGATTTGGTCAGTTCGGCTAACCCAACTTGGAACCAGACACCTGAATTTACGAACAAATGCTACTGACTTTTGTTCAGCTGATTAACTCTCAATTCGGCACTCGAACCATTGAAAATTGGATTTTTGACTGAGTATGTTCGGGCACCCGAACCTTTGGCAGGGCACCCAAATCTCGCAGGTTAAAAATATTTTTTACCGATTTTTTAATGGGGTAAACTAGGTTTATTTTCTTAATGAGTTTTAAAACAAATTTAATTATTCCCATTGTATCCCCAACAGTCAAAAAATCCTCCTTGCCTATAAATACCTGTTCATTTGTCATAATTAGCAAGGATTAGCATTTTGATTAAGGCAAAAATTCTCTTAACTTCCAAAACCCTATTTTAGCCTATACTACTCCAAAACACTCATACACTCCATATTTCTTGATCTTTCATGTGTTGTGAGTATTTCTAAACCTATTTTGCTTAATCTTACTAGCTAAAACTCTCACTTGTATTATTGCTTGATGGATTTTCTTTGAGAGTTTAGCATTAAAGTTCTTCCACCGATTTCATTTGATAAATCTTGTGTAGGAAGACTTTAAGGGTTGTGGTTCTTGCATTGTCATTGCAAGACACCTAAACCTATATTTTGGTGTGCAAAATATTTTTCAAAGGCTTGTTTTTCAAACAACTCCATTGTGCTTTATATATTAAAATATCTTATTGGATTTGTTTGAATCAACTTGCTATATTTGAAACCCTGATCTGATTTTGTATTATTCATGTGTTGTGTTTCAAATCTTGCTTTGATATATACTCTAGACATGGACTAATAATCTATACTTGATTGAGTGTTTAGCACACATTGGAGCACTGAGCATATTTACATATCATTCATGCTTGCAATATTGATTGAGCTGTACTAGTGCACATATCTGCTTGTGTAAAAAGCATATTTCCATGTACAAATTTTATACATATTGATTGTATTCCAGGCACGGGCCTGAAGAGGGAGACCAGCCCTGTTGAATAGTCCTTGACTGGTTTAGACCCGATTAGGAAAGTTAGGTGCATCATCCTGGTAAGACGTGTTGATTGAGGTCGGCCCCTTGAATTGACCTAGTTGCAACTGGTGCCACTCTACCCGTTAAGTGAGCTTTAGTGGAATCCTTGTGCTAGTGTAGCCAAGGCGGGAACGTAGGCAATTTGGCCAAACCTCAATAACATATTGCTTGTACTATTTACTTTTTGCACTTTTCTATTACTACACGTGTATGTTTATTTTTTGATTGCGTAGACTGA
This sequence comes from Malania oleifera, assembly GCF_029873635.1. NCBI lineage: Eukaryota > Viridiplantae > Streptophyta > Magnoliopsida > Santalales > Ximeniaceae > Malania > Malania oleifera. Next base: position 81,369,146 of record NC_080417.1, on the reverse strand, counting down.
CCCTAGGCTGTGCTACACTGTTGATAAAACCTGTAGGCTTAGGCGACAAATTTTAAATTCCCAATTCACCCCCCCCCCCCTCTTGGGGTTGCACCAAAACTAACAATTGGTATCAGATGCTCGTAACTTAGACTTAAACTTCATTTAGTAAAAGATCATGATGGTTCGTGTTAGTGCATCCCCTTCATGTGAGGGAAGATTGGTCACACACCCACCAGTATTCTGTGGTGACAACTATGTTGTATGGAAATTCAGAATGACTGTGTATGTGAAAGCCTTAAATTGAAAATTTTGGAAAGTCATTTATCAAGGTGATTGTGTGCCTATGAAATCCATTGGTTGTACTAGTGTTCCTAAATCTGAGTATGAATTGAATGATCATGATAGGAACTTAGTGTAGGTAAATTTTGATGCCATGAATACCTTACTGCATGCTTTAGATTCTAATGTTTTATGTGAGGCTATGACGCGTAGTAATACTAAGCAGATCTGGGATGAACTTGAGAGGAGATATGGAGCGTCAATGCAAAAGGAAGTTATCTCTCCGTGCGTCTCAAGCTCCAATGATCTTGAGGGAGGTAACCAGTGTTTTGTTGCTTTAACTGATGATGAGGTTATCTCTATTCCTTCTATTTTAGTAGAAAAATATGAAAATGATTCATATGCTGATTTGAATGAAGTGTCCGATTGTGAATCATATGATAGTAGTGATAGTGAGAGCATGCCAACTTATGAAGAACTGCAAATTGAATACATTAGGACTCATAAATTACTTGTTAAATCAAATAAGAAATATTCTATGCTGAAAAACAAGTATGATGCATACATTAAAGAATGTGACTCAAAGGTTATTGCTGAAAGAGAAAACAATTTGAAAATTAAAAGACTAGAAAACAGGAATGAGTCATTAGAAAAGGAATTGACTGTTTTGAAATCTCAAGTTTCTAATGATAATAAAAAGGACCACTTGATTGTTGAACTTGAACAAAAGGCAAATAATTTGACTCGAAAATTCATTAAACTTTAGGATGATTGCAAGGGTCTTAAAAATTTGAAAATGAAAGAGTTTGAAAAGAAAATAGAGGACTAGTCTAGGATCATTTACACATTCACTAGAGGTAAGGACAACTTTAATAAGTTCTAAAGATTGCAGAAAATGACCTTGGATAAAGAAGGTATAGGTTTTAATGGAATTGAAAATAGGAAAAGGAAGAACCTATACATGGGGTACTTTGTAAAAGAATCAAAACACTATGTTAGTACCTCTTCTAGTCCATACACTCACACCACATGTGTCTTATGTAAAAAGAAGGAGCACGTAAAATTTGATTGCCCGTTTAAAAGAAGAGGTGTGAAACCCAAACAAGTTTGGAAAGTCAAAGAATCACTGACTCCTAACCCATCAAGAATAAAAGATAGAAAAATGGTATGGGTTATTAAGAAATCAAACCCTTTGAAATTCAAGGAAGAATTTACTCAAACAAGAATTACATGATCACATAATTCTTCCTTAGTATTTAGGATTAGCCATAAGGGGTAGTGTTGACGAAAGGCTTAGGAAGTGGTTGCAGTTGAAAATGTAAAATTTTAGTATATGTCCACTATTTAAAATTTTACATACTGAGCATTTTGAAAAATCAAGCCAATCTGCAAATCCAAGCATATAACCAATCTGAACTTAGTACATATATTCATTGGTTGAAATATGAAATTATTGGCTGTGTTGAATCAGGTGTAATCCCAAAAGGGGGGATGAATTGGGCATTTAAAAAAAATTTTTGACACTTATTTACCGCTTAAACCCTTCTTATATATTTACCAATGAATTCTTGTTACTCAATTACTTATGTGCAAGGTTATCCAACCTATACATGCAATATACACAATTTAAAAGCAGTTCTGAAAATAAAGAGTAAAGGGAAGAGAGAAGACAAACACGGTTTTTACAAGGTTCAGCCGACTTGGCCTACGTCCTCGCCTTGAGCAACCACTCAATGATTTCACTAAATCCCTGCTCCTTAAATTGGGATGAAGCTTCCTTTACAATCCACTTCTTACAAGAGGCACAACTCCCTCCTACTCTGCTACTTACAAGAAATACAGCTTTCTCCTCACACATCGGTTCACACACCAAACTGTGTATACAATAGAATATGAAAAATAACACTAAAAAATGCTTCTAACAAAAGCAAAAGCGTGTTAGTAAAAATCAAATTCCTAACACATTAACATATGATTAAACTTGAAGCTCATGAATGTATAAAAACGATACAATCATTTTATGTATGATATGCTTCAACACACAAACCCTCTTCAATCAAAACTCCCACGTAATGATATATTTAAAATGCTTTGGAGTATACTAGGGTTCTAGATCACTTTGTAAAGATGCACACATATATCTAATGCGAACTTGATAAAAGCCTTATCTTGAATATTTTATCAATCTATATCAAAAAGCTTTCTATCAAATATTTAATCACAACTCGATCTTTGTAATATGTAAATGTATATGATATGTAATTCAAAGAACAAAATCCTGAGTATAAGATTTTCCAAACAAGATATTCCTTAATAAAATAGATATTTTTGAATACCAAAGATATATTCTCAAGTGTTTTAATATATATAAAATATGAATCCTATAACTGAATGCACACTTAAATCAAACCATTAAATCGATAACACAACCTTAATCAAGTAACGATCTTGTTTAAAATAAATATGTATATGTATAAGCAATTTCAAGATCAACCTTTTAATACCTAATCAAAAATAGATTTTTCAATAATATGCTTTATGAAAACTATATATATACTCTCGAATCAAAAGCAATCAATTAATAGCTAAACAACTTTCTCAAGTAATGATCTTTTCAAAAACAATTTCTTTATATGTATGAACACACACAAGATCAAACTTTTCTAAAGATAATCAAGAACAAGTAATGAGATGAGAAGTTCTTGAGGATAATAACTTGAATGATCAAACCTCAATACTAGAATGAGAATTCAGATGGGTAAACAAGTTCTCTTTGAGATTCTAAGTTGATTTGCCCAAGCTTGATGGTTAGAGATTGAAGTGTAGGTAATTGTATAACAATAGGAGCAAGTTTTCAATGTTCTTTCAACAAGATGTGTTCTTCTCTTTCTTGAGTGTCTTCGCTTTGTTCTAGGGTTTAGATATTTAGTATATATTGTGTCTTACCCTTAGGATTAATCTCAGCTGTTGGATAAAAGAAATGGCTCGCGAGTTCGTTTAATAAAAATCACAATTTTAAGTTTCCCGCAGGTTCAGGCGCCTAAGGGTGAATGCCCAGGTGACCGAAGTTCCTTAACCCTTTGCAAATTTCACTTTGGATGCAAGGTCAGGCTCCTGAAGTGGTTCAAGAGCCTCAGGTTCCAGGGTTAGGCGACCGAGGTGCCACAGCCAACTTGCTATGTTTTCCCATTAATCCTTCAGGCTACCGAACTTAATCTTCAGGATGCTAAAGAAATTATTTAGGCTACTAAGGGTGATTTTAGGCTACTGAAGTCCCCTTTTTCTCAATTTTCCTTTTCTAATTTAAAAATCTTCTTTGCTTTTTTTCTTGGGTCTTTTATAAAACATATTTTGCATGATTTTAAAAGTATTTCTAAGTCCATGAAAACACCCTAATGATGTACATGAAATGCATGAATCCTAAAATCATTCTAAGTTATGTTGAGCCTCAAATTAAATCATATGAAAATGTAAGTACATAAGTTCTAAATACCCATTCCTATGATGTTCTTAAACTTTGCCACTTGCATCTTGATTCTCGTACTCTTTGAGTTCCATGAATCTTGCCAAGATATGTTAGCTTTACTTTGTGACTTCCATGACTCGTTATCCTTTCGTGCATGCTTAATATAGTTCCTATTCACAAACTCAATGCACAGATCAAATACCAAGTGATTTGTCATTATCAAAACCGGATTGGACTCATAGAGTCAACAATCTCCCCCTTTTTGATGATGACAAATGCACAAGCAAAAATATATAATGGGTAATATGCTCATGTTCATACATTAAGTTCCTGAATATGCTCATCATGAATATGCTCTTGAACTTTCAATCTGTGACATCAACAACTGTTTCTCCCCCTTTGCATATCTCCCTCTTTGCATAATTCCATTCTATTATTTTTGCTTCCAATTTTCTCCCCCTTTTGACATCAACAAAAAAGGTGTAAACTACTAAAGCATGAGTAGACGTACCCTTATGTTCTTCTCCCCTTAGACATCTTAAGGTTTAAACGTGTCCAATTGTTGATTAATGCAATACCAAGTGATTATATCGTAAGTGACGTTGCTCCCTCTGAATTATATCATCTAACATGATTCTAAGCAACCTCTCGATTATGCATGAGACCTAATTCACGCCTAATTTGGATAAGCCTATCCTCCACAAGTGGTTTTGTGAATATATCTGCCCATTGTTCATTCGTGCATACAAACTCTAGTATTACATCCCCTTTTTGTACATGATCATGAAGAAAGTGATGTCATATTTCTACGTGCTTAGTTCGTGAATGTAATATGGGATTCTTTGAGATATTTATTTCACTCGTATTATCGCATCTTATAGGGATTGTTTCATAACTTAATCCAAAATCCTTCAGTTGTTGCTTCATGTAAAGCGTTTGAGTACAACAACTACTTGCCGCTATGTATTCAGCCTCAGCTATGGAAAGAGCAACTGAATTTTGTTTCTTGGAAAACCAAGAGACCAAGGAGTGTCCTAAGAAACGACAACTACCACTAGTGCTCTTCCTATCCACTTTGCTACCCACAAAATCAGCATCTGAATAACTAAGAATTTCAAAGGATGTATACTTAGGATACCATAACCCAATGTTCACGGTTCCTATCAGATATCTAAGTATCCGCTTAACAGCTTGCAAATGAGACTCTTTTGGTGTAGACTGAAATTTTGCGCACAAACATATACTAAACATTATGTCTAGTCTACTGGCAATCAAGTATAACAAGCTACCTATCATTCCACGATATAGCTTGACGTCTACTGGTATACCTTGTTCACCTTTGTCTAATTTCAATGAAGTGCTCATAGGTGTACCTAGTATTTTTCCATCTTCCATATTAAACTTTTTGAGTAAGTCTCTAATATACTTTGATTGATTTATGAATATTCCATGATTTGCTTGTTTGATCTAAAGTCCTAGGAAGAAATTTAGTTCACCCATCATGCTCATCTCAAATTCATTTTGCATGGTATTGGCAAATTCATTACACAATTCTTTATCTGTAGCGCCAAATATGATGTCATCTACATATACTTGTACTAGGAGAATATCATCTTTATTAGACTTTATGAATAGGGTAGTATCTATCTTTCCTATTATAAATCCATTTTCTAATAGAAAACCACTTAACCTTTCATACTAAGCTCTAGGAGCTTGCTTTAAACCGTACAAGGCTTTCGTCAGTCTATACAAGTGATCTGGATTCTTATGGTTTTCAAAGCCTGGGGGTTGTTCTACATACACTTCTTTATTTATGTTGCCATTTAAAAATGCGCTTTTGACATCCATTTGATATATCTTGAAATCCTTAAAAGCTACATATACTAAAAGCATTCGTATGGCTTCCATCCTAGCTATAGGGGCAAATGTTTCTTCATCTAATTTCACATCAAACTTTCCTAGATGCTCATTGTATCTAAGCACAAAATACTTACAACCAAAGACATGAAAATATGATATGTTTGGTCTATGACCATTCCATAATTCATAAGGAGTCTTATTAAGTGATGGTCTAATCAAAACTCTATTTAGCACATAGCAGGCCGTATTCACTACCTCGTCCCAGAAGTATTTAGGTAATTTATGTTCATTAAGCAGTTCTGGCCATTTCTTATATAGACCTATTCTTCCTTTCAACAACACCATTCTGTTGCGGTGTTCTAGGAGCTGAAAAATTATGGGCAATTCCTAATGAATTATAATAGTCTTCCATGCCTTGATTTTTAAATTCTCTACCACTTTGAATTTTAGTAATTGTATATCCCTTTTCATTTTGGACTTTCTTGCATAGGTTTATAAATTGTTCAAATGCTTCATCTTTGTGACATAAGAATAGTACCCATGTGTATCTTGAAAAATCATCAACTATGACAAAAGCAAATGATTTTTGTCCTAAACTCTAAATTAGGTTTCGTTCCAAATAAGTCTAAGTATAGCATTTGGAGTGGCCTAGTAGTGGAGATCTCTTTCTTCCTCTTAAAGTTCGTTCTTGCTTGTTTTCCTAGTTGGCATGCATCACAGATTTTATCTTTCACAAATTTAGTCTTAGGCAATCCCTTAACTAATTCTTTCTTAACTAGTTTTGAGATTGAATCCATGTTTGCGTGTCCTGGTCTCCTATGCCAAATCCAGCTTATTTCATTCATAGTATATAAGCATGTCACACTCTGTGAAGTTAAGTTATCAAAGCTTGTGGTATATACTTTTTCATGATGCTTAGCAATGAACAGTATCTTATTATCAGTTTTGTGTTCAACTATGTACTTGTCATGTTCAAATGATACTTTGTAGCCTTTATCACATAGTTGACTTATGCTCAATAAATTGTGCTTTAAACCTTCAACTAATAAAACATTATCTATAATGAGTGAGAAATCATTACCGACTTTACCTACACCTGTGATCCTTCCCTTAGCATTATCTCCAAAAGCAACAAACCCTTCATCGTTGGGTATGATGGATGTGAACTTTGCTTTATCCCTGGTCATGTGGCGTGAGCATCCGCTATCTATATACCATCTATCTTTTGAGGATGCTGATCTTAAGCATATCTGCAAGACACAATTAAACAACTAGCTTTGGCACCCAGATTGTCTTTGGTCCAGGAGGGTTAGTGCTAGATTGACATTTGATCTTCCATACTTTCTTTATTTTTACATCTTTATTTTTGAAAGGATAGTTGAATTGTATGTGACCAAACCTTCTACATTTAAAGCATGTAGAATTTCTATAATAATTCTTAGTTGGAGCATATGACTTTGAATCTTTTGTAAAATAACCCATGTAAAAATGTCTTTTCTTTATATTTTCCTTACCATTAAAACAGAGCCCTTCCTTTTCTAGGGAATTTCTTTAAGATCCTAGGAGCTTTTCAAAATTATTTTGTCCTTCAATAAATTTACAAATAATTTCAGATTTATCTTTCAAATCTTTTTCTAACTCCTCAATTTTCAAATCTTTATCTTTTATGAAAGATGCATGGGATTCATTTTGGTGTTCAACTAGATTTGAAAGTTCTTTGACTTTGCTTTTAACTCGGAAATTTTCTTGTTTTCTTCTCAAGCATTTTAATAGTGTACAGGTATTCTTGTTTCAGTTCATCATATGAAACCATATCATTTTCATTTTCAGATTCACTAGAATAATATGAAGATGATGAAAAAGATGATTGTACCTCAAGGTCATCATGTGCCATTAGACACAGATTGGCAACATTGTCGTCGCTTGATTCAATTTCTGAACCGCTAGTGCTGTGTGTAACCCAACTTACTTTCAGCACCTTCTTCTTTTTCTTTAAGGCTTTCACGAGCTTGGGGCACTCAGGTTTGATGTGTCCAACTTCTCGGCAGTTGTAACGTGTGAGTGGATCCTCCTTCTTTTTCTTCATATTTTGCTCTCCTCTTTCCGATTTAGAGTTCCAGAATTTTCTATTAAACTTCTTGTTCTTCTTCAAGAACTTCCTAAAGTTCTTTGTTAGCAAGGCCATGTCATCATCCATTTCAGAATCGCTTCCTTCACTTGAATATCTTGATGATGCCTTAAGGGCAGTGACCTTCTTAGCTTTACTTTGCTCCTTTTTCCTCTCATTTATCGCCAACTTGTAGGTGATGAGTGATCTAATGAGTTCGTCCACTGACATCTCCTTGAGATTTCTCCCTTCTGCTATTGTCGTAGCTTTCGCTTCCCACATTGGAGGTAATCCCCTGAGTATTTTCCTGATCAACTCATAAGTAGGGTAAGTTTTTCCAAGAGCATTTAAAGAGTTAATGATGTGTGTGAATCTAGTGTACATGGATTGTATGGATTCATCAGTCGTCATTTTAAATGCTTCATATTTACTAGTGAGCATTGTCTATCCTACTATCCTTGACTTCCTTAGTGCCTTCATATGTAACTTCTAATTTTTCCTAAATTTATTTAGCTGAGTTACATGCCATTACCCTATTAAATTCATTGACATCTAATGCACAGAAAAGTAAGTTCATGGCAATGACATTGATTTGAACTAACTTCCAATCCTATTTAGTATATTCATCTTCAGTTTTAGGTACATTAATCTTATCAATTACTTTCATGGGAATGTGATTTCCCTTAGTCACTATTTTCCAAACCTTTCAATCTACGTTCAGTATATATATGCTTATCCTACATTTCCAATAGGTGTAATTTACACCAAATAAAATGGGTGGTCTAGTGGATGAGTGTCCCTCACCGAATGGAGTTACACCAATATGTGCCATGTGATCGTTTTACAAATTAACTATCAAGTCTATGTAAACCCGCTCTGATGCCAAATGTTGAATCAGGTGTAATTCCAAAAGGGCGGTGAATTGGGTATTTAAAAAATTATTTGACACTTATTTACCGCTTAAACCCTTCTTATATATTTACCAATGAATTCTTGTTAATCAATTACCTATGTGTAAGGCTATCCAACCTATACATGCAATATACACAATTTAAATGCAGTACTGAAAATAAAGAGTAAAGGGAAGAGAGAAAGCAAACACGGTTTTTACGAGGTTCAACCGACTTGGCCACGTCCTCACCTTGAGCAACCACTCAAGGATTTCACTAAATCACTACTCCTTAAATTGGGACAGAGCTTCCCTTACAATCCGCTGCTTACAAGAGGCACAACTCCCTCCTACTTCGCTACTTACAAGAGATACAACTCTCTCCTCACACATCGGTTCACACACCAAACCGTGTATACAATAGAATCTAAAAAATAACACTAAAAAATACTTCTAACAAAAGCGTGTGAGTAAAAATCAAATTCCTAACACATTAACATATGATTGAACTTGAAGCTCATGAATGTATGAAAACGATACAATCATTTTATGTATGATATGCTTCAACACACAAACCCTCTTCAATCAAAACTCCCACGTAATGATATATTTAAAATGCTTTGGAGTATACTAGGGTTCTAGATCACTTTGTAAAGTTGCACACATATATCTAATGTGAATTTGATAAAAGCCTTATCTTGAATATTTTATCAATCTATATCAAAAAGCTTTCTATCAAATATTTAATCACAACTCGATCTTTGTAATATGTAAATGTATATGATATGTAATTCAAAGAACAAAATCCTGAGTATAAGATTTTCCAAACAAGATATCCCTTAATAAAATAGATATTTTTGAATACCAAGGATATATTCTCAAGTGTTTTAATATATATAAAATATGAATCCTATAACTGAATGCACACATGAATCAAACCATTAAATCAATAACACAACCTTAATCAAGTGACGATCTTGTTTAAAATAAATATGTATATGTATAAGCAATTTCAAGGTCAACCTTTTAATACCTAATCAAAAATAGATTTTTCAATAATATGCTCTATGAAAACTATATATATACTCTCGAATAAAAAACAATCAATTAATAGCTAAACAACTTTCTCAAGTAATGATCTTTTCAAAAACAATTTCTTTATATGCATGAACACACACAAGATCAAACTTTTCTAAAGATAATCAAGAACAAGTAATGTGATGAGAAGTTCTTGAGGATAATAACTTGAATGATCAAACCTCAATACTAGAATGAGAATTCAGATGGGTAAACAAGTTCTCTTTGAGATTCTAAGTTGATTTGCCCAAGCTTGATGGTTAGAGATTGAAGTGTAGGTAATTGTATAGCAATAGGAGCAAGTTTTCAATGTTCTTTCAACAAGATGTGTTCTTCTCTTTCTTGAGTGTCTTCGCTTCGTTCTAGGGTTTAGATATTTAGTATATATTGTGCCTTACCCTTAGGATTAATCTCAGCTGTTGGATAAAAGAAATGGCTCGCGAGTTCATTTAATAAAAATCACAATTTTAAGTTTCCTGCAGGTTTAGGTGCCTGAGGGTGAACGCCTAGGCGACCGAAGTTCCTTAACCCTTTGAAAATTTAACTTAGGATGCAGGGTTAGGCGTGATAGGGGTAGGCTCCTGAAGTGATTTAGGCGCCTGAGGTTCTAGGGTCAGGCGACCGAGGTGCCTCAACCAACTTGCTGTGTTTCCCATTAATTCTTCAGGTTACCGAACTTAATCTTCTGTCTCCTAAAGAAATTCTTTAGGCTACTGAGGGTGAGTTCAGGCTATTGAAGTCCCCTTTTTCTCAATTTTCCCTTTCTAATTTAAAAATCTTCTTTGCTTTTTTTCTTGGGTCTTTTATAAAACATATTTTGCATAATTTTAAAAGTATTTCTAAGTCCATGAAAGTACCCTAATGATGTACATGAAATGCATGAATCCTAAAATCATTCTAAGTTACGTTAAGCCTCAAATTAAATCATATGAAAATGTAAGTACATGAGTTCTAAATACCCATTCCCAAGATATTCTTGAACTTTGCCACTTGCATCTTGATTCTCATACTCTTTGAATTCAATGGATCTTGCCAAGATATGTTAGCTTTACTTTGTGACTTCCATGACTCGTTATCCTTCCGTGCATGCTTAATATAGTTCATGTTCACAAACTTAATGCATAGATCAACTACCTAGTGATTTGTCATTATCAAAACCGGATTAGACTCATAGAGCCAACGGGCTACTTGAATAAAAATCCACTTCCAAATGGACAAGGCAATTGTGCCTGGCATATTATTTTCAAATGATTAATTCATACTTGAATATACAAATCTTAAGTTAAGCATACTATGTCCATTGCACAAGTTTTGAGTTGTACGAAATGAATTCTTCCAATTTAACATCTTATCCTAAACTCATATTGAAAGCCTAAAATGCCTAATAAATTTATTTTGTCATCACTCTAGGCTTAAGTACTTTTGATCATAACTCCTTATCTATTTGGTATTTATTAATAAACATTCCTCTTGAAACCAAAATTAGAGGCATTCACTAAAGAATTCAAGTTTTATTGACAAATCAAGATATCTTCTTTGAACTTTAAATGTAAAAATCCTCTAATTTTAGTTTATCTCCTCCATATGAAATCTTTACCATACCATGATCACATCAGGTAAAGATCCATCCTCTTATTGGTTCGTATCCTTGCTCCAAAATTGTGATCATATCTAAAGGGTACATTCTAATCACCAAAGAGCAGTGTTCCAAAATTCATACTCTTCTAGTTGCTCTTTATCTAAATTTTTTGGACATATCCTCTTCCATGCAAATATTTTGAATCATGTCCATTCATAATGAATACTCTTTGAACATAACTTAAATTTTAATTTTTCAAGAGTATTAATCCAAAATTTCTTCTATAAGCTCTCGAACATTAAATAAAATCCATTAGAGCTTCATCCTTATGAATTAAGTTGAATGGCTAAATTGGTTGCCTAGGTCTCAATCTAGATGAATGTATAAAAATTTATGCAGACCTATGCACATGCAATTTAAATCAAAAGTCATTCCAACTTGGGGCCTCTCACGTACTGTAAATCATAAGAAAAGAGGCAAATATAGGCTTAGAACTTTCAAAGAAATAATCATTGTAACTTTTTGGTCCGTTAAGCCTAAGAACTCAAAGCCAAGCTAGAATTATTGAAAATATTATGACTCTTGGTTATTAAACTTGAAGATGAAAGAAAAGGCATAAAATGAGTTGAGTGCATAACTCAAGGGAGCATATATTCTTTCATGATTATATACATTAAAATGCTCTCAATTTTCATCTATGCTTATATGTCTGTATGCTCCTGTGAGAACAATTATGCACTAATCTCATAACTATCCATTGTTAGTTATTGTTCATATCATCTATTGGATAGTTCATTTCTTTTATGAGTTGTTGACTATACTACTAAAAACATGCTTGTGTTGAAAGCCTCCTGCATGGTAGATGCAGTGATTGAGAATTGTCTGCTAGTAGATTTAGGTTCTCGCATGCCTTAAAGTCTTGATCTAGTGCCTGTTGAAGATCACTTTTGTGCATGTTAATTTTAGGAAATGTCCTGTTTACAGCCTGCATGCTGCCGAATTTTCTGTAGACATTTCCCCAAAAGGTTGAAATGACTTTTAAAATTGAAATCTTTGTGTGCATATAAAATTTGATCTTGGATTTTAAATATTTACACTTAGCTCATTTACTTTAAAATTTTGAATTCTCTGGAGCTGGCTGCAAGTACATATTTAAAATGCTTTGAAATTGGCAAGTTCTTATGGATAGATCACATTTTCAAACAAAATGCTGCCAAAATTTTTCAAAATATGTGCACACAACTCTATATCGTTTCTAAGTACTAAACTTCTTAAAACTTGAGTTGTGCTTTTAAAATAATTTTTTGAATTATGCTCTAGTTGATATATAAAGAAAGTGTATATTCTTAGGGGGAGTCACTTAACCTTAAAATCATTAGGCTCTGAGAAAATAAATATATATTTTGCCTTCATTTTTATATCCTTTGGAAAATACATTAACAATGTGGTATCAATGTGCACATTTTGGTAAATCTTTGTTTGATATCATGTTCATTTCAAAACAACATGTCTTTATAACTAGTGGTATTTTAACAAGTTAGTATCTCCTCTACCACGTAGTTATAACAATTGGTATCAGGCCCACATGTTTCATTATACTAAACCTTATGGGAATACATGTTTGTTTTGGCAACCAAAGATGATTATGATAAAATTAACATTAAAATATTTTTGAAAGGATGAGTGAAAGTCAAATAAAAAATCAATATTCATTCTTGCATAATCATCCTTTGGGGGAGTATAAAACATTAAGATTGTTAATGTGTTGCATGCTACTTCTACTTCTTTGATGCACATTTTGTTTGAGTTAATTGATTGAAATATGCTATATATTCTTCATTGAAACTCCAAACAGGTCACTTAGGTACAAGGTTATCGTGGGAATGCTTCATTTTCAACCAGCATGCTGCCGAATTTTTTTTTTAAATTCCTCCCAATGTACCTTCTATATAAATGACATCTTTTGCCTTCATGCTATATTTCTTAACCCTTTTTGTTATTTATAAAAGGGGAAGAAGAGGCAAAAGTGGCTAAAATAATGCTTAATTTATAATTACCTATTGCTTAAATTATCTTTATGCACAAAGCCAGGGGGAGCCTTTCTTGGTTGTTCCCACTTTTACATAATGTATTTGTCATCATCAAAAAAGGGAGAATGTTGACCTGATTGGTCATTGCCCAGTTTTGATTATAACAAATACTCTTGGTACTTATGGTTGTACTAAAACTTGCATGCAGGTTCACCTTGTGCATGCTTTCGGACTGAAAGACATACCATAATGGCGTGTGGTGTTCGTGCCAAAGAATGAAGAAACTTTGTGTTGTACTTGTATTTAATCTTTCATTTCTTCATTCTGGGATGTAATTATTATGGACTGTACACTCCTGCGGCTTGTAATAATTTGCATCATGCATGGTAGTTAGGTATGCTCATAACAGACCCTAGTTAAACTTTAGGTACCTACATTTACTACACAAGTCCCCAACATCACTCTTCATATTAGGGGAATCAATTCAGGTTAGAATGAACTTAATAGAAAATATTGAGAGGGTTCGGGGGACTGAACCTATGCCATGTAAAACGGCTCGAGCAACCAAACAAGTCAATATGTTGACTTAGTGTTCGGGCACCCGAACCACTTTTGAGCATATCTCCATCAGACACCTGAACCTGTGTCAGGTTCCTTTTCAACAACCCAGACGCCCGAATGATTACGTTCAAAATGGGCTCAAGCGACCGAATTGGTCAATTCGATTAACCGAACTTGGAATCAGACACCCAAATTTACGAACAAATGCTATTGACTTTTGTTCAGCCAACTGACTCTCAATTCGGGCACCCAAACCATTAAAAAATTGAATTTTTGACTGAGTATGTTCGGGCACCCGAACCTCTAGCCGGTCACCCAAATCTTGCTGATTAAAATGATTTTTTATCGATTTTTTAATGGGGTAAACTGGGTTTATTTTCTTAATGGGGTTTAAAACAAATTTAATTATTCCCATTGTATCCCCAATGGTCAAAAAATCCTCGTTGCCTTTAAATACCTATTCATTTGTCATAATTAGTAAGGATTAGCATTTTGATTAAGGCAAAAATTCTCTCAACTTCCAAAACCTTATTTTAGCCTATACTACTCAAAAACACTCATACACTCTTATTTCTTGATCTTTCAAGTGTTGTGAGTATTTCTAAACCTATTGTGTTTAATCTTACTAGTTAGAACTCTCACTTGTATTGTTGCTTGATTGATTTTCTTTGAGAGTTTAGCATTAAAGTTCTTCCACTAATTTCATTTGATAAATCTTGTGTGGTAAGACTTTGAGGGTTGTGGTTCTTGCATTGTCATTGCAAGACACCTAAATCTATATTTTGGTGTGCAAAATCTTTTTCAAAGGCTAGTTTTTCAAACAACTCCATTGTGTTTTGTATATTGAAACATCTTATTGAGTTTGTTTGAATCACCTTGCTTAGTATATTTGAAACCCTGATCTGATTTTGTATTATTCACGTGTTGTGTTTCAAATCTTGCTTTGATATACACTCTAGATCGGGACTAATAATTTATACTTGATTGAGTGTTTACATTAGAGCACTAATCATATTTACATATTATTTGTGCTTGCAATATTGATTAAGGTGTACTGGTGCACATATCTACTTGTGTAAGAAGCGTATTTTCGTGTACAAATTTTATACACATTGGTTGTATTCCATGCACGGGCCTAAAAAGGGAGACTAGCCCTGTTGAATAGTCCTGAACTGACTTAGATTCGATTAGGAAAGTTAGGTGCACCATTCTGGTGAGGCATGTTAGTTAAGGTCAGCGCCTTGAATTGACCTAATTGTAACTAGTGTCGCTTTACCCATTAAGTGAGCTTTAGTGGAATCCTTGTGCTGGTGTAGCCAAGGCGAGGACATAGGCAATTTGGCCGAACCTTGATAACATATTGCGTGTACTATTTACTTTTCGCACTTTTCTTTTACTGCACATGTATGTTTTTTTTTTATTATGTAGACTAACCCTAGGGTGTGCTATACTGTTGATAAAACCAGTAGACCTAGGCAACAAATTTTAAATTCCCAATTCACCCCCTCTCTTGGGGTTGCACCAAAACTAAGCACTTTGAATCTGTTATCTCTGTAATACTCATCTCTTCATGATCTTGGTTCTCACATTTCTCAGTATTTCACATCATATAATCTCATTTCAAATTTCTTATTTTCTGTCTTCACATACTCAGTATTCACAAATAAGTCACAATCACATACACTGTTATATAATATTCTCTGGTTAAATCAACAATTATTTATTTAGAACTCACTACCAGATGGATAAACACTTTCATGCTACCCCCCATGAAGGGTTGTACGGATCGTAGGCTGGACTTAACCCTGGTCGGCCCACCAAAGTTAAACCAATAACAACATCTTCAGTTTGTAAGTTAGATTGGTTGTTCCCATACTGGTCTAGACTCTAGGGAGACTCTACCCTTCTCAGCACAATCGACCATCTCATCTCCACACTCTCTCTAAGACGTATAGGTGCACTAGCTCTTCAAAAATCACGCGCAATAGTATTGTACCTACTATGGTCCACCAGAGTTCTCAAACCATAACTTGCAATTTAACTTTCACATTTAGCTTTGTTTTAAACAATCACACACAATATATATTCTCAATGCATTTCAGTATTTCCAACATCTCATAAATATATATATTATACTTCAACACAATATATTCACTTTACTTATGCCACACAAATTGAATAATACGCATAATTATAGCATCAAAAATAATAAGTCAACCCATGTTCATCATTTGTTTTACTGAAAATATACGTTAAATTATCTTCACAATTTATCCAGAAAATTCATTACTTTAATCATTCCATTTTCACAAATAATAACTAATAACGTAGCCCTAGGTTCAAAATCACAGTTCAAATGGTGGGCTTTTCAAAACCCACATGATAATTATATATATATATATATGTATATATATATATATATATAGACACACACACACACATATAATTTCTATTTTAACTACTTGAATTACAAAATTACTGGCTTAATCTATTCCCCTTACTTGGTTTCCAGAAACTACGCAAGCAGGGACCCCGAAACGATGCCTGCAATGCTCACCTGAACCCTGAAATTCACATTTTTCCCAGATCAATCAACTCATCTTCCAGAATAATTCTAATTTAACACTTCCTAGGCTCTATATACTCCAATTACTTACCCTGATTTTGGAGTGATGTCCAAGCACTACAAATCAAAAATTCGCTCCAGCTAAGTTGTAGAGAATCTCCCCATAAACCCTGTGGTAACTTCTGATTGTCAAAATGGGTTTAAACGAAGCGAAAATCGAAAAAAGACGGAGTTAGAACCATAGGGTTGAGAGAGAGAGAACGAGAGGAGAGAAAATTACGCTGAAAAATGACAAATTTCCTATTTATGGGCCAACGTTCGTCAATGACTTAAAGTGATTCGTTGACGAGCCAATGAAGACACTTCATCAATGAGGAGGCTGGTTCGTCGACGAACCTAAATTTCTATAAAATTCCCTAACTCTCAGTATCTTCTAGTCGGTGAGACACGTGTACTTCGTCGATGAGACCTAGAGGGACATTCATTGACGAAGACCATTGGTTCGTCGATGAACCCCTGCTGATACTCTTTTTAAATTTCTTTCCCCCTTTCATATTCTTTTCCTTTATCTTTCCTTTATTATTTTCCATAAATAAATTTTCTAGGTCTCTACAATTATTAACTGACCTATAGGTATTAAACTATTTTCTATTTGCTATCATATGATAAGAGCATCCGGTATATAGGATCCAAGAATCAGTGAGGCACTGCGAACTCGATGAAAGACATAGCATATCACCATCACTACTCTTTAAGTCTCCTTCCACTACATTTTCAGATTTTGATAGACCCTTAGACATATATCAACTTTCCATTTTTTTCCAAATTGATGCCAAAAAATCCTCATCCATGATGTGATACAACATGTCATTAGCTAAACAAAGTCTGATGCTTGGTACTGTCGTTGTACCCAATTCATTCCAACTTGCTTTATACATGCTTTCCGATAAAATTCCATATAAGGACTTCACTATGCTTTGCTGCACTAAGAGATCCTTCACCCTTCTCTACCAAAAATTGAAATTCCAGGTTCCATCAAACTTGATAATGTCAAATCTTGCAGAAGAAGATTCAGAGGTCATTACAACAATGCTCTAATACCAATTTGTTGTATAAAACCCTCAAATATGCAAAGTGAAATATATATTTGTATGTAAAGAATCAAACACACAATGCAGTGCTTGAATGGTGAATGTACAGAATAATCCACAACCACAACAAGTAAATGAAAGTAAGAACAATCACAATGACACAAGGAATTACATGGTTCGACAATGCCTACATTCACAGGAGCAAACAGCAAGGATTCACTTTTTTCTTGTGTAAATTATAAGAACAATATAACCCTCTCAACAATACTCTCAACAACTATCAACCAACCCTCTAAATATATCATATATGACATATATATATATATATATATATATATAGAATTCCCAAAGGTTTTCCCTCCAAGCCGTAACCATACTAATGTTTCCCATTCAAAATTTAAAATTTGCGTTAGGTGCCACAAACCAAATCATCGATTGTTTGGGCCAAACCATCAACAGTTTCAGACAGACTGTATTTTGTCTAAAATCCTACTCCAAAACGTCGATGGTTGGAGCCTTACCGTTGACGGTTTACCCTGTTGTTGCTTGATTCCCTTCATGCTTTCCCTTTGTGTATGCTATCCACTCAGTATGTGAGCTACAATTCACAACATGTGCCTTTATTCCAGGAGTTACACAAGATTTATAAGTCTTTAATTCTATCATTAGGGGATTACAAATATTTTATTAACCCCATTTAAGTGCATTTAATTCATGCACTAATTTTTACCAAGCCTAATTAGTGGCCACTAACCTTAAAAAGGGACTCATTAACATCCCCTGATTTGGACTAATATTTTATGCCTCATCAATATCCAAATCAGAAGAGATAAGAAAATTATAGAAAAGACTAGGAATGTACAAAGTTTAGATTTGTTGTTGTTGTGTGGGTGTGAATGAGTGGGTGTGTGTGTGTGTGTGTAAGAGAGAGAGAGAGAGAGAGAGAGAGAGAGTGTGTGAGAGAGATAAAATGGTGCAATGGTCAATTGTATTAGCATTTGGTTTGGTTAAAATATGTTCAAGATATTCTTACAAGATTAATATCCAAGTTGTTTATACCCATCCCATATCAATTCTAATATTACAAATAGCCCCAAGATTTGCACACAGTCCTTCTAATTAGTAATTCTATCTTAAATTAGCACAAATTAAAAAATCTCTTTTTAACATAAAAATATCTGGGTGACATTGGCATTTATTACATTGGAGTACTTTTTCTAACTTCCTAATTTGAAAACCAGCCTCCTTTGGAATATTACGCAATCAAATCCTTTAACTGATCTCTACAACTACAATTAAATATGCTAAAACCTATGATTATTAATGTCCCCTCATAAGAGAACTTATAATGTGTTTCATTGCTACCCCCTCATGGATTCTACGTTCAAGTTTAGTGTGGCCCAACGATTCAAACTTCCTATTGCTCACCCCAAGTACCTCTAGCTTAAGGTTTTGCTTCCAACTTCATGGTTGCTAGTTCACATCGTTCTTGCCCTTGTCCAAGCGATAGGTGAGGTGTGGCTTCCTTACTATGGTCCCTATTTCCCTCACCCTTACTCATTTTGTCATCTAAAGCCCAAATATCTTTACACTCTCCTTCAACATCTAATTGCTAGTTGGTCAAGTATGGGCCCCCCTACTAGTTTCTTAAAGGTTCTCAAGGATTGTATATGGTTGCCAATTTTGAGCAATAAATCCTTATGAATGAACTCCTAGCTTGTAGTGGATGTTTCAAAATTCAAGGCTTCTTACCATCCATCTGCTTTAGATAGTTGATGGCTGCATAAACCCATGGATCTTCCAAACCTATAACTCCACTTAGAATTGTAAATCATCGATTCAACAACTAGCAACATGGAGCAAGTTTAAATGATATAAGAATTTATCCTTAGTAATGAATTTTGCCAATATGTCTACAATATTATCTTTGGAAACCTAAACATGTTGAATCTCACTAGTAGTAATAAACTCCAACATCTTGTGATATCTTACAATAATATGCTTCATTCGAGAATAACATACTTGATTCTTTGCTAAGTACTAACATTTTGATTGTCACAATGTAGATGAATAGTCTACTACCCTATGCCAACTTTAGTTACTAATCCTTTCAGCAACATAGCCTTCTTTATAATCTTTGTCATTGCCATATCTTTTGCCTAGGTGGTAGATAATGCGATAACTAGTTTTAGCATCGATTTGCAACAAATAAGTCCACTTTCCATAGGTCCACTCTCTAATGCTCCTTCACTGAATAATCATTAAATTTTCTCACTATACTAAGTGTATGTGCAGAGTTTGGGTGATTACAACCATGGCAAAGATCACAGAAAAATTAGTATATGGTACCATTGACATCTCCTCCACATCTACCTCTAACAATAGACATTGAGTTAAACATAATATGAAATGGGTTGTCATTGGAGGTTGACACTGGCTTAGCACTACGTACTCATGTTAAACCTCTCCATCACTTTTTTATATAAATCTTTTGAGAGACCTAAAATTTTCTTTCTTTATTTCCCTTTTAAATTCCCATCTTAAGATCTTCATTACAACATATAGATCCTTCATTTTAAATTCCATATTCAATAAAGATTTTCAATTATTAACGTCACCAATGTTCTTTGTCACAATCAACGTATCAATCCATATATAATATTGGAAAGATAAATGAACCATCATATGAAACTCTAAATTAAGCATGAAAGTGATATTCATAGTGGATATACAAATCATTTGCACATCATATATGATCGAAGCACTTGTATCACTCCATGGCGACTGCTTCAAATCATGTAATGACTTCCTCAACTTATAGACATATTTCTCCTTACTGAGCTCCTTAAAACCTTCCAAATGCTCTATATAAATGTGCTACTTTAGTACACATGAAGGAATGCCATCTTAATAATATCCAATTGTTCTAACTTTAAGTCAAATTGAGTTGCCATTTCCAATAAAATTTAGATGGAGGTACACTAGACAACTTGAGAGAACACTTGATCATAGATACATTCCTTTTGAAAGTGGCCATACACCACTGGTCTAGTCTTAATAATATAACTTCCTTTTTCTAGGCATCATCTTTCTTCCAAAATGTTTAGTTGTACCCTTTTGCCTTTCTTTCCTTAGGAAGCTCAACTAGCTTCCAAGCTTGATTTTTGTGCAAATACTCTATGCCTACAACCATATCTCCCATTCACTTGTCTTTCTTTGGAGCTAAAGCTACATTCTAGGAGTATGGAACTCCATTACTAGAAACAAAGGAAAAAGAGATCATCATATCTACTTGTATCAACATTTATGCTCATTTAAATTTTGCTGTTCCTACAATTTAGTTGAGGACACTTTTGGTAGTTGGTCCTTTAATCTACAAAAAATCCACTTGTATCCTTAATCCATCCCTACAAACCTTGCTACCTTGTTCATCTTCATTGTCCTTCAATATAAATGCCTCATTAAATACCGCCTATTTATTCATCACCAACTCTTTTCCTGTAGATCCCACAGCTTTAACCCCTTTTTTATAGCCCATGAAAACACACATATTGAATTTAGGGTCTAACTTGGATTGAATCTCACTAGAAATGTGAGTGTATGCAGGGAAACGAAAATCCTTAATGTAGAGTATTTTACATCACTTATCCAAACCTCCTCAGCCCTTTTACCATCTAACTTTGTAGAAGGTGACCTGATAATAATATTATAAATCATGTTGCATGAATCTACCTAGCTAAAACATTTTAGGATATCCAACCTTTAGTCTTATATAATGTCCTCAAGACCATAAAATGTTTGAAAATTCCCTCTAACCTATAAATATTTATAGAGATATCTAACTTGTACTCCAACCTATCTTATGACGTTAAACATTTGATTGAACTTCTTTTCTATCTCTCAATTTCTGCCTTCTACTAGTTGAGTTCGAAGAATGTTTCTAACTTTTCCTTCATAAAGTAAAATCAAAGATTCTTAGAGTGATCATCAATAAAGCTAAGAATGTATTAAGTAATGTTCTTGTTTGTTCAGTTAGCCACCCATGAGAAGGGGGTGAATTAGGTGGTCTTTTTAAAAATTAAAATAAATTTGCAATATTGTTCTTCAATGCAATATTAGTGAATAGGTGAATCACAATTAACAATTGTTTAAGAGATCAATTCAATTTAAGTTCAACAATCATAAAATAATCAAACCACAATGAGAGATGCGTACAAAATTTATAGTGATTCAGTCACTAGATCTATGTCCACTTCTCAAACCAACTAGTTTGAGTATTTTCACTATAATATGATACTAAATAAACTTAGCATACTATATTTAGGACAACCTTCTTATCTCACACTCTCTTTCCTTTAGCAACCAACCAAAACTCAGTGCCAATGCACCTAGGACAATGCAATCCTGTGGGGTGACTCCCCACTACAAAACCTCTCCATAGTATATGGTGGACTTTCCATAGAGCAATGTTGTTACCAAGTGTGCAAGAAGGGAGGATATTAACATCAACGCCTTATCTTCATCTTCAATTATCAAACCACTTTGAACAAATCACAGAGAGTTGATTTAATTGGATCATTTAATAACTCATATCTTCATTATCAAAAACACAAAGAAATAGAACTATAAAAGTGACTTTTTTAACAATAGTTTGTTGATATTATTATTTGTCATATATAGGCTCTATCTAGTTTCACCCATAGAACATTTGTTGTTTTCTTTTACATCATATAAAATACGATTAGATGTGCTAAATAAGTTCAGAGAGTATGAAAGGCACTTTTTTCTAATTTCATCCAATCATCTTCGATCATCCATATTCTTTAGTTTCTCTCCTATCAAATGCCTTGTAAACCTTCTACAATTGAACTAGCATATTGGTTACTCCAATATAACACTGGCTAAACTTTCCCTTCCCATTGAACTTGTGCTCATATCACAATTTCCATGAAACATGCATGCAACTTTGAGCATTAAGTGTGTGTGCATGTATATATGTATATGTAGGTATGTGTGTGTAGTTCCCCAAGTTAAAACTTCAAAATACTCTACTAAATTTTTATTCTTTTTTATGTTTTGTTATTTTAACCATATTTTTTAATTGTTATTGATTAAAGAACAAAAATGACCACTTACCTGCCCAAGTTTATAATATTTTTTATTTTTTATTTCTAACTTTTACTTCATTGTTCATTTTCTTTTTTGATAATTTTTAATATTGATATCAAATGCCCATAGCGTCGCCACTTGTTTTAACGCGACAGTGACTATATATATATATATATGGTGCGATACCAAATTCGGGGGTAAAAGTCGTCTGTCTATTAATGTACTCCTGATAATTTGCCAGTATAATACGGGGGAATCAAATCTGTGACTTTGGGGTCACTAAATTCACAAATCACTCTTACCACTTGAGCTAATTGCGTTTTTATTACTTATTTCTGCTCATGTTTATTGTAAAGGTAATATCAACAAGTTGCCTGCTCTAGTCACCTCCTCTATAATTCACTTAAAAATGCTAAAAAAGATCTCCAGCTTAAGCGCTGCGATCGACGTCGCCATCAGATACGAATAAGATTCCTGGATAAACCTCCGATTATGTCATGTATGCATCTGCCAAATCAATATCAGCAGAGTTCATCCGGCCATCTCCTCACCGAATATAGACACAAATTAATACAGCAAATTAAGTGCAAATATGATGTAGTTAACTCCTCGTGCATTATGCAAATCAATAAACATGCATGATAAAAAGCGTAACCCAAAAATATTAACGCAGTTAGCTGGCTCCTGATTCCACACGATGACATGCATGTCAAGTTGCCATAATTGCATGCCCAACCCACTTGCCACATCAACACATGCATATACATGGAAGCATACACCTTCAACATTTAACCCGCCCATGGAGCTAAAGCATCAGTACCTCTCTCTCTCTCTCTCTCTCTCTCTCTATATATATATATATATATAAGGAGGTAGCTACCCCATCCAGCTGCAACTAAATCTCACATCCACACTCACCAATTAGGCAAAGTATTTTCCAATCACACGCAAAAGCTACTAAATATCGATGTTCAGAAGACGGTCGAGAAAGGCATCTACATCCCAGCTGTCCCCGAGCACAGCAGCTGTTCACATGGCCAATGATCATCCTCCTGCCCAGCGTGGCCCCGTGGTGGAAGAAATCCGGGACCTAATCAAAGTCTACAAAGATGGACACGTAGAAAGACCCCACCTCATCCCTATCGCTCCCTCTTCCGAACTCGCCGCCGTCGCCTCCATCGACTTTGTTATCCACAAACCCACAAACCTCTGGGTCCGTCTCTACGTCCCCAGCGCCGGCTGCGCCCTCGGCAGCCGCCTCCCTCTGCTCGTTTACTTCCACGGCGGCGGTTTCTGCCTCGGCTCCGTCGCTTGGAGCTGCTACCACACCTTCCTGGACACTCTCGCGTCCAAAGCCCGCTGCATCATCGTCTCCGTCAACTACCGCTTGGCCCCCGAGAACCGCCTTCCCGCCGCCTACGACGACGGCTTCGCCGTCCTCACATGGCTGAAACAGCAGCTCATGGGTCAAAACGGCAATTCAAGCCATCACCACGGCTGGTGGCTGAACCGCGTCGATCCCTCAAGCTTGTTCCTCGCCGGCGACAGCGCCGGCGGCAACATAGCTTACAATGTGGCGGTACGGGTCGGGTCTGGATCCGCACCCACCTTTCTGTGGCCGCTGGGGCTCAAGGGTCTCATCTTGATCCAACCCTTTTTCGGGGGAGAGGCGCGGACCGGGTCCGAGATGAATGGACCGGGTGAAGTGTCGGAGTTGGGGCTGAGCTTGTCCGCATCAGATACGTACTGGCGGCTGGCGCTGCCGACGGGGGCGGGGCGGGAGCATCCATGGTGCAACCCGCTGGGGCGGGGGGCGCCGAGGATGGGCGATTTCAGACTTCCAGCGACGATGGTGTGCGTGTCAGAGATGGATATATTGAAGGATAGAAACTTGGAGTTCAGCAGTGCATTGGCCGGCGCCGGTGAGAAGATAGAGACGCAGGTTTATAAGGGCGTGGGTCATGCCTTTCAAATTCTGCACAGCTCTCAGCTTTCCCAATCTCGCAGGCACGAGCTGATGACACATCTCAAGGACTTCATCAATTACCAGGACTAATTAATCCTCATTATTAGAAAAGCTGTGTTCTTTGGGAGGAATTAAAAGGAGTTTGCATACAGGCTCTCGAATCTTAAGTTGTGAATTTGAATGATATGTATAATTAATACACATAAATCATGATCAACTTTATGTGATTATATTATTTGTCTTTTTTCTTTTTCTTTTTTTCAAACTTTGGACGAAAGCACATATCATGTCATGTCATTTCACTGAATCAATCAATTGTATGCATGATGCTTGCATTGTGGCCATGCAAATTGCAGATACATCTTTTAAAGATAAAGACTTGTTTGTATATGAGTATACATGATGCACTGTGGCACTTATTTATTTTTATTTTTTTTTTCACTGTTACTGATTTTAAGCATGTTTTTAAAACTTGAACATATGCCCAATCCAAGAAAGTAACTAGTCGCTAAGTTAGCCGAATGTGTTAAATTAACGATCAAATTAATGGTTGAAGAGGTGATGCCACAATATATGTGTTTTTACATATATGTTAAAAATTAGTCATAATTGGGTGTGTGTGTTTGTATGTGTATTATGCAAATTATAGCAGAAAAATAATAAGTAGCTAATTAATTATATCTCGACCTTTCACCTTTTATGTCTTCAATGTTCTTGAAATTCATTATTTGCTTGAATGTACAAGAATTGAATACAGTAGTAAGGACTAGTATTCTTAATAAGTTACATATTCATCATATAATTTTTCAATTCATTTTACTCTCAGTTCATCTTGTTCTTGTATATCAAACATTAGGTTATTACTTTTTTGTACGAGTCAAGTAAATAATGGAAGTAGGCTAGAGATAAGGCTTGACTTAGTCAATAATTTCATTGAGAGTAAAAGAGTTGGATGCATGGGTGATTGATTTATGTAGAATTGTACATATAGCAAAAGCGAATTTCATTTATGGACACTAAATTATTGACTAAATCTTATTGAGATCACTAAACATTTGCTTGCTTCAGTTAAGTCACTAGACTTTAACTACGTGTTATAATGTCCATTACTTCATCTAAAGGAAACACGGATCCATTAAATTTGCTCACGTGGCAATCTTAGGGACTCACACATGTCTCTTTTTTCCTTCTTTATTTATTTATTTATTTATTTTTAATTTTTTATCTATAATAATAATTATTATTTGAAAATGAGTGGGGCTCATCCCCTTCTTCAAGTACCGCTCTCTCTCTCTCACACACACAGACGGAACCTAGGCTCTAGTGTAGCACAAGGAGAAGATAGACAATCTGACAATGCAAATCTTACAAGACGCTAAAGATGAAAGGTGCTAGGCAAAAGAATGCCCAAACCTGCAATTGATTCAATTAAAGGTCCAGCAATATTGGCGGTACCATATAGAATCATGAACAAAGCTACAGTGGTCAAAGTACTTGATGGTACCATCATAAGCACGAGCACTTGCTGGTTTGAATGAGCGATTGATGTGGAAGTAGTCATGGGCATGTTGATACTCACTTTTTGCCCAAACATTTCATAATGAGCTAAAATAAGAAAGTGATATTATGAAACATGTGCGGACCAAGATACAACTCCTTAATGAGAATGACTATCCAAAGAATGTGTTTAATGTCCTTTATCTTATGCTTTGTAGGTCCACGAAGTAACCATTAACCTTTTTTATCTGAATGTGGTTAAGTTCACCTAATTACTGCTGCCTGATTTTTCTCTAACTAATCATAGGGGTAAGGAATTAATAGTCTCTAAACTACGCTCTAGAACCATGTTTGGGGATTTTATTATATGAGAGGAAGGTATTAGCATCCCCTATACACTCATCCTTTATAATGGTATCACGATAGGTTCAAGATGTTCAAACATTAATCAAGATGATCTTTGAATCTTTATTAAGTTAGGTTACCTTTCCTTTAAATATTATTTTTGTTGTAATATATGGCTCATATGTTGAGTGAAATGCATGTACAAAGAGAAAACATAGTGGAAAATAGAGTTGCTAAGTTGTAGGAAGAAATCGTCAACGGTTTCAGACAAATCGTCGACGGTTTTGTCCAGGTGCAGAGAAAGAGTTGATGGATTTCATCCTGTTACATTGATTGTTTGGTCTCGACTTTAAACTATTGACGGTATGTCTAAAATTGTCGAAGGTTTTGTCCAGGTGCAGAGAAAGAGTTGATGGATTTGATCCTGTTACATTGATTGTTTGGTCTCGACTTTAAACTATTGATGGTATGTCTAAAATTGTCGACTGTTTTACTCGGTTACTCAGCGCTGACTTTTGAACTTTGAATTAGAAAGTTGTATAGGTTGGGTTTCGGGGGGAAAACCTCTGGGAGGGTTATTTATACATGTTTTATAATATAACTCAATGTCTTTTGGCATAAGATAATGAAAAATCACCATCATTTGCTCTCGTGGATGTAGGCGTTGTCGAACCACATAATTCTTCGTGTCATTACTTTATTATTTTTATATAATCTGCGTGATTGTGTTTTCTATATACTTCACTATTGGTTGTTGCATTGTAAGCTCGTTTATTTCCACTACGCATTCATTTGCACAAACAATTGGTATCAGATCATTAGAATATAATGGCTTCTATAACTTCTTGTGCAAAGTTTGATGTTGTTAAGTTCAATGGAACGAGAAGCCTCAAACCATGGCAAAGCAGGGTTAAAGATCTGTTAGTGCAGCACGGTATGGTGAAGGCATTATACGGAGATCAATCGGAAGGCATGGATGAAACAAGTTTGAATGAATTGGAAGCGAAGGCTGCGGTGACTATCGGGTTTTGTGTGACGCCCCGATTTTCATACCATTTTTAAAAAATAAAATAAAATCATCAATAATAATTAAATCATATTCATCAAACATCACATCGACCATGTCAACAACTCTGATACCACTCACACGACTCGACCCACATTGCATACCAGGTAAATAGACATTTTATTTATGTTAACCTAACAACGGAAGACATAATATACATACCATCCATAATACGATTATCCATAGAACTAAATCATTCATATCTACATATATGTTTAACACATTTCCCCAAAAAAAAAAAAACAAAACATCCTAAGGAAACACACACATCCCTGGTTCCAAGCACTCACCCTGTATATCAGGGTACCAGCTCTCCACTATCCCGAAACTCTATCATCTGCTCTATCACAGCTTCCTGAAATATTTAGATATTTGGGTGAGATACATCTCAGTAAGATGGAATAAATTATTTACGGTGTGTGGTAATATGAGTTTCATCATATCACAATAAACTCTTTTAAATTATCATATTATGTGAGAAAATAACTGATATATGCTCATAATCATATAGATATAAAACATAAACTTCCATAAGCCTTTAATTCCATTTTCAAAATCATTCACACGCAACCCAAGTTTACCAAGGAAATTCCCAAGAATAGGGAAGATTACCAGCCCATACAAGTAGCTTCCCTCTGCCCTAATACGTTATGCAGCCAAGTATGACTATATCTGATACCTATTAGGGCACTCACCTTACTCAGTAAGCCCTCAAGTGAAAAGTTTTACTTCGCTTCAATTATTTATGTTATTAACTCACACATATCCATTTTTCAATTTCACTATCCAGCACATGAGTATCCTTGGTATTCAGTACCAACATCGCATCTATAACTCATGGCTACCCTGAGGATCTCTTTCCATGTCATGCTTCCCCCCATGAATAGGGTTGTACGGCCCCAAAGCCGGATCTAACCGCGGTTGGCCGACCCAATTAGATCAAAATATCATATCATATATCCTATATCTAAAGTACGACTAGTTGGCCTATAGTCCTGATCTGGACTCAAGGTACACAACAACTCTACTAAATAACTCAATCAACGTGACCACATG
Source organism: Malania oleifera (assembly GCF_029873635.1). Taxonomy (NCBI): domain Eukaryota; kingdom Viridiplantae; phylum Streptophyta; class Magnoliopsida; order Santalales; family Ximeniaceae; genus Malania; species Malania oleifera. Next base: position 81,340,620 of record NC_080417.1, on the reverse strand, counting down.
CTCTACAAGTCTGTGTGGTTGCACTAACACCACTAGCAATAGTACCATGCTCAATATCACAACCCATCATTAGGGTTTCAATAATCATCCATTGGGGTTATCATTACCACATACTCGCAATAATTATGCGATATTGGCATTTCATCAATCATATTTCAATGATCCCATTGCAGCTTTCGCACTTTACAATGTTCACATTTCCCAGTATTTAATGATCCCATTGCAACTTTCGCACTTTGCAATGTTCACATTTCAATTTCCACATTTCAATATTTATATTGCAGAATTTACATTGTAATATTCTCATTTTTAATATTCATATTTCAAAATTCATTTCATAATAATCCGTATATATCTCATTTCACATTATTCAACATTTCCCAGTAAAACATTTCTATACTGCATATTTCATTACTTTTCAGAAAATACTCTTCACCATATATATGTATATCCTCGTTTCAGTATTTCTCAATGAAACAATTTTCATATCAGTATATTTGAATTCATCTTAATAAAAATATTCTCATCATTTTTTGTGCACATTTTATCATCTCATAATAGTATATATCATGTTTCGCATGTTTCGACATTTCTCAATAAAACATATCTTCATTTCATAAACATTTTCCCGTAAACATATCAATATTTTTCAAAAAAAATACTCATTAATATTTACCACTTTTCATCACCTTTTATATTTCAAATACCAAATCACCACAATTCAATATAAATCATATGCCACAAAATTTTATCTGATATTCATAACATAATAATTTTAGGTAAAATAACATATTCTCATTTTCATGTATTAACTAAATCAGTAATTCTTAAAATAATTGTAATAATTTATTCCACTTACTTGGTTTCCTAAACTACGCCTGCGGGAATCTTGAAATTACACCCACAACGCTCACCCAAACCCTAAATTCAATCACCCTAATTCAATCAATTTAACCTCAAATAAAATACTATTTTTAAAATTTCCTAGGTCCATAAACTCCCAATAAACAATTAAACTCCCAAAAATAACCAATTTGCTTAATTCCCTAAATCCCACTCCCGCTTTGGAGTGGTGCCTAGGACCCCCAAATTGAAAATTTGCTCCGACCAAAATGTCGACGATGAAGACTAAAACCCCGTGGTGGTGCCCGATTGTTGATTTAGCCAAAGATTTAAGGAAAAATTAAGAAAAGAGAAGGAGTATACCTTTCCCTAGGAGTGGTACCTACGTCGCTCCTATGACAAATTCACTCCGATAGGAATGTCGGTGGCAAAGATAGGAACCCAACTATATTTTTCGATTTTCAATCAGCCAAATATTTATCGAAAAATTGAGGAGAGTGGGAGAGGAGATGAGGAGAGAGACGCTAAGAGAGAGATGTAAGAATTGGCGCTTGGGGGGGGGGGGCGTGAGTTCCTGAAGGATCTGAATCCTTCAGGAAGGTATATATATTATATTAATATATTATTTTATTTTATTTAATTATTATTAATAATAATTTTATTAATTAATTAATTAATTTAAATTTTTTATTATTTATTTATTTTTACACTTGAATTCATATCATTTTCTGGGGCGTTACATTTTGTCTGACCAATGACATGTTGTATCACAACATGGATGAGGAATCACTGGTGAAAGTTTGGTAGAAATTGGAAAGCCGATATATGTCCAAGTCTTTATCGAGCAAATTATATCTTAAGCAAAAGTTGTATTGGATTAAGATGACGGAGGGTTCAGATTTGAACCAACATATCAATGTATTCAATCAGATTATAAGTGATTTGATGTGGGTTGATGTGAAGTTCGAGGAAGAAGACAAGTCATTGATGCTATTGAATTCCCTACCAGCGTCTCATACGTATGAAAATCTAGTTACTACTTTGACATGGAGAAAAGAAATCCTGAACTTGGAAGATGTTACAAGCGCTCTGCTAGGTTTTTAGCGATGAAATTTCACGAGGTGAAGGGTTTGTGGTAAAGGGTAACTAGGAACATGGGAGAAGCAAGTTCCGGAATGGATCGAGTAATTATAAATCTCAATCACAATCCGAGAAGAAGAAAGACATAAAGTGTTTTAAGTGCAAAAAAATTGGGCACATAAAATCGGAGTGTCTGAAGTGGAAGAAGGGGAATGCAGAAAAATCAAGAGGGTTCGTCAAAACTTGCGAATATATTGGAAGAAGGACACTAAGGGAGTAGTGATGGTGATATGCTTTTTGTTTCATTGAGTTCAAAACACCTCACGGATTCTTAGATCCTAGATTCAGGATGTTCTTATCACGTGACACAAAATAAAAATTGGTTCAGCACCTACAGGTTAGTATATTTTGGTTCTGTTCTAATGGGAAATGATGTTTCACACAAAATTGTTGGGATAGAAAATATTAGAATTAAAATGTATGCTGGTGTTGTGAGAACATTATGTGATGTAAGACTTGTACCGGATCTACGGAAGAATGTGATTTCAATGGGCACTTTAGATTGTAACAAGCATAGTTACAAGTCTGAAAGTGGGATAATGAAAGTGTATAAAGGTGTCTTGATGGTGATGAAGGTATAGAAATTAGCGGGAAATATCTATGCACTGTTGGGTACCACAATTGTAGGTAGAGTTAATGCTACAGATTCTGAGTTAGATAATACTATTTTGTGTAAAACATACACACACAAGATAGAGGGTATTCTTAACTACATTTATTCAGATGTTTGGGGACCGGTGAGGATAGCATCACGGGTTAGACATTTGTACTTTATAAGTTTTATCACGAATGGTTTGGGTGTACTTCATACAACACAAGTCAGAGATGTTTTCTAGGTTTAACCTGTGGTTGAGGTGGAAAACTAGACTAGGAGAAAGATCCTCAGGTTGGACAATGGAACTAAGTACTCTAGTGTTCAACAAGTTTTGCAAATAGCATCACATAAGGAGACATTTCACAGTATGCAGGACATCACAATAGAATGGTATAGTAGAAAGGGTGAACCAAACTCTAATTGAAAGGGTTTGGTGTCTAAGGTTGTATGTAGGGCTTGCAAAGAACTTCTAACTTAAATCAATGAGTATGATGTGTTTCTCGATTAACCGATTTCCAAGGGTATCACTAGATGGGAAAGTTGTAGGAGAGGTGTAGACAGCTAAAGCGGTAGACTACTCTGGTTTGCGAGTGTTTGGATGTCCAACCGTGCACGTTTCTAGTGAGGTGAGATCTAATCTTGGTGCAATACCTAGACAGTACATTTTTCTAGGGTATTAGAAAGGTGGGTTCAAGCCATGAGATCCAATGGCAAACAAGGTGGTGATTAGTGGAGACATGATTTTTTATGGAAAAACCATGGTGCAACGTACTCAAGTTGATGAAGAGAAACGGGTGCTAGAAAACTGCAGCAGTAATGAGCATGTGATGCAGGTGGAGCAGGAAACTCGGGACAGAGATGACATTGTTTGTTGATGCAAATGCGCAGTAGAACCCTCGTAAACTTGAAAAAAATTTGGAACAAGTAATACAAGCACTCAATGATGAATATACGGAATAAGCAAACACTCACAATGAGAATAAGGAAAGCAAAAAAAAAAATCAAAGACACAAGAATTTATGTGGTTCAGCAATTTACCTATGTCCATGGGAGCAAGCGGTTATTTTTCACTATCACAATGTGAAGCTTATCAAAGCTTACATCAAGGTTACATAATATAGTACATAAACAAACCTTGTGAGTACAGAAGACTTATACTACATCTAAAACACTTCTGTAGTAATCCCCCAAAGGAAAATCCTCTAAAATCTTCCAATCTATTGATCTCCTATTCAAATTCTATGACTTGCGCCGAATGAAACCGTTGACGTTTTTAGTCTAACCATCGATGGTTATCCTCCTACAACCTTCTCACTTGTTCTTTGCTTCACCATGCTTTCCCAGTGTATACATTCCACTCAAATATGAGCCACATCTCCAACAATCTCCACCTTGGTGAATATTCACCACTTAGGAGAAATCCAAAATCTTAACTCCGCTACTCCACCCAAGCCAGTAGATTGGGACCACCTCCCGTCAGCACTTGGAGACGTAAACCAAGTCCAAGCAATGCTTGAACTTGTCTGGAGTAAAAGGAACTCCACCTAGCTGAATGCCCAACTCCTTGAACGATCCTTTAAACCACAATGCTACTTTGACAGCATTAGCCACTATCATGTACTTCGTCTCAGTTGTTGAAAGTGTAACCTATGACTGTATCCTGGACTTCCAACAAATAGGCCCTCCCACAACATACCCTGTTTTAAACCTCCTATTGTTTAAGTCCCCTATGTAAACAGTTTACATTGATTTGCCACCAGTGTACCACCCTGAGATAACCACAATCTCCCTGCGGTTATGTCCACAAAGCTACCTTGAGATAACCCCAATCTCCTTGTAATACTTGTGAATCTCCAACCCAAGAAACCTCTTGGCTGCACGCAAAACCTTCATGTCAAATTCCTTTCTCAACATAGTTTTCGACTGATTAAATTCAATCGAAATTTTCCCAGCAATTGGCATTCCAATCACATAAAATAATAGAATAATTATCCACTTACATCCAATCACCTTCTTCCCCTTTGGAAGCTCCACCAACTCCCACATCTGATTCTTATGCAGTAACTCCATTTCCTCCACTATAGCACTCATCCATCTATTTTTCCCTTTGCTGTGCACCGCATCTTGAAAAATAGTAGGAACCTTGCTAGTAGTAATGAAAGCATAAGACATCAAATCATCAAACTCATACTTGATTGATGATCTGATAGTGCATTTGGGTCCATTGTGATCATGCTGGTCTCCAAAACTAGAACTCCCTACATTATGAATGATGTCATCCCTGCCCTGAGTCTATAACTCCACCTACATAACAATCTCTTTTCTGCTCTAGTTTATGTTGTGATACTATAGGTCTCCTGAGCAAGAACTCCCTACACTAATGCCCTGAGTCTCCAATTCCACCTGCACAACATGGTCATTGCTGGTGTAGATTTCTGGCACCTGTTTCTCTTCATCTACCTGAGTACGCTGCACCATGGCTTTAACAACAAAAACTATGTCTCCACCGATCACCACCCTATTTGCCATTGGATCGCACAACTTAAGTCCATCTTTCTTATACGCTAGAAAGATGTACCGTCTAAACATTGCACCAAGCTTAGATCTCACCTCACTAGAAACGTGCATGGTTGGACCTCCAAACTTTCACAAACCAAAGAAGTCTATCATATAACCTGTCCAAACCTCTCTTGCAACTCTCTCATCTAGTGATACCCTTGGCAATCAGTTAATCGAGAAACACACCATACTCGTTGACTTAACCAAGAAGTTCCTTGCAAGCCCTGCATACAACTTGCCATGCTTATAAAACTCCTTGAACACCAGCATACTCAGTTCCAATATCTGACTTAAGGAACATTCTCCCGATCTGGTATTCCATTTCATCCATAAGTTAAACCTGGCAAACATTTCCAACTTGTACTGCATGAAGTACCCCCAAACCTTTTGTGATAAACTCATGAAGTACATATGTCCAACTCGTGATGCAACCCTCACCAGTCCCCAAACATCCAAAATAATGTAGTTAAAAATACCCCCCATTTTGTGTGTGGTTGTTTTACAAAAAATGGTATTATCTGACTTAGAACTTTTAGCTGCAACTCCACCTACAACTGTGTTACCTAGCAGTGTAAAGAGATTCCCTGCTAACCTCTATCCCTTCATCACCATCAAGACGCCTTTACACACCTTCATTGTCCCACTTTCAGACTTGTTATTATACCCGTTACAATCCAAAGTGCCCAATGATATCACATTCTTCCATAGACCGGGTACATGCCTTACACCACATAACATCCTTACCACACCATTAAACATCTTGATTCTTACATCCCCCATTCCAACAACTTTGTAGACAACATTGTTACCCATCATAACGAAATCATAACTCACCAATATATAAGTGGTGAACTAAGCTTTGTTGGGCGTCATGTGAAAAGAAAATCCCAATGAAATTTGGATCTATTCCCAAGAGGGGAGGTGAATTGGTTTCTTTAAAAAATTATTTGCGGAATTTACATCAACCATTAATCACTTTAACTCCTAACAATTTCACAAATACTATTTCGATTTAGTTATTAAGCAATAAGCAAGGAGTCTCAAATATGAATGTAAAACTCAATATACGATCTGAATTATGAAATAAAGAATTAATACATTCAATCTAGTCCTTATTCAAAATATGATTTCAGCTTGAATGAGTAAGGTTTACAACAACATATTCAAGAATGAATTCAATGATTTTATTTATACTTTAATGACATAATCAATAATAAAATCTGAATTTTAGCCACAAGTGATATTTTCTTTCAAAACAGATTTTTGCAAATTACTTGTTTAACTCGAGCACTCATGCTTTAATATGAAAACCAATTTACAACTAGTTTCTCCTTTACTTACAAAATCAAAGTTATATATAGTTGTCTACAATTTTAATTTAACAGATCATATAACGAATATAAGCTCAATCATTCAGCAATTTCCATATTTACCAAGATCAGATTTTCAGCATAATACAATATTTCACAAGATTAAATATTCAGTGAGTTCCAATACTTAGCAAAATTTAATATTTACCAAGATTCGATATTTAGCACTATTTAATATTTAGCAAGATAATGATGAAAATATAGTCAAGTACGCAAATTATATCTTGAAAAAAGTAAAAGTATAGGGAAGAAGAAGCTAAACACTATTGTTTTTACAAAGTTCGGCCACAGCCTACGTCCTCGCCTCCAACAACCCACTGAGAGGATTTCCTTTACCAACTTTGCTACTAGGTGAAGTTACAACCTCTCTCCTTCAATGGAGGAGTTAATCTCTCTAACAAGAATCCTCTTTTGCCAACCAATGGTCCAACAATCCTAAATCGTCAAACAATACAACAACAACAACTACTTGTACAAGAGAAAAGCTCCTCAAATGAACAAATTAGTACACATTAGATTCAAAATAATACTTCAAATAAACAATATGAAAGTTGAAACTCAAAGTATATCATCAGAACTGATTAAAAGAGTGAGTTACAAATGATCAAATCAGTTTTTCTCTGAGTTGTAAACAAGAACACAATAGTTGCCTTATGTAGACAAAAGTATAGTGAACTTCTGCGTGCCATTCACTTTTCAAAATGTGTTCTTGCCCTAATGTGCAAAAATAATACGTTTAAATAGTGCACTAGGGTTTTAAAAAGTTTTCTTAAGGTTTTCTCTTAATTTGGAAACCAATCATGCAAGATATGGAAACAAGATCAGCACTGTAATTCGTTTAAACATACACATCAGTCGTCTGTCCTCTGAGGGTCAGTTTCTTATGCTCTTTTAAAGTTAGCGTATTCTAAAAGTTAGAATGGTGTTACTCGAATGTGCCTGATAGGTCAGTTGCCTATGCCTATTCTTTTTTGTTGACTCTATGAGTCCAATCCTATTTTAATAATGACAAATCACTTAGTATTTGACCTGTGCAATTGAGTTTGTGAATCAGATCATGATTTAGAATATAGGAATAGTGATCTTGATGTGGAAGCCATGAGGAACCTAAAGTACATATCACTTGGCACAATCCATGGATCTAGAAGAATAAAAGGTTAGAGAAGCAAGCTTCAAGTTCGAGATCGTCAATGGGAATGGGTATTTAGAATTAAATGTATTTACATGTCATATGATATATTTTGAAACTCAAATATACCTTAGGACTCATGCATTCATGAAAAATTCATTTACATTAGTCCAGGTTGAATAAATTTTTCGAGGCAAATTTTAGAGGCCTCATCGATGAATCCAATGACCTCGTCGACGAACGTATGAAGACCAATCGGTGATGAACAATGTTGTCTCATTGACAAACAAATACTGAGAGCCTAAAAAGTTCAGACAGTGCTCTCGTCGACGAACTCATGGCCTCGTCGATAAACGAGTGTTATACACTCGTCGACGAACTTACCCACTCGTCAACGAAGATCGAGATGCTGATTCATGTTTCAATGCAGGCACGGATGTAAACTTTTGTTTTTAACTTGATCCAATGGCCAAGATTAAATCTAGGGCCAAGAACACTTATAAAACTAACCTAAGAACCCTAGTACCTCACTTTTTGCATATTATTGAGAGCCTTGAACATATACACATTTATGGAAAGCATTGAACACATTGCTAAGCCCTTGCCTGCGATTTCAAAGCATTCACATTAAATCTAAGCTTGGGTTACGCTGATTCTCCAAAGGCATTCCTACGAATATTGCATAAACAACTTGGGTATGGAGGTTTGGTGATCAAACTTCTTGTTGATTTATTCTCAAAGTTTTTTTTACAAACGCATTCTTCAATATTTTTATTTGAGAGGTTGATCTTGATTTATTATATATACATTTTGTGAAAGATCATTATCTGAGAAAATTTGTTGGGAACAGTATTCTAAAGTGTTGAAACCTTGTAATATTCAAAAGTATATTTTTATTCAAAGAGACCTACTTTATTTGTGCAAAAAGTATTTGAGAGATATTGTTCAAATCTTTGAAAAACTATCAAGTTTTATTATTTACTCAAAGATCTAATCTTACGAGTTATTTGATAAGCAAGAACTTAGATCTACATAATATTCAAGTCTTTTTTTTTTTTAAGGATCTTATTTGATATTCTTGCATAAAGTGATTCGAAATCAAACTCCAAGATCTCCAAAGTATTTATTTATAAAAAAAAACTAACTTTTGGGAAATATTGCTTGAAGGGTAGATTTGTGAAGCATATCATTCGACTTATAAAAGTCATAATTTTACATACATACTAAGCTTCAAGTATTTATCATATGATTATGTGTTAGGATTTCTATTGTACTCACTAGCTTGTGGAGAAGCAATATTAAGTTTGTGTAGAATTTTAATTCTATATTTTAATCACGGTTTGGGTTGTGAACCGAGTGAGAAGGAAGTTGTGCCTTTTGTAAGCAGCGGAGTAGGAGGAAATTGTGCCTCTTGTAAGCAGTGGATTGTAAAGGAAGCTTCGTCCCAATTAAAGGAGTGGATTATTTAGTGGAGTCCTTGAGTGGGTTACTCAAGGCGAGGACATAGGTTAGGGTAGGCCAAACCTCGTAAAATCGAATTTGCATCTCTCTTACCCTTATCTCTATTTAAATTCCGCGTAATCATATTGTGTATGTGTTGATCAATTGGTGTATGTTTGAATAATTGGGTAACATTGTATGCTTGATAAAGACACTTAAAATTACGCATTGGGTTGATTAATAAAATTGATTGAAATAGTAATTGGCAGCTTACAAGTTTGAAAATATCGTTTACAAAATTAGAACCTAAAGGATCTAGTTTTTAAAATACCCAATTCACAATAACACCATAATTCACATTTGGTATCAGAGTGGGTTTACTTAGACTTAACCATTATTGTTGTAAAAATATCACATGGCACACATCGATGTAATCCCATTCGGTTATGGACACTCATCCACTAAACCACCAATTTTGTGCGGTGTAAATTACACCTACTGGAAATGAAGGATGAGTATATATCTTTTGAATATAGATTGGAAAGTATGGAAAATAGTTTCAAAGGGAAACCATGTCCCTATGAACGCAGTTGATGACGTAAATGTACCCAAAACTGAAGATGAGTATACTGAAGAAAATTGGAAATATGTACAAATAAATGCTACTGCAATGAACTTGCTATTGTGTGCGCTAGATGTAAATGAGTTTAATAGGGTGATGGCCCATAACACTGCTAAAGAGATTTGGAAAAAATTAGAAGTTACATATGAAGGTACTAAGGAAGTAAAATATAGTAGGATAGACATGCTTACTAGTGAATATGAGGCATTTAAAATGACTGCTGATGAATCTATTCAATCCATGTACATTAGATTCACACATATCACGAATTCTTTAAATGCTCTTGGTAAATATTACCCTACTTATGAGTTGATCAAGAAAATACTCAGGGGACTACCGCCAATTTGGGAAGCTAAAGCTACTGCAATAGCTGAAAGAAGGAATCTGAAGGAGATGTCAGTTGATGAGCTGATCGGATCGCTCATCACTTATGAGCTAGCGATAAATAAGAGGAAAAATGAGCAAAATAAAGTAAGGAAAGTTACAGCACTTAAGGCGTTATCTAACAGCTCCAGTGAAGGAAGTGATTTAGAATCGGATGATAATATGGCTCTTCTCACTAAGAAATTCAGAAAGTTCATGCGAAAGAACAAGAAATACACCAGAAAATTCAAGGGCTCAAAAATAGAAAAGGGAGAAACAAGTAGAAAGAAACAAAAGGAAGATCTTCCTATGTACTATAACTGTAGAGAAGTTGGGCATATCAAGCCAGACTGACCCCAGCTGAAGAAAGCGTCCAAGAAGAAGAAGGCACTAAAGGTTGATTGGGATACTCACAGTACTAATAGTTTAGAATCTGAATCCAATGATGACGAGATTGCAAATCTGTGTCTGATGGCTCACGAAGACCACGAGGTACAATCTTTTTGTTCTACTTCATCTTATTACGATTTAGAAAATGAAAATAGCATGTACTCTTATGATAAACTGCAACAGGAATATTTGTATACACTTAAAATGCTTGAGAAAATGAATAAGAAAAATTCTATTTTGAAGTTAAAATTGAAGGAACTTTCAATGTCAGTAGAAATTCAAAATGAATCTCATGCATCCTTAATGAGAAACAAGGATTTGAAAATTGAAGAATTTAGAAAAGAATTTTAAAGATAAATCTAAGATTATTTGTAAATTTACAGAAGGTCAAACTAATTTTTAAAAACTCCTTAGAGCTCAAAGAAATTCTCTAGATAAAGAAGGACTTGGTTTTAATGGAAAAGAAAATTTGAAACAAAAACATCTTTACATGGATTATTTTGTAAAAGAATCAAAGACTTATGTTCCATCAAAAGATTCTCATAAATATACCACATACTTTAAATATAAAAGGATGGGTCATATAAAATTTGATTGTCCTTTTAAGAATAGAGATGTTAAAATGAAAAAGGTATGGAGAGTTAAAGGAGAGTCAAGCACTAACCCCTGTGGACCCAAGAAAATCTGGGTACCAAAAGTAATTATCTGATTATGTCTTACAAATGTGCTTGAGATTGTCCACTTCAAAAGATAGATGGTATATGGATAGCGGATGCTCACATCATATGACTGGGGATAAAGCTAAATTCACATCCATCACACCAAAAGATGGAGGATTTCACTTTTGGAGACAATGCAAAAGGAAGGATCATAGGTATAGGTAAAGTTGGTAACGATTCATCACTTATTATAGAAGATGTTTTACTAGTTGATGGTTTAAAACATAACTTATTAAGTATAAGCCAACTATGCGATAAAGGTTGTAAAGTATTTTTTGAACATGAAAAGTGCATCGTTGAACATAAAACTGATAACAAAATTTTATTCACTGCTGAGCATCATGAAAATGTATATACCACTAGCTTTGACAATCTTGCTTCTCAACACGTAACCTGTTTTTCTGCTATGAATGAGATTAGTTGGATTTGGCATAGGAGACTAGGACACACAGACATTGATTTAATATCTAAACTAGTTAAGGAAGACTTAGTTAAGAGATTGCCTAAGACTAAATTCGTGAAAGAAAAAATCTGTGATGCATGTCAACTAGGAAAACAAGCAAGATCCAGTTTTAAGAAGAAGAAAGTAATCTCTACTACTAGGTCACTTCAAATGTTACATTTAGATTTATTTGGTCCAAACACAATTCAGAGTTTAGGAGGAAAATCATACGAATTCTTTATAGTTGATGATTATTCTATATATACATGGGTGCTATTTTTAGGTCACAAAGATGAAGTGTGTGAACAATTCATTAAACTATGCAAGAAAATTCAAAATGCAAAAGGATATACAATCAAAAATATCTGGAGTGATAGGGGTAGAGAATTTAAAAATCAAGGTATGGAAGAATATTGTAATTCATTAAGACCTCAACAGAACGGAGTAGTTGAAAGAAAGAATAGGTCTATACAAGAAATGGCCAAAACTATGCTTAATGAACATAAGTTACCGAAGTACTTCTGAGCTAAGGTAGTAAATACCGCCTGCTATGTTCTAAATATAGTTTTGATTAGACCATCTCTAAATAAGACTCCATATGAATTATGGAATGGCCATAGACCAAACATCTCGTATTTTCATGTCTTTAGCTGTAAATGCTTTGTGCTTAGAGACAAATGAACACTTAGGAAAGTTTGATGTGAAATCAAATGAATGTATCTTTCTAGGATATGCCCTAGATAGTAAAGCCTATAGGGTATATAATAAAAGAACATCAACAGTTGTAGAATCCATTCACATTGTATTTGATGAATCCAATCCTATTTCTAAAAAGATTGATGAGGATGAAATTCAGATTAATAAGGAATTTGAACAACTATCTATTGAAAATTATTCAGATAAGAGAAATGAAATTAAGGAACCATTTGCTGAAAATAATAAATTTGAAAGTAAAGTTAATGAACTACCTAAAGAATGGAAGTACATAAAGAATCACCCCATTAATCAAATAATGGGGAAGTAGCCACAGAATCCTCACTTAGAAATATGATTAGTCATTGTGTTTTTCTATCTTAAGCAGAACCTAGGAATGTGAGTGAAGTAATTGAGGATGAATCTTGGGTGATGTCCATGTAAGAAGAGTTAAACCAGTTTGATAGAAATAAAGTATGGACATTAGTTCCTAAACCTGAGGATAAGACAGTTATTGAAACAAAATGGATATATAAGAACAAGAAAGATAAACATGAGGGATATAACCAAGAAGAATGAATAGACTTTGAGGAAACCTTTGCACCTGTAGTTAGAATGGAAGTCATTCGTATGTTGTTGTTTATGCTACTTTTAAGGATTTCAAACTATATCAAATGGATATCAAAAGCGTATTTTTAAATGGCTACATAAGTGAAGAGGTATATGTAGAACAACCCCTAAGTTTTGAAAACCATAAGTATCCAAAACATGTTTACAGACTAACTAAAACCTTGTATGATTTAAAGCAAGCTCCTAGAGTTTGGTATGAAAGGCTAAGCGGTTTTCTACTGGATAATGGATTTATTAGAGGAAAGATTGATACAACACGATTTATAAAATCAAAGAATGAACACATGCTCCTAGTTCAAGTATACGTAGATGATATAATTTTTGGAGCAACAAATGAAGAATTGTGTAATAAGTTTGCAAGTACTATGCAAAATGAATTTGAGATGAGCATGACGAGTGAATTCAATTTCTTCCTAGGACTTCAAATCAAACAAGCAAAACATGAAATTTTTATAAATCAATCAATGTATATTAGAGACTTATTCAAAAGGTTTAATATGGAAGATGAAAAAATATTGAACACCTATGAGTTCTTCTTTGAAATTAGACAAACACGAACAAGGTATACCAGTAGATGTTAAGCTCTATCATGGAATGATTGGTAGCTTACTATATTTGACTGCCAGCAGGCCTAACATAATGTTTAGTGTATGCTTGTGCACAAGATTTCAAGCTACACCTAAAGAGTCACATTTATTAGCTGTCAAACGAATACTTAGATACCTGATAGGAACCATGAAACTTGGATTATGGTATCCTAAGTATACATCCTTTGAGATTATTAGTTATTCAGATGCTGACTTTGCCAGAAGTAAAGTAGATAGAAAAAGTACTAGCAGCACCTGTTATTTCCTACGACATTTGTTAGTATCTTGGTTTTCAAAGAAGCAAAATTTAGTTGCTTTGTCCACAATCGAGGCTGAACACGTAGTGGCTCAAAGTTGTTGTGCTCAAACGCTATACATGAAGCAACAACTTATGGATTTTGGATTAAGCTATGACACAGTTCCTATAAGATACAACAATACTAGTGCAATAAACATCTCAAAGAATCCTATATCACATTCATGAACTAAACATATAGAAATTAGACATCATTTTCTTCATGATAATGTGCAAAAAGGAGATGTGACACTTGAATTTCTATGCACAGATGAACAATGGGCAGACATATTTACAAAACCACTTGTAGAGGATAGGTTTATCCAAATTAGATGAGAATTAGGTCTGATGCATAGTCGAGAAGTTGTTTAGAATTACATTAGATTACATAACTAATGGGGAGCAACATACATTAACATTAATACTTGGTTAAACACTTCACAATTGGTGAATTTTTTTTCACATTTGGTATTAAACTCAAAACAGGTGATTGCAAGTTAAATTTTTTTTTTTTTTTTTGGATACATAACACATGTTGCTGGTCAAATAAAAACTATTGGACTTTAATGGACTGATTTTCTTATCCATGTCTATGAAAATTGAAATACTATGTCTATTTACATTGACATTTAATACAACAACACAGATATACATTAGACAGGTGGAGAAGTAAATTGAATAACACATGGAGATATAATTCACAGTACAATTTTGAAATATAAAGGTTGCATTTTTTTTTTTCTTTTTGCAAAGATAAGATATATTTCCATCAGAACATTTTTATATACATACCTTTTTGTTGATGTCGAAAAGGGGGAGAAATTAAAGCAAAATGATAAAATGATTTTTTTGGAGAAGTTTGTAAGCAAAAATAAATCATGATTTTTCTTTTATCAAAAAGAGGAAGAAGTAAGCATTTTTTTTTTTAAAAGAGTATAGTATAGACATATATACTAGCAAAGATATTGCATATTCTACAATGTGTATGAACTTCATTGTGTGTAACCTATATTGCTGAATTCTAAATTATGCATTATCTTAAGAGGAGCCTTGTTAGGCGTAACCCATTTTTACTCGTGTATTTGTCATCATTAAAAAGGGGGCAGATTGTTAACTTTATGAGTCCAATCCTGTTTTGATAATGAAAAATCACTTGGTATTTGACCTGTGCAATTGAGTTTATGAACAAGATCGTGATTTAGAATGCACGAACGGTGATCTTGATTTGGAAGCCACGAGGAACCTAAAGTACATATCACTTGGCTCAATCCATGGATCTAGAAGAATAAAAGGATGGAGAAGCAAGCTTTAAGTTCGAGGTCGTCAATGGGAATGGGTATTTAGAATTAAATGTAACTACATGTCATATGATATATTTTAAAGCTCAAATATACCTTAGGACTCACGCATTCATGAAAAAATCATTTACATTAGTCCATGTTGAATAAATTTTTCAAGAAAAATTTTAGAGGCCTCGTCAACAAACCCAATGGCCTCATCAAAAAACGTATGAAGGCCACTTGGCGACGAATAGTGTTGTCTCATTGACGAACAAATACCGAGAGCCTAAAAAGTTGAGACAGTGCTCTCATCGACGAACGAGTGTTATACACTCATCTACGAACTTACCCACTCGTCGACGAAGATTGGGACGCTGATTCACGTTTTAGTGCGAACACGGATGAAAACTTTTGTTTTTAACTTGATCTAATGGCCAGGATTAAATCTAGAGCCGAGAACACTTATAAAACTAACCTAAGAATCCTAGTTTCTCACTTTTTGCATATTATTGGCAGCCTTGAATGTATAAACATCTCTGGAAAGCATTGAACACATTGCTAAGCCCTTGCCTGCGATTTCAAAGCATTCACATCAAATCTAAGCTTGGGTTACGTTGATTCTCAAAAGGCATTCCTACGAATATTGCATAAACAACTTGGGTATCGAGATTTGGTGATCAAACTACTTGTTGGTTTATTCTCAAAGTTTTTTTGTTTTTTACAAACGTATTCTTGAAGATTTTTATTTGAGAGGTTGTTCTTGATTTATTATATATACATTTTGTGAAAGATCATTATCTAAGAAAAGTTTTTGGGAACAGTATTCTCAAGTGTTGAAACCTTGTAATATTCAAAAATATACTTTCATTTAAAAAACCTACTTTATTTGTACAAAAAGTATTTGAGAAATATTGTTCAAATCTTTGAAAACCTATCAAGTTTTATTGTTTACTCAAAGATTTAATCTTACGAGTTATTTGATGGCAAGAACTTAGATCTACATAATATTCAAGTCTATTTTTTTTAAGGATCTTATTTGATATTCTTGCATAAAGTGATTCGAAATCAAACTCCAAGATCTCCAAAGTATTTATTTATAAAATAAAATAAAAAACTAACTTTTGGGAGATATTGCTTGAAGGGTAGATTTGTGAAACATATCATTCAACTTATAAAAATCATATTTTTACATACATACTGAGCTTCAAGTATTTATCATATGATTATGTGTTAGGATTTTTATTGTACTCACTAACTTGTGGAGAAGCAATTTTGAGTTTATGCAGAATTTTAATTCTATATTATAATCACGGTTTAGGTTGTGAACCCGATGACGAGGAAATTGTGCCTCTTGTAAGCAGTGGAGTAGGAGAAAGTTATGCCTCTTGTAAGCAGCGGATTGTAAGGAAAGCTTCATCCTAGTTAAAGGAGCGGATTATTTAGTGGAATCCTTGAGTGGGATACTTAAGGCGAGGACGTAGGCTGGGGTAGGCCGAACCTCGTAAAATCGAGTTTGCATCTCTCTTACCCATATCTCTATTTAAATTCCGCATAATCATATTGTATATGTGTTGATCAATTGGTATATGTTTGAATAATTGGGTAACATTGTATGCTTGATAAAGACACTTAAAATTACGCATTAGGTTGATTAATAAAATTGATTGAAATAGCAATTGGCAACTTGCAAGTTTGAAATTATCGTTTACAAAATTAGAACCTAAAGGATCTAGTTTTTTAAATACCCAATTCACCCCCCCCCCCTCTCTTGGGATAATGCAGTAATTCATAGTTCTGTATATTTTCAAAATAGTGGCACCATAGTCTTCTGATGATTTATCATCAGTTGCATGTCCTTTCAGTAAATCTTGTTTTTCAATATTTTTGGTTCCAAACTTAATTCATGTAATGAAAAACTTAACTTAGACTTTGAGAAAACATTTTTCATGAATAAAATCAGGTATGTAGGTTCAATGACATATCCTAGGAGCTTCAAGCAATCAATATTGAGTTTTGAAGTACTTACATGAGACTTCTATTTGACTATTCTATCTAAGTGCTTAAGTCTTCATGTTGTGAAACTTCCAATATGTCTTCTAAGCTTTGTGTACTACTTCAACAAGCTTCATGTCTCACATGACTTGAACTTTCTTGTTTATCGTGTCTTATGGCCTTAAGTGTGATTATCCATTCAAACTCTTCAAGCATATCCACTTGAAACCTTGAGATCACTTAAGTCTTTAAACTCAAACTTGCATAAACATGTTAAGTAACCTTGATTTGTTATCATCAAAACGAGATTAAGCCTTGTTAGGCCAAAAATCTCCCCCTTTTTAATGATGACAAATAAGGGGCAAAAATGAGAAAGCCTTAAAAGGCTCCCCCTTACAATAAGCATAACTTTAACAAGTCATACACGCATATCATAATATATCAAGTGTTCAGAATATCATGCTTTCAACATTCATATCAGAACAATTTTAAGCGTTGAATTTTCAATATATACTATGCTTTCAATAATCATATCAGAACAATTTCAAGCATTAAGAATTTTCAATATATATCATGCTTCATAATGTTCAATGTATATCATGTTTTTCAATACTCATATCATCCATAGTAACTCCTCCTAAATATATGTTCATGTGTGACTGATAAACTCAATAATAAATTTGGCGCATTTATTATTTCTCAACCTTGTCAACATATTTCATGCTCAAACATTTAAGTATTTCTTAGTATTTCTCAAACATGTATCTCATTTTGCAACTATTTCTCCCCCTTTTAACATTAAAAAAAAAAAAAAAAAAGGTTCCCAAAAAAATGAACATGCATTGCAACATAGGACCAAAAATCAAAATTTAGTACAATATCCTAGTCCAGTAGTCAGCATGCCATTTCTCAAAGCAGAAATTCATCAAACATTTAGGTTTCATGCAAAAGATAATCAATATAATCAAAGTTTAGTATGAAAAGAGTAATGTTCAAAATAAGCAAAGATAAAGAAATTATAAAGAGCTGTAAGCAGCTCAAATATTACAACTTAAAGTAGTTAAAAGTTTAGAAAGCTTATTTTGATCTCCATCAATTGAGACAGTGCTTTCCTCATCATCTTCATCTCTAGAGTTTGTTTCCATAGGAGCTTTGCCACGTGATGAAGAAATTTTCATATACTGTTCAATGCGTCCAATACGCTGATCGAATGAATTATAAAGCGACTGAAGTGAATTAAAACTAGTATGCACTTCACCATAAAAGACATTATGTGGCTACTGATAAGCTACAAATCATAATGGAACATCATCAGCTAGTTGAGCATCGTGCGGGGGTTCAAGAGCTTGTTGAGGTCCTAGAGGTTGTCTGCGTTCCCTTCTGCCCTTTGGCAACCAACCATGCCCTTTATATTTTTCATAACCCATTTGCCTAAAAGTAGTAGATGAAAACATGTCATAGCGGGTACGTGTTAGGAATAGGGTATATGAAGTGGTAACTTCTAAATGATCAAAAATATGATTCAACACTCCTCGACAAGGTAAAATAACTCGTCTATCCTCTTCTCGTGTGATCATCCATTTTAAAATAAGATTAGGTAGATCAATTTTCTTTCCATTGAGTAGACATCACATTACAAAGCAATCAAGGTAGGAAATGTGATTATGTGATCCTACCCTAGGCAGAATATTGTACATGATGAGTTTCTATAGAATTTGTGCTTGAAGGTTTAACTAATGATATAGTGGAGGAATACCAAAATAAACAGGAGCTTCTTTTATTATCAATGGCAGAAATTCCTCAGGAGTAAAACCTTGTTCTATTATCCAAGATGTACCAATAAGTGGACATTTTTGAATTCTAAATCTTCATTTTGAATTCTAAATCTAGCAGCTAAAGTTTGTGGAGTGATGGCAACTAATTTATCCATAATCTAACTGGAGATCACAATTTCTCCTTTTATCATGTTTGCATAGAAAAGTTTAACCATATTAGGATACTATCCTCCAGCTTGATAGGTTATGAATTTCTCCCAACCCAGAGCATTAAACAATGGTAAAATATCAAGAAATTCATCTCTAAAGAATTCAAGATCCAAAACCTTACCAAATATGGGTTCAGTAGATTGAAGATGCTTTCTATAGATTTACTTTGCTTGAGGCATTAGCAGCCATTTCTCAATATCGTTGGAATCCTCTTTCCCAGAAGAGGGATCTCGATTTGCCGCATGCTTGGTTCTAAGCATAGTCTTAAAGAAATCAACGGGTGAAATACTTGAAAACGAAGTGGGAATGAAAGATTGAAGGAAATATTGAAGTTTAAATGGTTTAATCTTCAATAAATATGACTTGAAGATGAAAGAGAGAGAGTTTAGGAGAGTGGAGGTATACGGTTAGTTGGTTGAGATGTGAAAAGTTAGGGTTTTAATGAACAATAAATATATATACCACCATAGGTCAGTCGACTTTGCTCAAAGAGTCAATCGCTTGACATGTGTATTTTCTCAAATTTCACAAGTCAATAGCAAGTCAGTCAACTGCACTTAAGGAGTTAATCGCCTAATGAGCTTGAACCTGAAGTACTTAGTAAGTCAGTGTAGTTTCAGCCGACTGATACTAAAGTGTCAGTCTCCTATCCTTCAGGGCTTATGACTTACATATTCTTTTTAGCTTATCCACTCATATACACTAAATTATTTTTCTCAAATCACCTCTCTACTATGTAATAAACCTAATTTACTTCAAATTTTCTCTCTTTTGATTTAAAATTATCCTTTTGTATGTGAATGCCCAAAATTCATATGGCTTCCCAAATCTGCAATTGATGCAAAGGATTCTTTGAACTCAATCCTTTCTAAGTTAAGTCTTGTACAATCCAACCTTTCTTGATTTCAGCCAACAATTCCATTTTTATATTTACTTGATTTTAACACTAATGTCATCAATAAACTTGGAAATAATCCTTCAAGATTGATATTCTCCATTTACACCTTGTTTAACACTTTTGTATTGATTGTGATTAAGAAATTTTCATATATTAAGCAAAGAAGAATTTTCTATTTGGAATTTGTGAATTCTCTGAATTTCTTAGTAGTAGCTTCTGAAAGCTTTTGAGCTATTATGAGTTACTAACTTATATAAACTCAGAAAAACTACTTAGATGCACTTTTCTTCTTGAATCAACCATATATTGTAAGTGTATAAACAAAATTACATTTCACTTGTACTTGAGGACCTATCAGTGTCTTGAGATGATTTTAAGATGAAATATCCTGTTGATTTATTCAATATCTAACACGTTGAATAACTGATTTTCATTTTGAACTTCTTTTAATGTTTGATCAATTAACAAGGTCTCAAGATAAATTAGGATCTTATGAGCAACATTACTAAGACTCTTTTAATTCAATCTTCTAAATCTCAAGTTTGTGCAAAGAACAACATATATTGTGCTCTAGAATTTTAACCTTAAGTATTCATAAATTATCTTTAACAATTCAATTAAGGTTACCACTTTTGTTCATGGGAAATGAATCAACTTGGTTATGTTGTGAAGACCCGAAAAAGTAAAAAATAAATAAATAAATAAACAAATAAATAAAAAATAAATAAAAATAAAAATAAAAATAAAAAAATTAATTAATTAATTAATTAATTATTATATAATATAATATAATATAATATAATAATATATTAATATAATATTATTATAATATTAATATACATATATATATATATATAAACCTTAGAGGCTTCAAGAAGGCGTCTCTCTCTCTCCCTCTCTCTCTCCTCAATTTCTTCCCCGATTCTAGGTCGAATGAAGAACGGAAAATACCACTGGGTTCCATTCTCACCCACCAACATTTTAACTGGAGTAGATTCATGATTAGGGCGTCGTAGGCACCACTCCTGGGATAAGGTAAACTCTCTCTCTTTCTCTCCTCAATTTTTCCTCAAATCTTTAGCCAAATCGACGATCGAACGCCACAAGGATCCTAGCTTCGATTCTCATCATTTTAATTAGATCAAAATTTTAATTTGGGTTTCCTAGGCACCACTCCAAGGCTAAGGTAATGATAATGAAATTATATCCGTTAATTATCTTTTAAAAGTTTAATTAGTTATTGGGAGTGTGTGGGCCTAGGAAATATTAAAAATAATTATAATTTTGGGGTTGAATTGATTGAATTGGGGAAATGTGATTTCAGGGTTTTGAGTTCCAAAATTCCACAGGCTTGGGTTTTAAGATCTTCACGGGAATTTTCTCAATAAGTAGGTAAGGGGAATAAATTATAACATATATTTTTGGGAAATTAATTGATTAATTAAGGTATCTGAAAATGAGAATATGGTATATATAGTATTGGATAATTATGATATTAATATTTTCCTTATGATTATTATATTGTGAATAACCGTTTAAAATTGTGTGGCATTAGGAATATAAAATAATAGCTTTAATTTGGGAATGTGAATGATTCTGAAATATATGATTTGTACTAAGAAATGTGGGTATACTGCTATATTTTATGCAGATATGAAAACACGAGAAACCCAAAAATATTTTTATACAGAAATGATGATATGAGAAACCCAGTTATATTTTATATAGATATGATGAAATGCGATATACAGCTATGTTCTTACTGAGAATTGATGATATATGAAATATACAGATATGCTTTACACAAAAATGATGAAATGAGATGAGAATTATACAAAAATATTGAGAATTAGAGAAATGATGAAATGAGAAATACACAGATGTGTTTTATATTGAAATGATGATATGTGAAATACTTAAAGATGTTTTGTACAGAAATGTTGAACAGAGAATTATACAGAAATGATGAGATATATAGATGTGATGAGAATTATACAGACATAATGAAATATGAATACTGAAATGTGGAAATGAAAACCCTGATGGACCACAGTTATTATAAGAGCACGGTACTGTTGCCAGCATTGTTTTAGTGCAACCACACATTTGGGACAGAGTGTGGCAAGATAGTCGATTGGGTCTATGAAAGGTTGTGTTACCCCTTGGGGTCCGGACTAGGATTGGGTAGGTCAATCGTACTACAAACACGTTCCCTATTTTGATCTAACCAAGTAGGCCAACCACGGTTAAGTCTAACCTTCGGGCCACACAACCCGGTCATATAAGGCGAATACATGACGAAGTAATTATCCTCATGATGGTTTCTTATTACAAACATGATAATGAATAGCCATGAGCTACAAACGTGTAGTGTATTTTATACTGGTGGATGCTCATGAGCTAGGAAATGTTTATGAAAAGTGAAAAGTGAAATGAACAGCCATGAGTTACAGACGCATAGTGTATTCTATACTGGTGGATACCCATGAGCTAGACTATGAAAATGAAAAAAAAAAATGATATGAGAAATGAACAGCTATGGGTTACAGATGTATTGGGCTATATGCTAGTGGACACCCATGGGCTAGAGTATGATTATGAATATGAGAAATGACAAAGAACGTATATGATATAAGAAATGAATGAGTATGTATGTGATTATGAAAATGATATGAAGGTTTATGAGACTATGTTTTATATATGAATATGAGTACATATTGGTATATTTTCTCAGTTGTTATAATTATTTAAATGGATGTGTTAATATATTTAAACTCATGTGCCACACATTGTCAATAATTTATTTCGTCTTACTAAGAGGTGTCTCACCTAGAATCTAAATATTTCAGGAAATAAGGACAGACGAGTAGAGAGAGCCCCGAGGTAGAGGAGACCGTAGTACCCTAGTATTCAGGGTAAGTGGTTGAGTATGGGATGTGTTTTGTGTAATCCGTAAATTATTTTATAGATTTGTGGGGGTGTATATATATGTGTAGAGGTCTTAGCACTCTGGTATTGTATTGTATTTTGGATGGTATTGTATTTTGGACATAGACACAGTATGTATTCCACTGTGTGGATAGTATGTTTGAATGAACTGAATACCCAGTACCCCTCCTTAGGGTTGGATTATGTGTAATATATGGTATCAAAGTTAGTTAACAGATGATGATTGATTATTATTATTATTGTTTAAAAAAATGGTAGAAAAATCAGGTCATCACAGTTTGGTATCAGAGCCTAGGTTGTTAGATTCTGCAGACTTCAGTGGAATACAATACCAAAGTATAGGAATGGATCTTGATGAGAGTAGGAGATGGGTAGACTGGGATATGAGTCAGTCATTGTTGGAGGTTAAAGATTGGAATTTAAGGTTCTATCTTGTAGCCTGGAGGCAAGATATTCTGTGGTGATTTCTGTGATTTTCCTGGGGTGATGATTTCAGAAAAGTTAATAATAAACTATCGCCAATTCTTGTTTCTAAGTGGTAAGACTGAATCTTAAATTGGAAAATGAGAATGTTAAGATGAATGGTTATAGGAGAATATCTTATGGGTCTTAGTGTAACGACCCAAAAATTCCTGCCATTTTTTTTATATGTGCTATAAAGTCATTTTACTCTGATACCCCTAATAACTTCTACTATAACATCTCGATCCCAAGGTGGGCATTGAGGAATTCCTGTTCGTAAGACAACACACCTATGCAGCAGAAAAAAAAAATCATACAACCATAATTACAATACCGAAATTTAGTATTTTCCCAAAACATTTATATACATATCTCTCCAGTATTCTCCACTAGATCATCTAGAATCTACTAATAAATACATCCCTAAAAAACACTTACCCTATAGGCAAGGCAACATAAATATCCCCTCTTTCTCCGAGCTTGATCTGCTCATCTAGTTAGATCACCTGAAATGTGTTAATTCACTGGGATGAGACAACTCTTAGTAAGAAGAAATATGCTATTACTAGTGTGTGGCAACTGAGTTTATATGAATAATATACTTTAATCAACTGAAACTAAGATAACAGGTAAAATAAAATATATCATAACTCACACCTATATGGCTTAACATACAACTGTTACTAAACTTTCTATTTAAACATACTTTTAGTATCTATAAGTATATCAACTATATTCTGTAAAACTGTATACATATATACATAACTGTGAAAACTTCCCCAGGGGGTTGTATGTCATGATTTAACCCCTCATGATAGGGTTGTGCAACCCGCAGGCGAGACTTAACACTGGTTGGCCTACCAGGATAAGTCAACTGAAACCTTTATCATCATATCGGCCGCCTCAACTCAAACTGTCAAGGAGTCTGCAAGCTCTCCCAAGGCAGGATCGACTACTCATAAACTCCACACACTATCTAAGATATATGGTTGCACTTTGTACTGAATTAGCTACGGTATTGTGCTCTGTAATCTGATCTGTCCCATCAGGGTCTAATAATTTATAATACTATTTAATACATCTTACTGTTTTACCATGATTCTGTTTTAACTGTAATAACCATAACACTGTAAAAGCTCATCTGAATAAACAACAATATCTATATAAACTGTAATATGTTATGGTTCTGTAATCTATAAATCATGGTATTCTATAAATGCTGTAAAATATCCTTCTGTGTGTATACCATAAATCGTAATTCTGTAATTTTTGTAAAACATTTTTCTGTATATATACTATAAATCATGATACTTTGAAAGCTGTGTAATTTCTATACTGAACTGATACTTACTTATGCCACACAATCAAATAAATAAAACCTATGTACTGAAATCTGTGAAACAGTATAAACTTTATGCTTGAATTTGTTCAAAAATCACACTATAAAACTAATAATCAAATACTATAATTTACTAGTAAAATTTTTATTTTAACTAGCATAGCATATTTCCCTTACATGATTCCTACGGAGCTTGCTAATACTCTAAATCTACGCCCCTCTGACTCAAGGACACATGACGGTACAACAGTATGCCGCCAGATTCATCGAGTTGTCCCAATTTACCCCATATGTGATGCCGGATGAGGAAAAGAAGGCAATAAAATTCGAGGAGGGCCTGAGACAGGGTATATGAGCAGGTTGTGGGCTTTCAAGCCCAGACTTTTTTAAAGCTGGTAGATAAAGCCACGGTTATAGAGACCAGCCTATAGAAAGGTGCTAGAGCATAGAGTCAAAAGAAGAGGCCCATGCTCCTCGATTTTTAGGCAGGTACTAGTCAGGGGCCTTGGAGGATATAGGTTGATAGAGTAGGTCAGAGACAGAGGATAGAAAACTAAGCTATACAGGGCAGACTGTTGACCTTATTGGTCACGCCCGGTTTTGATTATGACAAATACTCATTGTATCTAATGAGTGGTTGAGTTTTGTGCAGGAATCAAGAATGATAAGATCAAGATGTGCACAAAGCAAGAAAGGCTTGAAGACAATTTCATAACTCTTAATTGTAATAATTTTCAGTAAAATTGTCTATAATAGTAATTAGGGTTCTTCGGTTTGTAATAAGCACACACATCAAAAACATGATTTAATTTGCAAGCTCAAACCGAACCGTAGAAAGACCTTAGGGTGAACCTTCGGTCGACCTTCGGTCGACTGACACCGGACTTTTTCAGTGATCTCAAATTGGACCCCAAAGTGACCTTAGGACACACACATATTCACATATATTTGTTAGGCACTTGAATAGGAATTGTTTGGGTAGATACGGGACCGAAATGCACACTTGGTGCACTTTCGGTCGACCGGCCAATTCAGTTCAATTTGTCCTGGTCGACCGAACCGGTCCGGGTCAACTATTTGACCCAGGACCCGTCGACCGAGCCCTTATAGGTCATTTGACCTCGATCGACCGAACCACCTGGGAGTCAACAGTTTGACCTCCCGGTTGACCGACCAGATTTGTACTCCAACTACCTGGTCGACCGAGGGGTCTTGGGAGAATTCCCAACGGTATGGTCGACCGAGCCCTGTAGTTCAAAAAGGCCCCGATCGACCGAACCTCTGTATTTTTGGAAATCGCCGTTGCTCGGTCGACCGACCACTCAGTTCAAAATGCCCCTAGTCGACCGAGCCACTTGAGTACTGGTCGACCGAACCACTTTTGGTCGACCAGACCTCTCGGGTTGGTCCAATTTTTACCGTGGTTAATATTTTTCTAAACAGGGTTAAAATGCCTTAAACGTCATTAAACTTTTCTAATAATACCCTATAGGTCCCCAACGGTCATATTTCCTTCCATGGCTATATATATGGGTACATTTGCAAAGATTAAAGAGGGATTAGCCACTTTGATTAGGGAAAATTCTTTGAAAATCCAAAACCCTATAATACTCATTTCCAAGCTCCACACACTCAATCTTACCTTCTCATATTGCCTACATCATTTGTAAGTTGATTTTGAGTGCTTGTTGTAATTGGTTTGTTCTCCCATCTCTGGATTGTCGGATTTATTTTTGAGAGCCAAACCTTAAGTATTCTTAGGGGACTTTGTTAGTAAGTCTCTCCTAAGAAGACTTATATAAAACTTCTGAGTATTGCATAGTCATTGCAATTTCTTAAGAAGTTAGTATTTGCATTTTGGTTGCAAAAACATTTTCAAATATCTACTGTGTTTTTATCTTGAAAATATTTGACGAGATATTTGCTAGTGTGATAAAATCTTTGTTGCAATGTTCGTTAACTCATATATCCCTTGCTGAATACAAAGATTGAATATCCTTTTTGCAAACCAAACCTATACGTTACTAAGCTTCATATAGATATATGTATTGAGAAAACTCGTTGATTAAAATATATGAAGTTTGATTAATATCTTTGTTTGAGCACTTAGATTGAATATCCTGTGATACAAAGATCGTTTAGGTTTGCACTCTCACGCACTCATTACAACGATAGTAAATTTATTTGAGAGTTGACATTTTAGACTACATTGAGCTTACATATTGAATCATACTGTGGTGTATATCATTGCGCAAATTTGGGTACATATCTGCTTTACTTGAAAGCACAATCACTGTACCATTTCATTGTAATACACTTTGGTTGTATTTCCAGGCACGGGCCCGAAGAGGGAGACTAGCCCTGGAATAGTCCCAGATTGGCTTAGACCCGGTTAGGAAAGCTAGGTGCGTCGTCCTGTTAAGGCGTGTAGGTTGAGGTCAGCCCCGCTAATTGACCTGGTTAAGGTTGAGGTCAGCCTTGTGTTAATTTGACCTGGTTGTAAACGGTGCCGCTCCACCCTTAAGTGAGCTATTAGTGGAATCCTCTAGCTTGCGAGCTTGAGGCGGGGACGTAGGCACTGTTGGCCGAACCTCGATAACATATCGTGTTTTTATTTACATTTCTGCACTTTACATTTACCGCACGCGTATGTTATTATGTGAATGATGCGCTTAACTTAAATTTCCACATATCTTTTATATCTGCGCATTTGGAATTATATAGACCAACCCTAGGTTGTTTTATACGAGCATTTTATTTAACCTAGGTGATAAACTTGAAAATTCCAATTCACCCCCCCTCTTGGGAATACACCGATTCTAACACAGACCATTGCACCCTCTTTGCCCTAGGTGCCATAGAAGACATCTAGGAGACTTCTGGGTCAAAGAGGTGATTTGTTATCGCTGCAGTTAACTTGGTCACATAACAAGAGACTTTCGAGCACCCTCAGTTAACCCACCTACTCCTAGACTATATCGAGGAGATAACCAGGCACCTTAAGGCGGTTAACAGAGGAACACCACCCCGGCGTGGGTCTATGCTTTGACACTAAGAGGTGTTAAGGTGGTCTATGATGTAGTGACAGGTATTGTTTTAATTTTGACCTATAAAGCTACTTCTTTATTTGATTCAAGGGCGACTCACTCCTTTATAGCCCAGAAGTTTATCAAATTTTATGGGATAGAAACTCAGCCATTAGATGTCAGTCTGTCAGTAACTACACCGACCAGGAATGTAGTGTTTTGTAGAAAAGTTCTTAGAGATTGTCTAATATATGTACAAGGGAGGTCCTTGCCAGCTAATTTGGTAGTCTTGGATATGCATGGTTTTGAGATAATTTTGAGGATGGACTGGCTAGCTACCCACTATGCTAGTATTGATTATTATAAGAGAGAGGTAGTATTCACACCCCAGGAAAGCAGGAGTACAGGTTTGTAGGGACATGTGTGAGCACCCCACCATAGATGTTATCAACCATCCACACAAGGAGATTGCTTATGGATGGATGCTAGGGGTACCTGGCTTGTGTAAAGAAAGTGCTGGAAGGGGAGTTAAAATTGGAGAATATCTCGATAGTAAGGGATTTCCTAATGTGCTTCCAAAAGAGTTGTCAGGACTACCTCCTGATTAAGAAGTTGAGTTTGGAATTGACCTAGCTCCGGGGACAACGCCAATTTCTAAAGCGCCATACAAAATGGTGCTAGTAGAATTAAAAGAGTTGAAAGAACAGATACAAGAACTGTTGGACAAAGGGTTTATCAGGCCCAATGTGTCACCCTGGGGAGCGTCAATATTGTTTGTGAAAAAGAAAGATGGGTCGATGAGAATGTGCATCGACTATAGACAAATCAATAAGGTGACTATTAAAAATAAATACCCACTTCCCCGCATTGATGATTTGTTTGACCAACTTCAGGACACACAGATTTTCTCCAAGATTGATCTATGATCTGGGTACCATCAAGTAAAGGTCAGGGTGGAGGATATTCCGAAAACAGCATTCAAAACATGGTATGGCCATTATGAATTTTTGGATATGCCATTTATACTGACAAATGCCCATACTGTATTCATGAACCTGATGAATAGGGTCTTCCACCAATATTGGGACCAGTTTGTGGTTTTGTTTATTGATGACATACTGGTGTATTCAAAGAGTCATTAAGAGCATGAGGACCATTTGAGGATAGTACTGCAAATCTTGAGGGAAAGGAGAATGTATTCCAAATTTAAGAAATGCGAGTTTTGGCTAGAGCAAGTATCATTCCTTGGGCATGTTGTATCTGGTGGTGGTATCTCTATTGATCTGAGTAAGATTGAGGCAGTAGTGGACTGTGCACAACCAAAGAATGTGAAGAATATCATAAGCTTCTTGGGACTGGCAGGATACTATCACCAATTTGTAGAAGGATTCTCTAAACTTTTAGGCCCTTTGACTAGAATGACCAACAAGAATGCAAGGTTTGAATGGACAGATGAGTGTAAACAAAGCTTCCAGGAGTTAAAGCAGCAACTCATCACTGCACCGGTTCTAACAATTCCTTCGAGAGAAGAAGGTTTTGTAATTTACAGTGATGCATCATGCAAAGGGCTCGGATGTGTTCTAATGCAGCGAGGGAGAGTTGTAGCATATGCTTCATGGTAGCTCAAAGAATATGAAAATAATTACCCTATCCATGATCTGAAATTAAAAGCAGTGGTTTATGCGTTAAAAATTTGGAGACATTATTTGTATGGGCGTAGGCGTGAGATCTTCACAGATCATAAAAGCCTGAAGTACTATTTCATACAAAAGTAATTAAATATGAGGCAGAGGAGATGGCTAGAGTTGATTAGAGATTATGACTGCACCATCAATTACCACACAGGAAAAGCGAACGTGGTAGTTGATGCTTTGAACTGGAAATTAGTGGGCTCATCAATGTCAACCGTGGTAAGTCAGCATCCGGTCCAGATGGATTTAGAAAAACTTGGCGTGGAACTGGTAGAAGGAGATCACCAAGCATTTATTTCCAATCTGGTAATTCAGCTCACCTTACAGGAAAGAGCTAAAGCTGCTTAGATGGAAGATGCGGAATTAGTAAAACTATGGATAAAATGTAGAATGGTCAGGGAGCAGAGTTTAATATCTCAGATGATGGAACTTTAAGGTTTTGTACTAGGTTGTGTATGCCTGCTGATGCTGAGATTAAAAGAATTATTCTAGATAAAGCGCATCGATCTCTTTAGACAGTGCACCCTAGTAGTACTAAGATGTATAGGAATCTTTGGGAATCTTTTTGGTGGAGTAATATGAAGAAAGAAATTGTTGAATTTGCAGTGCAGTGTTGATATGCCAACAAGTAAAAGCTGAGCATCAGAGACCGACGGGATCATTGCAGCCACTTCACATCCCCAAATGGAAGTGGGAGCATATTTCGATAGATTTCGTTACAGGATTACTATCATCGTTGCATGGACAGGACGCCATCTGGGTAGTCGTTGACTAATTAACAAAAACTTCCCACTTTATTCCCATCAAAGTTAACTACTCCATAAGTGGACTAGCTGAGTTATACATTCAGCAGATAATTAGACTACATGGCATGCCAGTGTCCATAGTATTGGATTGAGAACCACTATTCACATCTCATTTCTAGAGAAGTTTGAAAGGAGCCATGGGTTCTCAGTTGACGTTCAACTCAACATTTCATCCTTAAACCGATGGACATACGAAGAGGACCATTCAGATACTAGAGGATATAATGCAAGCTTGTGTGCTGGACTTCATAGGTAGTTAGATAAAGTTTTTGCCATTGGTTGAATTTGCATATAATAACAGCTACCAGACCAGCATTGGGATAGCACCCTATGAGGTGTTATATGGTAGGAGATGCCGATCTCCATTATACTGTGATGAAATTGGTGAAAGAAGGATTTTAAGCTCAGAGTTAGTCCAGTAGACTTATGATAAAATCAAACTTATCAGAGATAGAATCAAGGCAGTTCAGAGTTGGCAAAAAAGTTATACAGATACTCGCCAGCGAGAGTTGGAGTTTGATACAAAGCACCATGTGTTTTTGAAAGTTGCTCTGATAAAGGAAATTATGAGATTTGGAAAAAAAGGGTAAGCTGAGCCCTAGGTTTATTTGACCATTTGAGATATTGGAAAGAGCGGATCTAGTTGCCTATAGGTTGGCATTACCACTAGTGCTGTCCAGAATTCATGACGTATTCCATGTATCCATGTTGAGGAAATACGTCACAGATCCCTCCCATGTGATTAGTTCTGAGGCACTGGAGCTTAAGGACACTTTCTCATATGAAGAAGTGCTAATGCAGATTTTAGATCAAAAGGATCAGGAGCTACGCACAAAAAGGATTCCATTGGTAAAAGTGTTATGGCGCAACCACGCAATTGAAGAAGGTTCATGGAAATTGGAAGATAAGATGCGCCGAAGGTATCCACACTTGTTTAGTGGAGCTCAGAGTTGAGCTAGTAAGAATAAAAGTAAATGACAATGTATCATTACTGACTTGTATAGTGTAGGATAATTAGTGTTTTTAGTTTTGGTTATGAATGGTTTTGGGAGAGTTTTCTTTTTATGTGAATGAGTGTAATCTCCCAGAACCCTCCCTTGTAACCACAGTATTCCTTCACCATAAGTGGTGGTTATTAATAAATTGGGACGGGGCCGCTATGTGGGTGGCCACCAGCTCTTCTTATAGTCGAATAAATATTTCGGTGATTCCTAAAGGAGGTTGTGATAAGTGAAAGTTAGCAAATTTTGAGGAAAAAATTTGTATAAGGAGAGGAGGATATGAAGACCCATAAAAGTAAAAAAAAATAAAAATAATTAATTAATTAATTACTTAATTAATAAATATTAATTAAATAATATAATATAAAATAATATAATAATATATTAATATAATATTATAATATTAATATATATATATATATATAAACCTTCCTGAAGCCAGAGACTTCAGGAAGGCATCTCTCTCTCTCTCCTCGAGCACTCTCTCTCTCTCCTCAATTTCTTCCCCGATTCTCAAACAATTGAAGAACGGAAAATACTACAGGGTTTCATTCTTGGCAGCCAACATTTTAACCGTAGTGGATTCATGATTAGGGCGTCATAGGCACTACTCCTGAGATAAGGTAAACGCTCTCTCTCTCGCTCTCTCTCTCTCTCTCTCGCTCTCTCTCTCTCTCTCTCTCTTCTCAATTTTTTCTTAAATCTTTAGTCAAATCGACGATCGGACACCACCACAGGGTCCTAGCTTCGATTCTTGTCATTTTAATTGGAGTAAATTTTTAATTTGGGTTTCATAGGCACCACTCCAAGGTTAGGATAAGGATAATGAAATTATATCCGTTAATTATTTTTTAAAAGTTTAATTAGTCATTGGGAGTGTATGGGTTTATGAAATATTAAAAATAATTGTCATTCTAGGGTTGAGTTGATTGAACTGGGAAAATGTGATTTCAGGTTTTTGAACTCCAAAAAGCCGCAGGCTTGGGTTTTAGGATCTTCATAGGAATTTTCTCAGTAAGCAGGTAAGGGGAATAAATTATAACATATATTTTTGGGAAATTAATTGATTGATTAAGGTATGTGAAAATGAGAATATGGTATATAGTATTGGAAAATTACGATATTAATATTTTCCTTATGATTATTATATTGTGAATAATCATTTAAAATTGTGTGGCATGAGGAATATGAAATAACAGTTTTATATTAAGAATGTGAATGATACAGAAATATATGATTTTGTAATGAGAAATGTTGATATACTGTTATATTCTATGCAGATATGAAAATACAAGAAACCTAGAAATATTTTTATACAGAAATGATGATATGAGAAACCCAGTTTTATTTTAAATAGAAATGATGAAATGCGATATACAGATATGTTTTTACTGAAAATTGATGATATATGAAATATACAAATAGGTTTTACACATAAATGATGAAATGAGATGAGAATTATACAAAAATAATGGGAATTACATAAACGATGAAATGAGAAATACACATATGTGTTTTATACTGAAATGATTATATGTGAAATACTTAAAGATGTTTTGTACAAAAATGTTGAACAGAGAATTATACAGAAATAATGAAATATGAATACTGAAATGTGGAAATGAAAACCCAGATGGATTAGAGTTATTCTGAGAGCATGGTACTGTTGCCAACATTGTTTTATGCAACCAGACGTCTGGTATAGAGTGTGGCGAGACAGTCGATTGGGCCTGTGAAGGGTTGTGTTACCCCCTGGGGTCTGGACCAGGATTGGGTAGGCCAATCATACTACAAACGCGTTCTCTGTTTTGATCTAATTGGGTAGGCCAGCCGCGGTTAGGTCCAGCCTTCAGGTCGCGCAACCAGATCATGTGGGGTGAATACATAACCAAGTAATTATCCTTAGGATGGTTTCTCATTACAGACGTGATAATGAATAGCCATGAGCTACATACGCATAGTGTATTTTATTCTAGTATATGCTCATGAGTTAGGAAATGTTTATGAAAAGTGAAAAGTGAAATGAACAGCCATGAGTTACAGACGCATAATGTATTCTATACTCGTGGATACTCATGAGCTAGACTATGAAAATGAAAAAAAAAATTATATGAGAAATGAATAGCCATGGGTTACAGACGCGTTATGCTATATGCTAGCGGGCACCCATGGGCTAGAGTATGATTATGAATATAAGAAATGACAGAGTACGTATATGACAGAAGAAATGAATGAGTATGTATATGATTATGAAAATGATATGAAGGTTTATGACACTATGTTTTATATATGAATATACATATCGATATATTTTCTCAGGTGTTATAATTATTTAAATGGACATGTTAATATATTTAAACTCATGTGCCACACATTGTCAATAATGTATTCCGTCTTACTGAGAGATGTCTCACCCAAAATCTAAAAATTTCAGGAAATAATGACAGATGAGCAGAGAGAGCCCCGAGGTAAAGGAGACTGTAGTACCCTAGTATTTAGGGTAAGTGGTTGAGTATGGGATGTGTTTTGTGTAATCCATAAATTATTTTATTTTTGGGGGTGTGTATATGTGTGTAACACTCTCATATTGTATTGTATTTTGGATGGTATTGTATTTTGGACCTAGACATAGTATGTATTCCGCTGCGTGGATAGTATGTTTAAATGAACTGAATACCCGGTACCCCTCCTTAGGGTCAGGTTATGTGTAATATATGGTATTAGAGTTAGTTGACAGATGATGATTGATTATTATTATTGTTTAAAAAAGTGGTAGAAAAATCAGGTCATCACAGTTTGGTATCAGAGCCTAGGTTGTTAGATTCTGCAGACTTTAGTGGAATACAATACGAGAGTATAGGAATGGATCTTGATGAGTGTAGGAGATGGGTAGACTGGGATATGAGTCAGTCATTGTTGGAAGTTAAAGATTGGAATTTAGGGTTCTATCTTGCAGCTTGGAGGTAGGATATTCTATGGTGGTTTCTATGATTTTCCTGTGGTGACAATTTAAGGAAAGTCATAATAAACTATCGCAAATTCTTGTTTCTGAGTGATAAGACTAAATCTTAAATTGGGAAATGAGAATGTTAAGATGAATGGTTATAGGAGAATATCTTATGGGCCTTTTTCTAATAAGTGTATTGGTTATGTTATGATGATGGAATTCTAAGAACATTTTGTGCCATTTTTAGGATGGATCCTGGATGTAGCAATGCACATGCTGGGGGTGATGATGCAAGGCCTTATAATATGGGAGGCGGAGATTCAGATGTGGTGCTACACAGTGTCACCCAGTAGGTGATGACAGGGATGGCTACGAGTTTAGGGTGGTGGGGCTACACAATTGAGTAGTTCACACGTATGAATCCCCCATCATTCTCTAGAGGAGCCAACCCATTTGTGGCTAAGATTTGGGTACAGGAGATGGAGGAGATGTTGGCAGTCCTCTCATGCACTAAGGAGCAGAAGGTATCCTTTGCTATGTTTAAGTTGACAAGAGAAGCTAGATGTTGGTGGAAATCAGCGAGATTAATGGAGGAGCAATGGCCTGAGCCTTCCCCGCTACTACCCAAAATGCTAAAGTGGTGGAATTCCTAAATCTGACTCTGGGACATATGATGGTACAGAAGTACACCACCAGATTCATCGAGTTGTCCTGATTTTCCCCATATATGGTGCCAGATAAAGAAAAGAAGGCGAGGAAATTTGAGGAGGGATTGTGACAGGGTTTATATGAGTAGGTTTTGGGCTTTCAAGTCCAAACTTTTTTAGAGCTGGTAGTTAAAGCCACAGTTATAAAGACCAGCCCACAGAGAGGCGCTGGAGCACAGAGTCAGAGGAAGAGGCCCATGCCTCCCAATTTTCAGGCAGATACCAGCCAGGGGCCTTGGAGGAGACAGGGTGGCCTTGGAGGAGACAGGGTGGTAGAGGAGGTCAGAGACAGTGGATAGGAGACCAACTCGGTACAGGGCAGACCATTGCACTATTTCTGCCCTAGGTGCCATAGGAGACTACCGGGTCAAAAAGATGATCTGTTATCACTGTAGTCAACTTGGTCACATAGCAAGAGACTACCGAACACCCTCAATTAACCCACTTGCTCCTAGACCATATCAAGGAGACAACCAGGCACCCCGAGGCGGTCAGCAGAGGAACACCGCCCCGGTATGGGTCTATGCTTTGACACTAGGAGATGCTGAGGCAGCCGGTGATGTAGTGACATGTATTGTTTTAATTTTTTTCGATAAAGCTACTACTCTATTTGATTCAAGGGCGACTCACTCCTTTATAGCCTGAAAGTTTATCAAATTTTGTGGGATAAAAACTCAGCCATTAAATGTCAATCTATCAGTAACTATATCGATCAGGACTGCAGTGTTATGACAGTTGCCTTAGGTTCCCAAACAAGATGAAGTCCTCTAAGAACTTTCCTAATCATCTCATAGGTAGTATAATTTTTACCTAGTGCACTAAGGGAATTTATTATATGGGTGAACCTAGTGTATATACTAGTGATAAATTCTTCTAGATTCATCTTAAAGGCCTCGTACTCACTGGTGAGCATGTCAATCCTACTATCCCTAACATCTATGGCTCCCTCATTGGTAACCTCTAACTTGTCCCAAATTTCTTTAGCTAACTTACAACCCATGACTCTATTGAATTCATTTGCATCTAAGGCACAATATAGTACATTCATTACACTAGATTTAATTTGTATTTGTTTCATGTCTACATCAGTCAATTCCTTTTCTTCTTTAGGGACTTCTTTGTAGTCTACAGTTTTAGTGGGAATCCAGTCACCATGTGTGACTACTTTCCATACCTTATAATCAATGGTTGGCAAAAATATCCTCATTTGTTCTTTTCAGAAGATGTAGTTTTCACCGTAGAAAATGGGAGGTCTAGATGAGGATTGGTCTTCGCCAAAAGGGGATACTCCTAACTTTGCCATAATGATCTTTATGTAGCTACTTGTTAGGATATACTGCAGCCCTTACTCACTTTAACTCCAAACAATTTCAAAAATATTATTTCGATTTAGTTATTAAGAAATACAAACAAGGAGTCTTAGATATAAATGTAAAACTCAATATATGATCTAAATTATGAAATAAAGAATTAATACATTCAATTTAGTCCTTATTTGGAATATGATTACATCTTGAATAAGTAAGGCTTACAACAACATATTCAAGAATGAATTCAATGATTTGATTTATACTTTAATGACATAATCAATAATAAAATCTGAATTTCAACCACAAGTGATATTTTATTTCAAAACAGATTTTTGCAAATCACTTGTTTAACTCCATCCGTAACGACCTGCTATTTCTTTAATATTTTTTTTTATATTCATACACACAAGTATTATATGTCTGTAATACTACTGATAATTTCTCAAGCTCAAAGGAGCACTAAAGAAACTCTAGGCACCATACATATCTAAGCAGCTGTATATAAAAACTGGGAGCTACTATATACAATACTAGAAAACTACCGTGTTCTAAAATTTATTTACAATACAAAATACCCAGTGATGTCACTATAATCTGAAAATTATCCCAAAACACTGGTAACTTATAAACACCTACTCTTCCAGCAAGGGCAGCTCAAAACAACCTCTACCCGCGAGCTTGATCTGCTCGCCTAACTGGTTCTCCAAAAAAATAAAAAGTCACTGGGATGAGTCGATGCTCAATAAGAGGAAATATGCTATTACTAGTATGTGGCAACTGAGTTACACATTTGAAATACTAAAATAATACTGATACTATAATATGAGTAAACTGATAAGTTGTACAGAATATATGGAATATAATTTAAAACATAATTGTGTATCTGAGTTTGCTATCTGAAGGTACTGCTAATATAATAGTATAAACTGCTGCTGTGTGATATATTCATACATAGGAACTTCTTCTATACCCTGGGATCTGTATATCATGATATATCCCCTCATAATAGGGTTGTGTGGCCCATAGGCTGGACTTACTCTAGTTGGCCTACCAGGCAAGTCAATCTGAATCTCTAACATCCATCGATCTGTGTAAATCTAACCTACTGCAATCACTCAAGGCCATCTCTAACCTCTATCTTCATCAAACAGGCTACCTGAACCCAGCACGTTGGGGAGACAGCAATCTCTCCTCGCACGGTTAGATAGAATCGACATACTATCTAAGTCATGTGATTGCACATGTCTGAAATAGCAATGGTACTGTGCTCTGCTGTATATCTCTGTCTGTAATATCCACAGGGGTCTGAAACTGTGTAATATTATATACATATATAAATATATAATCAACTTGCTGCTTTTAACATGATTTCAAAACAACCATAACACTATAAATTTGAGCTGTAATATCTGAAACATCTATCTGAATTATCTGTAATATCTATTAAAATATCTGAAATATATATGTCTGTAATAACTGTGATATCTATCTGTAATATCTGTCTGGAATATTTGTATATTTGTCTGTAATTTCTGTAATATCTGTCTGTAATTTCTGTAATATCTGTCTGTAATTTCTGTTTGAGTGTTATGGTTTAGAAATCATGTTATTCCGAGAAATACTGTAAGTCTCATTCACTGTTATAATTTGTACAACTGAATATCTATAATACTTTAAAATCTACATACTATACTATAATAAACTCATGCCACACATTTGGAAAATCAAAATCTCTTGCTCAATTTCTGTAATTTTGTTGTAAAAATAACAGTCATGCTTTTCTGGAAAAATAATATGATCTGCATGCTTAAAAATACACATTCATAATCTTTTGAAATATATAAAAAAATTTCTAGCATAGCATATTTCCCTTACCTAAACTCTGGAAAACCCCTACTGTACTCTGGCCCTATACCCGTTGTGTCCCCCATTCAACATCCTGAAAACATCATCCCCTAGAACAAAATAGCAATATTTCATTGCATACTAGATTTCCTATAACTATGGGAAAGGTAAAAACTGGATAAAATTCCTTACCCTGAAATTGGGATGAATTTAAAACCATCCCCACCAACGATCAACTCAAGCAAACTTGTAGAGAACTTCACCAAGAGCGTCGTGGTGGCCTCAGATCTTCAATCCAGCGAGAAATGAAGTTAGGATTGAAGAGAGAAGGATAGGAAGACGTTTTAGAGAGAGAAAGATAGTTTTTCGAAATTTACTGCTGAAAAATCTGAGTTTCAACTATTTATAGGGCCGACTTTGTCGACGAAAAACGTCATCTCGTCGACGAGTTTTAGTCTGCCTTAAACCTTCTCTCGGTATCTTCTCATCAATGAGATGTGTCTTCGTCGATGAGGTCCTCATGTATTATCGTCGACGAATCCCCTGTGTTCATTGACAAGGCCCTAATTAATTCCTCGGGTTATTACATTCTCCCTTCCTTATAAAATTTCATCCTCGAAATTTACTATCTAAATCATACATCATTCTCTGAGGAAAATGGTCTACTTATTTTATTACTTACCCTCACTTATGGCGGAGGAATACCGTGGTTACATTCCAAATTCTGGGAGATTACACATATAAAACTAATAACTACTTTCATATATTCAATACATGTACCTGCAAAAGAAACACTGTCTAGCTATTATACTTTACCTGATTACCTCTAAACCTCTTGGAACAACTGAGGGTATTTCTGTCTCATCTGCTTCTCGAGCTCCCAAGAAGCTTCCTCTATAGAATGATTCTCCTACAAAACTTTTACTAGCTGGATTTCTTTAGTGCATAATTCTTGTGTTTTTCTGTCCAATATTTGTACTGGTGCTTCTTCATAAGCTAATGAATCCTTAAGCTCTATTTCTGCATAACTAATTATATGGGATGGATCTGAGATGTATTTCCTCAACATAGCAACATGAAACACGTCATATATTCTGGATAAAACTGGCAACAGAGCTAACCTGTAAGCAACTAACCCAATTCTTCCTAGTATCTCAAAAGGGCCAATATACCTAGGGCTCAACTTACCCTTCTTTCCAAACCTCATAACCCCTCTCAGAGGAGCTACCTTCAAGAATACTCAATCTCCCACGTCAAACTCTAACTCCTGGCGGCGAGTGTCTGTGTAGCTTTTCTGCCGACTCTATTCCGTACTGATTTTTTTTTTTTAATTAGTCGGACTTTTTCATACGCCTGCTAAACAATCTTTGGACCCAAAACTCACCTCTTGCCGACCTCATCCCAGAAAAGAGGTGAACGACACCTCGTACCATATAATGCCTAGTATGGTGCCATGCCGATACTAGCCTGATAGCTGTTATTGTAAGCAAATTCAATCAACAACATAAACTGAGTCCAGCTGCCCTCAAAATCTAGCACGCATGCCCGAAGCATATCTTCTAATGTCTGGATTGTTCTCTCAGTATGACCATCTGTCTGGGGATGAAAATTTGTGCTAAATGCTAACTGTGTACCCGTAGCCTCCTGAAAACTTTTCCAAAATCGTGAAGTAAACCGAGGATCCCAGTCTGAGACTATGGATACTGGTACACCATGGACGTGAACTATCTCCTAAACATATATTTCTGCCAGTCTATCCATGGAATAACCAAATTTAATAGGGATGAAATGGGCAGTCTTCATCAGACGATCAACAACCACCCAAATTGAATTCAATCCATACCGCACTAGTGGTAACCCCGTTACAAAATTCATGGAAATGTGGTCCCACTTCCACTCTGGAATTAAGAGTGGCTGCAATTATCCTGCTGGTCCCTAGTGCTCAGCCTTAACCTGCTGGCAGGTCAAGCACTACTGTACAAACTCGGCTATCTCCCTCTTCATTCCACTCCACCAAAAGTACTCTCGCAGATCTCGATACATTTTAATACTGCCGAGATGGACTGTGTATAGTGATCAGTGAGCCTCCTCCAATATAGTTCTCCTAATCTCCGTATCTACAGGAACATATAGCCTAGTACGAAACTGTAGCGCTCCATCATTTGATATGCTGAACTCCTCTCCTTGACCATCTCGCACTCTAGCCATTACCTCCGTTAATTTTGCGTCATCTCCCTAAGCTGCTTTGATTTTCTCGTATAATGTAGGTTGTACAACCAGGCTGGTGACAAATGCCTGAGGACTATCCTCTATTAACTCTATGCTAAGTCTCTCCAAATCCATCAGGATCAGATGCGGAACCTCCATAGCTGCCAGTGCTGGTCCCACTGATTTCCTGCTCAAAGCATCTGCTACCACATTTGCTTTCCCTGGGTGGTAACTAATAGTGCAGTCATAATCTTTCATAAGTTCTAGCCACCTTCTTTGCTTTATATTCAATTCTTTCTGGGTAAAGAAGTATTTCAAGCTCTTGTGATCCGTGAAGATCTCGAATTTCCCACCATACAGATAATGCTTCCAAATTTTAATAGCGTACACCACCGCAGCCAACTCCAGATCATGCACAAGATAGTTTTTGTCATATTCTTTAAGCTATCTAGAAGCATATGCAATGACCCTACCGTGTTGCATCAGTACGCACCCGAGTCCCTTCAGGGACGCATGACTGTATATCACAAACCTGTCCTCCCCCAATAGGATAGCCAACATCGAGGCTGTAACCAACCTTTGTTTCAACTCCCGAAAGCTCTACTCACAGTTATCATTCTATTCAAACCTGACATTTTTCCTCGTGAGTCACGTCAATGGACCTGACAAACTGGAGAAACCATCCACAAAATGCCAATAATAACCTGCTAAACCCAGAAAACTCCTAACCTCTTGAACATTTCCTGGCCTTGCCCAATTCACTACTGCCTCTATCTTACTCGCGTTAACAGATACACCTTTCTTAGAGATTACATGGCGAAGAAAAGAAACTTGCCTCAGCCAGAATTCACATTTCTTAAATTTCGCATACAACTTCCTCTCTCTCAATGTTTGCAATACCAGCCTCAAATGATGTCCATGCTTCTCAAAACTTCTCGAGTAGACCAGTATATCATCAATGAATACAACCACAAATTGGTACAAATACTAATGGAATACTCAGTTCATTAAATCCATGAATACCACTAGTGCGTTAGTCAACCCAAATGGCATCACCAAGAACTCGTAATGCCCATATCTCATCCAAAATGCGTCTTCGCGATGTCCTCTACCCTCATTCTCACCTGATGATAACTTGACCGCAGGTCAATTTTAGAATAGACCTAGGTCCCCTGGAGCTGATCAAACAAATCGTCGATCATGGGGAGAGGATATTTATTCTTAATTGTCAGTTTATTTATTTCCCTATAATCTATACACATCCTCATGGTCCCATTTTCTTTTTCACAAATAAAACTGGTGCTCCCCAGGGCGACACGCTGGGCCTGATAAATCCATTATCCAGTAATTCTTACAATTGATCTTTTAACTCTTTTAACTCGACTGGGGCAATTCGATAAGGAGCTTTAGAAACTGGTGCTGACCCCGGTAGAAGATCCACAGTAAACTCAACTTCACGGTTTGGTGGCAAGCTAGATAATTCTTTTGGAAATACATTTGAAAATTCTCTGACCATAGGGATATCAGTTTGTTTCAATTCTTTAATGTAGGTGAAAAATCCCTAGCGGCCTTCTTGAATCATTTTTCTCACCTGAATGACCGATACAAGCTGTGGCGAAGAACGTACCCACGAACCAAGAAATCTGTATTCTCGCTCGCCTGGAGGTATGAAAATCACTTCTTTCAAATGACAGTCAATACTAGCATGATTGACTGCCAACCAATCCATACGCAGAATTATGTCAAACCCCTGCATATCTAATACCACCAAATCAGCTGGTTACGTCTTTCCCTGAATAATCATTGGAAAGTCCCTGAGTATCCTCCTACATCTCACCACTGACCCAGTTGGCGTAGCTACAGCTAACCCAATATCCAACAATTGTGCCTCATACCCTGTTAATTTTGTATATACTAATGAAATAAAAGAGTGGGTAGCACCTGTATCAAATAAAACAACAGTTGTATATGAAAAAGCAGTAAGGGTACCTGTGACTATGTCTCCAGCTGCATCGGCATTACCCGGCGTCAACGCGTACACACTCGTCGATGCCGTATTTCTCTACTGTCCTCCACGGGGCACTTGATAACCACCCCAAAACTGTCTAAAAGCTGGTGCCTGAGTTGGCAGTCCCTGACACGACCAAGATCGGTGTCTGGGTCTCCCGCATCAGTAGCAGATGTCCTCACCCATTCTGTAATGACCCGAAGTATAATGGTATTTAAATTATAATTAAGAGAGAGAAAATGGGAATAGAAAAGAGGATGTAGCAGACTTCGTCGACGAACGCGGCAATTGGGCTCATCGACAAGGGTATGTGTCGTTGACGAGAAAATACCAAGGAGGGTTCTTGCAATTCTAAATTTCATCGATGAGAGGTGAAGGTTCATCGACGAAACTCTCTAGGGACTCGTCAACAAGGTGACGTGTCTCGTCGATGAATCCAGCTCTATAAATAACCTAAAACTTGAATTAAACGCAGAAAAATCAGAAAATTTCTTACTCTCTTTCTCCTCTATGGTTCCTCTCTCCTCTTTCTTCGCTTTTGGCTCCATCGTTCGCTGGATTGACGATCTGAGGCCACCACGACACTCCTGGGGAAGTTTTCTCCAAATATGCCAGAGCGAATCGTTAGTGGAAGCGAGTTGAAATTCATCCCTAAGTTGAGGTAAGGTTTTTTATGCCAAATTTGGTCTTTTCATAGTTATAGGAAATGATATTCATGTGAAAATACTAAAATTTAGTTCTAGGAGTTATTGTTTTTAGGTAGTTGAACG
Organism: Malania oleifera; assembly: GCF_029873635.1. NCBI lineage: Eukaryota > Viridiplantae > Streptophyta > Magnoliopsida > Santalales > Ximeniaceae > Malania > Malania oleifera. The sequence goes on along the minus strand of NC_080417.1, from coordinate 81,297,579 downwards.
GGGAACCCTGTGAGTGCAGGATCGGAATTTTTAGGAGGTTTCTTTCCAGTGTCAGGTAAGTGAGTAAACTAAAGCAATTATTTTTCACGCGTATTATTATTATTTATCAGCAATTTTATTTTCAGGAAAGCATATATTATATTTGTATATCATAGAGAAAATGCATATTTGGGAAAACACTACTATTATGTTGAAATATATGTATATGTATGAAATTCTAGAAATTATGATTTCAGAATATAATGTATGGTTTTATTCAGCAATGTGTGGCATGAATATTATTTTACATGGGAAGTATTATGCTATGGCAATTTTATGAATAAAGCATGTTTTCAAGAATTATGAAATAATACAATACATTACGATTTTGAAAATACATGATAAATGATTTATTTACTCATAATGATATGTATGAGATATTTGGCGCAAGGCCATGATTGATAGTCAGCGCGAGGCCGTGTATGATATATGATTTTGGCGCAAGGTTGTATTCATGAAATATTCGGCGCAAGGCCGTATTTATGAAGCTATAGAAAATGCTATCAATCCATTTATGTTAAACGCTATATTATCATGCGTTATATCTTATCAAAACCCGAATGTTAGTTTAAATGCTATAATCTCCCCTTTCGGTAGCAAATCACAAGACTAAAATCATTTAATTAATGGCCAGTTAATTAAAAGCATTAGGCACAGAATAACTCAAACAAACATTAATGAAAACTATTTCAGATTAGCATCAAAGAGCAAGCATAGTTCGAAACTGGCTACATCATTTTCCTAGAATTCAAAAATTTAGTTCATTCCAAAAATAAAATCTAACATAACAGATTTCACCATATTTTCTTCAATTTGGAGCGTACGGGAAAGATCAACACTCGCCGCACTACCATCACGCGTCACGAACACCGCCGTTGTTCGCCGCCTTCCGATTCTGAAAATATAGTATTTTTGCGTGCTTCCAACTCTCCTTTGCTGGCTGTGTGTGTATCTTCGCAGCACCCCCAAAAGAAAACCACAAGAAAGCTCTCCAAAAAATAATTTTTCCAAGAAACTCTATGTGCTTTTTGGCCTCCCTTCTCTTTCTCCCCAAGAAAAATCCTTTTTTTTCTTCCTATGGTGCGGCCTCTCTCACTCTAGCCCCCCAGCGCACGCTGCTCTCTCCCCCTCTCTTCTTGCACACGGCACTCTCCCAAGGAAACCCTCCCTTGTTGACTTTTCCATCCTTTCCTTTTATCCTTTCTTTCTTCGCTTTTCTTTCCTTTCTTTTTTTCTTTCCATTCTTTTGTCTTTCCTTTGTATGTACCCAGCGCACACTACCCTTATGAGATGACCTGGCTGCATGGCTGGGTCACATCTCATTTTTTGATTTTTTGATTTTCTTTTTTTTTTTTTCAAAGGTATATGAACTGCCCTCCTCTTTCAAGCCCACTTTCAACCCTCTTACAGCTCATAACTCTCAAAGCTTAAAACATAAAAGATGTAGAGCTCTTTTTCAGCTTTTCCCAAAATTTTGAATCATCTCAATCGGAGCTTGTATGAGAAAGTTACGCCAAGATTACGAAGAATTGTCGAAAAAATCCATAAAACGGCGTATGCTAACTTCACGTCTGATTTCGGCCTTGATGAGATTGCAAAGTACTGTCGGTTTTTTTTAGCTTCCAACAGTTGCTCTGCAATAAAAAACACCAAAATTTCATACATTACTCAATAAAACCCAAATTTTATAAATAGAACACAATGTTAGAATATTGAGAGTAATTAGGCATTTAAATACAAAATATCATTTGCAATGCATGAATTAAAGCACCTAATTATGCAATTTAAGCGTGTAATCACACCCCCCAACTACAGTTTTGCTAGTCCCTAGCAAATAACGTGAATGCAATTTAGGGTGGTGTCATACCAATTTCAATGAATGAATACACAGGCAACACAACCATACCCTTTCACATATAGGAATATCACCAAATTACACACAAACTCATTCATACCCAATTCACGCAACTCCGAAGTAAGTCATTCATGCAAATCTCATCATTATATAGCCATTAAGAACAGTAAACTCACGTAAAATTAACCAGCGAGCACAATTCAGAGTTAATGTAGTCATATAAATTCAAGTATAAATAGGCGAAATCTTGAAGCACGTGTAATGTGTGTGACTCGTTACACCCAGGATATCCGTGGACACCTAAAGAACTGTCGCTTTGACTCGGCCTAACTGGTATACTCTCAAAACACTCAAAAAGGATGGGTTCACTCATCGTATGTGAGGAGGAGTGTCATGATCAAACATCCCACATACTGCAAGGAACAAAAGCTAAATGTATGGAGTGGACTAGTCTGAAAAGGATCAAGCCTGTTTAGGAGGTGTCAGGTCCTTCACCCTAGCATCTTCTCACCTACTCGCCATGTCCAACCGAGACCACCCTAGATCAACTTATTTACAAACTAGGCGTGAATACATCTGAGGCATTAGGCGGGTGAAGAGTCTTCATATGTGGATAACATGCATCTTGTCCTTGACTTTTGTTGAAGTTGTGTGGAGCAGGTATTAGTCTTTCACCTCTTGTAGGGTATTTCTATTTCTCTTTTTCTTTCTTCTGCTCACTTTTCAATTTCTTTCTTTTCATGGTCAATTAGGACAATCATAAGACTTCTTTTATTGTTTCATACCACCCATGTGCATTAAGCTCGAACAAGAGTCCATGAAATAAGTCTATTTCTAGGGGTGGTTCGGCCTTCACATCTTGAGTAGGCTACAAGACCTAAGTTTTTATCTCCCCACTAGATGTCACCTCTAGGCTAGCAATTCAAAAACCAAGACTACTGTACAAAGAGTATCCGGAAAAAAAATAGGGAAAGTTGAGTTTCATGAACTCTGAGTTGACGTCAAAACTCAAAAGAGCGATAAATGGCTCAACAATACCTCACAAGGTGTCAAAGTCTCCACGGGCGCTCTCTCAGTGTTCACAAGGAACCCTAAGTGCTACAAGTCACGTGAACGTGTATTTTTTTAGCCTCAAGAGATACCATGTAGATACAAAAGTTTATAAAGCCAGATTAACACAAGTGCACTACCAATCAACTTTCAATGAGTTACGATTCCTAGTTTAGCCATACAAATAGAAACTACACATAAATGACCCAATGTGTACTCCTAGGTTATATGCAGGTATATGAAGGGCATAAGTAGCATCATTCACACACATTTTTTTTTACTGTTATTCAAAAATGAGAAGGATTGAAGAAAAGAAAGAAACTTCCCAGACTTATTGGTGAATCCGTTGAGGAGTTTAATTTTCAGCTCTGTACTCATGCCAAATGAACCTGCATCGAAAATCTAAATTATTCAAAAGTGCATAGATAAATAAATAAATAATAAAGGAAATAAACAAAAGAAAAACTCTTTGGGTTGCCTCCTATAAGCGCTTGTTTTAACGTCTCCAGCCAGACGTTTCAATCTTCATCAACCAGGATCACCAAGAGGAATAAATGCACAGTTCCTCTCCATTTGTTCTCCATAATATTGCTTCAATCTCTGACCATTAACTTTGAATATATTCCCTGGGAAGAGTTTTAATCGTGAGTTGAAGAGTAGAACCTGTTGTCCTGGAGCAAACTCACACCTAAGAATTTGTTTTTCATGCCACTTCTTCGTTTGCTCTTTGTAGATTTTTGCATTTTCATACACATCACCCAAGAATGCATAGCGAAGATGCTCAGGGAATTGTTTCAACTCTAGAGATATAGGTTGTTGCATCTTTCCTTTAGAGATTACAGAATCCATCCTTGCTACCATAGGTTCTAGCCTCCCCACATGCTGCTGTGTTGTAATCTGCTGCAAGGATTGTTCTAGGTGATCAACTTGTACATCTTTTTGAAAGACTTTTTCTACACCTTGCTGAATGACATCTACCCGAAAGCAAGTGCTTGGATCTTCTGGGAATCTCATGTCTTGGTAGATGTTGAACATAACCTCTTCCTTATCCACTCTCAATGTTAACTCACCCTTTTGAACATCAATTAAAGCCCTTCCAGTGGCCAAGAATGGTCGGCCAAGAATTAGCGGGACTTCTTGGTCTTCCTCCATATCTAACACCACAAAATCAGCAGGAAAAATAAATTTATCCACTTTTACCAATACATCTTCTATGATTCCACGTGGATACTTGATGGATCGGTCTGCTAGTTGCAACGAAATGGTTGTTTGTTTCATCTCTCCAAGTCCCAATTTCCTGCAAACAGAAAGTGGCATAAGATTAATACTAGCACCAAGATCACATAAAACTTTATCAAAAAATAAATTTCCAATAGTGTAAGGCAAAGTAAAACTCCCTGGATCTTTTAATTTTTGAGGCAATTTCTTTTGAAGAATAGCACTACACTCCTCGGTAAGCTTCACTATTTCAAACTCCTCCAACCTTCTTTTCTTTGAAATGATGTCCTTCAGGAATTTGACATAGTTTGGCATTTGTTCCAAGGCATCTGTAAGAGGAATATTTATGTGAATTTTCTTTAAAATATCCAAAAACTTAGAAAATTGCTTATCTAGTTTTTGTTTATGAAAACGTTGAGGATAAGGAAGTGGAGTAGAGAGAATAGGAGGATTTTCAGGAAATGAAATTGTTGGTGACGTGTCAGTCTCTCTAGGTGTGTCATCCACCATCTCATCTTCTTCCACTTTATTCTTGCCTTGACCATTATTTTTAGCTGTAGGTGTTGTCATGGTTTCCTTTGCTGGTGATTTCTCAATTTCTCTTCCACTCCTAAGTGTGATGACATTGCATTGTTCCTTAGGATTAACTTCTGTGTTGCTAGGAAAAGTTCCTCTCTGTTGGGTATTTATAGTCGTGGCCAGTTGCCCAATTTGTATTTCAAGGTTCTTCATAGTGGCTCCCATATTGTTGCAATGAGTCTCAATGTTGTCTAGCAGTGCATCTGTCTTTCTAAACCTTGCTTTTGTCTCCTCAACAAAAGATATCATGGCATCCTCAAGTGACATCTTCTTCTCACCTTGATGACTCTCAAATCCTGCAGGAGGTTGCAGCACATTCCTTGTATTTCCATAAGACAAATTCTCATGATTTCACAGCCCTAAATGGTAATATTATGGCAAAGGATCACCACGATAATTGTAGTTCTGATTATTGATGTATTGAACCTGTTCTTGACTCACTCCAATGCTCGGATCTGTCCTACTTGTAGCTGCCACATATTCTGCACCTTGTGGTATCCTCTGGGTTGTCAAAGATGAAATCTGATGAGACAAAGAAGCAACTTGAGCTGAAAGTGTAGCAAACGGCTCCAATTCATGAATTCCAGCAACTTTCTTAGCCATAGTTCTTTCAGTTGGCCATTGATAGTTATTTGATGCCATTTCTTCCAAAAGAGTAGTAGCACCCTCAGGTGTCTTTGACATCAAAGTTCACCCAGATGCAGCATCAACTAAAGTCCGCGTTTGCCCATTTAACCCATTATAGAACATCTGAATTTGCAACCAATCTGGCAATCCATGTTGTGGGCAGCGTCGAATCAAATCTTTATACCTTTCCCATGCTTCATAGAGTGATTCAAAATCATGCTGCTTGAATTGACCAATCTCACTCCTGAGTTGAGCTGTTTTTGCAGGTGGAAAGAATTTAGCTAGAAATTTTTCTGCCATGTCCTGCCAACTAGTAATACTCCTAGGTTGTAGCGACTGTAGCCAACCTCTTGCTTTGTCCCTCAAAGAGAAAGGGAATAATCTCAGTCTAATGGTGTCTTCAGTAACACCATTGATCTTCACAGTATCAAAAATCTCCAAAAACATCGCCAGATGGATATTGGGATCATCAAGTGGCGATCCACTGAATTGGGTCTGCTGCACCATACTAATTAATGCGGGTTTGAGCTCAAAATTGTTGGCATTAATGGGCTGGCGTCTGATACCCGAATAATTGTCATTCACAACTGGTCGCACATAATCCTTCAAGGCGCGTGGCTGCGCATTATCTTGTCCATTCTCCATGGCTAATACCCTCTTTTTCCTTAGTGCTCTAAGCGTTCTTTCAGTCTCTAGATCAAAAGGAATAATGGCACGTATTCTAGCACTGCGCATCCAACATAAAAAAACACACCAGAAATACAAAAAATAATAATAATAATAATAATAATAATAATAATAAAATAAAGAAAATAAATAAATAAAAATATAAAAATAAAATTATAAATTAAAACCAAGATTACTTTGTATCGATATTGGCAAAAATAAGAAAAACTCAATCCCCGGCAACGGCGCCAAAAACTTGACCAGTGCAAGCTGCAAGTGCACAGTATCGTAGTTTTATAATATAATGATGTGTAGAGTATCGTCCTCAAGGATTGATGTCTTAATTTTACCAAGTACTGAAATTTTACTAACCTTGATTTTATTTAGAAAAATTAACAATTTTAGACTGCAAAATTTAAACAAAACTACTTTAAATAAACTATTCAGGAGAATTTAAAACTGAATACCGCGTGTCAAATTGATGATGGTGAAAACTTCTAGGAAACCGATTTCACCTAGTTTCTCACTATGCTTTACTCATTTAGCTAATTTAACTTCGTTTCCTCTGTTTGTTAGCAAATCGCCAATTTTTCCAAAAGCCTCTTTCGATAGTCAATCGGAACCTATTCTTGTTTATTAACATAAGAGTATGCAAATTAATAATGCAAGAACGCAGTAAGACCCTCGATTTTTTATGCTACGTAGGTTCATACAAGTCTTTCGATCTCTATATTTACCTACGCTGAATTATCCAAGATCTATCCTATAATCCCCCCTTTTGGTAGCAAATCACAAGACTAAAATCATTTAATTAATGGCCAGTTAATTAAAAGCATTAGGCACAGAATAACTCAAACAAACATTAATGAAAACTATTTCAGATTAGCATCAAAGAGCAAGCATAGTTCGAAACTGGTTACATCGTTTTCCTAGAATTCAAAAATTTAGTTCATTCTGAAAATAAAATCCAACATAATAGATTTCACCATATTTTCTTCAATTTGGAGCGTACGGGAAAGATCAACACTCGCCGCACTGCCATCACGCGTCACGAACACCGCCGTTGTTCGCCGCCTTCCGATTCTGAAAAGATAGTATTTTTGCGTGCTTCCAACTCTCCTTTGCTGGCTGTGTGTGTATCTTCGCAGCACCCCCAAAAGAAAACCACAAGAAAGCTCTCCAAAAAATAATTTTTCCAAGAGACTCTATGTGCTTTTTGGCCTCCCTTCTCTTTCTCCCCAAGAAAAATCCTTTTTTTTCTTCCTATGGTGCGGCCTCTCTCACTCTAGCCCCCCAGCATACGCTGCTCTCTCCCCCTCTCTTCTTGCACACGGCACTCTCCCAAGGAAACCCTCCCTTGTTGACTTTTCCATCCTTTCCTTTTATCCTTTCTTTCTTTGCTTTTCTTTCCTTTCTTTTTTTCTTTCCATTCTTTTGTCTTTCCTTTGTATGTACCCAGCGCACACTACCCTTATGAGATGACCTGGCTGCATGGCTGGGTCACATCTCATTTTTTGATTTTTTGATTTTTTTTTTTTTTTCAAAGGTATATGAACTACCCTCCTCTTTCAAGCCCACTTTCAACCCTCTTACAGCTCATAACTCTCAAAGCTTAAAACATAAAAGATGTAGAGCTCTTTTTCAGCTTTTCCCAAAATTTTGAATCATCTCAATCGGAGCTTGTATGAGAAAGTTACGCCAAGATTACGAAGAATTGTCGAAAAAAATCCATAAAACGGCGTATGCTAACTTCACGTCTGATTTCGGCCTTGATGAGATTGTAAAGTACTGTCGGTTTTTTTTAGCTTCCAACAGTTGCTCTGCAATAAAAAACACCAAAATTTCATACATTACTCAATAAAACCCAAATTTTATTAATAGAACACAATGTTAGAATATTGAGAGTAATTAGGCATTTAAATACAAAATATCATTTGCAATGCATGAATTAAAGCACCTAATTACGCAATTTAAGCGCATAATCAGTTGTAGAAGTCCACCTGACAGTTCGGACCAGGGTGTGGCGGGCCCATCATACTTATAGATATTTTTGACTCAGTAGTGGTCGGCGAGCCATTATCGGGTCCCACCTTCGGGCTGCACAACCAATCATGGGGGGTAATACATGACATCAGCTAGCTATTCATCCTGGGTATGTTTTCAGTATTATTAGTTATACCAAACAGTTATCATGATTTATTAAAAATATGAAGGTATATGTTTATACAGTTATTAAATGATTAATGTTTTTTAGTATGGAAAATGTATTGTATATCTGTATTATCATTAAATATTCATGTTGCCACACAGCTGTATTTAGTTTTTTTTTTTTTCCCTTACTGAGAAGTGTCTCACCCCCGAACTTAAATAATTTTCAAGAAACCCAGAAGGACAGGTAGGTCATGGCCGCCATTGAGTCTGTCATCGTACCCCGTTAGGAGGGTAAGTTTGAACTAGGATCAGGAAATTCTGATGTGGGATCCTAGAAAAATTTCTATGTTTTTGAGAGATTGTATATAAACACAGTGTTGTGGGATTATAGTTAACTCTGGTATTATGTATTTTGTGGTATTGAGTTGATGACTTACATTTACTGCTGCCTAGGTTCCGCTATGTATGACAGGTGTCCCTACTACCCACGGGTTCGAGTTGACTATTGTACTTAATATGTTTTATTATATGATTATTTAAGGGGGTCGTTACACATTCTGCATTCACCTAGATGTTTGCGGCCACATCTAGGACAGGTAGGAATAGCCCGTCCACACTGAGGTCCACCACGGCCCGTCATCCATCCCTAACTGCCTCCATATTGATCCCCTTTCCACGGCCCTTGGCTAGAGCTTGCCTGTAAATCCTAAGGGGCGAACTTCTTCCTCTGACCCTAAGCTGCAACACCTTTCTACATACCACTCCAAATAATAGCAACTCTATCCACCACCTCTGCAAACGTCTGAGCCTGAAAGGCAATAACTTGCTCAAATAAACTCTTCTTCAGACCTTCTTCAAACTTCCTTGCCTTTTTCTCCTCAACTGGTGCCAAATGTGGGGCGAAACAATACAACTCAAGATATCGCGCAGTATACTATGTCACTGTCATCAACCCCTGAGTCAGATGCAGAAATTATGCTGCCTTTGCTCTCTGAAGGATAGTACGGAAATATTGCTCGAAGAATAATTCCTTAAACCGACTCCATGACACTGGAACTAAGTCTGTCCTCTGCTCTTCAATCATCCGCGCTAATCTCCACCAACGCTTTGCTTCTCCTAACAATTTAAATGACGCAAATGTTGATTTTTGCTCATCTGTACATGCAAGTACTGCTAAAATCTCCTCAACATCCTGAACCCAATTCTCAGCTACTATCAGGTCAGGTCCTCCAATAAAAGAAGGAGGCTTCATCCGTGTAAATTTATTGATCGTGCAGCCACGCTCTCCTTCACTCCTGGCCATCTCAGCCATCACCTACTGGGTGACGCTGCGTAAAATGGCATCTGTATCTCCACCTCCTATACTGGATGGTCGTGGTTTGTCACCTCCAGCATCCGTGCCACCACTACCCAGATCCATCCTGAAAATACAAAGAATGCTATTTCAGAATCCTATTTCCCACACAGATCTAATTTATCCTATTCAACAAAAATCTCAGTTTCTCTATTAGCAACCCCCTGTTCTTCCCCAAAATCCAATCCGACAACCCAAACACACAACTCGTTAATAGTTTACTATGATTTTCCTAAAATCGTCATCCTAGGAAAAACACAGAAACCACCACAAAAATCTTATATTCAGACCATAAAACAAACCTCAAATTTTTTCCTATTTTCTGGTATTGTATCCACTACATTCTAGAGTCTATAGAACCTAACAACCTAGGCTCTGATACCAAACTGCAACGACTTGCTATTTCTTTAATATATATTTTTTATATTCATATACATAAGTATTCTCTATCTATAATACTACTGATAATTTCTCAAGCTCAAAGGAGCACTTTAGAAACTCTAGGCACCATACATATCTAAGCAGCGGTATATAAAAACTGGGAGCTACTATATACAATACCAGAAAACTATCGTGCTCTGAAATTTATTTACAATACAGTGACATCACTATAATATAAAAACTATCCCAAAACACTAGTAACTTATAAACACCTACACTTCCAGCAAGGGCAGCTCAAAATAACCTCTACCTGCGAGCCTAATCTGCTCACCTTGCTAGTTCTCCTAAAAAATAGAAAGTCACTGAGATGAGCCGACACTCAGTAAGAGGAAATATGCTATTACTAGTGTGTGGCCACTGATCTATACATTTGAAATACTAAAATAATACAGATACTGTAATCTGAGTAAACTAATAAGTTGTACAGAATATATGGAATATAATTTAAAACATAGTTGTGTATCTGATTTTGCTATATAAAGGTACTGCTCATATAATAGTATAAACTGCTGCTGTGTGATTTATCTTTACATAGGAACTTCTGTTATACCCTAAGATCTATATATCATGATATATCCCCTCATGATAGGGTTGTGCAGCCTGTAGGCTATACTTACTCTGGTTGGCCTACTAGGAAAGTCAATATGAATCTCTAACATCCTCTGATCTGTGTAAATCTAGCCCGCTACAATCACTCCGGGCCATCTCTAACCTCTATCTTCGTCTAACAAGCTAACTCAACCCAGCACGTTGGGGAGACTGCAATTTCTCCTCGCACGGTCAGACGGAATCCACATACTATCTAAGTCATGTGGTTGCACGTGTCTGAAATAGCAACGGTACCGTGCTCTGCTGTATATCCCTGTCTTTAATATCCACAGGGGTCTGAAACTGTGTAATACTGTATACATATATAAATACATAATCATCTTACTGCTTTTAGCATAATTTCAAAACAACCATAACACTATAAATTTGAGTTGTAATATCTGAATTATCTGTAATATCTATTAAAATATATGTCTGTAAACACTGTGATATCTATCTGTAATATTTATCTGTAATTTCTATAATATATGTCTGGAATATCCGTATATATGTCTGTAATTTCTGTAATATTAGTCTAAAATATCTGTCTGTGATTTCTGTAATATCTGTTTGAAATATCTACCTATAATTTCTGTCTGAGTGTTATCGTTTAGAAATCATGTTATTCTGAAAAATACTGTAAGCCTCATTCATTGCTATAATCTGTATAACTGAATATTTGTAATACTTTAAAATCTACATATTATACTGTAATAAACTTATGCCACACATTTGGAAAATCAAAATCTCATGCTCAATTTCTGTAATTCTATTGTAAAAATAATATTCATACTTTTCTGGAAAAATAATCTGATCTGCATGCTTATAAATACACATTCATAATCTTCTGAAATATATAACAAAATTTCTAGCATAGCATATTTCTCTCACCTAAACTCTGGAAAACCCCTACTGTACTCTGGCCCTATACCCGCAGGGTTTCCCGTTCAACATCCTGAAAACATCATCCCCTAGAACAAAATATCAGTATTTCATTGCATACAAGATTTCCTATAACTGTGGGAAAGGTAAAAACTGGATAAAATACCTTACCTTGAAACTGAGATGAATTTCAAACCATCTCCACCAACGATTAGCTCAAGCAGACTTGTAGAGAATTTCGCCAAGAGCGGCGTGGTGGCCTCACATCCTCAATCCGGAGTGAAATAGAGCCGAGATCAAAGAGAGAAGGAGAGGAAGACGTTTTATAGAGAGAAAGAGAGTTTCTTGCGAGATTTATTGCTGAAAAATCCGAGTTTCAACTATTTATAGGGCTAGTTTCGTCGATGAGACACGTCATCTCGTCAATGAGTCTTGTTGAAAGTTCATTGACGAACCTGCACCCTCGTTGGCGAGTTTCAATCTACCTTAAACCTTCTCTTGGTATCTTTTCGTCGATGAGACGTGTCTTCGTCAATGAGGTCCTCATGTATCCTCGTCAATGAATCCCTATGTTCGTTGATGAGGTCCTGATTAATTCCTCGGGTTATTACACGAGCACTTATGCTTTAATATGAAAACCAATTTACAACTAGTTTCTCCTTTACTTAAAAAATCAATTTCATATATATTTATCTGCAATTTTAATTTAACAAATTAATCATATAACAAATATAAGCTCAATCACAATCAACCAATATTCAGCAATATCCAATATTTACAAGGATTAGATTTTTAGCATAATACAATATTTCACATGATTAGATATTCAACGAGTTCCAATACTTAGTAAGATTTAATATTTACCAAGATTTGATATTCAGCACTATTTAATATTTAACAAGATAATGATGAAAATATAGTCAAGCATACAGATTATATCTTGCAAAAAGTAAAAGTATAGGGAAGAAGAAGCTGAATACCGTTGTTTTTACAAGGTTCGGCCGCAGCCTACGTCCTTGCCTCCAACATCCCGTTGAGAGAATTTCCTTTACCAACTTTGATACCAAATGAAGTTATAACCTCTCTCCCTCAAAGGTGGAGTTTGCCTCTCTAATGAGAATCCCCTTTCGCTATGCAATGATCCAACAATCATGAATCATCAAACAATACAACAACAGCAACAATTTCTTGTACAAGAGAAAAACTCCTCAAATGAGTTGATTAGTACACGTTAGATTCAAAATAATACTTTAAATAAACAATATAAAAGTTGAAGCTCGAAGTATATAACCAGAAATGATTAAGAGAGTGAGTTACGAAGGATCAAATCAGTTTTTCTCTAAGTTGTAAACAAAAACACAGCAGTCGCCTTATGCAGACTAAAGTATACAGAACTTGTGCAAGCCATTCACTTTTCAAAATGTGTTCTTTCCCTAATGTGCGATAATAATATGTTTAAATAGTGCACTAGGGTTTTAAAAAGTTTCCTTAAGGTTTTCTCTTAATTTGGAAACCAATCACGCAAGATATGGAAACAAGATCAGCGCTGTAATTCGTTTAAACATACACATTAGTCACCTATCCTCTGAGGGTCAGTTGCCTGCGCTCTTTTGAAGTTAACGTATTCTGAAAATCAAAATGGTGCCAGTCGACTATGTCTGATAGGTTAGTCACCTGTGCCTATTCGGTTTGTATATTTTCAAAATAGTAGCATCACAGTCGCCTTATGATTTATCATCAGTTGCCTGTCTTTTCAGTAAATCTTGTTTTTCAATATTTTTTGTTCCAAACTTAATTCATGTAATGAAAAACTTAATTTAGACTTTGAGAAAACATTTTCCATGAATAAAATCAGGTATCTAGGTTCAACGACATATCCTAGGATCTTCAAGCAATCAATATTGAGTTTTGAAGTACTCACATGAGACTTCTATTTAACTATTCTATCTAAGTGCTTAAGTCTTCATGTTGTAAAGTTTCCAATATGTCTTCTGAGATTTGTCCACTACTTCAATGAGTTTCATGTCTCACATGACTTGAACTTTCATGTTTGTCATGTCTCATAGCCTTAAGTGTGATTATCCATTCAAACTCTTCAAGCATATCCACTTGAAACCTTAAGATCACATAATTCCTCAAACTCAAACTTGCATAGATATGTTAAGTAACCTTGATTTGTTATCGTCAAAATGAGATTAAGCCTTGTTAGGCCAAAGCCCGAGTCTAGGATCCAAGAATTCAAAAGGCGTTTTGAACCTGATGAAATAGAAAGCATATCACAATCACTGGTCTCTGAGTCTCCTTCTTTCACTACATTCGTAGATTTTGACGAACTCTCGTGAGTTTCTGCATTCCCCCTCCTCCACTCCAGACACTCCGATTTTATGTGCCAAATTTTCCCGCACTTAAAACAACGAACATCCTTCCTCCTCCTAGACTGCGACTAAGTTTTATTACCACTTGATACGCTCCATAACTTGCCTCTCCCACGATCCTTATTACCCTTCGCCACGAGCCCTTCACTTTGTGAATTCTCATCGCTAGCCTTCTTCCTATGATTGAACCCCAACAATGCACTCATGATATCCTCCAACTCCAAAGTTTCTTTCCCTCATGTTAGGATCATATCCAGATTCTCACAGGTAGGAGATGTAGGTAAGGAATTAAGTAGCATCAACGCTTTGTCTTCTTCCTCAAACTTCACATTAACTCACTTCAGATCACTAATGATCTAATTGAATACATTGATGTGTTGAGTTAGGTCCAAACCCTCTGCTATCTTAAGCTAATATAGTTTTTTCTTAAGATACAACTTGTTTTTCAATGACTTGGACATATACTGACTCTCCAATTTCATCCAAACTGTTGCAGGCGATTCCTCATCCATGACGTGATGCATCACATCATAGGCCAAACAATGCCTGATATTAGATGCAACTTTCACTTCCAACTCGTGTCGCATATGCCTTTCGGCTTCTTTTCATATAGTACCTTCACCATACCTTGCTGCACTAACAAGCCCTTAACCCTCCTCTGCCAAAGTCTAAAATTTCTCATTCGATCGAACTTACCAACATCGAATTTCACCAAAGAGAACCCAACCAATGCAACCAATAGCTCTGATACAATTTGTTGATGCGAATGCGCAGCAGAAACCTCATGAACTCGAAAACAATTTGGAACAAGTAATACAAGCACTCAATGATGAATATACGAAGTAAACAAACACTTACAATGAGAATAAGGAAAGAAAACAAAATCAAAGACACAAGAATTTACGTGGTTCGGCAATTTGCCTATATCCACTGGAGCAAGTGACTATTTTTCACTATCACAATGTGAATTTTGTCAAAACTTACATTAAGGGTTACAAAATATAGTATATAAACACACCCTATGCGTACAGAAGACATAGACTACATCTAAAACAATTATGTAGTAATCCCTTGGAGGAAAATCCTTCAAAATCTCCCAATCTACTTATATCCAATTTAAATTTCATGACTTGTGCCGAATGAAAACGTCGACGGTTTCAGGAAAACCATCGACAATTTGAAGTCGATAGCTATTTCCCTTGCAAAATGAATCCGGAAACCATCGACGGTTTCAGTCTAGCCATCAACGATTATCCTTCTGCAACCTTCTCTCTTATTCTTTGCTTCACTATGATTTCCCAATGTATATGTTCCACTCAAATATGAGTCATATCTCCAATATTGTTCATAATGTGAGGAGTTCTAGCTCTGGAGACCAACAGAATCATAGTATAAACTGCAGTATAAATGAGATTATGATGTAGGTGGAGTTACAAACTCAAGGTAGAGATGGCATTGTTTATAATGCAAGGAGTCCTAGCTCTGGAGACCAGCAAAATCATAATATAAACTGCAGCATAAATGAGATTATGATGTAGGTGGAGTTACAAACTCAAGGTAGAGATGGCATTGTTTATAATGCAGGGAGTTCTAGCTTGGGAGACCAGTAGTATCACAATGGGTCCGGATACACTATCAGGCCACCACCCAGGTATGAATTTGATGATCTGGTGTCTTATGCCTTCATTACCAGTAGCAACGTTCCTACTATTTTTAAAAAGGTAGTGCACAACCAAGGGAAAAGTATATGGATAAGTGCTATGGTGGAGGAGATGGAGTTACTACATAAGAATCAGATGTGGGAGTTGGTGGAGCTTCTAGAAGGGAAGAGGGCGATAGGATGCATGTAACGACCCCAAAATCTATTACCATTTTTTTTCATTTTTTTTATAATATACTGTTACTCTAATACCCATAATACTAATCTCTATAACGTCTCGAACCCAAAGTGATACCGAGGATACTTGTTCACAAAACATACCACCTATGCAGCGGGAAAACATAAAAATACATTAACCTTATTTATAATACCAGAGTTTCAATATTTCCAAGAATATACATATACATCTCCCAAAAGAAACACAATTTCCTAGGGGCATACCCAAAAATACAACTCCCAACTCAAAAACTTACCCTACAGCTAGGGCAGTACTAAAGCCCCCTCAATCTCGAAGCTCGCTCCGCACGCCCATCTAGATCACTTGAAATGTTTGGAATGCTAGGGTGAGACACCTCTCAATAAGACGGAATAAGTTACATCCAGTATGTGGCAAATGATTTTTACTTGAATAACATAATTATTAATTTGGTTGTAACTGTGATAACATTTCAATGTAAAACATATCATACCTCATACCTATGCCCTTTAAAGTAAGCTTTCTACTTGAACATACTTTTAACATTATAGGTAGTTCATGTTCTCTATAAAACCAATACATTTATTTATATAACTATGAAAGCTTCCTTGGATGGATAATTGTCTGCATGAATTAACCCTGCATGCTCAGGTTGTGCGGCCCGTGGGCTGGACCTAACACTGGCTGGCCTACTAGGCTAAGTCAAACTGTAAACCTCAGTAGTACTATTGGCCCCCTCAACCTGGTCCTAACTGCCAGGGAGCTCCTCGTCTCTCCTCTAGGCACAATTGACTATCATTCCACACTCTATCTGAGATGTGTGGTTGCACTCTCTATACTGTATTAGTTACAGTACCATGCTCTATATTCTATTATGGTCCATCAGAGATCTGATACTATATAATACTATGTCCATATATTACTATTTTACCATGATTCTGTATAACTGAAATAACCATGATTCTGTATAAACCGTAAAACCATGATTCTGTAATAACTGTAAATCATAGCTCTGTAATAACTGTATATCATGGTTCTATAAAAAGTTGTATATAATTATGGTTTTGTAAAAGTTGTATATAATCATGGTTGTATAAAAAGTTGTATATAATTGTGGTTCTATAAAAACTGTAAATAATTATGGTTCTGTAAAAGCTATATATAATCATGGTTCTGTAAAAGCTGTATAAAATCATGTATTAAATCTCTGTGCTATATCTGATATTTCTCATGCCACACAATTTAAGTAAAACTCTTATACTATAATCTGTACAGGAAAAACTGTATTTTCCTGCTATATAAAAATAATATATATATATATATATATATATATATATATCATTTGTAAAACCTTTATGTATCCCAAAATTTCTGAATTTTTCACAAACATATAACAGATGTAAAATTCCAATCCCATAAACACATGCTATACTTTAATTAATAAAATTCACGAAATTAATTGGCTTAACTTATTCCCTTTACCTGATTATCAAGAGGCCTCATAAAACTCTATGCTCACGCCCATGGCATTTGGAACACAAAAACCCTAAAATCATGTAACCCGAGAATAATATCGCATTCACATTTTTCCGGCCCCACATACTCCATTTAATCAATGAAACATCAAACAATTAACTATTTATTACTCTTACCCTAAACCCGTGCCTACGGTGTTCACACCAAAATCCCGTATTTCACAAATCCCATTTTATCAATTCAACCCCAGAATGCATACCACTCTAATATTCCTAGGTTCACATAATCCCAATAACTATTTAAACTTAAAAATAATTCTCTTAGCTCAGTTTTGGAGTGGTTCCTGGGATCCTCCAAACATAATTATGATCTGATCAAAATGGCAAGGATCGCTACTAGGCCTTAAATACGGAGTCTGATCATCGATGGGGCAAATCTAAAGTCGTAAAATAAGGAAATAGAGGAAGAGGACTCACAGCTTGAGAGAGAGAGAGAGAGAGAGAGAGAGAGAGAGAGAGAGAGTGAGGATTTTCAATTTTTTTACAAGAAAACGACATGCATCCCTTTTATAGATTTCTACCCCAGGAAAAAATCGTTGACGGTTTTCTTAGGCTCCCAAAAAACCATCGTCGATTTTGTCTATAACCAAACCAGTTTTTACTGTTTACCCTTTTACCCAGCAGCAATAACTATATAACCGTCTATGATTTTCTTAGCACTCCAGAAAACTGTCGCCGATTTTCTCCTCACCAAACCATTTTCCTCTTTTATTCTATTTTTCTTATCATTTCTATTTCTGGGTCTCTACATTCTCCCCTCCTTATAAAAATTTCACCCTCGAAATTTTCTATCTATCACATTTCCAAACTTCAAGAAAAACATTGCAATTTTATTAATTACCCTTACTTATCGCGGAGGAATACTGTGGTTACAAGCAAGAATTCTGGGAGATTACAATCATTTAAATAATAGAAAACTCTCCCAAAACTATTTATAACCTAAAATAAAAAATACTAACTATCCTACCTTACACTATGCAAGTCAAAAATACTTACATTGTTATTTATTCTACTCTTAACATCTCATCTCTGATCTCCATTGAACAAATGTGGATATTGCTGAAGCATCTATTCCTTTAATTCCCATGAAGCGTCCTTGACTGCATGGTTCCGCCATAATACTTTTACCAATGGAATCCTCTTTGTGCTTAACTCTTGTTCCTTTCGATCTAGAATCTGTACAAGCACTTCTTCATAAGACAAGGCATCACCAAACTCCAGTGCTTCATATATGATCACATATGAGGGATCTAGGACATATTTCCTCAACATTGATACATGGAATACGTCATGATTCTGGATAGAACTGGTGGTAAGGCAAACATGTAGGCAACCGAACCCACTCTTTCAAGTATCTCGAATAGTCCAATGTACTTATGGCTCAGTTTACCCTTTCTCCCGAACCTCATCACCCCTTTCATTGGTGCAATTTTCAAAAATACATGATCTCTTGCCCCAAATTCCAACTCTCGCCAGCAAGTATCTACATAACTTTTCTGTCAACTCTGAGTTGTTCGAATTCTATCTCTGATGAGTTTGATTTTCTCTTAAGTCTGCTGAACCATCTCTGGCCCCAAAACTTGTCCCTCACTAGTTCATCCCAATATAACAGGGATCGGCACCTCCTATCATATAATGACTCATATGGTATCATCTCAATGCTAGTCCGGTAGCTGTTATTATAAGCAAATTGGACTAGTGGCATGTACTAGATCCACCTACCACCAAAATCTAATACACGAGCTCACAACATATCCTCCAGTATTAGAATCATCCTCTCTGTCTGTCCATCGGTCTGAGGATGAAAAGTCATACTGAATGTTAGTTGTGTACCCATGGCTCTTTGCAAACTTTTCAAAAACTGTGATATGAACCATAGGTCTCGATCAAAGATGATGGACACAGACACTCCATGCAATCTCACTATCTCCTGTATATATATCTCTGCCAACCTACTCATAGAATAGCCAACTTTGATGGGAAGAAAGTGAGTAGTCTTTGTTAACTGGTCTACGGCTACCCAGATAGCATCCTGACCATGAAGTGCTGGCGGCAATCCTGTAACAAAATCCATAGAAATATATTCCTACTTCCACTCAGGAATATGGAGTGGCTGTAATTGTCTCTCCAGTCTCTGGTGTTCAGTTTATACGTGTCGGCACGTGAGACACTACTCTATGTACTCAGCTATCTCTTTCTTTATATTGCTTCACCAAAAGGGTTCCCAAAGATCCCTGTACATTTTAGTGCTTCCAAGGTGCACTGTATACAAGGATCGATGTGCCTCCTCCAATATGGTTCTTTTAATTTCAACATCTGTAGGTACGCACAGTCTAATACCAAACCTCAGAGCACCATTTTCTAAAATAGTAAAATTGGCTCCCTGTCCACTCTGTACTTTATCTCTAATCTTTAATAATTATGCGCCTTGCATCTAAGTAGTTTTAATTTTCTCCAGCAAAGTTGGCAGAAGTACCAGACTAGTAATAAATGCCTAGTGACCTCCCTCTATCAACTCTACCCCAAGCCTTTCCAAATCCATTATGATTTGATGCTGCATCACCACTGCTAACATAGAGGCATTCCCTGATTTTCAACTCAAGCCATCAGCTACCACATTTACCTTCCCTGGTTGGTAAATGATGGTACAGTTGTAATCTTTAATTAACTCCAACCATCTCCTCTGCCTTATATTCAACTCTTTCTGTGTGAAGAAATATTTCAAGCTTTTATGATCTGTAAAGATCTCACATTTCGTACCATGCAGATAATGCTTCCAAATCTTTAAGGTGTACACCATTGCAGCCAACTCTAAATCATGCATTGGATAATTTTTTTCATATTCCTTGAGTTGCTGAGAAGCGTATACCACAACTTTTCCTTACTACATCAATACACACTCAAGTCCTCTCAAAGGAGCGTCACTGTAGATCACAAAATCTCCATCCCCTAATGGGATGGTCAAAATCAGTGCGATAACGAGTCACTTCTTCAACTCCTGAAAGCTCTGCTCACATTCATCGATCCACTCGAACTTCACATTTTTCCTCATAAGTCGTGTCAGATGACCTGATAATCTGTAAAAATCCTCTACAAACTGCCGGTAGTATCCCGCCAAACCCAAGAAACTTTGGATCTCCTGAACATTCCTCGATCTCGACCAATTCACCACCACTTCTATCTTACTCGAATCTACGGAAATACCATCCCCGGATATCACATGTCCTAGGAACATGACTTCCCTTAGTTAGAATTCACATTTCTTAAACTTAGTGTACAACTTCTTTTCTCTCAACACCTGTAGCACCATCCTCAGATGATCTTCATGCTCCTCAAAACTCTTTGAGCAGACTGGAATATCATTAATGAAAGCAACAACAAACAAGTCCAAATATTGGTGCAATAACCCATTCATTATGTCCATAAACGTTGTCGGTGCATTGGTCAATCCGAATGGCATAACCAAAAACTCATAGTGGTGGTACCTGGTTTGGAAAGCTGTCTTAGGAACATCCACTGCTTTAATTTTTACCTAATATCCTGACCGAAGATCAATCTTAGAGTAGACTCGGGTTCCCTAGAGTGAATTAACGAAGTCATCAATACAAGGAAGAGGATATTTGTTCTTAACTGTTACTTTATTTATCTCTTTGTAGTTGATACACATCCTCATCGTCCTATATTTATTATTTACAAATAAAACTGGCACTCCCCAAAGCGACACACTAGGCCTGATAAACCCTTTGTCTAATAATTCTTGAAACTGGTCATTCAATTCTTTCAATTCGGCTAGAGCCATTATATTGGGTGCTTTAGAAATCGGTGCCAACCCTGGAAATAAATCAACAACAAACTCAATTTCACGATCCAATGGTAAACCAGGTAACTCCTCTGGAAAAAAATCTGAAAATTCCCTAACTACTGGAATATTAGCAAGTTTAATTTCTCCCTCTGGCATTTCCTTTATACAAACAATGTACCCCTGGCAACCCTCCCGGAGTAGTCTCCTTGCTTGAATAGCTGACACCAACTGTGGTGGGGCGCACACACAAGACCCCATAAATTTGAATTCCTACTTTCTAGGAGGCCTAAACATCACCTCTTTCTAATGACAATCAATATTGGCATAGTTAGCTACTAGCCAATCCATACCCAAAATCATATCAAACCCATGCATATCTAATACCACGAGATCAACTGGTAATACTCTTCCTTGAATATCTACTGGATAGCCTCTGAGCACCCTTCGACATCTCACTACTGACCTTGTCAATGTAGCTACTAACAACTCTGTGTCTAATAGCTGAGTTTCTACCCTACATAATTTGACGTACCCCATAGACACGAAATAATGTGTGCCCCCTAAGTTAAATAAACAATGGCTTTAATTGAAAGCATATTAATGGTACCTATCACCAAATCGCTTGTAGCCTCAGCGTCTCCCAGCGTCAACGCATCGACCCTCGCTGGGGCAGTGTTCCTCTACTGGCCTCCTTGGGGTGCTTGGTTATTTTTCCCAAAATGGTCTAGGGGCTGGTGCATTGATCAACAGCCCATGAGAAGCTCGTGCAATGTGCCTAGGTCTCCCATGCCAATAGCAGATATTCTCTCCCATACGGCATTCTCCCATATGCCTCCTGCTACAACTAGGGTAGATAGGATAAGTATGCTCATCCTGATATCCACGGTTTCCTATCACTTGCCTCTGACCTCCGCCGTATCGGTCTCCTTTCCATGGGCCCTGAATAGCACCTACTTGAAACTCAGCAGGCGTGGGCCTCTTTCTCTGGCCTTTTGTCCCAGTACCCCTTTGCCTGCTCTCCTCTGCTACAATGGCCCTGTCCACCAATTCTAAAAAATCCTACACTTTTAAAATGGTCACCTATTCATAGATTTCTTACCTTAAGCCCCTCTCAAACTTCCTTGCCTTCTTAGCCTCATCTGGGACAATGTATGGGGCAAAACGTGACAGCTCAATAAAATTTGCCATGTATTGCTAGACCGTTAGATGCCTTTGCGTCAAATTTAAGAATTCCTCTACCTTAACTTCTCTAACAATGGCAAGGAAATATTGGTCGAAGAACACCTCCTTGAACCAGCTCCAGGTCATGGCTACTAGAACAGGTCTCTATTCCTCAAATAATCTCACAGTTGTCCACCACCTCTTGGCCTCACCCATCAACTTATATGTGGCATAAAGGACCCTCTAATCATCAGTGCAGTGCAGCACCATCAGTGTTTTCTCAATTTTCTTGCAACCAATTTTCGGAAACTACAGGGTCGGCTCCCCCGAAAAACTCTGGAGGATTCATGTTGGTGAACTGTTGGATCGTACAGCCCTAATCAGTTAGTGGGCAGCCTTATTCTTTGGTATTCTTGGCGATTTCTACAATAACTTGTTGTGCTACACTACGCAGCACTAAGTCAAAGTTACTACCACCTATACTGGAAGGCCCTGCATCACTACCACAACCGACATGTGCATTGCTATTTCCGGAGTCCATCCTGCAATAACACGAGAATAATTTGATAATCCTAACTTCATAATACAATTCTTACATTAATCTCACTAAAAATCATCACATATCTTCATACCATCACTCCACAAATTTAAGGCTTAATCTTACCATTCGAAAACAAAACCGACGATAGTTTATGTAATGACCCCAAAATTAGTGGAGTGATTTCAAAATAAATAAATAAATAAATATAATTAATTAATTAATAATTATTAGTTAAATAATATAATATAATATAATAATATATTAATAAAATATATTATTATATTATAATCTTAATATATATATATATATATGTATGTAAAGACAACTGAAACTTCTTTAAGTTTCAGGTGCCCCCCCCCCCAAAGATGAGAATTTTGAGATGAAATTACTCTCTCCTCATGTCTCGCCTCCACCTGTCTCTCTTTCTCTCTTCAATTTTTTCAGCCAAACAAGCGCCGATCGAAGATCGAAAAATACTGCTGGAATCCTATCTTCGCCACCAACATTTTTACCAGAGCAGATTTGTCGTAGGAGCGATGTAGATCTCCTAGGGTAAGGTAAATTCTCTTTTTTACCTCAATTTTTCTTAAATCATTAGACAAATTGACGATCGAACACCACCACGAAAATTTAGAGATGATTCTCTACAAGTCTAACAGAGCAGATTTCCCGTGGGGTCATCGTAGGCATAACCCCAAAATAAGGATAAGGGGGTTATTTAGAAATTAATTTTTATTTAATTAATGTAGATTTGTAAATGTTAAAATATTGGTCATTTTGAGGTTGAATTAAGTAAGTAGGGCTTTTGGAATACAGGGTTTGGGTGAGCGCCGCAGGTATAATTTTGGGGTCCTTGCTAGCATAGTTTCTAGAAACCAGGTAAGGGGAATAAATTATTACAATTATTTTGAGAACTGTAGATTTAGTTAATACGTAAAAATGAGTATATGATATTTTTCCTAAAATTATTATGATATGAATATCAGATAAAGTTGTGAGGCATATGATTTATAATGAATTGTGGCGTTTTGGTTTTTGAAATACTAGAGGTGATGAAAAGTGAAAAATATTAATGAGTATTTCTGAGAAATGTTAAAACACATGAAACGTGATATATGCTATTATGAGATGATAGAATGTGCATAGAAGATGATGCGAATATTTTTATTGAGATGAATTAAAATATACTGATATGAGAATTATTTTATTTAGAAACATTGAACTGAGGATATATATATATATATATATATATATATATACATATATATATTGAAGAGTATTTTCGGAAAAATGATGAAATATTCAGTATAGAAATGTTTTACTAGGAAATGTTGAATAATGTGAAATAAGATTTATATATATATATATATATATATATATATATATATATACACACACACATTATTATGGAATGAATTTTGAAATGTGAATATTAAAAATGGGAATATTGCACTGTAAATTCTGCAATACAAATATTGAAATGTGAACATTGCAAAGTGCGAAAGCTGCAATGGGATCATTAAATATTGGGAATTGTGAACATTGCAAAGTGCAAAAGCTGCAATGGGATCATTGAAATACGATTGATGAAATGTCAATACCGCATAATGATTGTGGGTATATGGTAATGATAACCCTAACGGATGGTTATGGAAACCCTAATGATAGGTTGTGATATTGAGCATGGTACCGTTTCTAGAGGTGTTAGTGCAACCACACGATCTCGTGGAGAGTGTGGTGTGGACAGTCAACTAAGCCATTAAGTAAAGGTGTTGTGCCCCCTAAGTCCGGATCAGGGCTATAGGCCGGCCAGTCGTATTACAAACACATGGATGGATTTCTATTTTGATCTAACAAGGTAGGCCAACCACAGTTAGATCCATCCTTCGGGCCGCACAACCCTATTCATGGGGGGAAGTATGATGTGGCAAAGAAATCCTCAAGGTAGCCATGAGTTACAAACGCAATGTTGGTACTGAATACCAAGGATACCCATGTGCTAGATAGTGAAATTGAAAAATGGATATGTGTGAGTTAATAACATAAATAATTAAAGCGAAGTAAAACTCTCCGCTTGAGGGCTTACTAAGTAAGATAAGTGCCCATAGGCATCAGATTTAGTCATACTTGACTGCATAACGTATTAGGGCAGAGGGAAGCTACTTGAATAGGCGGGTAATCTTCCTTATTCTCGAGAACTTTGTTGGTAAACTTGGGTTAAGTGTGAATGATTTTGAAAAATGGAATTAAAAGCTTATGAAAGCTTGTGTTTTATATCTAAAAGATTATGAGCGTATATCAATTATTTTCTCAAATAATATGATAATTTAAAATAGTATATTATGATTTGATGAAACTCATATTGTAACACACTGTAAATAATTTATTCCGTCTTACTGAAATGTATCTCACCCAAATATCTAAATATTTTAGGAAGTTGTGACAGAAAAGATGATAGAGCTCTGGGATAGTGGGGAGCTGGTACCCTGATATACAGGGTGAGTGCTTTGAACCAAGGATGTATGTGTTTCCATAGGATGTTTTGTTTTTGGGGAATGTGTTAAACATATATGTAGATATGGATGATTTAGTACTCTGGGTAATTGTATTCTAGATGGTATGTATATTATGTCTTCCGCTGTTAGGTTAATATAAATAAAATGTCTGTTTACCCAGTACCCAATGCCAGTCGATCGTGTAAGTGATATCAGAGTTGTTGACGTGGCTGATATGATGTTTGATGTGTATGATTTAATTATTATTTATGATATTATTTTAAAAAAAAAATGGTATGAAAATTGGGGCATCACAATTTGGTATCAAAGCCTAGATTGCTATGTTCTGCAGACTTTAGTAAACAGTGAAATATAATACCAGAGTATACAAATGGATTGTAAGGAGAATAAGAGATGGGTGGCGTGAGATATGAATTAGTTATTGTTAGAGGATGATATTGGGAATTTAGGGTTCTATCTTGCAGCCTGGGAGCAGGAATTTCGTGGCTGTTTCTGTGTCTTTCTTGGGGTGACGATTTCAAGAAAACCACGGATACTATCGTCGGTTCTTACTTCTGAGTGGTACGACTAAATCTTAAATTGGGATTGAGGATGCTATGATGAATGGTTATAGAAGAATGTTACATGAGTTATAATTTGATAAGTGTATTGGTTGCATGATAGTAATTGAGTTCTAAGACTACTTGTTCTCTTTTTAGGATAGACCCTAGGAATAACGACGTAAATAGTGAAAGTAGCGGTAACTAGAGGGCTTCCAGCATAGGTGGCAGTGACCTTGAATAGGTGTTGTGTAGTGTAGGCCAGCAAGTGTGTGGAACTATAGGGGACAAGACTATCCACCAGCTGACCCGGGCTGCACTGTCGAGCAATTTATCCACATGAATTCCCCAACTTTTACAGGGAGAGCCAATCAAATCATTGCAAAGAAATGGATCCAAGATATGGAAGATATATTAGTATGTCTCTGTTGTGCAAACGAGCAGAAAGTTCTGCATGCTATTTTGAAAATGATTGGGGAGGCCAAACGTTGATGGATGTCGGTAAAGCTACTTGAAAAACAAAGGCCAAAACCAACAACCTTGACATGGAACCATTTTAAGGAAATTTTCTGTGATCAATACATTCACACTTCAACCAGAGATGCCAAGGTGGAGGAGTTTATGAATCTGAACTAGAGGAAGAGATATTTGCCTCCAGAATTTTAGGTAGGTACCAGTTAGGGGACTTGGAGAAGACATGGTGGTAGTGTAGGCCAAAGCTAGGGAATGGGAGACCGAGTAGTACAGGGCAGACAAATGCCCCCTTCTTGCCCTATATGTTTCAGGACACACCCGGAGAGTGCCGAGCGAGGGAGGTTGTCTGTTATCAGTACCATCAGCCTAGACATATGGCGAGAAATTGCCAGGCACGGCCAACAATAGCGGCTGCTCTTTGATTATACCGAGGAGGTCGCTAGGAACCCCGAGGTAGACAGGAGAGGTATACCGCCCTAGCGTGAGTCCATGCGCTGACACAGGGAGATGCTAAGGTGGCAGAAGATGTCGTGATAGGTACTGTTTCAATTTTGTCATATAAGGTTGCTGCCTTGTTTAATTCAAGGGTGACTCATACTTTTATCGCCCAGGAATTCATTAAATTTTGTGGGATGCTAACTTAGCGATTAGATATTAGTTCGTCAGTGCCTACGCCGACTGGGGTAGTAGTGTTGTATAGGAAGGTACTGAGGGACTGTCTAGTGGGTATTCAAAGGAGGTATTTGTCAGCTAATATGGTGGTTTTAGAGATGCATGGGTTTGAGGTAATCTTGGGGATGGACTGGCTAGCTGCCCACTAAGCCAGCATTGACTTCTATCAGAAAGAGGTTGTGTTCAGATCTCTAAGAGAGTAGGAGTATAGATTTGTGGGGTCATGTGTGCGCACCCCACTATAGTTGTTATCCTCCATTCAGGCGAGGACGTTGTTGCTAGAGGGTTGTCAGGAATTTGTGGCCTATGTGAAGGAACTATCAGAAGGGGAGTTGAGGATTGAGGATATCCCAGTAATGAGGGGTTTTCCTAATGTATTTCCCGAAGGTTTGCAGGGACTACCTCCCGATCGTGAGGTAGAATTTGTTATTGATCTAGTTCCGGGGACAGCACCAATTTCTAAAGCGCCATATAGAATGGCACCAATAGCACTAAAAGAGTTGAAGGAACAGTTTCAGGAACTGTTGGATAAGGAGTAATTCGGCTAGCGTGTGGCCCTAGGGAGCGCTGGTATTGTTTGTGAGGAAGGAAGATGGGTCGATAAGAGTGTGCATCGACTACATATTTTCATATTTCCATAAGTCGGCCAAAATATTAGGGACAGTGTAATCTTAAAATTAAGATGCCCATAAGAATGTAAGATACTAAGTGGGCAACAACTAGACTCCTATATTTTGTGGAAATTCTTTATACCCTAGAAAGTGATGTTATTATCGTTACCTAAAAACAAACATGAGAACAAGATGTCATGGGCATCACATTGCCAAGTCTTTCAAAGGATCCTGTGAATCAAATAACACCTAATAGAATAATCTTGATCAACGTACCTAAAAGAAATATCATAATGATACTTGGATTTTAACAATCTGCTATCTAAAAGGAAAACCATGTATGCTAGGACTTGGAGTTTTATTTTTTGCTTTATCCGTGCAAATCCTACTTGGTAATGGGACATCAATTTAACCACTCAGGCATCGGCTCAATTGGGATTTAACTTGTATACAGCTTCATGTGAAATCTTATGTGGTTATCTATAGTTGATTATGGCTTTTGAAGCCATCTTCAGAATCTGATCCTTCCACGATTAGCAACTCTTTAGTACAAAAGAATATCATCCTTTCCTTCCTAGTTCATTCCACGCAAGACTTGTGCTACCAGATAATGTCCAATCACTGATCATAGTTGACTAAACAACTTCATCTATGTTGTATTTAATACCGAAAAATCAATACATTTGTCTAGTCACTGGAGCAAGATCAGGGTTGTCTTGAGTCAATATACCAAGACTTAGACTTGCCATAATCGCAATCCTTTTTTTTCATTGAGGATATTTTCCAACTATATTTTGATATTCAACGTTTGCCAACATAGGCTAGAAGTGGAATCTTAAAAATGTTGCAAGAAAAAAAAAATCTAGAAACCAATTTGGTAAGAAAATGATACTTTACCCTGATTTAAAGGTGTAAGCCTGTGCAATAGTTTGGCATTGAAAAGAAATTGGATTATAGAATTCCAAGGAATGTTTGGGAGTTCATATAATTTTTACTCAAACGAATTATAAAGTTGTGGTGAGAGTTTTGAAGTGCCTTTTATACAATTGATCTAACAGGTAAATGAGTACACATCCTGGTTTAAGATGTCCTAGCAAGTATGGTTCGTGATGAGCATGAATCACTATTGCACTTCTCTGTTTAAAGATGAGGCTAACCATTGATGGTTATCTATTGATCATTCACCTAATTGTTTGTTTTTAAAAGAAAGTAGTACTTAGAAATCCAAATGGAGTGATTGTTTCGTTCCAACTAACAAGCTCTTATATACTTACATATATAATTTTATATATATTTATATATATCCAAAATCCTTAAATTTCTTAATTTAATTAATTTTCTTAATATGTTACATTCTCCCCTCCTTAAAATAATTTCATCCTTGAAATTCGCTAATCAATTATAGAACAACAAATCAGTTTAATATTTAAATCCTCAATTAAAACATCAAATAGTCAGCTTATCCTCAAATCAACTTAACCTTCAAGTTTTAATTCTAAGTTTCATTCTCTCTGCTCAGAAACATCACCGTCAACGGATTTACCGTGATTTTCTGAAACTGGCTGGATTCAGAAACTCACAGAAGTCCATCAAGGAATTTCTACCTCTAAGCTACGAAACAAAACTCAAAATCTCCTATCAACATCTTAATCTACCCATTCCTATACTTATCCTTATTCGCACCTATATTCTAGTATTAATCAATCCTAAAGTCTGCAGAATCTATATCCTAATGCTCTGATACCATAATGTGATGCCCCCAACCCACCAAGTGGGACCCGGGTGCCACGTGTTCCAATCACCTGTATCTGATACCATAATTAACATGCACGCAGCGGAACATAAATAAATAACCTCAAATAAATACCAAAGTTCTATATAACAACCCAAAAAAGAATACTACAACATCCAAATATCCATATCCACAACCAGCATTCAAAATATTATCTCGTACAAATATATCTATACATATATCTGTATCTCACAATACCCCAAAAAGAAATCAACAAATACTATATCAGCCTAGGCCTTCAAACTCGATCTCCAAAAGAACTTGAAAAATTATTAATCCACTAGAGTGAGACACTTCTCAGTAAGGGTGGAATAAATTATAATAGTGTGTGACAACTGAGTTTTAATATTTATATTTCAAAATAAACTGCTTCTCATATAACATCAATAACAACTAAGAGAACGTATCATTAATAACATCACTGACATCTAATATCATACACACATCCAATATGCACAAGTACATAATTTTTTTGCAGGCGAAAGTCCCCAAGGATAGGGAAGATTACCTGCCCATACAAGTAGTTTCCCTCTGCTCTTGTACTAAAAACTACCTACCAGAGCACTCACCTTACTCAGTAAGCCCTCAGGTGAACTATTACCTCACCGCCAGTACACACATCTTTATTATTTTAAAGGCGAAGGTTTCCAAGGATCGAGATGTCTACCCACCCATACAAGTAGCATCCCTTTGCATTGATACCAAGAAACTACCTAGCAGAGCTCTCGCCTTTCTCAACAAGCCCCCAGTGGTATGTTTACCTCGCCACATGCACACACATGCATTCACAATATGCTATACCATTATTTTTATGTTATAATTAAATTCACATTCGCACGACACATTCACACAAGAATCATGCATCTCATACTTCTTCTTCCAAAGTCCTCAGTACGTGGCCCACACTGAGCAACTGCGTACATGTTAGTACATAGCCCACACAAGTACCTACATACTTCTTATCTACACGTGGCCTACACAGGTACCACTACCCACACAGGATACATAACATAGCCCACACAGACGCCATTATCCACACAGGATATAACGTGACCCACACAGACACCACTATTCACCAGTATCCAATCCCCATGACCTACCCGTCATACATCAGTAGAACAAGCTCCTCGACCTACCAATGTCCTACCCCATATAAATGACAATATGACAAGCTCCTCGACCTGCCAACGTCATATCATGATTTATATCTAGGCAATATAACAACCTCCTCATGCCAATGTTATATTGAGATGCATACGAATAACCACACTAGTTAGTTCACACAGACACATCAATGCATTTCCACACAGGAATCCAACATATCAATTTATTTCCCACACAATATCCCAACAGATCAATACATTTCCACACATGAGTCCAACATAACAATTCATTCATCATGTCATAATCATTCCAAACATCCCCACATGCAAACCCAAATACCATAGTATTTCATATTCAATTTATTAGGAAAAATTGTTCCTATGTCACATGAATTTAATATCATATGCAATTATCTCAAATATAAATCTTAAACAAAATCATCATTTTCCAGTACTTAGACGGTTCTAAAAATCATATAGATAAATAATAAATTTCATACGCTCGTAAATAACTTATTTACCCTAAAAAAAATACTGATATAATTTTATTCCCCCTTACCTAATTTCCTGAATCACGCCTACAAGGCTCCCAAAATTATACCCGCAGCGCTCACCCGAACCCTGATTCAATCAAATCAACCCCAATAAAATATTATTTTAACATTTCCTAATTTACAATAATTAAATGACAATTAATTTCTAAATAACCCATTTATCCTAGTTTTGGGACTATTCCTACAACGACCCAACGAGAAATCCGTTTTGCTAGATTTGTAGAGAATCATCCCTAGACTTTCGTGGTGGTGTTCGATCGTCAATTTAGCCTAAAATTTAAGAAAAAATGAGACAAGAATGAGAATTTGGCTTACCCCAGGAGATATGTCCACGTTACTCCTACGACAAATCCACTTTGGTAGATATGTCGGTAGCGGAGAATGGAGTCTAGTGGTATTTTCGGATTTTCAATTGGACGAGAATCTGCCGCGAAATCGTAGAAAGAAGAGGAGTGGAGAGCGTGAGCTGAGAGAGTTTGTTTTTTTTCTTCTTCTTCTTTCTTTCTCTTCTTTCTTCCTTCTGCCGCGTGAAGCTTTTTTTTTTATTTTTATTCTTTCCTTTCCTGTTCAAAACTTAACCATTAAGTTTCCTATTTTTTTCTTTCCTTTATCCATATTTTAAACTTTTATATATACTTATATATATATATATATACTTATGTATATAATTTTATATTATATATATATATTTATATATATCCAAAATCCTCAAATTTCTTAATTTAATTAATTTTCTTAATAATAATTAATTAATTAATAATAATATTTTTTTTAATTAATTTTTTTTTTTGGGTCGTTACAAATACTATGTTTTCATGGTTGCCTATGGGTTATGTTTAAAGTATAGGAGATTGTGTGGCAGGTGAATAGTATATATGTACTATGTTATAACCAAAATGATGAATATTTGTGAAATAGTGAATTGTTTGCGAAATATACTGAAACTGCTTTGGAAAATATAGGATGATGTTTACGGTCGTGAGGGCTAGGTATATGTTTAACGACTGTGAGCCAAGTATGATATAACAGCCGAGGGCCGGCAGTTACATGTCAAGTTTTATATGAAATGATTATGAAATATGGTTTTATTACTTAAATTACACGATATGCTTTAGGAACCCTGATGGACCATTTTGTTAGGAGCACGGTACTATTGTTAGGATTTATATATATGACCATGTGGGCCACACTGTACTGCGAGAGTGGTGTGGTGGTCTATGTCGATTAACCTCGGTAGAGGGTGTATAATACTTGGAAGGCCAGACTTTCAAGACACGGTAGGGCAATCGGGGCACGCAAGTACATTGCAGAAGCCTGCATAGTCGGAGTTATGACGCGGATGAATGTTAACTTTGTCTGGGTTGATCAGCCCAAGCTCAGTCCAGTCTTCGGGCAGCTTAACCCTGACCACGGAGGTTTATACATGATCTTAGTCCCAGGAGGTGTCTTTCATGCCTATTTGTACATTTATGTAAATGATGATGTTATGAAATGAATGAAGTGTTTAAGTTGGGAAAACAAAATGAGTATTTCCAACTGTATATATATGTATGATGTTAAGACAGCTATTTTTGATTATATGAAGAATGAATGTTTTCTGTAAGCACTAAAATTATGCTACCCACACACTGATATTAACTTGATCACCCTTACTGAGAAGTGTCTCACCCCAATATACAAATCATTTTTTGCAGGAAACTACAGGTGTCATGCTTAGCAGGATCAGGGGGTGAAAGTTAGATTAGTTCCTTTTTTAGAGTGTCTGTAAGAACTTTGGCATATGTAAGTTATGTTGTCAGGCTCAGGGCTTCTATTATGGTCATATGGACCGAACTAGTTGTCCAGTTTTGGTCGGATTGTAATATGGATGCATGAAAACCTTTATGTATGAACAAGTTTAGAACTCCGGTAATGTATGTATAGAGAATGTATCATTACTTCCGCTGCATTATTGTTAAATGATTATGCTATCAAGTATGCAAGCGTCACTTTAGTAGCACCCCAGGCTCACGTGACGGGTTAGGGTAAGACATGACATCAGCTAGCTATCCATCCGGGGTGCTATTCTAATATTGTACAGTTATATAAGATGATTTTCATGTATAGATATCTAGTATTTCTTATTATGATATGACAAATCATGTTTTACTCAGTTTTGCTACAGACAGATTTTACCAAATATGCTTATTATACTGTTTATATATATAACACGAAAGTACTCATGATGCCACACACTGATGTTAGTTTATTTCCCTTACTGAGAGGTGTCTCACCCCAGCATTTCAAACATTTCAAGAAATCCAGGTAAAGGAGCCATTCTGTTAGGAACTTTAGAGATCGGTGCCATCCCGAAAAGTAGATCAATATGAAAATCTACCGCGCAATCAGGAGGCAAACCAGGTAATTTGTCTGGAAAAACATTTGAAAACTTATTTACCACTGGCGTCTTAACAAACTTCAATTTATTTCCTAACATCTCTGTTATAAAAGCCATAATCCCCTGACAACTATCTAGGAGTAGCCTTCTCGCTTGCATAGCTGACACTAACTAAGGTGAAGAACACACCTGCCATCCTACAAACCTAAATTCTTACTTGCTTAGTGGTTTAAAAATTACTTCTTTCAAATGACAGTCAATATTAGCATAGTTAGTTACCAGCTAATCCATATCCAGTATTACATCAAACCCACGCATGTCAAGTACAATTAGATCGGCAGGTAGCACTCTCCCCTAAATCTCTACGGGATAGCCTCTGAGCATCCTATGACACTTTATCACTGAACCAGCTGGTGAAGCTACTGGCATTACTACATCTAATACCTGGGTCTCACCTCTAGATAATTTAATGAAATTCGTAGACACAAAGGAATGAGTAGCACTTGAATCAAATAACACAATAACATGACATGACAAAACAGTAAGGGTACCTGTCACGATATCTGTGACCGTCTCAGCATCTCTTAGCGTCAGAGCATAAACCCTTGCTGGGGACACATTCCTCTATTGCCCTCAATGAGGCGCTTGGTAACCTCCCCTGAACTGCCTTGGAGCAGGAGTAGTACTAATAGGTGTAGGAAAATGCCGTGCCAGATGTCCTGATCCTCCACAATGATAACATACACCTCTCCTGGCTCGGCACTCCCCCTGATGTCTCTTTCCACATATCTGACATACATGGTTGGTCTGAGCACCCTGAACCTCACAAGGTCTCGTCATTTGCCTCTGACCTCCCCTATAACGATCTGCTCTCAATAAGCCCCAGCTAGAACCTGCTTGAAAACCTTGAGGTGTGGGCCTCTTTCTCTGACTCTGAGCTGCGATGCCTCTTTGCATGCTACTCTCAATAACCGAAACTCTATCCACAACCTCAGTGAATGTCTAAGCCTGAAAATCGATAACCTGCTCAAATACATTCTGTCTCTAACCTTCTTCAAACTTTTTCACCTTTTTCTCTTCGTTTGGTGCCAAATGTGGGGCAAACCGAGACAACTCAATAAATTGAGTTGCGTACTGTGATATTGTCATTTGCCCCTGAGCTAAGCGCATGAACTCTGCTACATTTGCACTTAGAATGATAGCAGGGAAATATCGCTTGAAGAACAGCTCCTTGAATCGACTCCACATCACTGGCACTGGATCCAACCTCTGCTCCTCAATCAATCGCATTGATCTCCACCAACGTTTTGCCTATCTTGTTAATTTAAACGTCGCAAATACTACCTTCTGTTCGTCCGTACATGGAAGCACTGCCAACGTCTCCTCAATGTCTTAAACCCAGTTTTCAGCCACAATCGGGTCAGCTCCTCCAGCAAAATATGGAGGCTTCATCCGCGTAAACTGCTCGATCGTACAGCTACACTCCCTTGAGCTCCTAGCCATCTCAACCATCACCTGTTGGGTGATGTTGCACAATACTACCTCAGTATCTCCACCTCCCATACTGGAAGGTCCCACTCCATCACCCCCAGCATTCGTACTACTACTTCCTGGGTCCATCCTGAAAAGTCAAAGAACACAATTTAAGGACCCTACCTCCCGTACAAATCTAATTTATTTCATTCAACTAAAATCTCATATTTACTACAAACTATCCTCCCTTATCTAAATTCAAAATCCAATCCTGTAACCTAGACACATGAGCCGACAATAGTTTACTATGACTTTCCTAAAATCATCACCCTAGGAAAGACCAAGGCCACAAAACAAGACCTCAAATCCTTTCCTATACTTTGGTATTGCTTCCGTAGCACTCTAAAGTTTACAGAACCTACCAACCTAGGCTTTGATACCAAACTATAACTACCTGCCTAATTTACCATATATATTTTATTTTTTTATTAACATATAGTATAATAAGCCTGATATCACATTCAACTGAATAGCACAATCAAACTGGACTCATGGGTACCAGGGATATACCCAAAATACAACTCTGATACCTAAGTAACAAGAAACGTAATCATATACATATCATCCAACCAATCACAATACCAGAGTTACACTAAACTTGTTATATATACAATCATCCATCAAAAGGCCAAAAGTACCCTAGGGTCTCTACCCAAAAATAAACCTGACCCTAACTCTACAATTCACCCTTCAGACAGGGTAGCCCCATCGATCTCTACTGTCGCGGAGCTTTATCCGCTCCTCTACCTAGATTTTCTGAAATGTTTATATAACTGGAGTGAGACACCTCTCAGTAAGGGAAATAAACAAATATTAGTGTATGGTGACACGAGCATTACCGTGTTATACATATAAATAGTATAATAAGCATATTTTGTAAAGACTATCTGTAACAGAACTGAGTAAAACATGATTATCATATCATATAAAGCATACTAGATTACTATACATGAAAATTATCTTATATAATTGTACAATACTGAAATAAAACACAAGATGGATAGCTAGCTGATGTCATGTCTTACCCACATATGACTAGGTTATGCAACTTGAAGGCGGGACCTAGCAATGGCTGGCCGACCATGTTAGATCAAACATAAGTTTGTAAGTACAATGGGTCTACCCCTACCTGGTCCCGGACTATTAAGGGGACTATTCCACTCTACACTGAAGCCACATCAACTGCCATCTCCCACACTACTGGTCGTGTGGTAGCACTATCATAATTTTGAATATATAGCTACGATACCATGCTCCTAAAACTGAACTAAACCATACCATCTGAGTTCTGATATCATATAATAAATTTCATATACTAAACATAGCTGTTTCGTATTTCATAATAACATCTGTCATGTTAATATTTCATAAATTTTGTCTTATCATACATGATTATGACACCTACGCCAACATGAATCTCGACATCTGCGCCGGCATAATATAACATGAGTCACAACATTTGCGCCGACATAAAATAACATGAATTACGGCTTCTGCGCCGGCATATCATAATATACTGAACATAATTTCTGTACTGTTTAATATTACAATCATAAAATCATGGTTCTTGTATTGCTTATAATTGCTTTGAAAACTATCATAACAAACTTGATCTGGGAAAACATATTATTCTGATATACATATTTACATAGAAATTTAAACTCATGCCACACAGAAATAGGTAATCTCCTGAATGTAAAATCTGTTCCAAAATCATAATTTCTGATAAATCATGTTTAAATCGTATCCGTGTTCATAACTGTATTTCCCAAACATAATTATATATTATACGTATTTTCTTGAAATTTAATGCTATAAAATAATAATTAATTTCATGAAAAATTATGACTTAGTTTATCCCCTTACCTAGCTTACTAAGAAGCCCACAAAACACTCAATCCTACACCTGCAGTGTTCCCAGCACAATATCCTGAAATTAACATTTCTCCAACAAAAATTCAGTATTATCCTTCCTAACATATTCTCCTCAGTACAGAAATACCAAATACCCAATAAAACTGAAATTAACTAACTTACCCAAATTTTGGGATGGTTCCCAAGTTAGCCTAACCAATGATCCACTCCTACAGAAATGAAGAGAAACTTCACAGGAGTAGCGTGGCGGCTTTGAATCGTCGATCCGACGAAGAATCGGGCCAGAAAGTTAGAAAGAAGGTGAGAAGGGTGGAGTTAGAGAGAGAGAGAGAGAGAGAGAGAGAGAGGAAATTTTGCATGCCATTTCTCGCTTCAAATCCGGGTTTGACATATTTATAAAGTGTAGACTCGTTGACGAGCCATGTCATCTCGTCGACGAGTGCGAGAAGGAGGTTTGTCAATGAGCACTTATTCCTCGTTGACGAATTTTAGGCCCGGAAACACCTCTCTCGGTAATCCCTCGTCGACGGGACACATGTCCCCGTCGACGTTCCTTAGCAATCTCCTAGTCGACGAACAATCTGGCCTCGTCGATGAGGCTTGCTGAACTCCCTTAGAAAACTTATTTTCTCCCCTCTCTTTTAATACTTAGTTCGGTAAAATTCTTTAGGCCTTTATAGAACAAGTTCACGAGCAATTACTAAGCTAAGTTATCGAGATGTTCATAAACAATTTGATATTTTTGGTAACCTCTTAGTTTGAGAGATGAAAGACTTTGAGATTTTGTTAGGCAAAAAGGTGAAAAGAGGTTCTTACTAATACTGCCTTAATGTTTTTTTTTTTTTTTTTTGTTTTTTTTTGTTTTGTTTTTTTTTTGCTTTTATCAAGTTAGCCTATTGGACTTAGACATTGACCCTATCACTAGATTTAGGTTATGAAGTTTGAGCTAAATAAGCGCACAATCAAAACAACCTCTACTTTTTAGCCCACTATAGTCCGTCAACCCCAATTCTATTGTATTAATCAAGCCTATAAATGAGTTTAACCCAAGCCTATTAAAAGAGTTTAAATCTATAATTGAGTTGTTCACAAGTTGAAATGACCTGAGCCCATCCATACTTAGGTTTGACTTATTCATTAAATGAGTTGTATATTACGCTTGGAAATCACACATTTATATACTAAACAAGTTTGAAGGAGTTATTACCAAGTTGAGCTCCTGAAACTTCCCAGGTTTGATTATTTGTAGCTCTAAATGGTTAAAAAATAGTTTCATGTTACTTCTAAAAAATTTATTTGTTTTTGTTCTTATATAGAATTTTGTTAAAAAAAAAAGTTTATCTTATGTTTTGGAGAGATTTTAATTTTGGATTTGTATGAATTTGAATAAAATGTAACATAAAATTATATTAAATATTGTCTAAATCAATTCAAATCTAAGTTTAAAACTCAAAATCTATATTTCCAAACGTAGTGTTATAATAAAAACTT
This sequence comes from Malania oleifera, assembly GCF_029873635.1. NCBI lineage: Eukaryota > Viridiplantae > Streptophyta > Magnoliopsida > Santalales > Ximeniaceae > Malania > Malania oleifera. The sequence continues at coordinate 81,259,322 of NC_080417.1, read as the reverse complement.
CAATTTGGTTTTATGCCTGAGAGATTTACCACAAAAGTTATTTATCTTTTAAGAAGATTAATGGAAAAGTTTAGGGAAAAGAAGAATGACTTGCATATGATATTTATTGACCTTAAGAAAGCATATGATAGGATACTTAGGGAAGTTCTATGGTGGGTTTTAGGAAAAAAAGGTGTATGTTGTAGGTATATATACCGATGTCATTAAGGATATGTACGATGGAGTAATGACTAGTGTAAGGACTATAAATGAAGAAACTAGAGAATTTCCAATTACCATAGGTGTACATCAATGATTTGCTTTGAGTCTTTATTTTTTTGCTTTAGTGATGGACCAATTGACTAAGAGTATTCAAAAGGAGGTTTCATGGTATATGTTGTTTGCAGATGATATTGTATTAATTGACAAAACTAGGGACAGAGTAGAGGTTGAGTTAGAATTATGGAGAGAAACTTTGGAATCTATAGGCTTTAGGATAAGTAAAAATAAAACAGAATATATGAAATGTAATTTTAGTAATAATAGGAGGAATATTGGAGATAAAGTTAAACTTGATGATGAAGAAATAAATAGCACTTGTAGATTTCAATACCTTTGATCTATTATGCAAGCTGAAAGAGAAATTGAAAATGATGTAATGCATAGAGTTAAAGCAAGTTGGTTAAAATGGAGAAGTGCTTCAAGTGTGCTATGGGATCATATAATACCATTAAAATTGAAAAAGAAGTTTTATAAGATAGTTATAAGACCAGCTATGTTATATGGATCGGAATGTTGGGCAATGAAGAAACATAATATCCAAAATGTAAAAGTTACCGAGATGAGAATGCTTAGATAGATGAGTGGTATAACATTGAAAGATAAATTAAGGAATTGACATTTTCGTGGTAAGTTGGGTGTAGCTCCTATAGAAGATAAGATAAGGGAGAGACGACTCAAATGGTATGGACACTTGCAACGTAGGCTTTATAGTGCACCTGTGAGGAAAAATGACTTAATTACTGTGGGGGAAAGTAGAAGGGATAGGGATAGACCTAAAATAACTTGAGAGGAGATAGTGAGTATGAATTTAATATCCTTGAATTTATTAAAAGAAATGGTTCATGATTGTATAAATTTATGAAAAAATGATTCATATAACCGACCTTATTTAGTGGGATTAGTGTTTGGTTTTATTGTTGTTGTTGTTGTTGTAGTGTTATAATAAAAACTTATTTAAATGTTTGAGTAATATTTTTTGCTTGGATACTTATTTTAAATACTTTTTTTACAATAATTATTTATTTTAAGGTAGATCGGCTAGGTCGATGCGCATGAGGCATTTATGGCAATCGCCTCCGACACTCATTTCCGGAGTCCTGGGGATGCTATGACATTCACTTTCACGATCTTGGCAGTGGCTTAGTTTGCTCTCCCTCTCTCTCTCTCTCTCTCTCTCTCTCTCTCTCTCACGCGGGCGCTAACACACATACACACACACACACACACACAAATGCGCCTCCATGGCGAAGAATTACGTGAGAGAGAATGTGCCGCTCTCGAGGTTCGGAGTGTTGGTGGCTCAGTTGGAGTCCATTGTGGCCTCAGCTGCTCAACAGCCGCCGGACGCTATTCTCTGCTTCGATCTCCTCTCGGATCTCCTGTCTGCCATTGATGAAGAACCCAAGGTCACTTCCTCTTCTCACTCTCAGCATTATTTAGATCCTTATTTAAAACTTTGTTGCAGTTAATATTTGATTATCTTTGTGATCGCTGTTTCTGAAAGTAGAAGTGTACTGTCCTGAGCTTTAAACGTGGTTGGTTAGGATTAATAGATTTTCGATGATTGTATGGCAGTTGATTCTTTCTTTAGTTTGTTTCCTGCGGGACTTCATTCAAACATCTTGATCAAAGCATTCTCTAATTTCAGGAATTTATTAAACTTAGGATGCTTGTCTTTCTGGTTTTGATGGACTTGAATCATTTTATTATGGCTACAATATATATTTTCAACTCTTGGATTTTGCTTTGAAAAAGGTTGCTTCTACATATGATCTATAATTGTTTAATTCCACGAATGTACAAGGGTTTGAACGTGTTTAATTCAATGAAAGTAATGATTATTTGGCAGTTTAGTATCACTATTGCATTGGTTGCCTTGACATTTAATTTGAAATTATTAATTTGAGGATTTTATCTTTCTGGAAAGGAATCACATGCGATTTTGGATTTGCTTGATTTTAGGAATCTATATTGTTGTGGCAAAGGAAATGTGAAGAAGCACTTTATTCTCTGCTTATTCTTGGTGCACGCCGGCCTGTGCGTCATTTGGCAGCGAGAGCCATGGCAAAGATAATCTCCAAGGGAGATGGCATTTCAATATACTCAAGAGCAAGTAGCCTTCAAGGTTTTCTATCTGATGGAAAGCGAAGCGAGCCTCAAAGAGTTGCTGGTTTGTTAATGTCATCAAACTTTTTAGTTAGATAAATGAATGATAAATATAATTTTATTTCCTGAATATTGTTTTGAGTACACATGGTGTCACAAAAATTCTTGTGCTGCCTATGCTATGTATTTGAATATGCTTTCCATAATGAACTGAAAGCAGGATATCATTACACCAAAAATAGAGCCCTACTCTGCAGTAAATCTTTTTCCATCACCCTTAAAATCTAGAGTGACAAGGTCGAACCAAATACCTCACATAACAACAAAAGTAGCACAACTCCAAAGAAATTTTCCTCCTTACTTTGAAGGAAAAAACCTTTGAAAGAAGAAGGGCACGCCCCCATACTCTCTAGAAAGCCTGCTTCCAGTGCCCTTAGAAACAGGAATAAATGAGCACTTGATGTAGGAGACTTTGATAGCTTAAGCTTTTAGGTAAAGTGATAATCTAATGGGGGTAATGGGCTGATGCATAGACCTAATTGAACCAAAGCCAGCTCCGAGTCTCTGACAACACTTGATGCAGGACCCACATCCAACAACTTGATTTTCAGTCTAAACTAAACTAATACATAGGGGCCTTTTTATAGGCTTGCAATGCTTTGAAGATGTTAGACGAACACTGTATCTAAAAGCTTAAGCTATTAGGTTGTTAGCTAACAATGTATATCAAGTTTTAACACTCCTTTGCACGTGCAGCCCAATAGAATGTGGAGAGACAAACAAATGATGAATAACACTCATCGCAGGGAATAAAATGGTTTTTAAACTTTACACAACAAACATCGGCAACAAGACTAGAACCCACAACCTTCTCGTAACCAGGGATGTTCATGGTTTAGATATTCGAACCGAAGTTCTATCATACCTAAAATTTCAATTTGGTGTTTTTGTGAACCAAAATTCTCACATCATTATGTATATTTTAAAAATTAGATCATTCTTTTGGGTTTTGTTTTATTGTGTGCAATCACACTTTTTTTTTTTTTTTATATAAATCAATCACCCCAAAAGAAATTTTCATACTATTTTTTTACTTTAGTATATATTATATATTGTTATATAATATAAATGATATGTATTATAAATAAATGCTTATATTGGTTTGGTTTAGGTAACCATCGGTTTATGAACATTAAAAATCAAATCATATTGAAAACCAAAAACCATAAAAAAGGATGAATTGAAATCGAACTGTGTAAATTGGTTAACCGATTAGTTTAGGTTGGATTTTTGGGTTGGTTCAGTTTTCAAATATTTAAAAAAAAACACTACTCGTAACGTAGCTTTGAAACCACTTATTAGAATCTAGGAATGTTCATGTGGGCTTGATGTACAGGGTGAGCACCAACTTGACCCAAAGCTTAAGCTGATAGGTCATGGGCCCACTCATCCTCTAGTTAATTTTTTCCCTCTCACTTGAGTGTCTTTGTAATTCCCTCAAGTGGGTTGACCCAATTTGGGTCTTATTAACACACTTGGTCCTACAAGTGTTAGCACATTAGGAGAATTTGCTTTTACACCTCGATTTTTATGATTTTGTTCCGCCAAAGTTATGAACCATTAGCTTTGATACATGGTATTAGAGTTCGGTTCTAGACTTCCTTCTTGTTGCCCACGTTTATTTTTTGGTGTTTAAAAACTATTATATTCCTAGTAATGGGTGTTATTTATCGTTCGTTTTTATCTCCACATGCTATCTGCATGTGTGCAATGGTGTTAAATCTTGATTTACATTGTTGACCCACAACCTACATAAGCTTTTTAGGTAAAGTGGTAATCCAACATCTTCCTAGCATTGTAAGCCTATTAAAGGGCTCCTATGTATCATTTTTTTTTTATTTAGATTGAAAATTAGATTTAAGTTTTTGGACGTTGGTCTTGCATCAAGTCGTGTAAGAGACTTAGAGCTGAATTTGGTTCGGTTAGGTATGTGGATCAGCTAACTTATCATGTTAGCAGCTAGGTCCATTCTTTAAATCATGATCTGAAAGTTTATTGGTGGGCCTATTAGCAGCCAAGACGATTTTTCTTGTTCAAAGGCAGAAAATTCTCCATGTTTATGTAGCAAGTTTGGTGCCTAATTTGAATGGGAAGCTCTATTGTTTCTCCTTTGTAGGGATCAAGTGATATTCCCATTGGAAATAGTGAATATCAGCTGGTGAAATGTGATATGGAGCACTTGTTTACTATGCAAAAAAAGCAGAAAATATTTATGATTTGGCTATTTCTTATTCAATTGTGATAGATCTTTTTTGGGAAGTTTCTTTTCAAAATCAGAATGTTGAAATGTTAGGACCGGACATCAAGCAAATTGTCGAGGGTTTCAACGCTGATAGATCAAGCATACATTCTGATATTAATGCTCTTGTTGTGGAGTTGTCCAATAATTTTTGTAATGAAGTGGTTGAGAAATCTTAGTTGGAACAGGAGTGGCAATTAGATGGAGGTCAGAACAAGGAAAGCTTTGGCAATGGGTTGTGCAAGAGTTGGTGGGTTTTTCTAAGGAAAGCAAGGATGAAAAAGAATGTAAAAAGGCAATGGATATGAAGGTGTACAAGCATTGATTAGTGATGAAGGATGGGAAAGGTATGAAAGGTATGAAAGGTTTGCTTATTAACAATTGTGTGAATTGTGAACTCAAATATGTGGGGAGGAAAATTTCTAAAATAGATGATGCTGGAAAGTTTTATGTTGAGGAATTCCAGAATGTTCTAAGTTTGACTTAGATAGAGGTGGAAATCATTTTTTAGAGAGAAAAAAAGAATTGGGGGTATATTTCGGATGGGCAGTCAGTATGATAGTGATTTTGCATGTGATGGTGGTCTATTGTTGGATGAGATTCGCGAAAAGTTGGATTATACTTTTGAATTTTTTGACACTTTTCGACATATTTCTTATGTGCTCCCTTATTCACTTTAAAGTTTGGAGAAGACGTGGCCCATACCCATTAACCCACCTATATCTAGCACAAATAAATGCATTAGGGTACACCCATGTAATTATATGAGTCATAAATGGGCAACCTATTTAGACTCAAACATTAGATAGGTGAAAATGGTTGTACCCACTTAACCTATCAACGCATTTAAATTTTGAACCTAGTTAACTGTAATAGTAAATTTGTAGTCTGCGTAATGCAACATACTCAAAACTATTCTATGATTACGTGATTAATATTATAATTTGGATATCTATATGCATAAAGTAATTATGGATAGTTTGGTTCGAGTATTTATGTAATTTCTTAATTTTTTATGAATGTAATCAATTTGATTCAATTGTCCAAATCAATTAATATGCATGCATGTACATAATTACATAATTAGTTCGGTTTCAACATATTCGTAATTATGTAGGTACGTAATTATAGTATTGGCTACACCAATTATTTCAAATTAAGCTACATAATTACGTAATTAATACTATTATTCTAAAATCTATGTACATGATTTTATAATTATGTAAAGTTTGGTTTAAATGCATACATAATTACACAATTATATATGTACATAATTGGATTGGTTTAGTTATTCAAGCAAATTAATATGCATGCATGTATGTAATTGCATAATTGGTTTGGCTTAGATATGTTAGTAATTATGTTGACATGTAATTATAGGGTTGACTACACCTGTTATTTGAAATTAAACTACATAATTATGTAATTAGCACTATTATTTGAACACCTATGTATATAATTTTGTAATTATGGACTTGCAATTGGTTGGTTTGATTATTCAAACCAATTAATATGCATGCATGTGTATACTTACATAATTGATTCATTTTAGATATGTCTGTAATTATAGAGATATGTAATCAAAGTATTGGCTGCACCTATCATTTGAAATTAAACTACATAATTATGTAATTAATTAATAAGATTATTCGAAAATCTATGTACATGATTTTGTAATTTTGGACAATGCAATTCAAATATGTATGTAATTACCCAATTATAAATTTACATGATTGGTTTGGTTCGGCTATTCCAAACCAATTAACATATGTGCATGTACATCATAAATGGGTAAATGGGTCATTAATGACCCAACCCATTTTGACTTGACCCATCTTGACCCTATCCATTTTGACACAACCCACCTTGACCCGTACCCATCCATTTAACATGTCTAGTTTGGAGGATGTTTCTATCTTCCGGGGGGGATTGAGTATGGAATTGGTTGTGACTAGTCAATGCAGGGATGGGTTATTACCTACTCCACTCGAGGAGATTAGTGGGTGGGATGTTGGTGCTTAAAAAATTTAGGGGACATGGGACTGGCGGAAATGAAGTTTGATTGGAAAGGGCTAAAAGAAAAGGGACTAAAAATTAGCGGGAACTAGCTAGATTATAGAACTCTATGAATTGCGAATGGAAGGACTTAAGGTGTGGTTTTCTCAATTAGGGTTGTTAGTTTTTGTTTTATTTTTATTTCCTTTTTGATTCTCTCTCTCTCTCTCTCTCGTTTTTTCTGCAATAAGAATTTCTTGTCCTTTTCTTTTTCTAAGGTGGAGGACTTTAGATTTGTTAGTCTTGTCTCTACTGTGTATTAGATTATCACTAGAGTCTTAGCTAATAGGTTGAGTGTGGTGCTCAATGATTCTATTTCTAGAGCCTAGAGCCCAAAATGCTTTTTTGGGGGGGGGGGGGGGGGCAAATAGTGTGTGGTATCCTGATGGCTAATGAGGTGGTGGAGTACATCTGTAGGAGTAAGAAGAGGGGGGGAGGGGGTTTGTTTTTAAAGTAGATTTCAAGGAAGCTTATGACAAAGTGGGTTGGAGTTTCCTGGATAAGGTCTTTGTGAAAAAGGGTTTTGGGGAGCGATGGCATAGGTGGATTAGGGACTGCCAGTCTAATGTGTGGTTTTCAATTATTGTTAAGGGTGAGCCTAAATCTTGGTTTATTGCTTTGAGAGGCATTAGACAAGAAGACTCGTTACCCCCATTTTTGTTCGTACTTGTAGCTGATGTCTTAAGTAGGATGGTGGATAGGGCGTTTGATAGAGGTTTGGTTAAAGGATTAGGTGTGGGGAGTGAGGGGGTGGTAGTCTTTCATCTTCAATTTCCTGATGATACCATTTTCTTTCTTGACAACCATAATCTTTTGTTTAGAAGAATTTTGGGTATTCTTAATGTTTTTGAGAGTGTTTCTGAGCTTAAGATTAATATGGGGAAAAGTGGTTTAGTAGCCCAAAATGTACTTGATGAGAGGATTAGAGTTTGGGCAACAAACGTGGGGTGTGGTTTATTGGAATGGCCCCTAACTCATTAGGGGTTCCACTGGGTGGGAATCCTAGAGGGGCAGATTTTTGGAATCCAATAGTGGAGAGAATTATGAAGAGATGAGACAATTGGAAACGAACCTGTTCCTCTTTTGGTAGTAGAATTATGCTTATCTTGGTCTGGCTCTCTCTAGCACCCCTTTGTATTTTTTATCTGTTTTTATATTTCCAATGGGAGTCACGAGCAAGCTTAAAAGAATTATGAGGGATTTTTTGTGGCCTGGTATGGGGGGTTGTGTAAGTTAAGGTGTTGTCCCAAGAGGGGGTGGGGGTGAATTGGGTGATTAAAAATTTAAGCTAACACTGAAATAATTTTTGCCAAAATTTAGACAAGTGTTCTAAGTATGCAAAGACTATCGATAATCACAATAAATATGTATGAATGCAAATGTGCTGAAATTAAAGAGTTAAGGGAAGAGAAAACAAAATCGAATTTTTACAAGGTTCGGCAATACTTGCGTACGTCCTTACCTTAAGAAAACCACTTGAGGACGATAGGTGGAGATGCGTCACTCCTTCACTAGGAAAAGATGCTTTTACAATCCCTCCTTCACTAGGCAAAGATGCCTTTACAATCCCTTAAGCGAAATACCCCTTTCGATTGGCACGATTCACTCCCGAACCGTCAATGTGAATGTGGAATCAAGATAAATTGGTTTACAATAAATGCTCCTAAAATTGAGCTGATAAGTAGTGAAAAATGGCACGCTAATGCACTCCCAAATGAATAAGAATGAAGCTCAAAGGAGTAACTAAAAGTTCTCTAAGATTTAGAGAGCAAAAGTGAAAATGAGCACTTGAATGATGGACTGAAAATGGAAAGTGCTTGAAAATGATTTTCACTAAAGATCAAATGCTTAGCTTCCTTGCTAAATGATACCAATAATAATACCCATACATAGAACAAGTTTTGAAGCCAAGTTTATAAGCAAAATTGAGTTCTAGCTGTTTTATGGCTGTTGGATGAGTTTAACAATTTAATATTTTGAAAAACTAGCCGTTTATAGCCATTGGGTTAATAATTCCCATAGGTTCGGTCGACCGATCTGGAGTTCAGTTGCCCGAACTGCTTGGAGTAGGACCAATGCACGACCAGTAGCAACTCGGCTGACTGAGTCCCTTGCTTCAAGCACCCGAACTGCTTGGAGCAGCAAAACGCTTAGTTTTTCATTCCAGAATTGATTTTAATACTTTGAAATAATTTTTGCACTTGTATAAAATGATTTTTCATGAAATTTAGAGTGCCTAGAGTCCAACTAAGGTCACATATGAGCTTCATCACATTATCAAGGGTAGTGTACTCACTTAGGTTCTATTTGCAATATGCATTAAAAAAAATTCTCCTAGTCTTCAAGCTTGATTTTTATAAGCTCCATTATTATAGCCAATTAAAATCATCTTGTAGGCTCCATGGCTTCCAATTTGCATCTGTTATTGTGCTTAAAACCTTAATTCCTATGAATGCACTTAATAGCACAATTAGATGCCTTAGTCTGTCATTATCAAAACGGGATGAAACCTTGATAGGCCAGCAGGTTGTGGGACCATTTAGTAAACTAGGCAAAGGTTAGTGAGTCTAAAAAGAGGGGGGTGGGGGTTGGGTCTTGGTAATTTGGTGTCTAAAGACACACCGCTCTTTTAGCTAAATGGTTGTGGCACTTTCCCTTGGAAAATAATTCCCTATGGCATAGAGTTATTTGTAGTAAGTTTGGGTTTGATGAGATTGGGTGGGATGCCATTGCTAGCTTGAGATGTTCTTTGGGGAATCCGTGGAGGTTTATTTCCCATATTTACTCTATTTTTACCGTTGGGTTATGATACTAGCTATTGATGGTATAAGTGTAACTAATAGAATTTTTTAATGGTGTTTGGACTAGGACAAATTGTATTCAGGATCCTTCCATTGCTTTTGAGTGTGTTTTGTCTAAAATATTTTCCATTCTTCAATTATGGAAATAATTTTACAGGTGCTGCACAATGCTTGGGAGAATTATATCACCTTTTTGGGAGAAGGATTACTTCTGGTTTACTGGAAACAACTATGATTGCAACAAAACTTATGAAGTTCCATGAGGTAGTTTCATAGAACTTGAAATCTTCTTTTATTTGTCTATGTTCGTACCGCACACATGATGATCTTTTCCGTTGTCAGTCGTACGGAAGAACTAAATGATAACGTATATTTTATGTGCAGTATAATCATTTTTGCAAAAAATTCGTGGAATTTATTGGTTCAAATTCAAGGGCAATAATAATTATCTGAAAGAGTTGAAAAAGTTTAATGAATGACCTATGTTTAAATATGTCATCTGGACCATAGTATCATAATTGATATCTGCCTTGATCGACTCTTTATCTATGGACCAAGTATGATTTCTTCCCCCTGGCATCAATGAAAGACTGCAGTTGCTTTTGTAGTGCAGTGATTGGTTAAAACGCCTCATGCTTGCTCTTTCCTTTGGAAAATTCTAATGAGCTGTGTTCATGTTGGCTGAGGGTGGAAATTAAGGATTTGGATTTTTGTATTCTGTGCTTCATATTGCTGAAAGTTATTTTTTAAAACTGATCATCAATAATGTGATGTCTTTTTTTTCCCCTCATTTTCCTTGCTTTTCATTTTGTTTGCTTTTTAACCTTTTTGGCATTTGACGACTAATGACTCTAGGAATTTGTAAGGCAAGAAGCTCTGCATATGCTTCAGAATGCTTTAGAAGGTTCCGGTGGCAGAGCTGCTTTTGCAGCATATAGTGAGGCATTCCGTCTTATCATGCGGTTTGGTGTTGGGGATAAATCATTTGTTGTTAGAATAGCTGCTGCAAGGTGTCTGAAGGCATTTTCTAATATCGGAGGTCCAGGTTTAGGAGTTGGAGAGCTAGACAATTCATCGTCTTGCTGTGTCAAGGTAGGTTGCTTCTTTATTCTTTCATGCGTAATGCTTATGGTAAATTATTCATTTATTCTAATAAATTCTTAATTTACTAGGCTCTTGAGGATCCTGTTTCTTCTGTTCGGGATGCCTTTGCTGAATCTTTGGGTGCCCTGATTGCTCTGGGAATGAATCCTGATGCGCAAGTTTGTACCTCTTAATTTTCTGTGGTAATGTTTTTTCCTGTTTTCCCTTTTGGTGCAGTCTTTTGATTCTAGTATTTCTTAACTAGGTGCAACCAATGGGAAAAGGTCATTTTAATGCTGCAAAGAAACTTGAAGGTGGTTTGCAGAGGCATTTAGCACAGCCTTTTGTGAAAGGTATGCATTTGCCACATCCTGAGGGGCTAGGCTAGTCATATTGCTTTTATGCTATTTTTTAAAAATTAGATTAGCTGGTTCAAACCTTTAACTTTGGCCATAGTGGTGGAGCCAATCTTAAGCAGGTGCTTTTTAATTGATGAACCGGTCTACTTCATGTCCCTTTTCCCCTTAAAACATGGGAGTGGCTTTAGATACCATCTTGTCTAACAGGGGTTGTCAAGCAATCTATCCAAGAATGAGGCTTGGAATTCAAGTCGTCAGAAGCTTTCCTTGGGAAAGGGCTTTGGGAATTGATAAGCAAGCAAGATCAACTTTGGAGAAAGATCATAGCTTCAAAATATTGTCTTGACTACAATGGTTGGACCGTTGGACTTCTTTAGAAGCTTGAGAACCCGTGTGGGAGTTTGGAAATACATTTGGAAAGGCTGGGAAGATTCTTTTTCATTTATATTGGGAAATGGGGAAAGTATTTTCTCTTGGCATGACATATGGTGTGGTCACTCTCTTAGCACAAGGTTTTTCCCACTATTTTTAGCTTGGCCCGCCATAAAGATGCATTTATATGCAGCCACCTTCAGCAAATTGCATGGACATCCCTCTTGTAAAGAATGTGCATGATAGGGAGATTGAAATTTGACAGCTTCATTGATTTCTTTGGCAGCTTGTAAAAAGTTTGTTTCAGAAACATCTCTAATGAACAAAACTGGATCATGGATTATGGTGACTGCTTGACAGTGAGCTCTACTACAGGAAACTCGTAGCTCGGCAGTAACCAGCAGAGATTTTCCCGTTGGAGCTAAGTTGAAAAACCCCTGCACAACGGAGGCTTTTTACCTTCATGGAAGGTAATTCCTTAGAAAAAATCCTCATGATTAGCACCCTGCAGACAGGGGACTGCCCCTGGTAAACAGGTGCTATTTGTGCAAGACAGAGATAATCGACCAATCAACCATATTCTTTTCCATTGCTATTGGACCAGACATCTCTGAGGTTTGGCCTTTGCACTGTTGAGGTAACAGTGGGCCACTCTCAGTGGAGAAAGAAATCTAGGTCTGGAAAGGCTCCAAGCAAAGAAAGAAAGACTCTGCTTTGACTTTTTTTCCCCATACTATTTTTATGTTGTATGGAGGGAAAGAAATAGAAGAGCCTCCAAAGGATAAGCTGTTTTGCTGAATACCTAGGAAACCCTGACACTTCTGGAAGTCCTGAAGTGTTGGCATGTTGGATACCAACACCTGCCGGACACTCCCTGACATGTGTTGGAAATCTATTAATTTATTTTTTTTCCTAGGACATGGCTGAGACACTTGTTGACACAGTCTGGCACCATGAGGATACTTTTGGAAACTTCTTGCACTGAAACACTGCGCTTCGTTGCCTCCTTTAATTCTATTAACAAAATCCAAAAAAAAAAAAGTGGAGAAGATGAGAGATGGAGACAATAGTTTTTTGACGTTGGAGTGGTTGGACTTTGGAGCTCCTGTGCCATTGCACCAGCCCTATAGAGCGCTGTTAAACCTCCCAGCCCCCAGAATTTCCCCTCTTGTAGCCATTGACAGTTTTTGTTCTTTGTTAATATGTTTTTTTCCCCTCCATTTCTTGATGAGCCATGCCGATTGCCCACCATCAACCATTGCCCTTGAGTTTTGTTGTTGTTGCTGTTGTTGTCAGACCAATACTCTATAATATGAATGTAGTTGACAACTAGGTAAGTGTAGCTTATAAAATGTGTAGTTGATAATTTTGCCTAATGGTGCTTATATTTCATTTTTAAATTAAAATTACCACAATAATTGTCATCCAAAAGGAAAAACATATCTAAATATATATTTTTATATTAATTAAAACATCCCTGCTGTGTTGTATCCTCATTTTTTCAAAATTCTGTATTGCTGTGTCATATCCATGTCTCATGTCAGTATTGATGAATACAATCAAAGACAAATGGACTAGGACTAATCCCTCATAATCCCTCTTATCATCCCCTCTTTAGCTTATGGGCTACCCCTCTTAGAATCCTAAAAAGAGATAAAAAAAAAATAATGGTATACAGGCTGCTCTAAATAAGAATAATTCTACCCCCCAAGAGTTGGTCCTGATGTTTCTCTTTCTCTTTGCCTTGTGGACTCCTTTCTCCTCTTGATGCGCTCAATGCCATGGCAGCTTTTGTGGTAGCTGATCCTCCTTTGATTGGCAATTAGACAAGATCGGTGGGTTTGCATTCATGGTCGAGAACAATATCTCTTATACTAGGTGGGTTAGGTTTTCCAGAGAGGCTGTGCTTTGGTTCGCTGATGCATATCGACTTTTGGTTGCATGCAAAGGGGGCATCAATCAGTTCGATTGGGTATCACGAAGCTTTGGATGTTGGTTAAATGGATGAAGGTAGGAAATTTATGGAGCTAGGGTTGGGATGGAAAGGGAAGAATTTTTCGGTCTTTATTCCTTAGGGTGGAAAAGGCGAAGGTTGGTGAAGCTTTATGAGTGCTTTTTTGCAAGATGATGTCCCTTCCTCACAAAAATCTTGTCCAAGAAATTCCAACTAACTATGTCGTAATATTTCTAAAAAAATCCAGTTTAAACATGAGCCCCTTCTTTTTTCTCCTCCAAATACTCTCTATTACCTCATTAGCAATCAAAATGGTAGCCACAATCTATCTACCCCAGTACCCCCCACGAATGCACTATGAGCCTTAGAAATCATTTTTCCCCCCTTGATAGCAAAATAAGATATCATTAATAGAAAGAGAATTTACAAGAGGAAGAATGAGAAATCTTCCAAGGAAAACTGAGACTCTCCAAGACTTCAAAAAAAAAAAAAAAAAAAAAAGGCCTAAGAAAAAAATCATCCAATTAACGTGTTCCTCCAATCTCCTTGTAGCTCCTGAAAATTTGCCTCTTTGAAAAATCCATACTTGACCCCAGTGTTTTGAAAGGCGTTTTTGAGGCTCGCCTTGGTGCGTTTTGGGACAAAAACGCCTCAAGGCATATGTGTAAAGGCGTAAATCCAACAAAGCGTTCGCCTCAGCCAAAAAACAACGCTTTTTTATGCCTCATAAGTAAGGCATGAAAAGTAAGGTGTAGTCCCAAGAAGAGGGGGGGGGTGAATTGGGTTTTAAAAGTTTCTTTTAACTCCTTTTATAGATTCTCAACTTATTGTAAGTTTAGTACTCAAACAAGGATGATTTGAATTACAATATCGCTAGAAATCAATATTCACTTTTAAAACTTTAAGAATGAGTAAATCAACTTGATCTTGCAGTAATGTCAATTAACACCCAACCAATAAAGTGATTTAATCAACACAAACCAATGATTCACAATGTAATGCTTTCAGATTTTGAATAATTCAATCCTCTCAACGAGATAACCAAAACAAGATTCGCACTAAAGAATGATTTCAGCAAAGCTTTCGAGATTCAGTGATTGAATAACTCAAAGTAGAGTTTGATAAAAGCCCTGTTTTAATGAAGTACAATTGAAAATTCCAACACTCTTCCAAAACTTAGATTTTAAATAAACTTTCAATTAATGAGTCTTGGGTGTTAATCAATCAACGTACGCCCTTATGGTTTCCGCAAAAAGTATTGATCAACCAACATACTCCCATTTGGTTTCCGCAATCCTAAAGTCAAATTAATTTTTGGTTTATTTAATATCCAATCCACACAATTTATAGATTTGAAATTAACAACCACGCAGTTATATATGTGCAGAAAATTAAAGAGGGTTTAGGGAAAGAGAGTGAGACCGAGTTTTTTACGAAGTTCGGTTTATACCCAGCCTACGTCCTCGCCTTAGGCAAGACCACCTAAGGATTCCACTATAGCATTCCTTTACGGGCAGAACAAACCATTACAATTTCTTCTTTAGGGTGGAGCCCCCTCTCCAAGTGATACCCCACGCTCTGTTACAACGATTCAACCAACCTTGAACCGTAAAAAATTACAAGAGAAACAAGAAACAATTTGGTGTACAATGACACTCTCAAAAGAGTAGATTAATACAATTGAAATCTATATGCTTCAATCAAAATCACAATATAGAAAGATGAAACTCAAGTATATATATCACCGGGGTTCTTTCTTAGGTTGAATAACTCAGTAAAAATGCAAAGACCCTTGAGCTTTTCTCAACAAAATCGCAGTAAGTAATTCAGCAAGAGTATAGGCAAGGTAGCTTTGAAGAGTGGAAAGAATTTGATTGATTTGCTGCTTGTAGGTTATTGGTGTATTTGACCCTTGGGTTTAATCATGTATTTATAGAGTTTAAAGAGTATTTTTCGTGTTGCCCAAGTTGGTTGGAGTATTCCCCTAGTTTAACAAAGTTTGGTGGCCAAGAAATCACTTTTGGAAAGTTTCCTAACTGTTAAAATTTGAATTTCGAAGGTTCAGGTGCCTGAACTCAAATGGTAAGTCGCTTGGACTTTAAATTTCAGCATATTTTTGATGGTAGTATAGGGTCAGGCGCCTGAAGTGGTTCTGTCTGCTGTTCAGTCATCTGAACAGACAAGATCAGCCGCCTGACAGCTTTGACCACCCTTCAGTATTTTGGTCATAACTTTTTCTACACAACTCCAAATTTGACGTTCTTGGTATCAACAAAAAGTTAAGAGAAAATCTCACAACTTTCATGTTGAATATGTTATAAGATAAGGAGTGGTTGATAGAGAAAAGTGCTCATCAATGCGGATATAGAAAAAATAACAGAATTTGGAAAATCATGCTTTGGTGCTTTTCATTCCAAAAATAATTTTAACCATTTTGAAATAACTTTTGACCTTATAAAAATATTCTCCAAGTATTTTAAAAGGTATCTAGGTCAAAGTAATTAACCTAAGAGTTTCATGAATCCATATTGAAATTGCTTGAAGTACTTACATAAAGATTTCTTAAGACTTTGACATTCTAAGCACTTAAGTCTTCATGCTTTTCCATCTCTTGAGTCTATCTTGACTTCCAACTTCAATTCACTTTAATGCTTCATCAAATCATCTATGAATCCATGCTTTAATAGTATAAGCTTTATGAGATCTTCTTTTTTTGGAGTATGAGCTTTCAATAATCCTTGTGTGCACTTGACCTTGTATTCACATACTTGAGTCCTGAAATATCATCACTTAACTAAATATGTTAAGTTCATTTGATTTGTTATCATCAAAACAAGATTTTAAGCTTTGTAAGGCCAATAAGGTGTATGCCTTTCGGTCTCCGGCGAAGCTTCTTCTCCACTGTTTTGTTGTTGAAGCCTGACGAAGCCTTCGCTCTCTCTTCGATGCCTGTACGAAGCTCAATGGAGCTTCTGCTCTCGCTTGAAGCCTTTGCTCTCTCTTTCGAAGACTCGAAGAAGCTCGGCGAAACCTCTGCTCTCTCTTTTTGAAGCCTAGACAAAGCTTGACGAAGCCGACGAAGCTCGGCGAACCCTTTGCTCTCTCTTTCGAAGCCTAGACGAAGCTCGATGAAGCCGACGAAGCTCGGCTACTCCCTCGACGAAGCTCGACAAAGCCTTTGCCTCTCTCTCTCTCTCTCTCAGCCTCTGCTCTCTCTCTCTCTCTCTCTCTCTCAGCATCTTCTCTCTCTCTTTTGAAGTCTCTATCTGACGTTTTTGAGTTTTTATTGTCTCTCAGGTTTTTGTTTCATATTTTAATTGTTTAAATTAAATTTGCACCTGCTGAAATGTTTGAAGCTAATTCAAGGGGCCAAAAAAAAAAGATTTTTCTTGAAAATACATATTTTCTCCATTATTCTAACATTTTTCTCATTTTAATATTATATATATAATTTTTTATTTATTAATTATTTTAAAATATACAGTCCCAAAAGGCTTACACCTCGCCTTGCGGAGGGTAAAATGCCTCGCCTTATGCCTTTGCCTTTTAAAACACCGCTTGACACACCACAAAACAACAACAACAACAACAACAACAACAAAACCAAGCCTTAGTCCCATTAGGTGGGGTTGGCTATATGAATCATTTTTCGCTAATTTATGCGATCATGGACCATTTCTTTTGATAGATTTAAGGATATTTAATCCATACTGTCTCCTCCCAAGTTATTTTAAGTCTACCCTTATTCCTTCTACTGCCCCCACAATAACTAAGTCACCCTCACAAGTGCACTATGTGGTCTACGTTGCAAGTGTCCATACCATATGAGTCATCCCTCCCTTATCTTATCTTTTATAGGAGCTACACCTAACTTACGACGAATACGTTCATTCCTTAATTTATCTTTCAATGTTATACCACTCATCCATCTATGTATTCTCATCTCGACAACTTTTACTTTTTGGATATTATGTTTCTTCATTGCCCAACATTCCGATCCATATAGCAGAGCTGGTCTTATAGCTGTTCTATAAAACTTCCCTTTCAATTTTAAGGGTATTCCACGATCACAGAGCACACTTGAAGAACTTCTCCATTTTACCCAACTTACTTTAACTCTATGCATTACATCATCTTCAATTTCTCCTTCAGCTTGCATAATAGATTCAAGATATCGAAATCTACAAGTGCTATTTATTTCTTCATCATCAAGTTTAACTTTGTCTCCAATATTCCTCCTATCATTACTAAAATTACATTTCATATATTTTGTCTTATTTCTACTTATCCTAAAGGCTCTAGATTCCAAAACTTCTCTCCATAATTCTAACTCAACCTCTACTCCATCCCTAGTTTCGTCAATTAATATAATATCATCTGCAAATGACATACACCATGGAACCTTCTTTTGAATGCTCTTAGTCAATTGGTCCATCACTAAAGCAAAAAGATAAGGACTCAAAGAAGATCCTTGATGTACACCTATGGTGATTGGAAATTCTCTAGTTTCTCCATCTATAGTCCTTACACTAGTCATTACTCCATCGTACATATCCTTAATGACATCGGTATACCTACTACATACACTCTTTTTTTTTCTAGAACCCACCATAGGACTTCCCTAGGTACCCTATCATATGCTCTCTTAAGGTCAATAAATATCATATGCAAGTCCCTTTTCTTTTCCCTAAACTTTTCCATTAATTTTCTTAAAAGATAAATAGCTTCTGTGGTAGATCTCCCAAGCATAAAGCCAAATTGATTTTCTGAGACCTTCATTTCGAACCTTAATCTTTGTTCAACTACCATTTCCCATTGTTTCATTGTATGACTCATGAGTTTAATTCCACGATAGTTATTACAATTTTGAATATCTCCTTTATTTTTGTATATAGGTATTAAAGTGCTTTTCCTCCATTCATCTGACATTTTCTTAGTTTTTACAATTATATTAAATAAATTACCGACAACATGTGGTGAGATAAACACTTGATGATAACACCCATTATAGGGAATACAATAATTTTTTATTTAAACACGGGCAACAAGGTTAAAACCCAGGACCTCCTGGCTTCTGGTAACCAACTCTAACACCATATTAGATTACCGCTTTGCCTAAAAACTTAAGATTTTATATGAAATGGTAATCTAATAGTATTAAAGCCTTAACATGTTTTTTTTTTTATTATATAAATTCTTACTCACTATCCCCTTGGCTAAACCTAGAATCATTTCCCTTGGTAGGGTCCTCCTTTTTCGCATAAAGCATTATAGGAAAGAATGGGTTGTGATATGAACCAACAAGCTTTGATTGCACAGGATGATCTGCACATGCCAAGCGGACCTGTCACAATGATTATAAGCGTTCCATTGCATATTTTAGTGTAAAGCTCAATGGGGTAGCATTGAACTACTCCACGTATGATAAAGAACTGTATGCCTTGGTGAGGACATTGGAGACGTGGCAACACTACTTGTGGCCTAAAGAATTCGTGATCCACTCTGATCATGAATCATTAAAGCATTTGAAGGGGCATGGTAAGCTAAATCGTCGCCACGCCAAATGGGTAGAGTTCATCGAAACCTTCCCATATGTCATTCAGTACAAGTAGGGGAAAGAGAATGTCGTGGCTGATGCGCTTTCTCGCAGGTATACCTTAATAACTACACTTAGCACTAAGCTATTGGGTTTCGAGTACATAAAGGATTTATATGCTAAAGATTCTGATTTTGCTTATGTGTACGAGGCATGTGATAAAGTTGTGTTTCGTAAATTCTATAGGAATGATGGATATTTGTTTAGGGAGAATAGACTTTGTGTGCCTAACTGTTTCTTAAGAGAATTGCTTGTGCGAGAGTGACAGAGTGGAGGTTTGATGGGACATTTTGGGGTATAAAAGACTTTAGATATTCTGCGTGAACACTTCTTTTGGCCACATATGCGTAGAGATGTAGAGAGAGTGTGTTCTAGATGCATTTCATGTAAACAAGCTAAGTCTAAGGTCTTACCTCATGGCCTTTATACTCCTTTGTTTGTACCTAGTGAACCTTGGGTAGACATTTCAAAGGATTTCATATTAGGTTTGCCTAGATCCAAAAGGGGTATGGACTCTATATTTGTGGTGGTTGATAGATTTTCTAAAATGGCACATTTTATTCCTTGCCATAAAACTTATGATGCCACAAATATAGCCAATTTATTTTTTAGGGACATTGTGCGATTGCATGGCATTCCTAGGACATCTGTGAGTGATAGGGATGTTAAATTCTTTAGCTACTTTTGGAAGGTTTTGTGGGGAAAGTTAGGAACTAAGCTATTGTTTTCTACTACTAGTCATCCTCAAACCGATGGTCAAACTGAAGTAGTTAATCGGACTTTAGCTACCTTATTGCGTGCGGTCATTCAAGGGAATTTAAAATCATGGGAAGAATGCATACCACTTGTTGAGTTTGCTTATAATAGAACTGTGCATGCTTCTACTAATTTTTCTCCATTTGAAATTATTTATGGTTTTAATCCTTGACTCCATTGGATTTGATGCTGCTACCTGTGAATGAGATAGCTAGCTTGGACGGACGACACAAGGCTGACTTGGTGAAGAGGATCCATGAACAAGCATGGCAGCACATCGAAAAGAAGAACCGACAATATTCATCTCAAGCTAATAAGGGGTGCAAGTTCGTTACTTTTGAACTGGGAGATTGGGTATGGGTGCATATGAGAAAAGAGAGGTTTCCTACTAAAAGGAAGACAAAGCTACACCCGAGGGGTGATGGACCTTTTCAAGTGCTAGAAAAGATCAACGACAATGCATACAAGTTGGATCTACCGGGTGAGTATAAGGTTAATGCAACTTTCAACGTTTCTAATTTATCCCCTTTTGATGTAGGTGATGATTTGAGGATGAATCCTTTTGAGGAGAGGGGGAATGATATGAACCAACAAGCTCCGATTGCACAGGATGATCTGCACATGCCAAGCGGAACCATCACAAGAGCTAGAGCCAAGAAGGTCAAGGAGGCTACGCAAGGACTAATTGAGAAGTTGCTTGAGCAAGAGTCAATGAGGGCCATGGACACTAAAGAAAGGACTTTCTTGAAGAGCAAAAGATGGTAAATTGTCTAAAGACGTGTGAAGCTGAAACCTTAGGCCAATAACGGCTGTTTGGGGAATTTTTATGGGCTAAATAGTGGGCCAATTGTGTCAATTAAGCATGGCATGTGACTTGCACATGTTTCATTAAATGACATGGCACATGACATGTGATTTGTACATGTTTCATTAAATGACATGACATGCTTAAGGTTATGTGGGGCTATTTTATTGGCCAGATTGATGTCATAGCCTATTTTTATTGGCCAAACTGTTGTCATGGGTTTCTTTTATGTTCTATAAGTAGCCAACTCTCCATTGTATTAGAAAGGAATATTTTTTTGGCCGAATACAATTTCGAGTGAGGTTTATTTCTCTTCAAGTTCTTCATTGAACTTTCACTAAACTTATCAAAGGTGCTACCTTTTTGGCGTTCATCCATTAATTTGATATTCTTGGTTTGTGCTTCACGTCAAGCAATAGGTCAAGGATCCACTACCATGTCGAATCATATTTTGGGTTTGGGGTTTTGATAAATCTGATTTGGGGTCTTCGGACGTTCATTCTTGGGGTTCCGCATCATTTGGTTTCAGAGCCTCCTTGACCTTCTTGGCTCTAGCTCTTGTGATGGGTCCGCTTGGCATGTGTAGATCATCCTATGCAAGCGGAGCTTGTTGGTTCATATTAGGTTGAAAAGGGAAGAATACCTCAAATTTTGAAGTATCGAATCCTCCAATAGCTTATTTGTCTCTTCATCATTTTCCCTCTTGATAGTAGAAGAAATATCGATTCCAACTCAAGAATAGGGGACAAAAACCCCTTTCAATCGACATGCACATTTGGTCTGAATGGTGCTTAAAAGTATTCTTAACTCCTTGCGTAGTGTTAGAGAACAACTAAGAATCCTCTTACTAGTTTGCTATTGACTTGGCAAAGCAGATTGGATCGGATAATCTGAGGTGGATTTGGCGAATTAGCGAGTGAGCAACTTACAATCAATATCTAATTCAATTAATTAGTGGTTTGGATTGGATGACCTGTGGTGATAAGCTGACCATCCAAGGTAGTTGGCGGATAATCTTTCATTCCTAATCATATATATATATGATTAATAATTGAAGTTATGTTTGAATTTATAGTTTGCTAAATTTTAAATCATTTATTAAATAAAACACAACTATTTTTTAAAGCTACAGTTGTACAATCATAAATTTAAGGCCTGTTTGGTATCGTTGTTGTTTTTTGTATTTTGTTTCTGTTTCTGCATAGTGAAGAAACGGGTTATAAAAATGTGTTTTCTGTTTTTTTGTTTATATTATCAGTTTTTTGTTTCCGTTGTTAGTTTTTTTTGCTATTTGCGAAGAAGCTGAAAACTGGATTTTATGGTTTTAAGTTGTTTTGACAACTTATTGCCAGAAATTTTAATATCCAAAAATAGTACTTTTGGATTGGATCATTCATTTTATACACTTTTGAATAAAAATAAAAATAAAAGATCCTTGAATTTAAATATAATTGAAATAAAAAATATAAATAAATTTCAAAAAATAATAATAAAGCTAATTACAAAATATTTTTACTATCTTTCAATTATCATGTCCAATAAAATTTTAGTTATAGAGTAAATTTTGAAAGTATAACAATTACAATTAAGTAAAATAATTTAATAAATGATTTTATGTAATATTTTTTTATGTGTATTTTTTTTGCAATTTTATTATTTTAAACATATTTTTATAATATTATTTGATTTAAAGATGAAAATGAGCATTTTTTAATTAAAATTTTAATTTATTTATTTTTGTAAATATTAACCAAACGGGTTGTTGGTTTTTGGTTTTAGTTTCTATTTCTAGTTTTTGGTTAACGTTTTTGTAATTTTTGACAGTTATAGAAATCGACCCCTTAAAGAAGCTTCTTTCCACCCCAATAGTTCCTCTACATTAGCTTCAAAATCACCCTTTGATAGCTGCACCAAGCAATCCTCTCCATCCTTTCATGGGCTTTAAAACTGACTTCTTCTTATCACCATTTTTGACATATGTATAGGCATGCTCATCATTGAGAACACTTTATCTTTTTGTCAAGGACAACCGAGTAGAATATGGCATGTTTCCATCGGTACTCTGTCACACCAAATGGATTCTCTATTAGATATTCTCATTGAAAATTGATCATGCATCTTGTTATCACGAATACTTCCTTCTCTTTATTGGACCAAAGAATGTGGTACTACTGCGGGTGTTCTATAACTTCAAGCTTCAAATTTTCCCCACTAATCCAGAGGGGTACCTACTTCACTTTTGGGGCTTGGATCACTCTTATTCAAGCTTGCCTTTCTTGTATACCTATTTATTATCTGTCACTATTCCGTGTTCCAGTGTTTGTGGCTTGTAGGTTAGGAAAGCTGATGAGAGATTTTTTGGTGGTTTGGGATTTTTGGGGATAGTAACTTGATTAGTTGGGATGTTGTGTAAGCCTGAGAGTAAGGGAGGATTGGGCTTTGTCAATTTGGTGTCTAAGAACCTTTATTTAGTGGGGAGGTGGATATGGTAGTTCCCTTTAGAGCACAATCCCTTTGGCGTAAAGTAATTTGTAGCAATATGGGGTTTATTTAAATGGATGAGGTGTGAGAGCTGATGAGTTCCTTGTGGAGGCCCTTGGAAAATTGTACCTAGGATTTCTTATCTTTCCCCTCTCTCCCCATCCCCACATGTGGCTCTATAGAGTATAGGGAGAACTTGGAAGGTTCGTAATTCTTGGAATTTTTGTTTCTCTAGAAATCCAATTGAAATGGATCTGATTCATTACTTGGAGAGGATCATTGTCATGATTTGGAGGAGGAGTCCAGGAAGCAATTGCTGCCGATTAGTCTTCCTGGTGGTTTTTGAAAACTGTCTTTAAGTTTGCCAGGCTTATAACCAGGAATTGTGTGTGAAGGATGTTCTGGGGAATGATGTTGATGCAAGGAAAAACTTACTAGTGTTGGGAAAAGGTCTGATAAGGCTGGAGTTAGCAAGCTGTATTCTTGTTGAATGATGCTGGAGGAAAGTTTTAAAATGATAAAATTGCTTGAAGCTTTAGCAAAGTAATTCTGATTTGGTAACATTGAAATCTCTGAGAAGTAATTGTGAGGGGCATTTGTGTATTGCGGAAACTCCAGTAGCTTGGCAGATTTAGTTTTCATTGATGACTGTATGCTACTAATGCTAGTACACATCTGTTGCTTACCTTTCTAGATCTCTCTTTGGGTGTTGGTGACTAGCATTCAGTGTTTTACTGATTTTGTTATTGCCATTGCAATGTTTTTTTGTGTTGTGTTTTTCTGTTCTGTTTTGCATGAACTTTTTTTTTTGTTTTATAAATCAGCTATGGTTCTCTGCTTTGTATTTTATTTATTCCTTTAATAGAATTTCTTTTCTTGTATTAAAAAACCTCTTGAGTTCTTTTCTTCCCCCTTTTCTAAAAAATTTCATTGTTCCTCTTGATTTCATTGAATGTGCTTCTCTGAGCCCAGCAGATCCTCACAAATTGTTTAAATTGCAGCCAGTGGAGTTCGGTCAAAAATCCTGCGAATTGGCCTAACCTTATCATGGGTATCTTTTCTACAGGTAGATGCTGACATTTCTTCCCTTTTACTCTCCCTGTAGATATGAAGCTTTAGTACAACCAGTTTTTGTTTGTACCGATATCGGAACTATCATTGGTTTCCTTTACAGTTTTGCAGTTCTTTACATAATTTTTTTTTTTTAGGGGTTTATACATCAATAATGTTCTTTGAAATTAGGGAATATTGTTATGGTTGCTGTTATTATTTTTCTGTTGGTTAGTGATAAGTTATTTTGCATGGCTTTCTTTTCATTTTCTGAGGTTTTAAACTGGCAACATTCTGTTTCATGGTATCCTTGGTATTTTTTTATTGCTCTGGCTTTAAATGCATTATCCTTGATGGAAGCATGCTTGGAGTAGCTAGTACCTATATCTGAGGAAACTCTTTGCCTTTTTTCCCCAATTGCATTGAAACTATTTTATATTTTCTCATCTGTGACTGCAATTTATAGTTCTTTCTCTCCGCTTTGTGATTTTAGCTGTAATGTTCTTGTTTTACTTTGAATGTATCATGCAGGCCATGCGTATGAAGTATTGTCATCCAGATGGTGAGCTTCAAAACCTTGCTCTGCAGGTTATGGACATGCTTCGCATGGATGCTTTTGTTGATGCCCAAGCACTGGTACTTTTTTGAACAAATCAAGAGCTTTAACTTCATTTTTTTCCTTTGGTGGGAAAATGATATATTCGATAATCAAATGTCCTGTTATGCATTATTTCATAGATGAAAGGGAAGGGCTTTTAAAAAAAAGAGAGAGAAGTAGAATGGGGGAGAAAAATAAAAAACAATACCAAATTGTTTACAGCATTAAATGCTGTTCAGCATAAATTATCTTACTTTTTGTCTGACGTTTGGTCTTTCATTGGGGAGTTTTGCTAAGTTGCTATGAAATTCAACTAGAGATGCATTCTTTCAGGAAACCTTACATATTGCCATTGGAGAATGCTTTACAAGTACTTTGTTGTTTTTTTAAGTTAGTTGACATACATAGTTTTATGCTCTGGACTTATCAGAGCATAAAATGGAGGTTCTTTGTATTTCTATGGAAAGCGTGAACTGAATTTTCCTCTGTTTTAGAAATTTGAATGAGAGGGAGACTATTGATCCTAGTTTGCTGCTTAGTGTTCTTAATTCAAATAAACTGTTATTGAGATTGAGACTTGAGGTCTAAAATGCACTTTCTCCTGATGTGTATGTCGTGCTTTGAAAATGGGAAGACCAGCTCAAATATATTTCTGCATTGTACTCTTTCTTTGGGGTTTTGAAAGTTGTTAGTTGGTTTCTTCCTCTTCTGAACCGTTTGTGCCTTCGTCCTTACAGGGGTTTGCATTGCTAAGGAGGTTAAGGTTCTTCTGTGATGTGTTCTTTCCTGTAGTAATATGGTGCATTTGGTTGGAGTGTAGCTAGGATTTTTAAGGGACTTGCTTCTTTGGCTGATATTTTATTGAGTTGGGTGGTCTTCCTTGCTTCTCTTAGGTGTTTAGACTTCAGAAGGGTTGTCTTTTGTTTTTGTTTTTGTTTTTTTTTTTTTTTTTCCAGTTATTTTGTGTGTTTAGTGGATATTTTTTTTACCCTCTGTGATTATACTATTCTTTTTTTTTCCCTTTTAATGCAATCCTTCATCTATCTAAAGAAAAATTTATTCTTTATGGGAGGGGAAAAAAAATGGCTGCTATGCTAAATAAAGCCTTTATGTAGGAGTTGAGATTTTTTAAATGTATAAATATATTGCCTGGCCATTTGGTGGTGAGAACTTGGCATATTTTCCAGATATGTTCTTTTGGCATGCTTGAACAAATTCTTCATTGCGGCTGATTTAAATGTGTTTGGCTTATCCCAAACCCTTTTTTTAACCATTTCTTTCAAGTGCTATATTGCCATTTTCTTGAGTTAATACAATGTTGATATTATCATAAAATTGAAAATGTGTTTTTCTTAATTTTACTAATTTACAAAATTGAAGTCAAAAGTATTGAGTTTTTTAGGGCTTATGCAGTAATGATTCACTGTCCAAGGGTAGAAAGTTCCATAATGTTGTTTCCGTGTGTTCCCATTGTATATAGTAACTATAGTAAATGTTGTATTCTACAAATTTAGCTACTCACAAATATATTTCTTGGTCTTTGAAGGCTTGTGTTCTATATATTCTTCGTGTTGGTGTGACTGATCAAATGACAGAACCTGCTCAAAGGAGCTTTTTAATTTTTCTGGGGAAGCAGGTTTGTTTATTCCGGAATTTTTGCTCTCTTGGGCTTATGAATTTAATCTTGTTTTGATTTCAGTCTTCTAGTTGCTGCCCATGATTGTATGGTATGTATCCTGCTGTAAGATGGCTTAAATTTCATGGTAAACTGCAGCTTCAGTCTCCTGATGTTGGCCCTTCCATGAAAATTGCTGCATTGCGCACGTTGGCATATACTTTGAAGACACTGGGAGAGGTGAGGCTTGACCAAGTCAAGGTTTTATAAAGTTTCGAGGTCCGATTTTGTTGTGTTGTTGTATTATAACTTTCAGCTAAATATTTATGTAGTAATGCTCATAATGTATAGGCAATCTGCTTTTCGTTTATTGGAAACCATGCTTGGAGTGTATCAAGAAAAAGAAAAAAGAAGGAAAAGAAAAAGAAGAGCAGAAGGAATTAGGACAGTTCTTAGGCATATATCATCCTTGTTAATCACAGCTGGATGGGGAAGGTAGTTGCGACTACTTTCTTCTAATTGGTGATTAGTGCTCACTATCATGGGTTATATCTCCTCATTGAATTGCTTTGAAATTCTTGGATTCAATTGGTTACAAATAATGAATTTGCATCTTGTGTATTCAGTGTGTTTGTTTTACTGCTATCCAAGTGACCCTTTGTTTTGTCAAAAATATTGTATGTGTGCAAAAAAAAAATCACATTTTTTCAGTGCAAAATTATTCTTGTTAGAAGAAAATACACTATTTTTGTAATTATGTGCATGAATGGGGGGTATTTTCATCTTCAATGTCCTTTTAATATTAATTTCTAATCTCTTGGCTCTAATATTGTAAAGGGGATTCGTCCTTTGGTCTCATTTTTTTAAATTCTAAATTTATCCCTCCATAAGTTTCTCTCTTTATTTTTCAAAAAACTTGATTGTTAAGTTGAGGGCATAAATTGGAAAAGAAACACCAGTATAACTATCCAAAATATGGTCTGGTTTTTGAATGCCCAAAACCCCACAACTGCTTCATAACCGTCTTCCAGTTCAAATATCAAAGGACCCATGCCCGTTGTCCTCACTCTCTGTCTTGCCTTAATCCTTGTCCTCACTGTTGCTGGCAGCTGGTTCAACTGTGGCTTCCACATGCAGGAGAAGTCGATCCTTGTTGTCTCTGTCTATCTGTACTTGTGGGCAATGATGAAGTTGAGAGATTTAGCCCAAAGGAGCAGGGCAATTGGCAGGAGTGCTTCAGTGGTCATGACCTGGACAGGGGTCTGGCTTGAGTCCAGGTCCGAATTAGAGAGTATGTTGAGCACCATGGGTGCACAGAACATGTGTGGGACCCAGTATGCAGATGATGCGTGGTGGATGATGGTGTCGATAAGTCTCTGAGGTTAGACTTTGGTGCCACCGACGGAACCAAGACCTTTATAATTTTTTAATTTAAATTTTAAGTTATTTTGCTAGAAGCGACGTAAGACCATCACCTCCGTGGAAAACATCTGCGCTCACAAGATGCTGGGCAGGACACTATATTGTTTTGGTGATTGGGGTATAGTTATCAAAAGTTAATACTCTCAAGAGGCATCTATGAAGTGGTCTGTAGATTTAAACCTTGGGTGCGAGGGTTGGCTGGGTCTTGGTAAGTTGGTGTCTAGAAACACCGCTCTTTTAGCTAAATGGTTATGGTGCTTTCCACTAGAAGATTCTTCCCTTTGGCATAGAGTAACAAAAAGTAAGATTCTCCCAGGCATAAAACCAAATTGATTTTCTGAGACCTTCGTTTCTAGCCTTAATCTTTGTTCAACTACCCTTTCCCATAGTTTCATCGTATGACTCCTAAGTTTAATTCTACGATAGTTATTACAATTTTGAATATCTCCTTGTATATAGGTATTAAAGTGCTTTTTCTCCATTCATCCAGGATTTTCTTAGTTTTTATGATTGTGTTAAATAAATTAATTAACCATATAATTCTGCTATCACCTAAGCATTTCCAAACTTCAATTGGGATGTTATCCGGTTTTAAAGCTTTTCCATTTTTCATCTTTTTTAGTTCAAACTTAACTTCGCTTACTCTAATTTTGCGAATAAATCTCATATTTTTAGTCTTTTCCCCATTTGTCAATTCTAAGTTTAAGCCTTTTGATTTGATTTTTATTTTAACAACTTACTAAAGTAACTTCACCTTCTTTCTTTTATGTCTTCATCCTTAACCAAGACAATATCATCATCTTTTTTTTTATACATTTTACATTTCCTATGTCCTTATTCATCCTTTCTCTAGCTTTAGCAAGTTTAAATATATCTCTTTCCCCTTCTTTTGTATCTAATCTATCATAGAAACTATTAAATGATCCGTGTTTAGCTTCACTAACGGACTTTTTTGCATCTTTTCTCGTTTCTTTATACTTTTCAAAGTTATCCATATTTCTACATTTTTGCCATGTTTTATACCAAATTATTTTTGCCTTTACGGATTTTTGAACATCTTTATCTCACCACCAACTTTCTTTACTTTTCGAGAATTTTCCCCTTGATTCACCTAAAATCTCTTTTTCTATCTTTTTAATAGAGCTAGTCAATCTACTCCAAAGAATAATTGTATCTATCCCATCCTCTATAGTGTAATACCCATCTTTGACCATTTTATCTTTAAATATTATTATATTTTCTCCCTTTAGGTTCCACCATCTAGTTCTCTTACACTAGTTTATTTTATCCTTTTTATTTCATTTTTTAATACATATACATAACACTAAGACTCTATGTTGTGTGGTTGGGCTTTCACCTGGAATAACTTTGCAATCCTTGCATGATAAACGATCTACCCTCCCAGTTTAAAAAAAATCTATTTTATTTTGTCCACTTTTAAAGATTATTAAGTGTTCTTATCTCTTCTTAAATCAAGTATTCATTATAATAAAATCATATGACATAGCAAAGTCTAAGATCATCTCCCCAGACTCATTTTTGTCTCCATATCCATATCCTCTATGTATCATTTCATAACCTTCATTTTCCCTTCCAACGTGTCCATTCAGATCTCCTCCTATGAATATTTTCTCAACCCCTAGTATACCTTGTATAATACTATCCATATCTTCCCAAAATTGTCTCTTAATATTTTCTACGAAGCCTACTTGAGGAGCATAAGCACTAATGATTTTTATTGTCTCTTGGCATAATACCATTTTGATTTTTATAATTTTATCCCCTATCCTGTTTACATCAGCAACGTTATCTTTTAAGTTTTTGTCTACTATAATTCCTTTTCTATTCTTATGTTTTTCTTTTCCAGTGTACCAAAGTTTAAATTCCGATTTATCAATTTCTCTAGTTTTCTTCCCTACCCATTTAGTTTCTTGAAGGTAAATTATATTTATTTTTCTTCTAATCATTGTGTCCTCAATTTCCATGCTTTTACCCGTAAGTGTCCCTTTATTCCAAGTTGCTATTCTAATCTTAGTTTCTTGAACTAGCTTCTTTATTTGCCTATGTCTAGAATGATGTTGGAACCCTCGCATATTTGACACTGTACCCAGGTGCCGACACGGCATGTCGCTTCAAGGCGATGGCCTAGCTCACCCTCGCCCACTTTTCGCAACACCCAGGTGGTACAAGTGCAATGCGTCACTTGTAGAGACATCCCAACAAATATTTGGTAAGAATTCATATCATAGTGATTTGACAAATTTTACGTTGGCTGTTAGCTACCTAGCACAACTCTTCTCCTTTACCCGGGCTTGGGACTGGCTGTGTGTGAAAAAAATTAGGACTTTAAGTGCATCACAGGTGGAGTTTTGTGTGGCCAAGGTGTTTGTTGAAATGTTAATAAGAAAAATGTGCTTGTGGGTGATTTAGCATGCGCTCCTATCAGTGTATATATTTTATTTTCTTTGCATATGCATGTTAATACTACACACAGTAAATTTCGATTGAAATTGTCGATTTCAAAAATACGTAAAATTACTAATTTTTGATGTTCAAAACATGGTTAAGAAATACAATTTCAAATTTTTTTTTGTAAAGGTACTGTTTAGGATTTTAAAATTAGACACCAAATAAACATTTATAGTCATGGGTACATTATGAGTTAAGAAATATACATACATATATATATATATATATATATATATATGTTAGTTATATGTACTTATGACCAAAAAATGATCCAGTAAAAATATTTTTAAAATTTAAATTTAAAATATGGTGAAGTAATAATATTTTATTTTTGATAAGCAAAGAATTGTTTTTAAGGAAGAAAGGAGTACAATTGTTGAAAAAAGAAAAAAAAAAAAAAAAAAAAAAGGAAGAACAAGATATCTTCCCATCACTGAAGGAAAGCAGCTAAACTAAAGAAAGTAAATACACGACAAATCAATAAACTCATGCCAACCACTCCTGCTGCATGCCTTCCAAAGAAACATGCTGAAAGAATCCATTTCCTGAAGATCAGAGGGGCGCCAAGAAGACTACTCAGTGGCTCTGCACTCCAAAGCATATTAATGGAAGTGTCAACTCCTTGTGGTGACATCTTTAAAGATTCTGGCATTTCTGCCCAACCAAATGCACCAAATAATAGTCTGTACAGTATTCTGCCACATGACTCTCTCTCCTTCCTCTTACCAAAACCTCAAAAAAATAATTACACAAAAAGCACCCCAAAGAAGCCAAGCACACCCAATTTTTCTCCAAAAATCCCAATCAAAAGTGTGCCCAAGAGAAGGGACAATGTAAAAACAAGTGAGAACAAGTTTCCCCATTCTTGAGACAGGACACAAACATCGAGAGAGAGGGCCCTGTTAGGTCTTCACTTCTGAAGTAAATCATTAATATTGATTTTCTGAAGGATGGCAATCCAAGAAAAGGCCTTATATTTGGAACAAACTTTAGCTTTCCAGATTAGGGAATGAATGGATCAAATGAGAGAAGAAATATTTGCACGAGAAATACCCAGAAGAATCAACTCCAAACATGTTTATTATCACCCACTTGGACATGGAAAGAATCAAGCTGGATAGTCAGTGATGCTTGCTCATTAATTTCTCTCATATTCCTCCCAAATAAAAATCCCAAGAAAGTCCAGCCTCTTGCAAAATGAGCAAGGGGGCTGTAGGAGACCCATGAATATCAGATAAATGAAACAGACGAGGGAAGCCAACAGCCAAAGGCACATTCCCGATCCAAATTTTTTCCTAAAAATAAATTCTATCCCCATTGGATACTTTATAACAAACATTAGGAAAGAAAGACTGATGGATTTGGGACAAAAGTTTCCAGGGACCTTGAGTAAGTATCCCATCCATTATGTGAATGACCAACTTCACCAAGGTTGTAATTTACTCCTCTATTGAACACAGGAGTTTGTCCCCACATTCCTGCCTAATTTTCAGTGCTTTGCAGAAAAAAACTTATTCCCAATAAAAAGCACAGTTAATTTTTATTGTACGTTACGGTAGATGTAAACTTATGATGATTTGAAATAAAATTGAACATGACTTTCTCCCCAAGTTGTTTTTTCTGCTATGAATGCTGCACTTGTTTATATATTGAGTACCGAGTGGTATTAAGAATATGGATAAGCATGTGTTCTGACATTTTGCAACATGCAGTTAGCTTGAATTTTTTTTAAAAAAAATTTAATTTTTTTTTTATTTTTTTATTTTCACGAGGTAGTGACTGCTTTGACTGTTTCCAGGTTCCACTTGAATTTAAGGAAGCTCTTGATAACACAATTGTTGCTTCGTTGTCTCATTTTTCGCAGCTTGTAAGCTCTCGGCTCTGTCTATAAATACACACATACACACAAATCTGTTATATGAATTGCACGTGCAGTTGTCCATTTTACAGATGCATATTTGTGACTTTTTATTTATAACTTTCATTTTTGTTCTTTCGCCAATGTTTAATATTCTAATTTTGCATCAGTTCTTCATTTTGGCTAAATTGGAGTTATCTTTTCGTTGGCAATTACTTTCTGAGCGGATGCTGAAAAATTTATATAACATTTGGGTTCGGTGTCTATCTTCAATTCAATTTTTTTTGTGATTAAACTAAGGAAAAGTTGGATGGTTTCGTGGTGCTGTTGGAGGTGGGTGTCAGTTTTGATATACACTCAGATCTAGCGAGGGTTTCAATGTGATCTTGTTGGATTTTAGGCTGGAAAATGTGAATATTAAGCAGTTTGAAAAAGAACTTTGGGCAACTTGATTTTGGGACAGTGCTTATTAGGTGTTTAGGTGGTTGAGCCCTATCCGACAAGGTTGACATGTTGGGCCTTATGTAGGCATTGAGATTAATTTATATGAATATTTGAAAATGGGATGTGAATTAATTTCTAGATAGATGGATCCCATGAAGCACAAGTGCTTCCAGAGGGTCGTGTATCTGTGTCATACACTTCTTGGAATTGAGACAGATGCTTCAAAATTTCAAAAAATGTATCTTGATGTATCCACAATGTATTCTGTACTTGTATATACAACTGTGACAATGTTGTCAACCAATTTGTTTTGATAGGCAAAGATCCTTTATTGAAAAAATAAGGGAGAAACAAATACAAAGAGTGAGAGCAAGAAGTCCTCATTCAAAGAAAAAAAAAAAAAAGGGAATAGTGAAAGAAAAACAACATCAATTTAAAAATTGACCTGGTCTTGGTTGACATCTTGAAAACAGCATCGCTTAAAACCACCTTCACTGTAAGTCCAATGAGAAGACAAATACCTCGCTGTCCCAAAGAAACCCCACAGATAATCTCTTTCCGAAAGAAAGATTCTAGCATTCTTTCCAGTCAAATTCCCAATGGCACAACAGAAAGAGCACACCTTCACAACCTCTTTACAATTATATCCATGCCTTCCCCAAAACCAGTAAAAGTAATAGCCAAGAGCTCCTCCCCTGACTATGGTCAAATCTGCATTTCACCAAGAACTCTAAGGAGAGTATTTTAGAAGACCCAAGCAAATGGACATTGTAGGAACAAATGAGATGCATCCTTAGAACTATTCCCATACATGAGCACATATCGGGAGACGAAAGCTTTATAAGGCTTATACTCTGCAGCAGAATTTTGATGTCAACTCATGGGGTGCCATGAGCTGTATAAACACCTTTATCTTAAAAGGAACTTTAGCCTCCCATATAAAACCACGTCAGTCTTAATAAGGTGAGAGAAGAATGATTTAATCTTTGGGATAGAATTGCTCCTTTTTTCAGTGAATGGTTTACAATTAAATTTCGTAGTAAATATCCATCAAACATGAAATTAGGATTTATTTGAAGAAAGGGACACAAGTTCCCAAGTATTATTTTGCAGCAGAAGCATTCATCTTCCTTCCACAGTGGCTTGCTAGCCAGGATGGGACATAGACTTGTAAACATATTTAGGAAGAGGAGACTGAGGAAATTAAATAACACAGATATGGTGACAAATGGTCATAATCTGTAGGATGTAAACAATATGGTATGGGATGGGAAGTGTAGGTATGCTTGCCTTTATGAATGACCATTGGCTGATCCGAGTCTTTAGGGACTGGGATTGTACAGCTGATACTAAAAATATAATCAAAAGTGCAATCCAATTTAATTTAATATCAAGCAATCAAACAAGGCTCCTCGTTATCAAATGTTCTTGATGGTGAAGACGTAGGCAGCTTACAACTGGGAGGCCCTTTGGAAGCTATGTTCACTGGGGACAACATTAGTAAGAAAGGTATTATAATTTTTCAAATTGGTGCTATCTGTGTAAGGGGGATGGAGAAAATGTTAATCATTTGGTGCTGCATTGTCCTATTGCCTAGAGCCTAATAAGGCTATGGTTTTCATTGCTTGGATAATGTCTAAATGTATCCACTACTTGTTTCATTGCAGGGGCCTGTAAGGTTGGGACTGCGAATTGAAGGTGTGGAATTTGGATGCTCTCTTGTCCTGGTGCATTTGGAGAGAAAGAAACATGCGAATGAAAGGACTTGGACTGTTTAAACAATTCGTTTTTTGGATAGAAGAAGATAATTTTATTAAATCTGAAAAACGGAGTTTGGGATTTAGAGGACATGGAGTCCTCCCCAACCAGCTAGAAAAGGTGATGAAAAACTTTAAACAGCTAGGAAAATTCCAAAATAGGAAAAATACAAAATACAATACATAAAATCCACTGCAAGAGCACTGCGTACTGATCTCTAGTAAGGTCAGACAGTGGAAAAGCCCTAAAGAAACCCAAGGAGTGCACCCACAATTGGGCTTGGAAAGTCATTCTATCCCACAGAAGTTGTGAGTGCACTCATATAGTGTCTTCTCTTCTAAAGCAAATCGTGCGTGTTAATCCTTTCTAGAATCACGTCCAAACAAAAGCCTAAATCTTCCCCGCCACCTTGGCCCTCCAAAGAAAGTGTTTCGAAGGAAAAGGATTACGGATATAGCTTTTTAGAAGGCGAGAGAAAAGATTTAGAAGTAAATATACTTGAAGAATTCCCCTCCCACACTCTCGCCTTCACTAGAAGAGGGAATGTGCTGTTCCATTAAGGAAGTAGGGGAAGTGAGCTCATTAATCTCTCTTTCGTTGAGATTTCTAAATGGAAATCTAGGAAGAAAGATCCTCCTAAGAATAAATTAAGGAACTGATAGAAGCATAATGAAGTGAAGAAAGCTTAAAAAGACGAGGAACCTTCAGCTCCTATGGAGTTTTCCCCACTCACACATCTTCCCAAAAGCGGACTTTTTCATCATTACCCACTTTGAACTGAATAAGAGGAAAAAACTAACTTGCTTCCTGAGAGACGGATTTCTAGGGACAAGCATGAGATATGATGCAACTGCTTCTCGTCTCCCACCCATTTCATTTCGTCCTGTGCTTGCACTTTATCACCTTATGCCAAAGGGATTTAGATTCTAGAGGGAACCTTTAAAGCCATTTACCCATAAGAGAGATGTTCTCGGATACAACATTCCCAATACCCAGCCCCCCTCCAACATAGGTTTGCTAACCATGCCCTAGACCACAAGATGATCATGCCTACCCTCCTCAACACTCGACCAAAAGAACTCATGCATCAACCTCTCTAAGGATTTGGTCACTCTAGAGGGGACTTTAAACAAGGAGAGATATATATTGGGATATTCGAGAGAAGCACTAATGAGAGTGGTGCGACCCTCAAGGGAAAAATAAACCCTCTTCCATCCCTCCAATTTGCTAGCCACCTTTTCTAGGAAGGGCTCCTAGAAGGTTTTAGAGTTTGGGTTACCTCCAAGAGGGAGGTAGAGATAAGTTAGGTGGACACATTCCCTACTCAATTTGAAATTCTAGAGGTTCCTCTCATCCATGTTGATGCCAACTATAGCACTCTTGGATAAGTTGATCTTAAGACACGACATCTTGTCAATGATTTTGAGCAACATAATGGCTTTCCTGAAATTTGCTAGACTGCTTTCAAGGACTGACAGAGTGTCATTGGCAAATTAGAGGTCCAATATCTCCATTTCCTCCCTCCCCACACATAGGTCTCTGATCAGCCCTAGCCTGAGCATGAAAAAGCAACCTATTAAGGGTGTCAATCGCTAAGGTGAATAGGAAAGGGGATAGATGGTCCCCTTGTCTAAGAACCCGAGAGGCCTTGAACCAATCTTTTGGTTGTCATTGACAATGATAGACACATGGGACAAAGTGAGAACCATTGATCCACTTTCTCCAAAGATCCCCAAAGCCTTTTGTACTCATCACCTTATCTAAAAAGACCCAATTGATCCCATCATAGGTTTTCTCAAAATCCACTTTAAAGATAATACCCTTTCTACCCCTCCTCTTCACATCCTCTACCGCCTTGTTGGCCACCAACAACGCATCCATGATAGACAATATCATGGATAAAAGCGGATTGTGCCAAGGTGATAGTTTCCTCTTAGACAATTCTAAGTCAACTAGTGAGGACTTTAGATAGGATTTGATAAGGGCTAGTAACAAGGCCAATTGATCCAAAATCCTCGACTGTTCTAGCTCCTTCCTTAGGGATAAGGATGATAAAAGTGGAATTAGCACCAATGTCTACCACACCCTTATGATGAAACTCTTCAAAAAATTTAAGGATATTCACTTCCAAACACAACCCACTTTTTTTTTCAACGAAGGCCATTGAAAAACCATTTGGGCTTGGGGCCTTGTCTCTACTTATGTCAAAACCTTTTTTCTAATTTCCTTAACCTCAAATGGTGCTTCCAACCATTGAGTAGAGTTCTCCTTAATGGAGCTCCAGTCAAGGCCTTCCACCATCGGCCTATTTTGGGACTTCCTTAGAAAAAGAGATTTGTAGATTAGTGATTGTGACTCCTATCTGGCCTTTACCCTTCACCACCTAACCTAAGTCCAAAATCAACTCCTTGATGGGAAATAACTAGAGTTACAATCTCTCTCCTTAATCCATTTCACCCAAGTTTTTTGATACCAACTCATGTCTTCTCTCATTAAGAGGATATCTAACAAATTGATAAGCTTGGCTTCCTACTCCTACCCTTTTCCTTGAGAATACCACACTCATCTAGCCTATCTAGGGCAGCAATTTTGGAGAGGATATGGTTTTTAGCAGCTGTTACATTCTCAAAAGTCTTTGTATTCCAAACTTCTAGCTTGGATTTAAGAATTTTTCTTTCTTCATGGATTTAAAACCCTCTCAACCCTCCATCCAACACTCACTCCACCAACTTCTAGCATTCTCTTTGAAGGGAGGATGGGTTAACCACACGTTCTCAAAGCGGAAGGAGTGGGCCCCTATTGCATAGGGTTGGATTCTAAAAGGACAGGATAGTGGTTAGAAGTGGGCCTAGGGAGGATTTGCTGGACGAGCAGTGGGAATGCATCCTTACACTCATTAGTGAACAAAAATCTACCAATACGGGAGCAGCCTTACTATCCTCAGAACCCGCTTAGGTGAGACAACCATAGTCAATAGGGATATTTGTAAGCCCATATTCTCAAATAAAGCAGCCAAACTTACTTATGGTCAAAGAGGTCCTAAAGCTCCCTAGGATTTCTATAGAGCTATGAACCACTTTGAAATCCCCCCCTACAAACCTCTCCTTACAACTTTGATATCAGGGAGAATGGATAGGGAAAAGGACCCCTCAAGGACTTGCTTAACATACGCTACTCTAGAATCCCACATGATAATTTGACCCCCAGGCATCCCTCTGACAAATTAACACACCCAATCTCTATTTCTAATGCCCTAAAGACTCTTTGATTAGGAATGAATCTGCATCTTTCAGCTTAGTTTCCCAAAGGAATAAAATATGTTAGGATTGGATTTAGGGACGAGTTCCTTAGCCATTCTTATTTTACCCTTACTACTTAGTCCTCTCAAATTCCAAGAAAAAGGCTGACCTCGCCAGCTTTTTTAAGAAGATTGGACCCCAAATGTGCGACTCCCCAACCCTTTGCACCTATCAAGATCTCTAACCTTGCGTTACATGTGGAGACAACTAATAAGGACCCCATCGTTCTCTGAAGTAAAGGTCTGAAATCATCTTCTTTGTCCTCTGAAGCTTCACCCTCTGATAGGGCTATTTGTTTATCATTACTTTGATTAGATCCCCCCTCTCCAGCTGAGCTCTGAATCTCCTACAGGCAGCTGAAAGCCTTAAGCTTCCTTGATTTTGTACTGGCCGATCGCAAGGGATATTTCCTCCCTTGACCTTCATTTACAGAGTTTAGAATTCTCACTCAAGGGAGACAACAATCTGCCTTGTATGAGGATCTATTTGTAGGAGTGAAACTTGTGGTAATCAGCCTCATCTTTTGATTTAGGCTTGAGCCTATGATTGAATGCTTTATGGGCTGTGTGGTTTTTCTTTAGAATAGACCCAAAGCTTGCAAGCTGAAACTGCTTGATCGGAAGCTCCCTTTTGCTTGCTTGAATTACCCATCCCTTGAACTCTTTTGTTCAGATTTGAGCTCTACCCAATAAGAATCCCATGGCTCTGAACATTTCCCTTGAAAGGCCAGCATTCCCAAATTAGAATTTCTCTGGAGCTGTTCGATTAAATTCCTTGAACGATTACCTTGTGGTGCCAGTCTTGAGAACTCCATTTTTCTTTCATAGAGTCTTGAAAGATCAGTTGGAGCTTTGTGGATTCTCACCCACAGGTCAGGTCTTCGTGAAGAGGAAACAATATATTTCATGTTTCATCTAGCTACGTTCATCTTCAAAAATGAATATTGCAAATCCTCGTTGTCTGGTCTTCTCCTTAAAAAAAATGCTTCTTGTGGATTGAAATGGTGGATTCCATTTGGGAGCCAAGGTGATAGCAAAGCTGAGATTGAAGTATTACGTTTTCTAAGGAAGATAAAGTGACGAAGACAAGAAGTAAGATATGAAGAAGAATGAAGGTTAGGGTTTTAGAAAAGGCTTCAGATTTTCAAGGAAGATCGCAGGACTCAATAGCTTTTCTGCAAGAAAATGGGACGGCGAAGGAATATGAAAGTAGGAATTGACGTTAAATGAAGACTCAAAGAGACATTTAGATTAGATATCGAAGGAGAAGCCGCCATGGTCATTGCTAACTCGATGGAAGAAACAATGGAAGGAGGCGTCAGATACTTGCAAGCCATTCCTTGTCAGATAATGCTTTTTTTCATCACGTTTCTTTGTGGTTGGACTGTTCAAACATTGAGGGACACACTCATACACTTTTCTTTGGTGTTCTGGAGATTTTACTGCATACCCCATTTCTTGGTTGAATTTCTTTAGTGACCGTATTTATTTATTTGTGTAATATGTTTCTTATTTGGCTTGGTACTCTTTAATGTATCTTTTATCCATCCAAAAAGAACTGGAACAAATGCTTATATCATTTGTGCAAAGTATCAACAACAACAACAAGCCTTTGGTCCCACTAGGTGGGGTCGGCTACTTGAATCTTTTTACGCAATTTACACAATTGAGAGCATTTTCTTCTCTTAGCTTAAGAGCTATTAAATCCTTTGTCACTACCCCATTCCAAGTTATTTTAGGCATGCCCCTACCCTTTCCATGCTAGAAACAAACACTAACTCACTCCTCACAAGTGCTTTACTAAGCTTGCATTTCAAATGCCCAAACCATCTAAGTTGCCCCTCCCCTCCCTTATGTTGCCTTTGACTGGTATGATCCCCAGTTTATTGCGTATATGCTTGTTCCTTAATTTATCTTCTAAAGTTAACTCATCCACCTTAACTTTCGCATTTCTACTACTTTTACTTTTTTAGATGTTGTTTCTTAGTTGCCCAACATTCTGATCCATAAAGCATAGTTGGCTTGATAGCTGTTTTATAGAAGTTTTCTTTTAATTTTGAGGGTATTCTACTATCACACAACATGCTTGACATACTACTCCATTTTAGCCAACACTCTTTAACTCTATGCATTACCTCCTCTTCAATTTACCCTTCTGCTTGCATAATTGATCACATAATTGATCCAAGATATCAAAATCTGCTAGACTAATTTCTTGATTATTAAGTATAATTTTTTTCCAATACTCCTTACGCTATTGAAATTACATTTCATATGTTTTTCTTATTCCTACTTATCTGAAAACCTTTAGACTCTAAAGCTGTTCTCCAAATCTAACTTAGATTTGACTCCACTCCTACTTTCATCAATCAAGACAATATCATCTGCAAACAACATAAACCAAGGGATCTCGTTTTGGATATTCCTAGTGAGTTCATCAATCAAAGCAAAAAAGATATAGACTAAAAGTAGAACCTTGATGTACACCTAGTCATTACTTTGTCATACATATCCTTAATGACCTTAGTATATCTGCTGCATGACTCCCTTCTTTTCTAAAACCCATAAAAAAACTTCCCTAGGTAATTTATCATAGGCTTTCTCTAGGTCAATAAAACCATTCTTTTCCCTAATATTTTCCATTAATTTTCTTGAAAGATAAATAGCTTCTGTTGTTGATCTCCTAGGCATAAAACTAAATTGATTCTCTAAAACGCTCGTTTCTGGTCTTATTCTTTGTTCAATTACCCTTCCTCCAATTTTACTTTCATTGTATGACTCATAATCTTAATCCACGGTACTTATTATAAATTTTGTATATTGCCTTTGCTTTTGTATAAAGGTACTAATGTGTTTTTTCTCTATTCCTCCTACATTTTCTTGGTTTTCTTAGTAGTGTTGAATAGATTAATTAACCCTATACTTCCTTTATCCCCTAACAATTTCCAAACTTTAATTGGTATGTTGTGTAATCCTATAGATATCCTACTTTTCATCTTTTCTAATGCCATCTTAACTTCAAGGACTTAATTTTGCGAATAAATTTCCTATTTTTATTCTTTTCCTCATTTTCCCTTCCAAGTTCAAGCTTTCAGTTTGGTATTTATTAAACAACTTATCAAAGTATCTCTGCCACCTCTTTTATCTGTCTTTTTCTTTAGTTAAGACATTATCATTCTCGTCCTTTGTACATTTTAAATTACCTAAATCTTTGCATATTTTTTCTCTAGCTTTTGAAAGTTCATAAATATTTCTTTCTCCTTTTGTATCTAGTCTAGTATATAGAGTATCATAAGATTTATGTTTAGCTTCACTAATGGTCCCCCTTTTTTTTTTTCTTGTCGCTTTATGCTTCTCAAGGTTTTTTATATTCCTACAACTTTGCTATGTTTTATAATAGGTTTTTTTCTTTTGTCTTGATGATTTCTTCGACTTCTTGATCCCATCACCAACTTTATTTACTGCCAGAATAGCTTCCTTTGGATTCAATGAAATCTCTTTTGCTATCTTTATGATAGAGTTTGCCATTCTATTCACATCGCCCTTATCCCCTATTGTCCAATCACTCTTTGATAATTTTCTCTTGAAATTTTAGTATATTTTCTCCCCCTAAGGTCCACCACCTAGTTCTCTTGTTTTGATTTATGTTGCTCTTTCTCTTCCATTTTTTTTTTAGTATATATGTCTAATACTAAAAATTTTTGTTGTGTAACCAAACTTGCTCATGGGATAACTTTACAATCCTTTGCAAGATGGATGATGCCTTTTCCTAGTTAAGAAATCTAAAAACATCATCATTCTCGTCCTTTATACATTTTACATTATTAAATCTCTGCATTTTTTTTCTCTATCTCTAACAAGTTTATAAATGTTTTTTTTCTCCTTTTTTTTGGTATCTAGTCTAGTATTTAAAGTATCATAAGCTTTATGTTAGATTTTTTTTTTTCCATTTTTTCTTGCCTTTTTATACTTTTCAAGCTTCTCTATATTCCTACAACTTCGCTATGTTTTATACCGGTTTCTTTTTGTCTTGACGTCTTTTTGTACTTCTTGATCCTATGACCAACTTTTTTTACTGCCCAAGTATGTTCCTTTGGATTCACCAGAAATCTCTTTTGCTATCTTTATGATAGAATTAGTCATTCTATTCCAAACAATGTTCGCAACTTCCTTATCCCCTATTGTCCAATCACACTTGTTGATCATTTTATCTTTAAATTTTACTATATTTGCTTCCTTCAAGCTCCACCACCTAGTCCTTTTGCTTTGATTTATGTTGCTCATTCTCTTCCATTTTTTAGTGTGTGTGTGTGTATATATATATATATATATATACATATCTAATACTAGAACTCTATGTTGTGTATCTATTTGACTTTT
Source organism: Malania oleifera (assembly GCF_029873635.1). Taxonomy (NCBI): domain Eukaryota; kingdom Viridiplantae; phylum Streptophyta; class Magnoliopsida; order Santalales; family Ximeniaceae; genus Malania; species Malania oleifera. Next base: position 81,217,502 of record NC_080417.1, on the reverse strand, counting down.
ATTTTGCCCACCCCACTCTTGAAATTTGTTAAGTGCTCTCTTTTTGTAGCGTAGGTATTCAATATAACCAAACCGTAAGACATGGAAAAATCTAAAATTGTATCAGCGAGTTAGCGACTTCATTTCTATCTCCATATTCATGGCCTCCATATGTCATCTCATAACCTATATTGTCCCTTCCAATATGTCCATTCAAATCAGCTCCTATAAATGTCTTTTCAGATGTTGATATTCCTTGTAAAATACTATCCATATATTTGCAAAACTGTTTTACAAGGTTTTATGCTAGGCATATTTGGGGAGCATACACACTAACAATATTTACTATCTATCTAAAAGGACCGGTAACAAAACTTGATGTGTAGAAGAATGTGGTTTCTATAAAAATTAAAGTAGAGCGTAATGTTCATTTTGTTCTTAAACTATATGGGCACATATGTTGTATCTTAAGAATATCTACTGCATTAGATCTAGAAGAGCTTTTTTTTCTAAAAATAAAGATCGTGATCCATCTTCCTTCCAATGTTTACTGAGGTAATTTTTCCGCATCAAAAGCTTCTAGTTTCTCTTTGCAAAAGTCGAAGGACCATGTGAAGGATGATGCTTTAAGATTTTTCTTTTTCCTTCCTTCCAAACATTTCCATGCTGGATTTATCACCAAATTGGAACAAACACAACAATTATCCCTTAGGCTTGGCATGGAATCCCAAAGCTTTCTCATGAGAGGACAACAAAGGAGGGTGTGAAGTTTTCCTTCTTTACATAGGAAGCATTTGTGCACAAGCACTTCTTTGCAAATTTATATAGTCAAAATGTGATTCCAAGTGGCTTTCCTAGTAAAATAGGGCACCTTATGTTGAGCTTTGACTTACATATAACCTTCCTGAAAAAGAAAAAAAAAATCCCTTTGCTCCCTTCCAAATTACATCTAGACACAGCCCTAGTGATGGGTTTTGCCAAGAAGCATCTGTGGCCCCTCAACTTCCATCTAATTTAGTCTCCTTTGAAATTCAGAAATATATGTTTGTAGAAAAACTCCTAGTCCTGATGAGCGTCCTTTACAAAGAGAGCCCCTCCTCCTGTGACCAAAAGAAAAGAAGAAAAGAAAAAGAAAAATTAAAGCACTTTCCGATCAAAGCCTCTTAATTGGCTGTCAGATTTTCTACCTTTGTTTCTTGTGGAAGGAACGTAACTTGCATATTTTTTCAGGGAAGAAGATTCCACTTTGGTTGGTGTGGGAAAGGGCACTTTTTATGGCTTCTTTGTGGTGTGTAGGCAAGGGAAATTTTAAGGGAATCTGCTTGACAAATGTTCAGCGTGGTTGGCAGTCCCTTCTAAGGGTGTGCTGATTTTAGTTTGCTGTATTTTATTTTTTGTGTTTTCTTTGATTTTATTTTTTGTTTTCTGGGGATTCCCAGATTTTTCTGAGATGTCTTTTCTCTCAATTGACATTCTTTCTATTTCTAATGAATTTATTTTGTTTAAAAAAAAAAATTTGGTTGTCAAAGAAACAAAGGTAGAAATTGAGCACTATGGGTACCTTCATGCTAGACATTGTGCTTAGTGCTCATTGCTGAAATAGAGTTACAATGTCTTACCAATACCAATGGAAATGAGGCCAAAGAAAATTGTTGAATAATTGTGTAAAATGGAAGATCTATGCTCAATAATAGGTCTCTCCCTCTATTTACAATATATGTTAAGTACATATCAGTGACAATAATACCCTTACGTTATCACATTACTAACATAATTCTCGGCTCTAGTACACACTAATGATGCTAAAGGACAAAAATAACCATTAACACTCCCCCTCAAGCTGGAACATATGATACAACACTCCCCCTCAACCTAAAGCATATATATACTCCTAGCTTGTTACAAATGAATTTTACATGAGCACCTCCCAAGACTTTAGTGAATAAATCAGCAAGCTACAAATTAGACTTCACATGGGTGGTTGTAATGAACTGCTGCACAAGTTTCTCTCGATCAAAGTGGCAATCAACTTCAATGTGCTTTGTCCACTCATGGAAGACTAGGTTGGAGGCAATACGAATAACAGCTTGGTTATCACACATCAACTCCATAGGTTGAGAATATGTATTGATATATTATTTAATGTGTATGTATAAATATGACATGTAATAATATTGTTACAAAAAAAATATACACAGATTCCATGTAAATTATACAAAAATGTTTGATTAAAATCACATGTATCTGCGAATTAAATAAAAAAAGAATCACATTTGTAAATTTTAACAACCATCTAAATAAAATCTTAAGCTTGAAACATTTTTCTCTATTTTTTTTTTAAAATATTTAAAGTTTATTATTTACTTTTAGTCAAAAACAAGACAAATATTTGAAGTTGTTGTGCATATTCTTTAAAATTTATATTTATTTTGAGTAAGAAAAAATACAAATATAAATATATTTGAAGTTATTGTGGTTGTGGGTGTTTGTATATGAAGTATCATTAATATTCAATGTTCCATTAATACACTCAAACCAGTTGGCATGGTGGCATTGAGGAGAGTATATTCATTGCTGGTCTAGGGTTCAATTCTAGGTTGGCCAAATTCTCTACCATATATATTTTTTAAGTATGGGTTGGGTTGACTCAACTTCAACCCCGGTTTGGACCGATTCCATCCAGTTCTGACCAGGTCAGTTGGATCGAGTTTGATTTGCAGCAATTCCAGTTCTGAAAGGCTGATCAGACCAGCCTGGTGGCTGTTTCCGGTTGAATGGGGTCAGACTGGCCAGTTGGGTCCAGGTTCTAAAACTATGGTCATGACAGTTCTTCCAACATGTTCTTCAACTAAACAAGCTCACATGTAGTGTGTGCCAAAACCTTATATTCCAACTCAGCACTTGGTTTGGCCACCATACTTTGTTTCTTACTCTTCCAAGAAACCAAATTTACTACCAACAAAGAAACAGTACTCGTTATGGATCTTCTGTCAGAAGGTGACTTGGACCAATCTGCATTTGTATATCCTTGAATATAAGTATGCCCCCAATCTTGATATTAGAGACCTCTCCTAGGTGCACCTTTGAGATATTTCAAGATACTAATTACTGCAGCCTAGTGACTTGTTCTTGGAAAATCGAGGAATTGATTCGGAATGCTTGTTGCCAAAGATGTGTCTAGTTGAGTGACTGTGAGATAATTCAACTTTTCGACAAGTCTTTGGTATTTCCCTATGTTAGGAAACAAGTTACCTATATCTGGCACTAACCTATTGTTGCGATCCTTACCTATATCAATAGGTTTGGATCCCAACAACATAGTCTCATCTGGAAGATTAAGAACATACTTTTTCTACGACAAAACTATTCCTATACGAGATCTCCATAATCACAATATCATCCACATAGACAGTAAACAAAACCTTGCCGAATAGAGTATGATGATAAAATATAGAGTGATCTACTACACACTGTTGGAGGCCATACTTAGTGCTATTGAATCGACCAAATCATGCTTTGTGAGACTGTTTTAAACCATATAATGATTTCTTGAGTGGACTTACTAATCCTAACTCCCTCGAGCAACAAACCTAGGTGGTTGCTTCATATAAAGCTTCTTTTGAAGATCACCATGTAGGAAAGCATTTTCACATCTAATTGATGTAGAGGCCAGTGACAAGTAGTGGCTATGGAGATGAAACAAATGTACCATGGCAAGTTTAGAAGCTATTTGGTATCATTGAAAAATTATGAAAACAAAAACTAGAAACGAAAACTAAAAACTAGGAATAGAAACTAAAAACTAGAAACCACAACTTGTTTGGTTAATTTTTGTACATAAAAAACAATTAAAAATTTAATTAAAAATGCTCATTTTCATTTTTAAATCAAATAATATTTTAAAAATATGATTTAAATAACAAAGTGCAAAATAATAAAAATTAAAAATAGTCAAAAACTATAATAAAAATAAAAAATTATTATAATTATTTTACGTAATTTTTATATTTTTGAAGTTCACTTTTACAGCAACAATTTTATTGTACATGACAATTGAAAAATGGTAAAAATATTTTGTAATTGACTTATATATATATATATATATATTTACTTTATGAAATTTATGGATATTTTTATTTTAATTTTATTTAAACTCATATGATCATTTTTATTTTAATTTTAATTAAAAAAATCTATATAAAATGAATGATTTAATTCAAAAGAACTATTTTTGGATATTAAAATTTTTTGACAATAGGTTGCCAAAACAACTGAAAATCATAAAATCTAGTTTTCATTTTTTTTCACAAATAGCTGAAAATAGGCAAAAAAAACAAAAGAACTAGCAACATAAGAAAATGAGTTTTAATAATCTGTTTCTTCACTATGCAGGATTGAGATTAGAAAACATAAAAAAAACAACGATTCTAAATAGGCCCTTAGTGACTGGAGAGAAAGTGTTAGAATAATCCAAACCATACACTTGAGTATATCCTTAGCTTCAAGTTGGGCCTTCAATCGAGCCATGGAACCACTTCTATTGACCTTCACGGTATACACCTAGTGACAACCGACCCTAGACTTATCTGGAGGAAAAAAGTAGCAACTCCCAAGTATCACTATCTTGTAGTGCATGCATTTTTCAAATTTCAATCATTGAATTCCTCCACCCATAATGGGATAGTTCTTTAGAAATAGATTTTGGAAGAACAACATGAGACACAATACTAACAAAACAATAATATGAGGGTGGCTAGAAACAAGATTAGAGATTGGATGTTGGGTCCAACTGCGTTTGCCTTTTCTAATAGCAATAGGAGGATCAACATCTTTGGGAAATTGGATCATTTGACAAGGGAACTAATGGCGTAGAAGTGGAAGCTAGAGGTGGCTCTCCTCCCTTTAGTCACCATGTGTATATCATAAATTGGGACGATCCAAGTGACGAGAAGGACTCAAACTGGATAAAGATGTAGGAAGATGGGGCATAGTTAATAGGTTAGGATTTGGAAAGCAAGGCAGTGGAAGGGATTCATCAAGGTTAACAGAATGCAAGGAATCAAAGTAATATGGTGTAGAATAAAAAAAGGTGACATCTGCAGAGAAAAAAATCAATGTAAAATAGGGCTATAACATTGATATTCCTTTTAGTATAGGAATATCCCAAAAAAATACATTTGATAGCACAGGGATATATGTTCCTAGAGTTTATTGATGGACAAAGGATGCACAACTGAATATATGAGGAGGAAGGGAGAACAAGGGAGCCGTAGGAAGATAAATAAATGTGAGATTTTACCACCAAGGATGGAGGATGGCATTTTATTGATGAGAGAGCAAGTAGTGAGCATGGCATGACTCCAAAAAAAATATGGGGACATTCATTTGATACATTAGGGTACAAATGACTTCAAGAATGTCTCTGCAACTCCATTTTTTGTAGAATTTGGGCACAAGATAACTAATTTATCATACCAGAATAAGTCTTATACGTGCTAAGTTGGGAGCTGCAGGTTTGCAGCCGGCGCATAGCAGTACATAGGGCACTCCGTGGCTATGAATATTTTTAGATCAGTAGATTGGCTGGTTCTGTGTGTGTCTATGTGGTTATTTTTGCAAAATATGAAGTATTTCTTTGAGTTTCTTAGAGGGCAGCAGTGCCCAGGATTTTCCAGAAACTACAGTGTTTCTGGAAGCCCCTGGACTTTGCTTCTGGTCACTGGTGATGCAAATAATCCCTCTACAGCCGCAGGTTTGAGGTTTAGGGTTTTGGTTAGGGTTTGGTTTTGGTTTGAGGTTAGGGTTTGGTTTTTTTTATTTACTTAGGGTTTAAGTCTGATCTTGCTCTGATACCATATTGAATAATTGGGTAAAATGGAAGACTAACCTCTATGAGAGGTCTCTCTCTCTATTTACAATATATGTCAAGTAGATTCCAATGACCATAATACCCTTACTCTTACATGACTCTGGCACATGCTAATAATTGTAAATGTCCAAAATAACCATTAACAGAAATAATACCACCATTTTGCAAAGATTTTAGAAGGACTTTCCACTGCTTCATAAATCTCTGAGTTCATGTCCCGAAGAGATCTTGATTGAAGAATGATCTGAAACTGGTTTTCTGCCTGTTTTTGTCATGCTAAATGGAAAGCTGCATCTATTATGTGCAATAACTAAACCATTATGCATTATAGTTGATCTAGCTGTGTTCTTCCAACCCTGTGTTTATATTTGTATTATTTTCTTCTGACACACGGTTAATTTTTTGCTAGGTACGCATTGAAGCTGCTTTGACGTTGCGCGCATTGGCTGAGGTTGATCCTACTTGTGTTGGTGGTTTAATTTCTTATGGGGTGACAACATTAAATGCTTTGAGAGAAAACATTTCATTTGAAAAGGTACAGAAAGAACAAGCATGTACTATGTTACCTGTATGATATGGAACATAGGTTATACTCTATGACCAAGTTATTTAATTTGAACTCCTGCACCTGTCTGTTAAAGCATAACCCCCCTCCTCCCTCCACTTCCTCACCCCCCACCCCTAAAAATAAAAAGAAAAAAATCCCCACTACCAATAGATGGCACTGATTTTGCATAAACTTGACCTGCTATTTGTTCTCATATTTTATTTGTTTATTTTAAAATTGTTCCCTCTACTTGACCTAACCGTTTCAAGTACGTCATTTGAACAAATCTTGTTTGCCTGATTGGTCATGGGCTCTGTGTTATAATTAATGCTTCTTTTCCTTGTTTTAGGTCTATAATTTGTATGACTAATTCATATTAGAGTCATTATTGAACTCATTCATTAAACCTATCATTCCACTATAAATTCCATGAGTGGGGTGGGGCCACATATTGGCACACTACTCTCAGGCTTAGTTTCACACTCAAGCTGTGCGTCAACTACATATGGTTTTTATATTGTCATATTGGAGCCGTTCGAAAGCCTTAAATTACAGTAATTGAGATGAATTGTAGGACAATAGCAGGCACTATCATCAGTTGTTTTACCTGCATATGCGTTTTTTCCACCTTTATGTCTCCCTCTTTGCCTTCATACATCAGCAGCATATTTTTCTCTGTAATTCAGTATATTGTTTCTCTCCATTTTGTTCATAATGGAACACCGTATGTTCATGCCTTTTACATTTACGGAAGCCTAGTTGTTGTCCATATATATAGTAATCATTTTTGCTTTATTGTTTGATGTTTTGTTTCTTATACAACAACAACAACAACCAAGCCTTAGGTTCCACTAGTTAGGGTTGGCTACATGAACCTGTTTCTACCAATTTACATGATCTTGGGCTAGACACTCTGACAATTTGGGGTTTGTTAAATCTGAGGTCAACCATAATCCCTTCTATTACCACTAACATTAACTAGAGCACTCCTCATCAGTGCATTATTCTGTTTGGCCTCTATTGCAGGTGCCCCCCTTCCTCATCTTCTCTTCTGCTAGTTCTGTGCCTAACTTACTGCAAATGTGTGCATTCCTTAATTTTATCTTTCTGCATTATACCACTCAACTAGCTTAGCATTCTCATTTTTGACAATTTTTACTTTTGGACTATGTTGTTTCTTACTTGCCCAACATTTTGATCTATATCGCATAGTTGGCTTCCACAAGTGTGTTCATTCCTTAATTTTATCTTTTGCATTACACTACTTATCTAGTTTAGTATTCCCATTTCAACAATTTTTACTTTTGGATATGTTGTTTCTTGCTTGCCCAACATTTTGATCTATATCATGTAGCTAGTCTTGTAATTGTCATATACATAGTAGTCAAAGGCCAAAGGCGCACTGAGCTGCAAATGGTACTTGGAGCCTAGGTGTGAGGCATGAGGCAAAGGCCCCACAACTGCTCTGGATCAGAGATGAAAGCTCTCGTGAAAACGATGGTAGGGCTCTCTTGCTGGTTCAAAGGCTCTGGCGAAGACAAAGGGGCTCTGGGTTTCTCACTAGGGCTCGAAGTAGAAAAAACAAAAGGAGAATTTTTACCTAAAAGGTAAAAAAATAAGGGTAAAGGCCAGAAACATTGAGGTGCGTCTCATTCCATTAGCCTCACTGCGCCATGCTGATCATCTTGCCTCAGGCCTGTTGAGGCACCAACTCCATCGCCTGTTTGCGCCTCATGCTGAGGTGCACCTCAGACGTGCTTTTGACTACTGTGGTTATATAAAATCTTCCTTTTGATTTTAAGGGTATTCTAAGATCACACAACATGCCCAGAGCACTTCTCCATTTTACCCAAATTAACTTTTAGCATTATATGTTGCACGTTCTTCAATTTATCCTTCAGCTTTCATAATAGATCGAAGGTATTGAAATCTACTACTGCTGTTAATATCTTGACCATCAAGTTTAATCTTTTCACCAATATTCCTCCTGTCAGGCTGACATGACTAAAGTTAATTTCATATGCTCTGTCATATTTCTATTTATCTTCAAATCTTCAAACACTAAAGCTTTTGTCCATAATACTTAGATTCTGATTTGCTGAAGGTTTTCACTAATTTATATGGGAACAAGTGAAAAGCCCCACGCTATTCGGCGGGGTACCTTAAAATTTACGATAATACCAAGGAAATCAATTGTTTGGATTAGTTGGCACAGTTAAGGAAAAGTATAATATCCAAATAAACTATAAGAAGATAAATAGTACATAATACTCGAGCTTAACTTGACATATTATACAACTTGAGTCGTGATATTCGCAATATACAATATAAAAGTTTGATGTAATATTCATTAATTTTTCCATTAACTTTATAACTTTTGGCTTTAAATGTAGCATTATATGAGACATTTAGACAATTTTACCTAAGCATAGTTGTTCTATTTAATGGAACAACAACCATAAATACATTTCATTGCAGAACTAAGGTGGTGTTTAGGATTATAAATTTGTACGAAGTATAAAATTGCATTGACTTTATTCCCACACAAATTCAAACTTAAAGTATGACTTACATGTTTCCAAAGTAAGATAAAGGTTTTGTACAAAACTCCAAACTTCAAGAGATGTAATGAAATATTAAGACTAGGTATGGTTCAGTTAACCGGACCATATCCCTTGAACTATCCCTTGAACTATAAATTCTAAGGTCGTTATCAATAAATATTTTTTTTTTCAAATTCATACAAAAATCTAGTCATTAAATATTTTTAGTTTCAAACAATAATATAAATAAATATTGACGACTTGAAAATCGTAAAGTCTCTATCAATTACAATTTTTTTCTATTGTAGTCAACATTGAAAAAGGGGGCTGCCCGATGCACAAGGTTCCTGCACATGCGTAGTCCAGGTAAGGGGCCGACCACTGTGCCATAGCAAGGAAGCTTACCTTGCATTTTTGCGAGAGACTATTTCCATGCCTTGAACCTGACAACGATAACTTGACTGTTGTGCCTAGGCTCCCCTTCTATTATAATCAACATGTAAGTTTTAAATTTGAATATTAAAATTCAATCATCAATAAGAAGCCATATGAATTTATAAGTTTTAAATGAGTGTTTAACATAAACTAAAAAATATCGATCCATGATTGAACATAAATGGAATCCATAATCTAAGTTTTAATACTTTAAAAATAATATCAACATGTAAGTTTTAAATTTGAACATTAAAATTCAGTCATCAATGCGAAGTCATATGAATTTTAAGTTTTTAATGAGTGTTTAACATGAACTTAAGAATATTGATCCGTGATTGAACATATGGAATCCATAATCTAAGTTCTAATACTTTAAAAATAATCCAAGCTCTAAAATGTTAAAAATAATGTATTTTAAAAATTATTCAGCATATATTATATTTGTTCTATATCGGTTTGATTTAGATATCTACGGTTATTGAATGAGCTTAATTGAGACTCAATCATTAACGGAAAGATTAAAGCTATACGTGCAAAAGGTGATTAATCACTTTTTTGGTTTTTTTTTTTTTTGGGGTATTTTTTGGGATTATTATTATTTTTTTTACCTGATTGATTTTTTGAAAGGTTAAAGTTCCCCAAAAATCAAAGCTTTTACATGGTTGATTATGTTTAACAAAATTGATTCCAATAACTTGCTGCAAATTAGGAGACCTTTGAAGGCTCTCTCTCTAGATGTTTGCATGCTTTGTTATAGGAATTTCGATATAGCATCCCATATTCTTATGCATTGTGAATTTTCTTGGAGGATTTGGAACAATTGTTTGGTATCATGGAAGAGAGTTGGGTTTGTCCTTCTTCGGTGGAAGATTTTTTAGCTCATCCATTGCAGGTTTTGGAAAAAGGAATGATAGGGTAGCATTGTGGAAGTGTGGCATATTTGTTGTCTTATGGGGTTTATGTCGGTAGATAGGGCTGTAATCAGTTTCATTCGGTTTGATATTTCCCAAAACTGATAACCAAACAAAAAATTTCAGTTTTGGAATATTAAGACCGAAACTGATCTGTAAACCATCAGCTCTACCGAAGCTCACAACCAAGTTTAGCAGTTCAGTTTGGTTATTTTTGGGTTTTGTGAAGCTTTAAACATTAAGAACTGGACTTATACGCTTCAACTAAGCATCAAGCCCGCATTAACATGACTCAACATTTTGCATACTATTGGGTTGAAGACGAGGGCTCTGATCTATCTTAAATGCAAGTACAACTTGACAACTGAGGGGTTGTTCTTTTATAATAGGATGAAGGGTCTTCTCTTCTTTCTTTGGGGTGATGTGGGACAAAGGCTCCCGTCAATACAAAAAAGCAGGTCGTCAGCTGGGCGTCCTGGGCATGTCTTCTCCGTCCTTCATTCCATTTGCCACTTTGAAAATCAGCAAAGTTGGAGGGCCTCTCCTTATTTATAGAAACCTCATCCTTTCCTTTGAGCAGTAGAACTGTATTTGCTATTGTTCCACATAAAATAAAGAAATTGCCATGTTAAAAAGTATATAGAAATTATATTTAGGAATATGTTAAAATATATAAATGTCCAAGTGTTTGTAGGTCAGTTTATAGATCAGTTTTTCGGTTTGGTTTTCTTGTAAAACTGAAATCAAAAGACCAAACTGAAATGCCTAACCGTTCGATTTATTTCTGTACACCTCTAGCTGTAGTGTGATGCACGGATATTTTCTGGGGAGAAGTTAAAATGCACACTGGTAGGGGAAAAGATTCAGTATATGCTTCTTTGTGGTGTGTCAGGTTTAGAATTTTTAGGGGTGCAACTTTCTGGATATACAAAGAGGCTGGAGGAACTTGCTGGCTGATGATTTTCTCTTTTTGTTGTTCTTAGTTCTTTCTTTTTTTGGTTTGTTCCAAATTTTTGTTGGGAGATATCTTATTCTCCCTCCTGTAATTTCTTTCCCTATTGATGAAATTTCTTTTGCTAATAAAAAAAAAGGGTGTCCCTAGGCCACAAGGCTGCCCGTTTGCGTGGGTAGGGGTTAGTCGTCAGAGTGTACGCTACCTTACCTCTGCTTTTATGCAGAGAAGCTGTTTCCTTGAACTCGAACCCATGATGAACCGGTCACAAGGGAGAAAATAATACTTACTTATATTCTACTCTACCTCTAGTTTCATCAATCAACATTATATGATGTGCAAATGACATACATCCCATGGAACAACATTTCGGATACTCCTAGTTAGTTCATGCATCCATATTGCGAAAAGTAAGGATTCAAAGTAGATGTTTGATGTATAGTTATTGTTTTTGGAAATTCCATAGATTAGTCCCAACGCTAGTCATTGCTGTATCATGCATACCCTTAATGACATCAATATGCCTATTGCATACTCCCTTTTTTCTAGCAGCCACCATACAACTTCCCTAGGTACCCTATCAAAAATTCCATGTGCTAGTACCTCTTCTTTTCCCTGAACTTGTCCAGATCTTCTCAGTAGATGTATAGCTTTTAGTTAATGACACATGCAATTGACCAAACTGATATTTTGGAACCATCATTTCTAACCTTAGTCTTTGTTCAATTACTTCTCAAAGTTTCATTGTTTGACTCACTAGTTTAATTTGATGATAGTTATCCCAAATTTGGATGTACTTTTTACTTTTTAAGTATTAAAGAGCTTTTCCTTTGTTTTCCTCACATTTTTTAATTGTTTATATTTAATGCTATGCAAATATTGTTTATTATTGAGCAAAATCTTGGTCCCTTACAATTATACAAGAAGTACAAATTTCACTGGTTGTGTCTGCAGCTTAACTTATCTTCCAACGCATCATGATCAGTAAATTTGTAATTAAAATGGACTTCCATTTCAATTCCTTTATGTACTTGTAATTTCTATAAAAAAATGTAAATTTGTAATTTAAGTATGCTAATTCATATGAAGGATTAAACTTTTGTGGTACATGTTTTATTTATGTTTATTTATTGATTTGTTTTTGCTTGAAGATATGAGCATGGTCTTAAATTTCCGCGAAATTGTCGAAATTTCCGTTGAAATTTTCGATCTCCGTCACCCTAGAAATCGAAATGGCAATCAATTTCCGTCTTGCATAATTTCAGTCGAAATCTCAACGAATCATCCGAAATTTATCGAAATCTCGAAATTTTCGCGAAACTTGATGAAATTTTAACTATACGATGAAAGTTCGTCAGAATTCAAATGAGAAATTTAGGAGTGAAGTGAAATTTCTATCTTAATATATTTTATTTATTTTATTGAAACAAAAGATTATTACAAGTGCTTTTGAAATTATATGAAAAAATAAACTTACATTAACATTTTATTTAACCATTCATGTCTATATTATCATTATTTGTACAATAAATAATATTTAAACGATTTATGAATTTCATTTGTATTAATTGAATACATATAATGTACATTATCTTACAAATATGTTTGATACACATACTATTTTGCAACTTTTCCACCTTATACAAAACATAGATGTATTTAATTTGTAATATATTAGTTCTAAAACTTATATTATTGTGTTTGTTAACCATTTCTAAAGTTTCACAAAGAATTCCATGCTTTATTACAAATTTCCGTTATTTTTTCAAATCAAAATCGAAATCGACATCGAAATTTTTGTCGAAATTTCCCCACTTTTGGAGCTTCGAAATTTGAGTCGAAATCGAAATTTAAGACCTTGGATATGAGCTTGGAACGTAAATGAATTTGTCAAGATTTGTAACTGAGATAATGTAATGGATGGTTGTATTGGTGATTCTTGGGCCATAAAGTGCGCATGTGAGTTGGTTTTCAAGCCCCACCATCTGTTTGTTTCAAAACGATGAAGTTAGTATTTTAACTGTCTTATATGTCCAGGAATCCGTTCAGTGGATCATGGAAGGGTTAATATTGGAATGTTCTTTGCTGTAATTTTTTAAAGAGTTTATAATAATTAGTACAAATGGCTCCTGCATATTGCTATAGGGAAGCAGTTTGAAAGTTGAGCTCGATTCTTTGCATGGGCAAGCTACAGTTTTGGCAGCTTTGGTGACCATTTCGCCAAAGTTACCTCTTGGATATCCTGCTAGGTAATGCTTTCATCATATAATGCATTTAATTTTTTGAGATTCTTGCTTGTTATACCTTGTGGATGTTTCTTCAAGATTATTTGCTCATGTAATAAATAGAAGGATAAAAGGCATTGACCTCACCTGAGTTTTTGTGAAAAGAGACACCTCCCTCGAGTTTTCAAAAATTTAATAGATCTCCCTTGAGGTTTTCCAAAAAGATGTAGACCACCTTTTATATTTGGCAAAAAGACAAGTGTCACAGATGTGGAGTTCACAATGGCTGAACAGGAATCACCCTTGCCAAAATCCTCCTAAAGTGTCATCAAGTCATGCCTCTGAGGTGGCAAGAACGCCAAGTCTCCAGCCCATCTAAACCCATCTTTATCCAAGGAAAAACTCAAGTGTCTAACGTTGTGGTTAAGTCTCATGACATGATGACACTTGAACCAACTAAGGTCATCACTAAAGAACCCAGACTCAAACGATAAGGGAAATAACTCACATTCCATTAGTACTCAGTGTAACTCTCATTGCTTTAATACAATCGAGGTCTTAGATAATACCACCCAACTGTGTAGCCGATGGCTAAGAAGGTCGTGCACCCAAACCTTTGGGCCAGAGGGACTCGCGCGATCCCATTCCCAAATGAGTTGTCCGTGGGACTCCCAATCCCACACAGAAGCACAAGACACCCTTTGAGGGTGTCAGGAACCCCACCCACCTCTGAGCATGCCTAAGGATTGCTCACTTAGTATATATCAAGATATCAGGGGAGGTAGGGCCCACCCCTGGTGTATCCCCTGGAGTCATTCTCCAAAGTATTTTCAGTCACATATGAGAGTAACCACTAGGGATCTAGTGATCATACATCTTAGATTCAAGAACACCACAATCAAAAGATTCAAAACTATCTGGACCAACCACAACATCATAGAGATATAATGAAACCATCCCCATGACAATTGGACAGATGCATCCAGGTTAACTGACCATACCTCTTAGTTCACAAGCACAAATCAAAACCATGGGTTAGGGTCGTACAACAAGCATTTTGAGAGTTATAAGTGTCCAAACTCTGGTGTAGTGGATTTGAGCCATCATCTCAACCTGAGCTTAGATGAACAAGTTCTATCTGACTTGGCCTAAATGTTTTTATGGCTAGCAATAAATTTACTAATTCCATCTTCTCTTGATTCCAGATGTTGACTGTTGTGAGTTAGAAATATTCTATAAGTGGATCTGGATCTATTTGGTTGTAGATTAAAAAAAGTATCTTTTTTTTTTTTCTTTTTTTTTTTTTATAGAAAAATAAATTTTATTAATAAGAAGAAGAAAAAGATAAAAGGAAAGGAGAACTAGTCCTGAATAAGGAAAATGAAAGGGAAAACTACATCATCTAAATGAAGCCCTCCAGTCTCTGATGACATTTTGAAAGCAGAATCCTTAAAATAGCCTGTACCATAAGATTTTGATTTCTTCTTGTCTTCAACTTTTATTGCACTTCTTATATTACATGTTTCTGTTCAATTCCCACCTGCACAGTGCCGTACACGCCAAAAAATAGCCTTCCATGTACACACTAATATATCACGTATTACATAGCAGTTCACATCCCTGGGGTCATCATCCTGGATAGCATGTAATGACCTCATTGATTGTTATGCATGTGACTTGGTTTTCTCTGGTGCTGTGGCACTTAGAGTGGGAACATTCATTGTGTTGCTGTTTTCAGATTGCCCAGATTAGTTCTTGAAGTCTCAAAGAGAATGCTGACAGAATGCAGTCGGAACCCTGCTGCTGCCACAGTTGAAAAAGAAGCTGGGTGGTTGCTTTTGGCATCACTGTTAGCATCCATGCCAAAGGAGGTTCTGGCATCTCTTAGCCCTCATTTTTGCATACATTACTACATTTTGGCTTATTAATGTAATATTTTTGATACATGCAGGAGCTTGAAGATCAGGTTTTTGATATTCTTTCACTGTGGGCTTCTTTGTTCAGCGGAAATCCTGAATATCAACTCAATGATATTGGAGACCTTAATTCTGGAATATGGTAAGATGATTCATCAGCATGTCCTGTATTCTTTGCTAAAAAATTGTGTTATGCTTCAATTCTTGCTCTGAAAACTGGTTGCTGTACTTAAGATTTGGTCGCTTTAATGACTTGTGGATTTCTCGCACAATGTTTCACATGGGGACTAAGGGGTCGTTTGATAATTAAGCATTAAGTGCTGAATACTGAATGCAGTTCTAAATCTGTGAATTAGGTTCTGAATATAACTAGGACAAGCCTTTGAATCTGAATGCTGAATTGTTTCAGTCATTAGGTAACTAACTTCTGAATATGCGGCTTTCTTGTTTTAATTGTTATAATTGTCGAGGGCAAAAATGTTCCTTAAAAATATTAAAACATTTTCAAAAATCTTAGTTTTTTATTATAGCTAAAATAATGTCTCAAATATAAAATATAAAAATAATTTTCTTTAAGAATATTTTCTTTTAGTACAAATGTCATAGAAAGTAAAAAATAATATTCAGTAGTAAATAAATAGACTTAAAATTAGACCCACCAGTTATAATGAATAACATACCATCTACCATAATAAATAATATTTTCCTTTTATGCAAATGTTAACATGCTTATATTCTTAAAAAAGTTTTGCTTGTATACATGTATATATATATATCCATTTGGATGACTTTGCATCTTAAACTGACAAAATTCATTTGGAACATAATCATAGCAGTCCAATAAAAAGAAAAAAAATAGAATAACCATGACACCTGGGAGATGTCCGATTCATGGTTCCTTTCTTACAAATAACTTCTTCAATTCCTTTGCACAATTTACAATCTGTAAGTACCTCAGCTATCTTCTTACTATACATAGAAAAAAACACAAATCTGCAAAGGAGCTTTTGTTAATGGATTTCACTACTGAGGGGAATCAGGCCCATGTGACTACTTCACGTGATTACCCCTTGGTTCATCCAATGGCATAGTCATCAGCATTATCAACAGAAAAGTTGAAATCCCAGAGAGCGAGAATGAGTAAGGAATTTCAGTTGACAGAGCTCGACCTCTGCACCTGCATGTCGAACTCCAGTGATTTCCTGATGTTCTTTGTCATCTTTGACAAACAACTCCTGCTTTGGCTTTGGATGCCAGGATTTGAGTTCCATATGTATTTCATGGCGAGTTCCATGCCACTGCTGTGCTTGCAAATAGAGTGATCGAGGAGCTGTGTACTTATGTGTGGAGTTTGAGAGAAGAGAGGAATGTGGCGAATACTTGGTGCTGATCGAATGAGCAAAGGGGCCAATCCTAATTTGGTCAGAGGGCAGTACCCATTCAAAGCCCAAACAAATATACTGTTCACTTAATATTTAGACTGTTAAGAACCCAGCCTCTATTTTAAGGCTTTTAAGTCTAAACAAACAGCCAGTAAGACTTTTTCCGTTTTGATAATGTAAGCTTATTCAGAAAATAACATTTGAACGGCTGAAGTAGACCCCCTCATCAGATCTTCTTCCCTGAAAATCTGGAACCTTATCCTGGTTTCTTGCAAAAAAATCACAACTGCTGTTCTAAAGTGATGCCTAATTGGAACAATTCAAGCCCTTTGCCAGAGGTTGGGAAAGGACTTTGGCACACATCCTTTTTGACAGTTGCTGAAGCACGCTGCAAATAGTATTTGAGCCACAATCACAACAATGCAATCCAATCTCTTCTCTACTCTTGGGACCTCACTTACTGGATTTCTTCTTCTATACTGTAAGGAACTCCGACCACTCTGTTGCCGTTTCATGTTCTAGAACTTGAATGGAGCAACTCTGATCTTTCTCTCAAACTCTCTCTAGGGATAAGATTTGTCTCCCTCTTAGCAGTCTCAAGCAAATAAATCCATCTGTACCCCTCATTAGCAAACCCCATGAAGGCTTGAACCTTTATCTAGCCATAGGGACCAGACTGAAACACGATCACCTGTAATAGGAACCATTGAGGTAAGAGTGTCGTAAGCATCAAGGATTACATTAAGATCATTGACAATTTGCCCACTAGGCTAGCTGGAAACAACAGCAATCCACTGCACTATGCAAATCTGAATCGGTGTAGCTGTATCTTTGAAGGCTCTCTTATATTTCTTTCTTTCCAAGCACACCACAATATGGTGAGAGGGATGACATTCAAAGCCTTTTGCTTCTCCTTGGTGGCTCTGATGCCTTTCCAAGCCCAAATTTCCCCTCCAACGGAAGTTGCAGTAGCCCACTTATATCCAGTCAAGGGTAGAACCATATTTCACAAGTTCCTTGTCCAGGGGCAGTGGAGAAAAATGTGGTTTACTGATTCTGCATCATCCATACAAAGAAAACATCTATTTGTGACTGTAAGCCCCCTTTCTGCAGATTGTCAAGGGTTAAGATATTTCCATGTGTGGATTCTCAGACAAAAAAGACAACCTTTAAGGGGGCTGCTGTCCTCCAAATATGAATCCAAGGGGAGTTGTTGCAATTTGCTCCCATCAAGGAGAGCTTCTTTTTTAGAAAGATTTTATAGTGAAAAAACCATTTTTGTCAAAAGCCCATTCTGGTTCATTGGGGATGTTTTGGTAACGAAAATTATAGAGATTTCTGTAAAAGTCAAAAAGAGTGCATGAAGTTCCCAATATGCCACATTCCTAGTAAAAGGAACATTCCAGAAAATTCCTTGATCAGTGATTTGGAGATGGTGTGACTGATAAGGGCATTTTTGTCACAAGACAAGCTGTAGATGGAAGGAAAGACAGATCTAAGATTATTGTTCTCATGCCACACATCCTGCCAGAGGTAAACATTGACCCCATTTCCCACTGGAAATCTTTGAAATTGGAAAAAAACAGATCATCCCATCCATTGCTGATGAGTTTCCAAACTCCCACTCCATAGGGTTCCCTACTATTGTGTGTTATCCAACCCTTATCCTCAAGTTGGAATAAGATCACTTTTAACAAGGTTGACTTTCAAGCTTGAGACAACCTCAAGCCCTAAAAAAATGCATCGAAGGTTGAGGATATATGAAGGGGATCATATTTACGAAAAAAATAAAAAAATGATAGTATCATCTGTGAAAAGGAGACAAGAAACTTCTGTTAGCCTTCCATTTTTGCCCTCCTTGAGACCTCTAAAGAGCCCTCATTCAGTAGCTTTCATCAGCATGAGGCTTAGCACCAGTGTCGGAGCCAAAACCTTGTTGTAGTGGGGGGCAACAATTTGCACTCCATGAAAAAAAATTAAAATTATTTATTATAAAAAATTGCTAGAACATTGATTTAAACATAATATTTAAGTAATGAAAATAAATAAATGTCATATTAAATATTGGCACTACATAATGTCATATTTTTTGAATTTTTAAAAAAAAAATTTTTTTTAATGGTTTGATTTATAGAAGATAGCTATCCCTATTATTATGGAAACAAATCTCTTGTTGAGATTAGATGTTTCATTAATGTATAAAAAGAGCCTACCATGTGCATAGAGAGGGGCAGTTTTCTGTTTTAAGCTATGTACACTGCCATACATATACATGGCTGCACAATAGAATATTAAAATATCATAACTATTAGAAAATATTTTTCAGTTAGAGTACAAGCCTTCCAAATGGAGCAGTACACTGACTTTGCTGCTGCCTTCACAGCCTCTGCAGGGGCAGAGGCTAGGGGCTTTTCTTCCTCTGTACTTGAGGGTAGTTGGGGTATGGTAGGAGCAATATAAAAATTTTAGTGGGGAAAAATTTTATTTTCCATATAAAATATTCATATTTTTGAGATTGAGTGGGGGCATTTGCCCACACTCTATCCTATGTAGCTCTGCCCTTGCTTAGCACCTCCGTAACCAAAATAAACAGAATATGGGAACAAGGGATCTCCTTGTCTCAAGCCTTTCGAGGAGCGAAGAAATCAGTAAGGGCTGCAATTTATGAGCACTGAGAAGCTTGGAGTTTTGATGCATCAAACAATACAACTACACCAAAGCTCCCCAAAGCACATTTTCCTGAGGAGATAAAGAAGGAAGTTCCAGTTGACATGCTCAAATGCTTTCTCCATATCCAGTTTGCACACTACTCCCCTTTTTCCCTCCTTCCGATAAGCATCCACCACATTATTAGCAATAAGGTCAGCATCCATAATCTGCCTTCCAGCCACAAAAGCATGCTGATACTGACCAATGATTTCTGGTATTGTTTTTTTGATCTTCTTGGCTAGGACTTCGGCAATGATTTCATAAATGCTCCCCACCAAGCTAATAGGGCTGAAATCCTTGATGTTAACAGCCTCAACTTTCTTTGGAACAAGAGTGACAAAGGTGGTATTGATGCAAATGACAAATTTCTCTTTACTAATAAAAAAATAGAAGAAATTCCTTACTATCAAAGACCACTAAAGAACTACATTTTCCTGCATACTTGGAAATACATTCTGGATCATACTCCTATCTATACGAATTAAACCCATTCCTGTTAGCTTAAAGAATGGTGATAACCCATCCTAGACCCCTTTGATAAGCTCTTGTGTAATTGTTCACCTCAATATGTCTTCCTCAGCAGTTCAATTTTTCCTTGAAGTGTACTTTATCTTTCCATATTTTCAACCTCTATGCAATCCTATTGACCACGAGCATAAAAAGGTTGTTAGACTGTCTGTACTCAAAGCCAATCACGGTCATTGCATTCTTTCACACAAAAGCAACATGCAGCTTCTTAAAGCCAAGCATTCTTGCATGAAATGTGATTCTACAGTTTAATCATCTCTGTCCTGATGAGGCTTCAAGTGTTGGTGCTATGACAAAGTTCTTCTTGATAACTTTGGTTGAGAAATTATTTGCACTGTCCCAATGAATGAATGTAACACCTGTTGCACACAGCCCCCATGCGACTGGGGGTCATCTGTAATTTCTTGAAACTCAAATTACTCATTTTTCTTTGTAGGCACTGAGTCTAATGTCAGTGGATTGATATGTTTAAATATGGTTGAAACTGCTTTGTTATTAAGCTTCATCTTTAATTTCCTCCCTTCTCCTGTAGTGTGTGGTCTGCTGCAATTGATGCACTTGCGGCATTTGTGAGATGCTTTGTTTTGCCTGACACTGCGAGCTATGGGATTTTACTGCAACCAGTGGTAGTATACCTTAGCAGGTATGATTGATATATAGAAAGCTTCTTTTGTATCGTTCAATCTGGTTTTCATTCTTGGCTTATGATTTGTTTGACTTCTGTATTCAGGGTTCTGTTCAGTGACAGTCATAAATTTTTAATGTATAAATGAGTGCAGGGCTTTATCCTATATATCATTTGTAGCACTCAAAGAACTGCCTAATGTGAAGCCTGCAATGGATGTCTTTATCATCAGAACGTTAGTAGCTTATCAGTCCCTTTCTGATCCAATGGCATACAAAACTGATCACCCCCAGATTATTAAACTATGCACTACTCCCTTCAGGTAATGATTAGCCATACGTAATTTTTGATATTTTCTTTCCTTTGTTTTGTAAGTTTTTAAAATTACTCTTATTATCCTGAGGATCAATATGTTTTAAATATCTCACTTTTATTTGACTACTCAAATTTTCTGAAATAAGATTTTTTGTTAGAACTCTCCCCTCTTTCTTTCACTACAACCAACTTGTTTGATTTTCATTAGTTTTGGTATTAATTAACAGGGATGCATCTGGATGTGAGGAAAGCTCTTGTTTGAGGTTGCTGTTAGATAAGAGAGATGCATGGTTGGGTCCATGGATTCCTGGAAGGTGCTTGGCTTTCAATCCTCTTTTATTTTATTTTATTTTTTTTTTGATTTTTAAGATATTTAGCAGTCTTGTAGTTTGTTGTTAGACTTCTAGCAAATGTCTATAAATGTTTGGTCTATGTTGCATTAGGCATCTTGATTAAATTATGCAAGTTCATTCCCCAAAATGTGTTCCAACAAAATTTTCATTTTATTCCCCTGAAGAATAAATGATTGTATGCTTCTTCGTTCTGCTTATTCAGGGACTGGTTTGAAGATGAACTTCGTGCTTTTCAAGGTGGAAAGGATGGCCTTATGCATTGTGTATGGGATGGTGAACTTGCTACTTTTCCTCAGGTAGGAATGTTTCTGGTTGAGACTGTTGAGAGGCAACCAAATGCAGAATAATCATCACTCGTATGGTTTAAAAAAAATGTCCAAATAATAAATATTCCTTCTGTTAGATTAAGGAATTGGAAAAAAAAAAGCGAAGAAATGAACATGAATAAAGAGAAGCATTTGAGAAAAAAGGATGAAAATTCTGTTATTGTGCTTGATATCTTCTATGGATTTTTTTGTCCTGGGTTTGTTGTAGAGAGGATTCTCCATATGGGACAAGTTGTTTAATCTACCTGTGTAGCACTGTTAGGCTTGGGTGATCCCATTCTATTTCTATGCTGTTTTGCATTGAAAGTTTCAAAACAATATTAATACAAGTGAAATTAGGAGATAAAAGAATAAGGAAAGAAACCAGGAAGGCATGTTATAACAGTTCTATAGACTACAAGCAACAACAAAAAGCTTTTAAATTTTACTAGGTCAGTGAATTACTTGGATCCTCTTTTGCCATTCTGTACAATTGAGGGCAAATCTGTCTTCTATTACTAATAGAAAGAGGATTCCCCATTCTACAGTTAGTTTTGGCCTGGTATTTTTAATTCCTGAAGTACCATGTAACAGGATCACATCTGCTCTTTTATTATTAAAAAAGAAACAGAGGAGGATACTATGTTAAAAATAAGAGTATAATTATACTATAAGCTAATAAGTTTGAAATTTTGGGGCTGTGGAGAAACTTTCATTCTCTATGGCTAGTCCTTAAGAGATTGGAGTGGTATCAAATCCTTACTATCTCAGTCTAAGTTATTGTATATCTACCCCTTCCCCTTCCACTAACAATAAATTTTAATCACCCTTTTATCTTTCTATAGCTAGCTTACAACAGATATGACATTTTATGTTCTAGAATTACACAATTCATCCATCCTAGTATTCTCATTTCTGCAATGTTTATCCTTTGGATAAGTTTTTTTTCAGTTGTCTAACATTCTGATCATATGGCATTGCTGGCCTTATAGCCATTGTACAGAACTTTCCTTTTTTAATTTCAAGATTAGTCTATGATTACACAACATGCCTGGAGCACTTCTCGGCTTTAGCCTGCATGATAGATCCTAGGTTCTTATACTCGCACCACGCATTTCTTGATCCTCATGTTTAAAATTCTCTACTATTCCTTCTAGAATGACTGAAATTGCATTTCAGGCATAGTCTTGCATATGCTTATTTTCTAAATGTCATCTCCATAATTCATACTTAGATGCTTTCATACCTTTTGATCAATCAAGATATCATTTGCAAATGACATACACCATGGTACCTCATCTTTTGATATGTCAAGAAATTTTATCCATAGCTAAAGCTAAAGATAAGGACTCAAGGCAGAATCTTATGTATGCCTATTGTGATTGAATATTCTCTTGAGCTCTCCCCATGTAGTTCTAATATTATTTATTGTCCCATTGTACATGTCCTTAACAACCTGTATATACCTACAAACTTTCCTCTTTTTGTTTTTCCTTTCTGAACCACCGTAAAACTTATCTAGATAGTAGGTACTCAATTATAGGCATTCTCTTGGTCAATAAAAACCATGTGACCTGTTAATGATCAATGCTGAGACATCAAGTATTAATATTGGTAATGATGATCTTATTGTGGAATTGTCCAATAATTTTTGTTATGAAATGGTTAAGATTACTTGAGTGGTGCAGGAGTTGCATTCAGATGGAGGGCATAATGAGAAAGGTCTTGGCAATGGGTCATGCCCAAGGTGGTGGATATTATTGGGGAAATCAAGGGTGGAAATGATTGTAAAAGGCAGTGGATTTGAAGGTGTGTATAAGCATTGCTTCTTAGCAATTTTATGAACTCAAAAATGCAGGGAGGAAAATTTTAAAAATAGATGATGCTGGAAAGTTTATGTTGGGGAAGTCTCATAATTGTTCTAAATCTGATTTAGATAAAGGAGGAAATAACTTTCAGCAGGAAAAGAAACAGTGGAATATTTTGGAAGAGGATAGTCAATGTGGTAGTGATTTTTCTTGTGATGTCTTTTGTTGGATGAGTTTGGCGAAAATTTGGATTACATTTCTGTCTTCCAAAGCTCTTGGGAATATTACTTACGTGCTTCCTTCTCCACTTAAAGTTTTGGAGGATGTCTCTGTCTTTGAAAAGGGGCTTTGGACGTAGACTTAGCTGTTATTAATCAATGTAGGAATGTGTTACTCTGGTGGAGGACGTTAGTTAGCAAGAAGTTGGTGCTAAAAAAAATTCTGGATGATATGGGAATCTGGCTGGTTGATCCTTAAAGGAATTAAGTTCGTTTGGATGGAGCTAAAAGGGAATCAACGTAAGGTTAGTGGAACTAGCAAGTTCCTAGTGCTCCATCAATTATGAAGGGAAGGGCTTTAATAGGGTTATCGTAATTTGGGATTTTTTGTTTTTGGTTTATTTTATTTCATTTTTTTGGTTCTCTCTCTCTCTCTTCTCATTTTTTGTGTTATCATTTGTCCTCTTCTAGATTAAAATTCTCTCCTGTCTCTCTTAATATTTTTCTTTTGCAATCAAAAAATAAAAACCTAGGTCAAAATTTTTTTAACATGCATATAGCCTCGGTGGTTGATCTGTTGGGCAAAAGAATTGGGACGTGTTTCTTAAGTTCTTTATACTGAAAACCCACAAATGAAATAGAACTTAAGCATCAAATTGAGCGAATCCATGCACACCTCAAAAGTATAGCTGTTGGCTGAAATAAACCAAGATATTTTTCAAGTATAAAATTTGAAAATTCCGTTCAGAATCAAAGCTTCAAAAGATTAATTGGGTAAATGATTAGAAATTAAAGGCAGGGATAAATTTCTTAAAAATATATTTTAAGGCCTTAGCCAAACTTTGGTCAAATATAGAGGTTCTAGACTTGGGCAAATTATCAGTCCTTTATAGTCTAGTTGGATCTGAAAATTTTCTTAGTGCTTCTAAGTTATGACATTAAGTCCAAGGGAAGAAATTTTATTTCAAAATCTCAACATGTTTTTGGGATTCATAGACTCCATCCCAACACTCACAAACTTGCAGCCACACCAATGTCAAACAAGAAGAACAATCAAAACTAATCAAGACAATCACAAACTATGTGAAGCACCGACACAACCACGGACGAGGTGAACGACTTACCAACTAATATAGCACTGCCACAGCCTTACAACTTAACTTATGAACACTGCCACTGCCCCAAGAAACTCACAAAGAAGCCTTTATGAACACAGAACAACAACTACCAGATTACCATGAGTGCATGGTCGAAAAAGGTTGGATCTTTGAGCAAAAAGCATGCCCTACAGCTTGATAATATAGTGTGGAGAAGGAATCAGAACATGGCAGAGGGGGAAAAAAAAAAAGAAAAAGGTGGCCAGAAACTCTCGCATGCACCAGCGCATGGGGTTGGCATTTCTGGCCTTTGGCTGGCATGTGGGATACTTGCCGGTGATGGGGTTTTATGGGGGTAGGCTTCAGAGGGTTCGGTTTTTGGTTGTATGGTTGGTTTTGTGAAATATTGAAGGGTGGAGGTGGGTCTGAGAAGGGCAGCAACGGGAAGGTTTTTTCTGGCGACGGCTGAGTATGATAGGGTTTAGGTTGGATCACACTCTGATACCATGTTGATATTTTGATTAAATGAATGACCTAACGTGAAGATAGGTCTCACCCTCTATTTATAATACAAATCAAATACATTCTAATGACAATAATACTGTTACTAACTCTCACTAATTAACATACTAACACACTTAATAATAATACTAAAAGACCTAAATAACCTCTAATAATAATTAATTCTATATTAATAACTTAATTGTCAATGAATGCTTTAGTGACTATTATGCATTGAAAACTAGATTTGTGCCTCACTAGAGAGTAGTTTGGTAGAGTTGACTAGTGTCATTTATATTAATATTTGTAACAGTTTGTTTGCAGATACAAAAATTATTATCTAAGCATTTTGTATATGTGTTTAAGTGTACCTTGTTTTCCCAAGGTGCATGCCTGTGCTCTGCAGAGTGTTCTTGGGCCCAAGTTACTGCTTGACTTTCTGCCTTGTTGCATCTTGCATCTGTAGCAACTATGCCTCCAGTTAATTTTGATATTTGGTACCAGGGGTCTTTCTTTTTTGCTTTTGCCCCTGTTGATACTATATTCCATTCAAAGTTTATTCTATCCCTAAGGCTTGAATATATGCATATAAGCTTCTTTTTTGTTCTCCTTTTCAGTTTGAGCCATATTGATTTCTGTTTTCCAGTTCCTCTATCCAAATTGTGAAAGTTTTTATTTGTTTCACTCAACTCCAATGCTAATTTTGACTCTGTTCATGAAGCCGGAGACCATAAGCAAGATGGTGGTGAACCAGATGCTTCTCTGTTTCGGAATAATGTTTGCGTCACAAGTAAGTGATTGTTATTTGTGGCCAGCGTTTTTCTTTCTTGTTTATACTAGTTGAAGTGGATTTCTAATTTTTGATCACTTGGGAGTTACACATTCCAGGATAGTGGTGGGATGCTTTCACTTCTTGGCATAGTTGAACAATGTCTAAAAGCTGGAAAAAAACAACCATGGCATTCAGCCTGCATAACCAGTATATGTGTGGGATTAGTAGCTGGATTAAAGGTGCTTTCTTGTACTTAATGCATTTTCTTAGAATTGACCGTTTGGTGTTACGCTATTTGGAGTTTGTCCCTGATTTCATTTTGTTCTGCAGTATTTTCTTGGTCTACGTCCCCGAACCCTAGGATTGGACATACTAAATTCAGCTCAGGCTATATTTCTGGTAACAGTATTCCTCTGTGCTTAGTGATGCTAAATTTTTTATTAAAATTTTAACTGTTTTTTATCCACTGGCAGATGGCATCAGCAGTGCATTTAAAATATAATATGTAGGACCATAATAAATTATTTGATTTGTTATACCGTTGGGGTGGTAAGTGTTGAAATATTATTTTAGGGCCTCAAGTTCAACTATTTAGTAGGTACAGAGGGTGTGGCTGTGAAGCCTCTAATATATAATTTTTATTTTATGCTTACGAGCAGTTTTAGTTAATTAGATTCTTATCCTGAAATTTACCTTTTAAAATATCATGTTATTGATCTAGATCAGCTACTATTCTGTTCCATTTTGACAGGGTATTCTTGCAGAAGGGGACATATGTGCTTCACAGCGTAGAGCATGTGCAGAAGGTCTTGGTCTTCTAGCTCGCCTTGGAAATGATATCTTTACAGCCAGAATGGTCTGTCATGAACTTCGTCAAGTATCGTTTTTCCATTTTTCTATGTGAATTTAGTTCTCTCTCTCTCTCTCTCTCTGGTTGTGTGCATTCGTGCATACCAGCCTGACTGTATATGCTGAACAGACTAGATTGCTGCTTGGTGATTTGACTGGGGCGGCTGATTCTACCTATGCTGGATCAATTGCTCTTGCACTTGGCTGCATTCATCGCAGGTAAACATCAGTTTATACTTCTTCCATTTTGTGCCCCCAAGCAAACTGGTCTTGATGGGGCTGCACAAATGTCACACACCGAACTGCAAGGAATGCATCACACACTAAACTGCAAGAAATGCAACAAGTTTAAGTGCCATCAGTATTTGAACCAGTGATCCAGGTTAATTCATTAATTAACATTTTCTCAGAAGATTTTTTTAGAATAGGTTCAGTGAGGGGTCAAGCAGTAATGACATCTCTAAACCAATGGAAGTTAATGTTTTATAATCTGCCAAATTTCAAAAAATCCATAGCAGTAATAAATCAAATGCTACAACAGTTTCAAATTTTCATATCTTGTCCATAGTATTCCAAGCTATTCTCTGAGTTATAACTCAATCAATTTAATTGGAGTCTTGTCATTCAACCTGGATCATAATTCAATCCGTAAATATTGAATGATGATGTCAAGTGTAGTGTGACAAAGAAAAGTGTTAAAAAAGGGCATTAACCAATGGCTGTCCTACTAAGTATGGTCCAGGAAAGGTTCTCTTGAAATGATCCTAAGCCTTTACCTTTCTTGCTTAGTGGCTACTCCCCAAAATTAAAGCTATGCACAAGTGTTAGATAGCTAAAAAGTTCTATCGTTTAAGCATTACACCCAGTGGCAAGTTCTATGTTGTGTGTTGCTGTTAAGCTTAAATATTTTTTAGTGCCGAGGAATAAGACAATAATTTAATCTATGCACATGCCTAATGTAGTGTATCAAAATCTATACCATAATAGGACTTGGTAAAGTCTAGTAAGATTTGCAAGGTATTCCATGGAATTCCCCAGGCTAATAGTAGTGTCTTTTTATTCAAAGCTAGTAAAACAACAATAGGAACAACAGGCAACACCAAACTGTAAGTCCTACAAGGTGGAACCGGTTACATGAATCCTTTTGCCCCATTTTACACGATCTGGGACAATATCCTCTGACTATTAATAAAACTATATTGAGAATGTTACTATATCAAGAATATTATTTTTTTAGTTCATTCTAATTTTTTGAATAAAACCTTCTTGATGTAGTTTTGTTAATAGTCATTTAGAAACTTTTTTCTGTCCATGGTCATAAAATTTATGATATTTCATGAGACAAGGAAATTCCATATGTTTCTATGTTGTTACTTTGTCAAAGCATTCATATCAGAACTTTGTCTACTCGTGGCTATGCAGAGTGCCGACTTTTATATGCTTGTGTATTTGGATATCATGCCTATTTTTGGTACTCTTCAATTGTTATTCTGTGTATAAGTTGTGGAAGATTTCATCTTATCTAGATTTGTTACAGTGCAGGAGGAATGGCACTATCAAGTTTAGTGCCTCCAACAGTAAGCTCAATTTCTTCCTTGGCCAAGAGTTCAATTGCTGGATTACAAATCTGGTCTTTACATGGACTTCTTTTGACTGTTGAAGCTGCTGGTTTGTCCTATGTATCTCATGTTCAGGTATTTGAGTTCCTAAATCATTGTAAATGTTTGGAAGAGGGATTCAATGTTGATGCCACTTGATATTAGTTAGTGTTTTTTTTTTTTTTTTCCTTCATCATTTTTTCCTTCATCATTTTTCTATCTTGCATTTGTACTGAGTGGGTGCAAATTGTACCATTTTCTAATCTTTCTGGTATTGATAGTTTTGTATGCCCAAGATGTTGAAAACAGGCATCTGCATAGACTGGGGTCATAGCCATAAGCCCAATTTAGCATGCTTTTGTTCAAAGACATACAAGATATGCCTTAATAAAACACATCCAAATATATGTTGCTTTTTATCTGGAAAGCTCTAAGGCCCCTTAACCTGTTGTAAAACATACTAGATGTGTCTTAATAAAACTAATTGCAGAAGCAGGTGATCCCTTTAACTTCATTTTCTTGGAGTCATTGTGCTGCAGTGATGTGTGGATGTTGACATATATGTGATGCTTTGGCATACATGTGGGGTTTTGGACTTGTGAACTCCTTACAACCTAGGCACAAGGACATAGATATGGATGTTTACATTTCTGAGCCAGATTTGAGCACTCATTCACATCATGTGATTGTAATGTTTTGATATTTTTCTCTTTCTTTGGTGTTTCTTTATATGGTAATTCTACTGCTACTTTCTTTTTTCTCTGGGATCTGGTGTGATGCAGTGTAAAAGTTTAGCTCCCCTGTCCTAGGAGTAAAAAAATGATTGTTCCTCACTTCAGAGGATTCCCAGCAATGACAGAGCCAAAAATATAATGCAAAGGAAAAATAATTGAAGCTGGAACTAGCACTAAATAGCTTCTAGAAGTCTCTGCAATCTGATTTCTAGCAGATGCAGATGAAATTTTGTCTTCTGACCCTGGCCTTGGCTCCATTATTCTCCAATGGTTAATTCGATTATTCCTTCTTGTGGTGTTGGGCGAATAACTTTGGGAAGTGGGATTTTCCCTCGGAGGATTTTGTCAGTCTCCCAAGCAACTTCTTCTCCCTCTCCCAATATCCTGTCGTTTGACCCCTTCTCATAGTTATCAAACCTAGCTGCTTTAGGGCATCACCAATCAATTCTTCTATATTCATTGCTAAGATCAAGAAACTTTTGCTTTCCATTAGTAACCTGGCCTCGATTGTCTAAAGCTTTTCAAACATCAAATAGAATCGCTGGATATCAGAGGACTTATATTCCACCAGAAACTCATCTTTGAAGATCCAGAGCCTCTTGTACATCATTTCTTTCCTTCGTTGGCTATCAGAAGACTTGTCTGTCCCTGAGAAACTTCTCATCATCCATTCGAAGAGATCATGAGGAGATGAAGAAGGTACAGAAGAATTACTTGACTGTCTGTAATGTCCAAACCCATTCAAATATACAGAAAACAATTCTCTTTTGAATGGATACTGTCGTTGGGAGCTCTCAGAATTTTGGAGGAAGCTGTTTCGTTGTGATCTGCTAGATAACGAGGTCCAATGGGGCAAGGAGCAGATTTTGGAGTTTTTGATGCAGAACACTAAATTTCCATGGCTAAAGCAGAAGAAATTCCCTGGGGGTTCTTTGATCATTTGATTTGTGTCAAACAAATTTGGTTGGATGGCCGTTGTTGAGAAACTGCTGTATTCAGGGGAAGATTTTTTTTGAGAATTCCAGAGGGCAGGAAGGCTCATGTTGCTGGAGTTTCTGCAAATTGCTGAAAGGGGATGGAGACATAATGTGAGGGAATAATTGAAAAATTCTGGGTCTGTTGTATGCGCTGCAGCTCTGCTGGTATAGAGCAGAGCGAGAAGGAATAAATATGGTGTATAATGGACAACCCAATGAGCCCAGCTATGCAGAGACGGTAAATAATGGAGTTGCTTACAATTGGAGATGGAGATATTCTGGCGAAACCAAGCGGAAAATCCAGAAAGGCTAGACCATGGCTTTGGAAAGGGAAAAATTGGGGGGGCGGGGGGGGGGGGGGGGTGGGAGAGATTTTTGTGCTTTAACAAAACCCAGATCTCATTTAAAATTTTAAAATTTTATTTCTAAACCAAATGGTGTGAAAATTGGGCTGAATATTTTTGAATTGGATAATCAGTTATACGTTACACATTGGGCCTGGGGGGAGCCTTATTTTGAAGCCTGCTTCCCTGCAGGGCCAAGAAAATCTAGGTGGGCTGGATCAGTGGACTTAGTTTGGGTGGAAAAGAAAAGTCCAGTACTTATAAGAACTCAGGAATTAATGAGGGACTTTGCTTACTGGTGTGGGAATGGAGGTGTTGTACCCAGGCGAGAAGGAGCATAATGGCATGCTGAAGACTCAAAGGAAGGCTGAGGATGAAACTGCGAAGATGGAAATTTGCAACAGTTTGCCCTGTTTGGGTAACTTACGAAAAGCAGAGTCAGCCAGAATGGAAAATCTGTTAACGTGTCTAAGACAGCAGTGATTTAAACATGGGATGCAGAGATGCCAGAGAGCTTTGAGGCGGTGTTTAAACACGACAATATGGATCCTAGTAATCTTTTGTCCAGCAAGGGAGAATTGCAGACAGCATTGACAGTAAAAGATAATTCTGAAGCTAACCTTTCACCTATCCAAAACAGAAATGAGGGAGATAGGTTGGTAGAAAATCCAGAATTTTATGACAAGGAAGATACTGCAAGAAAGATAGAGACTACAAAATATCGTGAAAAGTTCAGTACAACATTTTGTGATCAAACAGAGTTGTAATTTGCAAGAATGTGACACTGTATTGGAAGATGGGAATATAGAAGATAATGATCTGCTTTTGGAACAGATTCAGGACTTTGAGGATGTGTATTTGAGCTCTTCCCAGCTGAAAGTTCTGGAAAAGTCGGAGTTTGCTGACTGTATGGGTGTTTATCAATTTGAAACCCTAATACACGAGACAACTTCTAAGGAGGTAGAGGCTTATTATTGACCTAAGGGGTGGGAGCTGGCTAAGAGTGTCAAGTCTGTAATGCTATCACAGCAGTCAGAGAGAGATTGCCTTCATACTTTTCTTGAAAATGATCAAGCAGATATAAATCTTATTAATTATAATTCTGACCATTTGAAAGACTTTAATGATGAGGGGCCTGAGCATACTGACTTTGGCCTCAAGCTCAATTTGTTTCCTTTGGCTAATTCTACTGTTCTTCTTGTGATGTTGGGAGGGATAAATTTGGGAAGGGGGTTCTTCCCTCAGAGAATCTTAGTCCTTTATCTAGAATTAGGAAACGTGTCCTACCTCTTCCTATCCAGCACATTCTTTCTTCGGAAACTTTATGGGTAGGGAGGACTCTAATTGGAGGAAGGGTTGTGGGTTTAGTTTTGAGGGTGGTAAGAGAGACAGTCTCGACCTGAAAAAACTCCTCAGGGACCTAGGCCTGGAAATATTAGATCTTGCTGGGAATTTGGTGAAGGTGGGCTTGTGTCCTAGGATGTATGCGAAAAAGGAAAGTTAAGAAGCAGCTCAAAAATGTGGTTTCATTGATCAATTATGAGTGTGGTAAAGGGGTCGGGTAGGGGAAGGGGGGCCGTAAGCGGGTCAGATTTTGGAGCTAGTTGGATGGAATGTTAGAGGGTGTTGAATAATTGGGTAAAATGGAAGACCTAAACTCAATGATAGGTCTCTCCCTCTATTTATAATATATGTCTAGTACAATTGGAATGAACATAATACTCTTATTAATTGATACTTATTACAAACCAAACCCTTACAATTAATAATAATGCTAAATTAGTAAATAACCATGAACACTCCCCCCCCCCCCCCCCCAAGTTAGAGCATATATATCATATGCTCCTAGCTTGTTACAAATATATTTCGCATGAGCAAGTGAACGAATTAGCACGTTGAAACTCGGATTTCACATGAGTGATTGTAATGAGCTTCTATACAAGTTTCTCTCAAATAAAATGACAATCAACTTCAATTTTCTTTGTCCGCTCATGGAAGGTAGTTCGAAGCACTATGAATAACAGCCAAGGTCTTAAATTTCGATTTCGACTCCAATTTCGAAGCCCCAAAAGTACAGAAATTTTGATTGAAATTTTGATTTCTATTTGAAAAAAAAACGAAATCAGTAGTAAAGCATGAAATTATTTTATGAAACTTTGTAAGATAATGTGCATTAAACATATTCATTTAATACAAATGATAGTCATAAATCATTTAAATATGATTTATTATACAAATAATGATAATTTAGACATGAATGGTTAAATAAAATGTTGTTGTAAGTTTATCTTTTCAAATAATTTCAAAAATCCTTGTAATAATTTTTTGTTTCGATAAAAAAATAAATTAAATTAAGAGAGAGAGGAATTTAACTTCACTCTTAAATCTCTCATTAGAATTATGAGGAAATTTCATTCTATAGTTAAAATTTTGACAAGTTTCACTAAGATTTCGATAAATTTCGGATGATTCGTAGAAATTTAAACGGAAATTATGTAAGATGCAAATTGACTGCCCTTTTGATTGAGGGTATGGAAATCGGTTTGTGGAAATTTAAGACCATGATAACAACTCGATTATCACGCATCAACTCCATAGGCTGAGAATATGGGTAACCTAGTTCGTTAAACATGTTCTTTAGCCAAACAAATTCGCATGTAGTGTGCGCCATAGCTCTGTATTCTAACTTTGCACTCGAATTGGCCACCACAATTTGTTTCTTACTTTTCCAAGACACGAAATTACCACCAACAAAGATATAATACTCGGTTGTGGATCTTCAAGCAGAAGGTAACTCGACCCAATCGGCATCTATGTATCCTTGAATATGAGTGTGACACTGATCCTGATATAAAAGACCTCTCCCTGGTGTACCTTTGAGCGATCTCAAAATGCGAATTACTGCCACCAAGTGACTTGTTCTCGGGGAATCGAGCTGACTCACAATACTTGTTGCGAAGGATATACCAGGTCGGTTGATTGTGAGATAATTCAACTTTCCAATAAGTCTCCTATACCTACCTGGGTTAGGCAACAAATCATCCATATCTAGCACTAACTTACTACTGGGACCCATGGGTGTATCAATAGGTTTGGATTCCAATAACCCCGTCTCATCTAAAAGATCAAAAACATACTTTCTATTTGACAATACAGTTCCTTTACGAGATCTCAATACTTCTATACCCAAGAAGTACTTCAATGGTCCCAA
This sequence comes from Malania oleifera, assembly GCF_029873635.1. Classification (NCBI taxonomy): domain Eukaryota; kingdom Viridiplantae; phylum Streptophyta; class Magnoliopsida; order Santalales; family Ximeniaceae; genus Malania; species Malania oleifera. Next base: position 81,183,799 of record NC_080417.1, on the reverse strand, counting down.
GTCCTTGGTTTGAAACTTACTTTGTTGGAAAAATTTAGGTCGTGGATGCCTCAATCATCATCACCAGCGATCACAATGTCATCAACATATACAATAAGCAAAATTCTTCCAGATAGAGTATGACAATAAAATTAGAGTGATCTACACACCAATGAAGGCCAACTCAAGTACTACAACACTAAAACAGCCAAACCATGCCCTTGGAGATTTTTTTAATCCATACAATGATTTTTTAAGTCGACATATTGAGCCGGACTCCCCCTGTGCAACAAACCTAGGTGGCTGCTTCATATATACCTACTCATCTAGATCATCATGTAGGAAGGCATTCTTCACATCGAATTGATGTAAAGGCCAATGACAAGTGGTGGCTAAAGAAATGAACAAATGTACCGAGGAAAGTTTAGCGACTGAAGAGAATTTGTCTGAATAATCCAAACCATACAACAGAGTATACCCCTTAGCAACGAGGCATACCTTCAAAACGAGCCACAGAGCCATCAGGATTGACTTTCACAGTGTATAGCCAACGACAACCAACCACAAACTTATTAGGAGGAAGAAGTACCAAATCTCAAGTATCCTTATCATGTAGTGCACGCATCTCTTCAACCATTGCTGTCCTCCACCCAGAATGGGATAGGAGTATAGGACTTAAGAAATAGATTTTGGAAGAGCAACGGAAGACAAAGTACTAACAAAACAATAATAAGAGGATGACAAGGAATCATAATAAACAAAATTAGAGATAGGATATTGGGTACAAGTGCTTTTACCTTTTCAAACAGCTGTAGGAGGATCAACATCATGGGAAATAAGATCATCTGATGAGGGAGCTAGAGGCACAGTAGTAGAAGCTGAAGGATGCACTTCCCCCCTTGAGTTGCCGTGTATACCTGCAAATTGGGATGATCCAAGGGACGAGAAGGACTTATACTGGATGAAGATGTAGGAGGATTGGGCATAGATACTAGGTTTGGATCTCGAAGGCAAGGCAGAGGAAGAGAATCATTCAAGTCAACAAAACTCAAAGAATCAGGGTAGTATGGTGTAGGCTCAAAGAAGCTGACATTAGTAAAGACAAAAAATCGATGTCAAGTAGGAATATAACATTGCTATCCTTTTTGAGTATATGAATAGACCTAAAAGATACATTTGATAGCATGAGGATCCAACTTATCCATTCTTGGAGTTGACTGATGGGCAAAGGTCACACAACCAAATATACAAGGAGGAAGGGAGAACAAAGAAGCCTTAGGGAAGATAACTGAATATGAGATTTTGCCGCCAAGGACAGAGGATGGCTTTTTATTGATGAGGGAGCAAGCTGCAAGCGTAGCATCACTCCAAAAATCTTCGGGGGCATTCATTTGATACAATAGGGTACGAGTGACTTAAAAAATATGTATGTTTTTATGCTTTGCAACCCCATTTTGTTGTGGAGTGTGGGCATAAGAGGACTGATGGATCGTACTAGAGCTAGTCATATAAGTACTGGATTGGGTATTGAAGCACTCCTTAGCATTATCACTATGAAGCATCCTGACTAGCATATCAACTTGAGTCCTTATTTGGGAACAGAAGGCACTAAAGATATCAAACAACTCAAAATAATCTTTCATTAAATATAACCAAATCGTCCTAGAGTAGTCATCAACAAATGTAACAAAGTACCAAAGCCTCAATTTTGATGTGATACAATTAGGACCCCAAATATCGGAATGGACTGGCATGAAATGACTAACGACTCATTTGTTTACCCGGGAAGTAAAGGGGACATGATGATGCTTTCCCAATTGACAAGACTCACACTCAAGATTAGACACAAAACTCAATGTAGGAACCAATTGTTTCAACTTGTCCAAAACGGATGACCAAGGCGACAATGGATTTGGGGTGGTGTAGCTGCGACTATGCAAGCAATGGGTGGAGAAGGCAACTCAAAGTAGTAAAGTCCACGAGCCTCATGTCTTGTGCCAATTGTCTTTCTCATCCTCAAATTCTGAATAAACATAATCACGAAAGAATGTGACAAAACAATTTAGTGATTTTGTAAGCTTACTAACTCACATGAGATTGAAAGGAGATTTAGGAATGTATAAAGCAGAAGAAAGATAGATGGAAGGAGTAGGATTAACTGTTCCTATCCCCTTAACATCAATAGTGGACCCATCGGCAAGGGTAACTTGAGGTAGACTTTCAGGATGTTGGAGATCAGAAAAGAAGTTGGTTGCACCTATTATATGGTTAGTGGCAACATAATCGATAACCCAAGGACTAGTAGGAAGGATACCAAATGACATACAAACTGTAGGGTTACCTTTCTGGGCAAAGTCGCAATGTGAGAAGATGCTTGTTGCGACGACTGATACCATAGAAACCTTGAATTGACCTCCTCTGATATAGTCACAGTACACGGTTCACTTAAACAAGTGATTAATGAAGGAACTATACTTTTGGGATTTGGAAACTCCATTCGAATATTCACAAACTCAGACCAATGACCATAAGATTAATTGGTGGAACAATCAGAACAACCACAAACAAGGTGACCAATCATGAACAAGTTACAAATAAATCAGTACAAGACTGCCACAGCACCAAGAAACTCAAACACAGCCCCAAGACAGCAACTCACTGCACTAACCATACTTTTGGGATTTGCAAATTCCATCCCAATATTCACAAACTCAGACCAATGACCATAAGATTAATTAGTGGAACAATCAGAACAACCACAAACAAGGTGACCAATCATATACAAGTCACAGATAAATCAGTACAAGACTGCCACAGCACCAAGAAACTCAAACACTGCCCCAAGAAAGCAACTCACTGCACTAAAACGATTGGGGAAGTGAACCACTGAAACTATCATGGAGAAATCACCAACTAACTTACATAACACTGCCATAGCCTCGCAAAAAACAGCTTATGAGCACTGTGACTGTTACTAACACAAAACTACAATTGACAAATTACCACAAGTGCATGGTTAAACAAAGACTGGATCTTTGAGCAAAACACATGTCCAACAACTTGATATTTTGATATATAGAAGGAATTAATCATTGAATCAAAAAACACAACAAATCCCATTGTTTAAGACCCAATAAACTCAATAACCATTGATAAATTGCGTCATGAAGTATCAAACAACCATTCCTTAGGTGCTGCACTTGAGCAATTAAAAAAGGTGAGATCTTTGGGCAAAAAACATCACAAAAATCTCCAAAAACATGTTAATAGAGAGATTGGATCACTGCTGGATCATTTCAGGTCAAAACCATGCCTGAAAGTGGCTTCACGTGCCGGCAAGTGGGGTTGGCCCTGGCAGCCTTCATCTGGCGAGTGAGGGTGCATGGGACACTGCCTGAAGGTGGGATTTCAGAGGGCGGCAGATCGGCAGTGTCTGTGGGTGACTATGGTATTGGTTTTGACAAATCTATAGTGGATTTGATGCTCTTGAACTGGCAGTGTCGCTCAGAAAATTCCAGCGACTGGTCTGAATTTCTGCCGCTGCTGGCTGTTTCCTTGGGTTACAGTATCACTAAACAATATTCTATGATGATAGACATGCAGTGGATTTTGGGTTTAGGCTTTGGTTTGGTGGTGGCGTTAATATTTTGAGGTTTAGGTTTCAAAATCATGCTCTTATACCATGTTTAATAATTGGGTAAAATGGAAGACCTAAACTCAATGATATGTCTCCCCGTCTATTTATAATATATGTCAAGTACAATGGGAATGACTATAATACCCTTACTAACTTACACTTATTATGAACCAAACTCTTAACATTTAATAATAATGCTAAATGACTAAATAACCATTAACAGAGGGTTAGGGGGCTTAGGTAAAGGAACTTGATGAAGGAACTCATGGACAAATACTCTGTGGATACCTTATCCAGGAGAATAAAAGGGTAGTGATTGATTGGGTAGGAGTATTTGGGGTGGTCGCTGCAGGAATTGGGAATTATTACCCTAGTGCGGTGGTTTAGGTAATATCCCTATCGTGTGGGATTCTCGGTCTGTCTAATAATTGGATACTCTATTGGGTTTCTTCTCCCTTTCTATGCTATTTGAAGTGAGGAGGGGTCAATGGTTGGTTCCCTTTGTGTGTGGGCCAACTAGACCAACCCTTAGGAGCTATTTTTAGAATGAGCTTTACTATGTTTATGGTTTCTGCTCCCCAAGATGGATTGTAGGAGGTGACCTTAATGCAATGAGATTTCGTAGGGAGAAGAAAAGGGGAGGTAGAGTTACAGCTTGCATGCAAAATTTTGATTTGTTAATTAGGGATTTTGGTTTGAGAGATCTCTCCTTGGAAATCTCTTCTTTTACTTGTTCTATGTGAGGGTTAAAGCGGTGGCTCGTAGGCTGGATAGGTTTCTTTTTTGCAGTGAGTGGGAGAATGAATTCTCAAACCTTACTCAAATTATCCTCCCTAGGACCATTGTAGTCAAAGGTGCGTGGTGCATTAAGGCACAAAGGGTACTTGGAGCCGAGGTGCGAGGTGCGAGGCAAAGTCGTGCGTCTCAGAAAGGTGAGGCGCACAATTATTAAAATTTTTGTACAATGCCTATTTGGTGGGTAATTGATATAAAAACACATCAATAGTTATATTAGAATTAAAAATGCCAAAATATTCAATAGTAGTTATGACAACAAACATAGTTCAACATAAGTAATTATGCATGCAAGAGTTAAGTTCCAAGTGAAACAAACATAGTTCAACATAAGTAATTACGCATGCAAGAGTTCAAGCTTCAAATTAGAAATGAAATGAAATTGCCAAGCCGAAGGCCCAAAAGCATGTTCAATATCAAAAGAAACGAGTACAATAAAACAGCAGCTAAATTCAGTAAAAAATATTATATATTAATATATTTATGAAAAATGTATAGTTTGTATATGCATCCATCCCATTGTCATGTATGCATCATGCGTCATCAATCCCCATGCATGCATGGACGTCCAACACACACTCATGCACATTGAACACACACTAATCTGTATACACTCACACACATTGCTCACAGGATCCCACACACACATGCCCGAGGTGGGGAGAAAAAAATAGAGAAGAAGCAGAGGAAGAAGAAGGAGGAGGAGGAGGAAAAGAAGAAGAAGGAGAAAAGTGTGTCAGTGTGTGTGTGAGAACTGAAGAAGCAAAAGAAAAAGAAGTGAGGAAGAAGAACTGAAGAAGAAAGCCTTGTGCTGGTTTGAACTTCGAGGGTCTAAGGCAAAGTGCTCTCGCTGGTTTTGTACTGCTTCGAAGGGTCGATAATGACTCTTGCTGGTTTTATGCTGCTTCGAAGAGTCAAAGACGAAGGGCTAGGGTTGGTTTGAGTTGAACTGTCGAAGGTTGGATTGCTGGAGGGCTAGGGCCGGTTTTGGCTATGTTTTATTTCTTCACAACTTCAAGAATTTCAAGGTGCGACTCATTGCGCTTGAAGAATCAGTGCGCTTTAGTGCACCTACCTGGGCGTCTTGAAGGTCACCTTGCTTGAAGAAGAATGAGGTGCTAGCTTGGTCACCTCACGGCGTCTCGCCCTTTTCACTACTATGCCTAGGACTAGATGAGGGAACCATAACTTCTAAGTTCAGCAAAAATGGCAATGCTCTTTCCCTGACGTCGGCTTCCTACGCAACTGCGAGCATGGTGAGCATCCACAAACATCTTCCTCCCAAATATTTTGGCCTGAGACCTGATAGGATTCCTAAATCAATTGGGATTTTCTATTTAATGATAAGATTCCCAAATCAATTAGGATTTCTATCTTTTATGATCCCCAATGAATTTTATTTATCGTTAGGATTATTTAATATTGGGAATTTTTTTAATGTGGTAAGATTCCCAAATCAATTGGGATTGAGTCCATTAAGGACTTGGATTGGGATATTTTACATTCCTAAAAGGAGTAAGTTTCCTTACCTTATATATATGTAACCCTACGGGGCTTTTCCATCCTAGCAATAACATAATTCATAGCCTTTGGCTAATTTGGAGGTAAATCCCCTCGAAGTGATCAAACCCTATTTTCTCTTACTATTTTCCCTTCTTAAAATTTCCCTATTTTCTCCACTATAAGACCCTAGGGTTTTATCATTTGGTATTAGAGGTAGCGTTCTTGTGGATGCCGTTAACCTACCAATAGAAGTAAGATCTTGGAAATCTTGATCTTCAGTCGTACGCAATGGTTTCAGAAAAATTCAGCAGAGTTCCGGATGGAAGCTACACTAAAGGCTGAACTTAGCAATATGTTTAACTATTTAAGTCTCAATTTGAAGAGGTCAAAGCATTGCTATCTAAACTACTCATTACATCTTCCCACAAAAAGAGAGAAGACGATGCCTCTACATAAGCTAATCATAGGGAGCAGTTGTCCATGGATGAAGGAGGTTACCAAGGAAAGTGTGATTGTGGCCTTTCTCATATTAAAGTGGAAATTCCTCGGTGGGTTAGTGGTGATCCTACTAGTTAGGTTTCTAGGGCTGGAAAATACTTTTGCTTTCATCGCACTCTATAAACATCTAAAGTTGAGATGCTTCTATTAGTCTAGATGGCGATGCTATTCAGTGGTATGACTGGTTTAAAGTTCATTATGGAATGCCTTTATGGGCAGAATTTGTTTCTGAATTTTTTGTCTGATTTGGGCCCACTAGATATGAGAATATCAATGGACAGCTTGCTAAAATATCCCAAACTAGCACTGTCTTGGAGTACTAAACATGATTTGAGTGGCTATCAAACAGGGCTAAAGATTGGAATGAAAGCCAACTTGTCGGTACTTTTATTGAAGGTCTCCTACTTGACATTTGGCATGAGGTCAAAGTATGTTGGCCATGAAATATGACTGCTGCAATTTCCTTTGCATTGTTAGTAGAAGAGAAGTTGGGAGAAGAATGATCTCGCTCCAAAAAGACCATTAGCAAGTAGAATGTCAACAACACTATCACACCACCTGCTGCTTGCAATCCTTTTGCCAAACGATTGACTTAGGAGGAACTTAAAGAGAGAATGACAAAAGGTTTGTACTGGCATTGTGATGAAAAGTGGCATAGAGGGCACTGTTGCTAAAAGGGACAACTTTTGATGATTTAACCGGTGGAGAAGCAAGAAGAGGTTAAGGATGAGCTCCCTTATTCAGATCAGGAAGGTATGGAATTTGATGATAATGATGAATCTATCATTTCTTCAGTTCATGCTTTGGCTGGTTATGCTAATCCTCAAACCATGAAAATTAGTGGATTCCGAAGACGCTAACCCTATTACTATTCTAATTGATACGGTAACACTAATAATTTCATGGACACTAAAATTGCTACATAGCTAGCTATCCTGTGGAGCAATATGATAAGTTTGATACGAAGGTTGCAGATGGAAGGACCTTGACATGTCAGAGCAAGTATCCAGAGGTTAAACTTACTTTGTAAAACTATGCCTTGTATGTTGATTTCTTTTTGCAGCCTCTAGAAGACTATGAAGTGGTTTCGGGTGTTGAATGTTTAAAGACTTAAGGTAAGATAGCTTAGAATTTATCTAGACTAGTTATAAAGTTTGCTCTGAATTGTCAGAGAGTGACTCTTAATGGCAAACGTTGTGGGAATGTCACTATAGTTTCAACCCAACGTATAGAGAAGCTCCTTAAAAAGGAATGACATGATTGCTTAGTACAACTTCGAGCACCAAAGTTTCAACATCAATCTGGCCAGGATGAAGGGCTAGACTCTCTTATTTAAGAAATTTTTGACCTATTTGCAAAGCCATAAGGATTGCCACCTTAGCGAACACATGATCAACGTATTCCTTAATTTCTAGGTAGTGTTCCTACTAATGTTCGTCCTTATAGCTATCTTTATTTTCGGAAGGCAGAAATAGAAAAAATAGTGAAAGAAACGTTAGAAGAGGGCATAATTCAACCAAGGGTCATTCCATATTCTTCTCTTGTCTTACTGGTAAAGAAGGATGGCTCTTGGTGGATGTGTGTTGATTATTGAGCATTGAACAAGAACATTGTGAAGGATAAATATACCCTCCCTGTTGGGTATGAATTGTTAGATGAGTTGGGAGGTGCTAGTTCACCAAACTTGACTTGAGATTAGGCTATCACTAGATTTGGTTACACAAAGATGACATTTAGAAGACTGTGTTTAGAACTCATGATGGCCATTACGAGTTTGTGGTTATGCCTTTTGGGTTAGCCAATGCGCCTTCGATCTTCCAAAGTCTTATGAATGACATCTTCCAACCTAAGTTTTTTCTCATATTTTTTTGATGATATCCTAATATATAGCTCATCTCTTGAAGATCATTTAGGTCATATGTGAATTGTACTCACCACTCTTTGTGAGCATAATCGTTTGTTAAGAAATGTAAATGTAGCTTTGCTCAGTCACATGTGGAATACCTTGGGCAGAGTATTTCCCAAGAAGTTGTTTTAGTTGTCCCTTCTAAAATACAAGTGAGATAGATTGCCCTATTCCACAAACAATCAAAATGCTGCGAGGATTTTTGGGTTTAATTGGTTACTACTGCAAGTTTGTTAAGGAGTACGGAAAGATTGGCACTCCATTGACCACTCTACTAAAGAAGGTGCATTCAAATGGAGTGAGGAAGCTGAACAAGCCTTTGTCAAGCTTAAGCACTCAATATCCACCACACCAGCTCTTGCCCTAGCAGATTTCGAGAAGGTGTTCATCATTGAGTTTGATGCATCAGGAGTTTGCATTGGTGTAGTTTTAATACAAGACAGATACCCCATTGCTTTTAGCAGTAAGGCTCTTTCTCCATCCCACATCGGCATGTCATTTTATGACGAAGAGATGCTAGTGTAGTGCATGCAATTACAATGTGGAGACCGTGTTTAGTTGGTCGGCATTTCCAAATCCGAACCGGTCACAAGAATCTAAAGTATTCTTTGGAGCAAGGAATCTCTTCCATGGAACAATGAAAGTGGGTCACTAAGTTGTTGGGCTATGACTATGAGATTATTTATGAAAGGGACCGAGGATGTGGTGGCAGATGTCACAACTTCCTAAACAAGTTGAACTAATAGCTATTTTTGTACCTACATGTACTACTCTTGAACCAAAAAGGAGGGAATGGTGGCAAAATCTGGAGACTAGAGGTATTATCCAAAAGCAACAAAAAGTGCCAACTTAAGTCTCTCCTTACCTTTGGAACTCTTTAAACTTACTGCATAAAGGGAGGATTTTATTAGTGCCTAATTCAGCCCACAAGAAATCCATACTATAAGAATTACTCCCATCATTTGGCTACAGGTCACTCTGATTTTCTTAAAACCTACAAGCGCATTTCTTAGAAATTTTTCTGGAAGGGAATGGAGGGCAAAATCAAAAATTTTGTGGCAGAATGTGATGTTTGTCAATGACAACAAGGAGAAACCGTGGTGAGTCCAAGCTTTCTACTTCCTATTCCTATTCTAGAAGAAACTTGAGCTGTTATCTCCATGTATTTCATTAAGGGAGTACCATCTTCTCATGGTAAGTCAACTATTTTTGTTGTTGTGGATCATCTCACAAAATATGCTCATTTTTGTGCCATAACTCGTCCTTATACTGCTATAAGTGGTGCTTGTACTTTTATTGAAAATATTGTCAAGTTGCATGGAATTCCTCAGTCTATTGTCAGTGATCGTGACAGGTTCTTTAGCAGCAACTTTTGGAAGGAGCTTTTCTATTTGCAAGGAACACAATTGAATATGAGCATTGCATAGCATCCACAATCATATGGGCAAACTGAAGTTGTAAACTGGTGCTTGGTGACTTATTTTCATTGCTTTGCTAGTGACAAATCGAAGGATTGGGTACGATGGCTCCCATTCGAGGCTCTTATGGTCGAGCTCCTCCTATTCTTGCTAGGCATTCACTTGTGTTATCCAAAGTTGATCTAATTAACAAGGAGTTACATGATCAAGACAAAGTGCTTCTGCTCCTTAGGGAAAATCTTGTCGCAGCTCAAGCTGTTATGAAGCAATAAATTGATATTGCCATAGTGAAAGGGAATTCTCACTGGGAAACTGGGTATTTCTCAGGCTACAACCCTATATATAGATTTCTACAACTGTTTGCTCTTCAATGAAAGTTGGTTCCTCGATTCTACGGGCCTTATAAGATCCTAAAACGTATATGCCCGGCTGCTTATCATCTTGACTAACCAATAGGTTCTAAGGTACATCTATTTTTTAATGTCTTTTGCCTAAAAATAATGAAGTTAGGGGAGCAAGTTACTATGCAGTGCCATTTGCTTGATGTTGCACCTATGGATGAGGTTCAAGTGCAACCACAAGCAATTTTGGATCATTGGGTGGCCAAATGTAGAAGTTGAGACATCATAGAAGTTTTAGTTCGCTATTCTCACTTACCATTTGAAGATGCAACTTGGAAACTTATCAATCCTTGGAGGAGAGATTCCCAAAGTTTATTGCTGCTTAGCCTTGAGAACAAGGTTGATTTGAAGGAGGCGAGAATGTCAGGATTCCCAAATAAATTGAGATTTCTAATTATTCTATTGTGATTCCCATTGAATTCTATTTAATGTTAGGATTATTTAACGTTGGGATTTTTATTTAATGTGTTGGAATTCCTAAATCAATTGGGATTGAATCCATTAAGGACTCGGATTGGATAATTTACATTCCTAATAGGAGTAGGTTTTCCTACCCTATATATATGTAACCCTACAAGGCTTTTCCATCCAAGCAATAACATAATTTATAGCTTTTGGTTAATTTGGAGGCAGATCCCCTCAAAGTGACCAAACCCTATTTTCTTTTACTATCTTCCCTTCCTAAAACCTCCCCAATTTCTCCATGATAAAACCCTAGGGTCTTATCAAGACCCTTCATCTTTGATGTCCTAGAACCAAAATTGTTTTGAAGCCCCAAGATTGCCTTAGTCTTTAAACTGTTTCAAAGCCATAACATTCCCATTATAATCGAACCCTATCCCTTCCCGATATTCCTTCGTACAGACTTTCTCGTATTCTCCGGCAAGTCATCCTTGATCTTTGGGGTTCTCTTGAATCCATCAGCAACAAAGAAAGCGTGATTGACATCTTCAACGATTGAGACTGTACAAAGTCTAAGTCATCTAATTTGATAGATATTGCTTCGAATTCGTCTTTAGCAACTCTCATCTTTAGTGACTCTTGTTTGACTTAGACTACTTTGAATCAAAATCGTCTGCTTCGACTTTCTTCTTGTGTCCCCACTAGAGATTGAAATCCTTAGCGATTGAGATTGAAAAAACTTCAGTGTTGTCTCGTTCATAGAGATTACTTCGACTCTTATCTTCAGCTACTCTCGTTTGACTAAGACTGCTTCAAAACAGAGTCGTCTACTTTGACTTTCCTCTTGTGTCCCCACCAGTAACAAACTTTCCTCTTTTGCGACTGGGACTGCTTATGCATTCCCAATAGAGTCGTCCCTCTCGTCATTGACTAATTGGGCTCTCTTCTTCAACGTTAGAGATGCTTCTGCGATCCCGTTCGCATTGATTCTCACAAAAATCATTAGTAGGACTTCACAAGCCTTCGTGTAACTATCATGATAGGTTTGATGGGGTGGGGTGGGTTATTAGTATAGGGAAGAATTGCTTTTGTTTTGAACCTATTGATTGATTATTTGATGATGGTTGTAGCTAGGTATTTGACTGCTTGTGCACTGTGTTGGTTTTCTTGTGGTTTGATTGTGCTCTCTTTCTTACTGGTGGAAGTATTTTATTATTATTTTTGGCTATTTATCTTACGCAATTATAGGGGAATGGAAGGAGTTGAATGGATATGCTATTGTGACGATTGATAGGAAAATTTTCAATGCTAACTGCCTGGATAGTTCAACTTTCTAGTTATTTGAATTCGCAAGGATATTTTCGTTTATATCTTATTGAAAAAGGAGGAGTTCTTATGAGCCTTGAGATCCTTGGGGCTGTTCTATTTGGGTTCTTTAGGGGCAGCGAATGGGCAAGGTGGGGATGCTTTTTTTGAGTAGAGCTGAGGAGCAATGAGAGAGGTAGGTTTATTTGTATTGAGGAATGGTCTTTTGAAGGTCGTAGGCAAGCACCCCGTGTCCTAGGTGGGAATCAGAATGCTTTTGAAGGATATAACAATATGAGTTGTGCAGATTGTGGCTCCATGAGCATTGTCCATCGCGAGCAGAAATTGGAGAAGTAGAATGTTTTTGAGAGATTTTTGGACAACTTCTCATTCTCCAAAGTTGTCAAAGAGCACTTGATAAAGGGAAGGATAATTTCTAGGCAATTCGGGAGTAACTCCTTCACAAATGTTGGTATTGGGGACAAAAAAAGTGGGCGTATGAATAATGGTCCAAGAAGGGCTGTTAGCAGATGAATTGAAAAGGATAAAATTAATGTGGTATCAGATTCGATTTAGGAGGAGGATCTAGGCATGGTCTTAAATTTCCACGAAATTGTCGAAATTTCCGATTTCTTCCACCCTTGAAATCAAAATGGCGATTGATTTTTGTCTTGCATAATTTCCATCGAAATCTCAACAAATCATCCGAAATTTGTCGAAATCTCGATATTTTAGTGAAACTTGTCAAAATTTTGACTATACAATGAAATTTCCTCAGAAGTCAAATAAGAGATTGAGGAGTGAGTGAAATTTCTCTCTTAATTTATTTTGTTTACAAGTGCTTTTGAAATTATATGAACAAATAAACTTACAACAACATTTTATTTAACCATTCATGTCTAAATTATCATTATTTGTATAATAAATAATATTTAAATGATTTATGAATTCCATTTGTATTAACTGAATTTTTTTAATGTACATTATTTTACAAATATGTTTGTTACACATGCTATATTACAACTTTTCCACTTCATACACAGCATAGATGTATTTAACTTGCAATATGTTAGTCCTAAAATTTACATTATTATGTTTGTTAACTATTTCTAAAGTTTCACAAAGTATTCTATACTTTACTACTGATTTCCATTGTTTTTTCAAATCAAAATCGAAATTGACATTGAAATTGAAATTTCCATCGAAATTTCCGTACTTTTGGAACTTCGAAATTTGAGTTGAAATCGAAATTTAAGGCCTTGGATCTAGGACCTTCTGACTCTAAGAACATGAGACTTAATGATGCGGTAACCTTTCTAATAGCCAAGTGGGTAAGCTTGATGGATTGGAGTCGCAAGTGGGGGAGTTCGAAAGGGAAGTCAGGTGAAGCTCTCAAGGTACACACTATTTGGAAGATTTGAAGGTGATGGAGGAGAATTTGAGGGACGCATTGCTCGATATTGACCCACAACTATCGTTTAGTTCAATCGGTGGGACATTCGAAAAGGAGTTAGAGATTCCTGTGAGTAGAGGGGATGTAGTTCGGACATCTTACTCAGGGGGAGGGAAAGGAAAAATTGTCAAAGGAGATGATGGATAGAGAGCGAAAAATAATCTAACTCGGGGGTGGGGGGAAGAGGAGGTATCTGATACGGAAGATGACTTGAGTAGCTTTTGTGAATCTGAGATGGAGTTGCTGGTTAATCAACTGAGAGTTGAGTTCGCCTTGTATGAAGAGGGAGCCTTGGCACAATTTACAGAAGAAAGCTCTGAAGGAGAGTGAGTGGAAGCCTTGGGACAGAGCGAAGACCTTACACAAAGTAAGCGGCTGTACAGGGAAGAATGTATTCAATTGTTCTCTAAAACTGGTGCAAGGGGGTCTTAATGATATTAAACACAATTTAAACTAGATGAAATAATTGATAAATGAGGGATCTTTGTCCCTATCCCCATTCCTAATTTTGATTTGGTGGACTGTTGATATTCCTTTTGTAAAAAACAAGGGAGGGGGGGTATTGATGAAGAGTCGGCTATTTCTATGGTTGATCCGAATTTGTCAAAAAGTAGAAAAGGTATTCTTTCCCTTCTTGTTCAATCTATTATTTCTTCTAACACTTTATGCCACATGAGGGTTCTTCCGAGCATAGTGCTTTTGGTATTGGCTTTGGGGGGGGGGGGGGGTAGCGAAAGAGAATTCAGGATCCAAATAAACTCCTTGAAGACGAATTGAAATTAGTAGGTCTAGTAGGGTTGAGGTGAAATTGCTAGTGAGCCCTATAACTTATGAGTGAAAAAAAAAAGGTGCAAGAAGAACTTAAGAACTTGGTTTCTTTTGTTAACTATGGGGGAGGAAGGGAGTTGGGAAGGGAGGAAAACGAGTGAAGTTATGAAAATTGTCATTTGGAATGTTAGAGGGCTGGGAGGTTTTAGAAAGAAGGAGGTTAATTAAAGAGGTCCTTCTTAGATATTCCCCTGATATTGTTTTGATTAAGGAGACTGAACATAAGAATGTTGATTTTTTTTGGGGGGCTGGGGGTTTGTTAGAGAGATTTGAGAAGGACGTAATAAGGATTGGGCATTCTTATCTTCTTGAGGGTCAGTGATGGTATTTTGGTGATGTGGGACACTCTATCTATTGTTAAAGTGGGTAATCTAGCAAGTTTTTTTTAGCTCTTTCCGTTTTAGTAGAAATGAAAGGCCAGGGTCATTGGTGGGTTTCATTGGTGTATGGCCCTTCTAGACCAACCCTTAGGAGCTATTTTTGGGAAGAGATTTGTTATGTATTTGGATTTTGTGTTCCTAATTGGATTGTGGGAGGTGATTTTAATGCAGTGAGGTGTTCCCAAGGGGCAACCCGGTGCACAAAGCTCCCGTGTATGTAGGGTCTGGGGAAGGGGTGAACTATAATGGGTCTATAGTATGCAGCCTTCCCTTGCATTTTTGCAAGAGGCTGTTTCCGCACCTTGAACTCATGACCTCCAGGTCACATGGTGACAACCTTAATGTGGTGAGGTGTTCCCAAGAGAAGAAAAAAGGTGATAAGAGTTACTACTACTATGATATGTTTTAAACCCTTTGTTAGGGAGTGTGGTTTGAGGGACCTTCCTCTTGATAATGCTAATTTTACGTGGTCAGTGGGAGGTGCTATAGCAAAGGCGAGTAGGCGTGATAGATTCCTTTTCTATATAGAGTGCGAGGATGAGTTCCTAATCTCTCTCAATCTATTTTACCTAGGCCTGCTTCTGACCACTTCCCTAGGGATTTACTCCTTTTAGGTTTGAAAATATATGGTTGGATAACGATTCCTTCAAGCCCTTAGTCAAGAATTCTTGGAGTGAGGATGTGGAGGGGAGATCGAAAGGCTTTAGATTCATTGAAAAAACTAAAGAGGCTAAAAGAGAAGTTGAAAGATTGGAATAGGGAGGTGTTTGGAGATTTAAGGTTTAGAAAGGCTGGTATCTTAGGAGAGTTGGCTGAGTTAGATGGGAAGGAAGAAGATAATATTCTATCAAGGGGAGGAAGAGATGAGAAGAGTATCTTTGAAGAATGAATTGGAGGAGGTGATTTTCAAGGAAATGATAAGTTGGAGGCAGAAGACGAAGTTTAAATGGATTAGATATGGTGGTTGTAACTCTAGATTTTTTCAAAGGATAGCTATTGGGAAAATGTGGAAGAATTTTACTAGGGAGTTGGAAGTGGATAGCGGGGGTCATCATATTCGATCAGAGTCAAACTGCTTTTGAAATCACTGAATTTTATTCTAATTTGTATTTCGAGGGGGGATGATGGTAGACCTATGGTTGAAGGATTAGATTGGGACCCTTTATCTAGTGAGAAGGTGGTTTGGTTGGAGAAACCTGAAAGAGGAAGTGAGGGCCATGGTTTTTGGGATGGAGAGAGATAAAGCTCCAGGTCTTGACGGTTGTAATATGGCTTTCTTCCAAGATTGTTTGAAGGTGGTTAAGGCTGATTTGCTTAAGGTCCTTAATGAATTTTATGGGAATGGGATTTTAAGCAAGAGTATTAATTTCATTGGAATACTGTGTCGTATTTTAGGCAGGAGTGGGGATGTCCTATTAATAGTTTGTCTCTTGCAATTTAGAGGTTTTTGCAAGAGGAAGCCCTATGGAAGTGCGCTGTTTCTTCAACATTTGGTGTATTTAGTTAGAAGAACACAATGCTTGAATCTCCAAGGTGTCTAAACTCTTGCAAATCTGGTTTGGAGCTGGATGCTTTTCCTTGTTTCACTTTGGTGTTGTACCATTGGCATGAAAAGGAATTGGAGAGCTTTGCTTCGTTAGTCTCTAATGTTGTTTTATTTTTAATCTTTTGCTTTCAAGTCTGTATGGAGGATGCCTTGTCATCATCTTTGTATGATCTCTGTTTATCTCTTAATAAGTTACTATGCTAATTGAAAAAAAGGATTCTCATTTTCAATGCTTTCAGGCAAATACAGGACACATTATCGAAGGATTTGGCTAAGTTTTGGCATGGCTGACTTCTCTCAACATGCAAATTTTCCTTTTCCATGAGATAGTCTACTCATAATGGAATTTATTAATTAATGGATGGATTGTGGACTACTGAGCAATTACCTTTGTTTACATATGCAATGTGCAGTAAAGAAGGTTTGGTTATTTGGATTTGAAGGAATGACTATTACTTCGGATTATATGACTTTATTCTTCTTTAACTTCCTGTGTCAATTCTTTAGGCAATGCTGGGTTTGAGAACTTTGATGCAAAAGATGTTGTCACTGGTCATGTTCCTGCATAATTTGTTTGAGCTTAATCCTTCTGGTTTTCTTCCTTTATATGTGTGGGACCTCTGATCATATTGTTTGTTCTTTAATTTAATTTGTGGGTTCTTTTGAAAGAAAAATGCTCTATTGATGTTGCCCTATGCAGTTATGGGAAATATATTTTAGATTCTGTTGCTGGTTGTACTTAGTATTATTGGGATATTCTTGGAGCCGTCGTACTCATTTTGCACCTACAATAAACTTTTTTCAAAACTGATTTGTCATTGTTTGTTTCTCACACCTATTTTAATTTGTAGGCAACACTAAGTCTTGCTATGGACATTCTTCTATCTGAGGAAAATGGATTGCTTGACCGTCAGCAGGGAGTTGGCCGTCTTATCAATGCTATTGTTGCTGTTCTTGGTCCTGAACTTGCTCCAGACAGTATTTTCTTTTCACGCTGCAAGGTTGTCTTTTTGCATTATATTGGATGCTTGTACTGCTATTGTTTGAACTTAGATAAGAAAGTAGCCTATTTTATTACTATTTCCTTATGGATATATATTGGTTGAGAGACCACCCTAAACTACATTATATTTTGATGTGAACTCTTGTTCTATCTTTATTAGCTAGTTAACTATAGTGGATTTCATATATATGATGTGTTTGGTTTGTGCTCAGTCTGTTGTTGCAGAGATAAGCTCCCTGCAAGAAACAGCTACCCTTCTGGAGTATGTCAAATTTCCTTTTTCCCATATTATCTGTTCTCTTTTTTGGTTGAATGAGAGGGTAGTTCTGACTACTACTGAAATAATGTGGTTTTGGTGAAATAATTAATTTGTTTTGCTCCATATTTCTATTTTGAATATGGCAGGAGCGTACGGTTTACGCAACAGCTTGTTCTTTTTGCCCCACAAGCTGTTTCTGTTCACACCCATGTGCAAACTCTCCTCCCAACACTATCTTCAAGACAGGTTTTGTTGTGTAAATTATGGAATAGCTTCCTATCAATAGTAGTGTTTTTTTCTTCTTTTCTGTGAAATGTTTTAATGCTATTGTTATTTTTCTTGAAACAGCCAACTCTAAGGCATTTGGCTGTCTCCACTCTACGACATCTCATAGAAAAGGACCCAGTGAGTAAATAAGAGTTGGTTATTCTATTTTCTTTGCATGTTTCAAACTTCTTTTAAGTGCAAAGTTTCCAATGAGAAGTTTTTTTGTCTAATATTTGGTCTTAGCTACTTAAAATATGCGTGTTTGTATATAATTGTAAATTGTCTCTAATATATCGGGGAGAGTTAGTCAATAATATTCTTCTATTTCCAAACTAATAAATGTTTTTTAAATTTTTTTATCACTTTTAACCTTTGTTTTTTTGTTTTTTGTTTTTTTCAAATATTGTATCTTCTTTGTTTTATGACAATTGTATAAATAAACGAGCCTAGGCCAATGTTTGGGCTCTCGGTATTTGGACCTTGGATTTGAATGTTTCACCAATATAAAATTGTATTGAGTTTTGCCAAAGCCACACAACCCCAAATCCAAGGCCTCAAATCTGTATTTGCAAACACATTCTAAAAACCAAGGGTTGTCATGTCCCTATTTTTGGCACATGACTAGTTGTGGCTTAGTCCAAAATGTGGAGCCACCAAGCCTGGGAAAGAATTTGTTTTGCAGAACCGTCATTTGAAAACAAGTCAAAAGCCAATTAAGAGAGTGAATATTTGTTGGAACACAAAATACACACACACACACAGAGACAGATATATATATATATATATATTTCATGAAGCAACCAAAAAGTTTTTCCTTCATTGACAAGCTCTTTACATTGTGGGCTGTTCTTTACATACATCATTTTTTACACAGCCTAGACTAAATATATGTCTGCCAACAAAATACATGCTTAATATCTATAATATCTTCTTGCCAGCCTGTAATACATGTCAAAATGGCAGTTTCTTGGAAAACTTAACTGGTGGGGTTCTCATTCAGTTTGAACCTGAAATTGTTATGGAGTGGGGTGAGCAACCACAAGCCTAGTAGACATTCTTAATCCTCGTTCAAATAAGGATTTCCATATTTTAATAAATGATTTCTTATATGCATGCATAATCTTATGGTGCATGAATACTCTCTTTATTCTAAGCCATGTGCATGAACACACCCTTATCATAAGCAATCTCTTCATCCAAAGGTACCATCACAAAACATTCAAATAGCATGAATTTTGATGTTTTTTCTGACTTAGCAGTGTTGTCTCAAGCAAATGCAATTTTTATCTCGAACAAGTGCCAAATTGTAGCTTGCCCAACCACTGCTTAATGCGGAAATACCCTATGGAGATTTAGGGCCTTTCACCCATAGGAGACAATCCCAACTTACTCAAATTCCACAATATCGCATCCACAAACAACACACAATGCCAGCTATTTCACACCATAGCAATTCAACATATGCATACACAAGCTATGCCATGCCAAGTAAAACCATCATCCCTAGGAAAGTTTCCAACTAAATTAAATATGCAGCTATGACAACCAAAGAGAACATATATGCTGCCATATCAAGTAATTAGAAATAGCAAGCTTAAATCTTCCTTATTAGGATTCAGTTCCATGCAAGCTTCCACCTCTATTTCCTTTGAATACCAAAAATGCCTAGATGAATAAATGAAAATTAATAACACCTACCTTGATTTTCAGCTTCTTCAAACTAAGTTTAAGTTTCCCTCTGAAAATTTCCTGTATTTTCTACTGATTTTTCTCTGAATTTCCCTAATTTTCTGCAGAGTTCTCTCTCTCTCTCTCTCTCTCTCTCTCCATAACTAAGGTTTATAGAAGAGTTTGTGGTATTTTATATGTTGTGGCTGCCCTGTAGGGCTGAAATGGTTAAGACAGCAGCTGCTCGCTGCCAGCTGCCTGCTAAGTGTCTCCTTCTAGGCTGGAAACATGGCAGGACTGCAGCAGCTGGTGGTGACAACAGTCCTACAGTGCTGCCATCTGTGTGCTAGGTGTTGGGGCCTGGTCTGGAAGCTGCCATGTGGCTGCTGCTGGTTTGTAGTGCTGCCAGGAGTCGCACCTGGTTTAAGCATGGCCCATCTTGTTTTTCCTTTTTTTTTTTTCCCCTCTCTCTCTTTGGTCCAACTCTTATGTTGTTTTGGTTTTACAATGTTCCTCATAATTTTCTTTCATCTAGGCCCCTCTTACCACTAATAAATCGAGTGGAATTTCAAATATCAGTTAACACAATTAATGAATGACATGGTTAGTATGAACTTGTTTAATGCAAAACAAAGCAAAAAAAAAAACGCAAATTGATCAAAGCAATTTAATTTAAATTTACTGTGGCCTAAAGATTATGGGTGTCATAATTCTCACCATATTTACCTTCGTAACATTTGACTTAAAAAAGCAGGGTAGTATTAGCGAGTGCTTCTCATGCTCAGAGTTGGGTACCTTCAATGCAATGAGGTATTCACCCATGCAGCTATCTTAAATCCCAGTCAGTAGTATTTCTAAAATCCTAGTCAGCATTAGTATCTTATATTCATCCTTCTTTGAAGGTCAAGACCTAAGTTGGGTTGACAAATATTTAACACCATCTATTGCTGATTAGGTGGCCTTCTAAGGATTGATCTCTTGGGTGTGTGCAATGTTTTAATTGTGAACAGAGACCCTCTTTTGCTTTGCTCTGCTTAGAAGCTTGGGGTACAGGTTATGCAGTTTCTTTCTGGAAAGGTTTATGTTTGTCTGGTGTCCATGGACGCTTTTTTGTTTACCAGTTTTAATGGTCTTGGAAGGGACAACAGTGCTACAGTGTTATGGAATTAGAACTGTTCTCTCTTTGCAGTTCTTTGAGCTATTTTTTTGGGGGGGGGAGGGGGGGTGGGCGGGTTGAGAATGCTCACATTTTCAATGGTTTTTCTCCACCTTTGCAGCTGCTTTGATTGGGAATTTGCCTTCTTGCATTTTGTGGGCTCTCTTTTTAGTCATTTTCTTGGATTTTTTTAATGATTTTTTTATGACAGTAGGAATGATTGCCATTGTTGGTTCAATGTCTTCTGTTTTATTTATTTCAGATACTCTTCATGAGGAAGGGGCCTTTGATGGATGAGGACCAATATAAAGAATGAGTGGGAGGAAGTCTTGTTGAAGGTAGAGATTAGTTGTAAGCACAAAATTAGGAGTAAGTGGTGAAAAGGGGGAGATTGCATCATTTTCTTGTTTGTTTTTGTTTTTTTTCCCCATAGGATTGCTAATGAGGTAAGTAGAAATATGGTTGGAGAGTTGGAGGTGGAGATTGGTTACACATCTCAAAGTCTTTTTCTGATGAGATTAGTCAATTTGTAAAGTTTTGTTGTCCTACGAGCATGTTTAGAGGACAATGATTCGGGGGTTTTGATTTTAGTTATATTTCTGATGAACAAAGTGTTTGGTTGGAAAGGTCATTTTCTAAGAAGGAGGTGAAGGAAGCTGTGTTTAGTATAAAGAGGGACCAAAAATTTCTACGTGTCTTGATGGTTTTACTTTATCTTTATTTCGTATTATGCAGAGTCATCTTTTGTAGGTTGTTCATGAATCTCATGTTAGCAGTGTGGTACGTAGGACTATTAGTTCTATCTTCTATTTCTATTATTCTTTTGCATAATAAGGATCACTTGACGCAAATGCGAGTGATTATAGGCCAATTAGAGTGTTGACTAGTGTGCATAAGATTTTAATTGAGGTCTCATCTAAAAGGTTGTGAGTTTTTCTTAGGAAGCATTTGTTGGAGTCCTTTGATCTCTTTAAAGCTCATTAGAAGTTTCATGAGGGGGTGGTTATCCTGCACAAATTTTGGGTTATCTTTCAAGATTCTTAGGGATATTGTAGCCATGGAATTTGGGATGTCGACATTAAGGAACTCACATTAATCTTTTGTAATAGGCACATTGGATTCTCTGGGAATGCAAAATGCCCCTAGAACATGGCTAGTCAATGGTCACCTCTTCATTAGTTAATTTTGGATTATTGGGCAAAAAATATGTATGCCCCTTCTTGTTCACAAATAATAATATGCACATGTGCATATAAGATTATTACAATTATTGTTCTTACATATACATTTGGACATTAAATTACAAGAATATGCATAGTATTATTATCATTACAAGTCAATGGCATTTTGGTAATCTTATTGAAATACCATCAAAGTACCTATATTATGCCAAACATTGTAATCTTAATGAGCATATCAAACAAAGATATTTTCGTGAGATAATAATCGTGTTCCTGCACATCAGATACCCATTAAAGTGATTCCATGAAGGTATTTAGGATAACCTGAGTCAGACGCCTCTTGAGGGTTATGGCATATCTTGGAACCATTAATTTAAAAATTTCTACTTATATCTTAGCCCATAATAGGTATAGATTGGAGCATTTGTGTTATTCTCGTTAGGGCTTCAACACTCTTAGGTAAGCCAAGCTATCTGTTAACCATAAGAAATGTACTTTATTGCAAGCTAGAATGCTCTTCGTAGGTCTCACTAGTCTTACGCATATAATAGAAGTAGTTGACCCAGAGATTTTTAAAGGCATTATAAAGTGGTTCAGGCCTGTGCCTATAATTGTTTTAGTGGTTTGTTGTTTTCATGGCCTAACTACTTTCTATGGGCATTTGATTAGTGGTTATGATACAATTATGTCTCCTTTCAATAACTATCTTGAGAAAGGAGAGTTCGTTGGAACATGGACAAATTAAAACTTTCTCTAAAATTCGGAAGAAGATGATTGAAGCATGTGCACTTAGGCATCCTGATTTTTGGTGGTCTTGAAAGGTTTCTTGTGATGCCTCTAAGGTAGGTATATGTGGTGTTTTGAGTAAGGATGGACATCTATTAATTCTTCAGTAAAAAACACTCAATCGCTAAATAGAGGTACATTACTTGCAATGAAGAGTTTTGTGTTATGTTTAGAAATTGGGATAGACACTTCCGCAATTAGAGTTACTCTATTTTGGAGTTGAGGTGTGATAATGAAGATGCTATATTAATACAAGAAATTTGTCACCAAGCCTGAACAATACCCACTTTTAAGTCGCAAAATGCAATCTTTCATTGCTTCTCAAAATCCACTTAAAAAGTGGTTCTTTTTCAGCACTTCTTTTTAACAAGTACATATTTGTTTTATAAGCACATTGTTGGGAAGATGCCAAATGCTTTTTTTGTGCAAGAACTTGTTTTAAGTGATAATTGTTATACACTTTTCTAATTGCTGCCAAATGTTATATTAATGGCGTGGAAACTATTAGATTACCACTTTACCTAAAAGCTTAACCTATTATGTTGTGGGCCAACAATGTATATCAAGCTTTAACTTTAACCTGCAAGTGCAGTCTAATAACATCTAAGGAGAGAAACCAAGGATGATTTAAACCGATTACATGAAGCAAAATATTTATAAATACCGCACAATAGATGCAAGGGACAAGACTAGAACCATAGTTATCAAAAGAACACTAACATCCTAGCGAACCTTGTATTGGTATGAAGGTTCCAAAACGTGGTACATTTTCATTTTCAGACGTTAAATCCAATGATCTAAAGTATTAGTTCAATAGTTTTCACATAACATAACTTTGAATTAGTTAAAAATGAGGAATCATCACATTTTAGTCCTATTTCTGTCATTTATTTCACAACAGAATATCTCTTATGGATTTAGAGCACCTCAACTTTATCTCCAAAATATACAAGTGTCCTTGCAACGTTTTCACCTGTATATCTATTTAAGTGTATCCCTATGTTCCACATTTTAGAGCATGTGCCATGCTGCAACTCCGTTCCCTTTCCACAAGCTAGAACGTTTCACGTTCTAGGTAACATTGACTAGAACCCAGGACTTTTGGTAACCAGCTCTAATACCATGTTAGATTACCACTTCTCCTAAAAGCTTAAACTATTAGGCTTTGGGCCAACAATGCATATTGAACTTTAACAAAAACATTCACTTATTTGACATGGTACTAACCTAGGCACCAATAAATAAGGTTGTTTTCAGATGTCATCTTAGCTAAAGCTTGCCTGTTTTTTGCTGCATCTGCATGGCTATAGTCTAATGCATTGTTCATAAGGGATGCCTCGTCAAAAACTTAAGAGGAATTTGTCGCAGAAGATCTAACAAGTTATCCTAGCAGTCTCTTTTTCTTGAATTGGTTGCTGTTAAGACTGGAACCCAGTGGGGAACTGAGGATTGCTAATAAAATCAAGAAAACTATGAGAGACTTCTCATGGTCTGAAGTCGGGGTTTTAGGGATTATTTAGTAAGGTGGGAAGAGGTTTGCGGGTCTAGATCAGGGGGAGGGCTGGGTCTTGGAAAATTAGTGTCTAAAAACATCTCCCTCTTAGCTAAGTGGTCTTGGAAAATTGGTGTAAAAACATCTCCCTCTTGGCTAATTTTGAACCACTCTTCCACCTTAACATACGCATCTCAGCAGCTTTCATTTTTTGTACATGTTGTTTTTTAGTTGCCCAACATACTGAGGCATAAAACATAGCTAGCCTTATAGTCGTCTTATAAAACTTTCCTTTTAATTTTAAGGGTATTCTTTGATCACACAACACACCTGACACATTCCTCCATTTTAACTAGCCTGTCTTAATTCTATGTATTACATCTTCTTCAATTTCCCCTTTAGCTAGCATAATAGATCCAAGATATCTAAATCTATTAATGCTATTAATCTTTTGATTAACTAGTTTAATCTTCTCTCTATAGCAACTTCTTACATTACTGAAATTACAGTTCATTTCTCTTATTCCTACTTATCCTAAATCCTTTAGACTCAAATATGGCTCTCTAAAGTTCTAGCTTAGATTCCACTTCACTTCTACTATCATCAATCAACATGATATCATCTACAAACAACATACACCAAGGGATCTCATTTTGGATAGTCGTAGTTAATTCATCAATTACTAAAGCAAAAAGATAAGGACTAAAAGTAAAACGTTGATGTATACCTATTGTGATTGGAAACTCTCTAGATTCCTAGAATCTCCTCCTACAATCCTAACGCTAGTCACTACTCTATCATACATATCCTTAATGACCTCCGTATATCTACTGCAAACTCCTTTCTTTTCTAATACCCACCAAAGAATTTCCCTATGTACTCTATCATAAACTTTCTCTAAGTCAATAAAAACCATATACAAGTCCTTTTCCCTAACCTTTTCCATTAAACTTCTTAAAAGATAAATAGCTTTTGTTGTTAATCTCCTAGGCATAAAACCAAATTGATTTTCTGAAATCTTCATTTCTAATCTTATTCTATGTTCAATTACCCTTTCCTGTAATTTCATCATATGACTCATAATCTTAATTCCACGATAGTTATTACAACTTTGAATATTACCTTTGTTTTTGTACAAGGTACTAATGTACTTTTCTTCCATTCTTCTAGCATTTTCTTGGTTTTTGTAAGTGTTGAATAGATTAGTTAACCAAATAATTCCTTTATCCCCTAAACATTTCCAAACTTCAATTGGTATTTATCTAGTCCTATGGATTTCCTAGTCTTCATCTTTTTTAATGTTATCTTAACTTCAAGGGCTCTAATTTTGTGAATAAATCTCCTATTAACTCTTCTTCCTCATTTGTCACTTATAAGTTCAATATTTCATTTTGGTTTTCATTAAACAATTTATCAAGGTATCTCCGCCACCTCTCTTTTATGTCTTCTTCTCTAATTAAGACATTATCATTCTCGTCTATATATATTTTGTATCGCCTAAATCTTTACATTTTCTTTCTCTAGCTCTTGCAAGTTTATAAATGTCTTTTTCTCCCTCTCTTGTATCTAGTTTAGTATATTAAGTATCATAAGCTCTATGTTTAGCTTCATTGATAGTCTTTTTTGGATTTTTTCTCGCTTCTTTATATTTTTCAAGATTTTCTATATTTCTACAATTTTGCCATATTTTATACCAAATTCTTTTTGTTCTAATAGCTTTTTGGACTTCTTGATCTCACCACCAACTTTCTTTACTACCTGAGTATCTTGCTTTGGAGTCACCTAAAAGGCTAAAACCTCTTTTGCTATCCTTACAATAGATAGAATTTGCCTTTTTATTCCAAACAATATTTGCTTCAACGTTATCCCCTACTATCCAATCACACTCTTTGTTCATTTTATCTTTGAATTTTACTATATTATCTCCCTTCAAGTTCCACCATCTAGTCCTATTGTGTTGATTTATAGTACTCGTTCATTTTTTAATTTGTATGTCTAGTACCAATACTCTATGTTGTGTAGCCAAACTTTCACCTGGAATAACTTTACAATCCTTACAAGATAGACGATCTCTGTTTTTAGTTAAGAAGAAATTTGCTAGCTTTTATTATATCCACTCTTGAAAGTTATTAAGTGTTCTTCTCTTTTTATAAAGCAAGTATTCAATATAACCAAATCATAAGACATGGAAAAATCTAAAATTGTATCACCGGCCTAATTTTCATCTCCATATCCATGGCCTGCATGTATCCTCTAATATCCTATATTATCCTGCCAATGTGGCCATTCAAATCAACTCCTATGAATGCCTTTTTAGACATTGGTATCCTTTGTACAATACTATTCATATGTTCCCAAAATTGTCTTTTTAGATTTTCTGCTAAGCCTGCTAAGGGAGCATACATGCTAATGACATTCACTATCTCCCGGCCTAAAGCTATATGGATTTTAAGGATCCTATCCCCTATTCTTTTAACATCTATGCATTATCTTTTAGGTCTTTATCTACAATAATATCCACCCCGTTTTTATGCTTCTCTTTGCAAGTGTACCAAAGTTTAAATCCTGATTTTTCAATTTTCTCTAGCTTTCTCTCCCATCCATTTCGTCTCTTGAAGGAAGATTAAGTTAATTTTTATTCTAAACATTATTTCCACTATTTCCATACTTTTTCCCGTAAGAATCCCTATATTCCAAGTTGCTAATCTTATCTTAGTTTCTAGTACTAACTTATTAACCCTCTCCCTTTTATACTAACCCGGTCTATTCCCTTGACCTTGGTGAATTTGGTAAAAACTCATGATAATTAGATCTGATAAAATTTTTCGCTTACTGTCAGCTACTCAACACAACCTTACTCCTTTATCCAGGCTTGGGACCGGCTGTGTGTACAAAGAATTTGTGTTACACAATACTATCGTAAGTACCTTTGATGCAAGAAATTTGATGCTCCTAACGAAAATCAATTCAAAGAATATCTAAGCAACGAGGGATTGCAAGAATTCTTCAAATCTAAATTCAAGAGTCATATCTAAGAATAATGAAGAAACAAGATTCCTTAACCCATAAAACCTTTATTGCTTCTTCATGATTTTAGGGCTGAAGAAACAAGAATCCTTGGATTTGTTCGAGTCTTTAGGGGAAAAGAAAGGAAAGAAAGGAAGTTCAGAGAGCGGATTTGTTTGATTGGTGAGAAACACAACCAAAAAGAGAGAATAGAATACAGGAAAATGAAAGAAAGAAAAAGAAAAGAAACCATTAGAAGTAGAAGTAAACAAAAGAAAATAAGAGGAATTTAGTTGGTGAGGAGTTTATTTTTTATTTTTATTTTTTGTATATAATGAATCCAAAATTTAATATGAAACTGAGATTATTAGATTTAATTAAATGAATTTCCTTATGAACAAGGCTGATGTGGGACACAAACAGAAAGTCAGAAACTGAGACAGAAAGAATTAAGGAGAGAAATGGAAAGAATAAAGAGAAAGGAAGGAGGAGAAGAGGAACTGATGCTGGGCAGAAAGTGGGAACCATGCAGAGAGAGAGAGAGACGGAAAAAACAAAGAGCATATAAACAGAACAGAGGGAGAACAGAAAGGGAAAGGAAGAAGGAAAAAGAAGAAAGGAGGAAGGAGGAGGAGAAGACAAGAGGGAGAACCTGGGCGAGAGGGAGAGGGAAAGAAAAGGCGCCTGAAGCCAGGGGCAGCAGATTCTGTACTAGGAAGCACAGTTATTTTGATTTCATTACCAAGGACTGCTTTCTTGGGCCTATCCAGTTTTGATTTCTGCTCTCGTTAATCTTTGTTATTCTTCTAACGTGGTTTTGTAATCTATGCACTGGCCAGTCTTATGATAATGATGATGATGCTAAAATTTTATTTTATTATATTATCATTAATTTTTACTTTTTTTTTTTTCACAGGTTGCCATTATTGATGAGCAAGTAGAAGATAACTTGTTCCATATGATGGATGAAGAAACTGATTCTGAGTATGTGCATAATAAACTCTCTATGTCTCTCTGTCTCTCTTTCACAAACACACGCACACACACACGCACACCCTCTCTCTGGGTTTTAGATTGTTTGATAATTTGTACGTCATGAATGGTGGCCAAGCATAGCCAGATATAGCTAAAAAATAGAAGGAAAAATAATGGAAGTTTATTAACTATGTATAAAAGAGGTAGTTGATATTGTTTTACTTTTTGGACGAATATTTGGTTAATTTTTGCAATTGTCAAATTTCTATTTGTTGTCCTTCACTGCTGCAAGTTGTAAGCAATTAATTTATGCTTTTTATTAATCAATTGC
Organism: Malania oleifera; assembly: GCF_029873635.1. Classification (NCBI taxonomy): domain Eukaryota; kingdom Viridiplantae; phylum Streptophyta; class Magnoliopsida; order Santalales; family Ximeniaceae; genus Malania; species Malania oleifera. The sequence continues at coordinate 81,155,624 of NC_080417.1, read as the reverse complement.
AGTCAAAATGAGTTGTTGCCCTTAATTTTACTGTATTAATAACCATATTTTCTCTTGAATAATAAGATTTAAGAACTTGTTTTTGGATGTAAAACTAAAAGTGGTCTTACAAGAAAACTCTTTACTGTTGAAAACACACAAGAAGAGGCTTGTGCGCTTGAATGTCTTTGTTTTAAAGTCATTATATTTTAATAGTTCGACATGATTTTTGAATGTGCATGGTAGTTATCAATAACTAGTTTCTCCAATTGTTTTGGATTAGCTTTGAGAGGCTTCCATCAGAGCTAACGACACCTTGTGACTTAGATAGTGTAGGATGGAAAGATGGATTAGGATTTTTTTCCTATATAGTATTTGTTACACTGGTATTGTTTGTAAGTTATGATACTCTGTTATTGTACTAGTTTTTTTTGGATATTGTTATAATATTAAGAAACTTCCCAAAACTAACATGCTTTTGGATCATTAAAACTTTATCATTTTGCATCATTTTATTTACATTTTTGTGCGCTTTTTATATTAATAAATGCTGTTTCACCCATTTAAATTGGTCTAGGTGATCCCTTTATCTTAAGTTTTGATGACAACATGGCCCTTAAGTTCTTTGCAGTCATCCCTTTCACATGCTTGTCGATTTTGTATGTTTATATTGCTCTCTGTCCTCTCACCTAATTTTAATGTGTCTGTGTGTGTGCGCATGCACTTGTAATTAAGTCATTCAAAAAAAGATGTTCAAGCTTAAAAGGTTTTGAGGTACAAAATGAGGTCAAAAGGAGCATAACTTGATGTTGTGAGAGTAGGGATCATGTTCCATGTGTCCTTTGTTCATCGGTTAAGTCCAAGAGTAGAGAAGTCAGATCCTCATGCTATCTATTGTATTATTCTAGGCTACTTTTGCACTCAAAAGAGATATCAATGTTATAGCCTTGCTTTACATCGATTCTTTGTCCTTGCTAATGTCACCATTTTTGTGTCTACAACATACTATTCTGATTGCTTGAATCCTGCTGACCTTGATGAGCCCCTTCTGCAACTTATGCTTCCAAACTATTATCTTTGCCCAAGTCTCTGCATCTTCATCTAGGTTAAGTACATCTCATCGTTTGGATCTTCCCAATTTGTAGGTGTAACCATATTGGTGTCTTAAGGGAGGACAACCTCCTCCAGATTCCACTTCTATGCTTCTAGTTCTCTTATAAAGATGTTGATCTTCCTATTTCTGTCCATTTTTTCGTACCCACAATCCATCTCTAATTTTGTTTGCTCAATTTCTTGTCACCCTCATATTAATGTATTGTTAGTATTCCATCTTTTGATGCTTTTCCAAAGCTTTTTTCTATATCCCTATCCCATTTTGGATGGAGGGCTACAATAGTTGAGGAAATGTGTGTTACTGGATAATAATACACTGGAACTGGTGCCTCTTCCTCTTAATAAGTTTGTGGCTGGTAATTGCTAGATGTATACCATGAAAGTCAATCTAGTTCGTTCCATGGCTCGAAGGCCCACCTTGTTGTACTTGACATTGGCTTCTGAGGACCCATTTGGGTAGTCAGCATTTTGGTGACTGTTCATAATCCAAGCATGTATAGACAACGAAACCATTAGTTATCTAACCTGTCCTTTTATTTTAGGAAAAGCGAAGTCGCCATGTTATTTTAATTTTTGAAAAGGTATAATAGAGGAAAATATTTTGAAAAGAGATTAGGTTTGGGAGTTTTTGAATAGGGAAGCTAATACTTTAAATCCTTTTTGTTTGGAATTAAAAGAATTAGCACCCTAAAACACCCATTCCATGAATGGTTACCGCGCTTACTTTGTGGGTGTGTATCTTGTTGGAAATATAATAAAAGGAAAAAAAATTTACTAATAAAAATAATACTAAATACAAATACAAATACTTATCAGAAGCTGAGGCGTGGAAGGATCACTGTCCTTAATGTCAATTTCATGCCTACGGAGAACATTTATCGGTGCATATAATCACCACGCTCATGACCTCCAGGATTACTTGGTTTAGTTTTGTGTGCGCTCACAAACACCAAAGCTATTGGTGATGTAGTGTCATTCAGTTAGCCAACATAATATAAATCTCAAGATTGTGTAGAAGATAAAGTTATTTTGAAGAAGAAAAACTGTATCTTGAAATGAAGCTGGATCACAGTTTATATAGGTAAAATTAAGTATAACTTTCAGCATGATAAATACGAAACCATTAAAGTAGTAGTTAATATTTTAAAACATTAAAACTAATATATTAAATTTAACGTATACTTAATTAAAATAAAATTGCGACTATTATATAGTATTTATCAAATATATATATATATATATATATATTAAAAAAAATTTGAAACATCCAACATAAATATTAGCAATCCTCAACATAGTTCAAATTTAAAAAAAAATGAAGAAAGATAAAAATCAGCGTTGGGTAATTACGAGATGTAATGCATTGGGTGACAATACCTTTCAGTTTGTATTGCACTTAGAGAGAATATGTTATGAGCTACAAGAACTTGGTGAATATTAAATTCTTGAATCAAATTCTTTTAGCATAATACTACAAACATATCATTCACATAACATCTCTAGACACAAAACTTCTGTGGGGTGATATGAATAGGCCATGCACTATACTTCGATGTTCATTAGTGTTCTAGAATGTTTTAGCCTAGTAAACTTTCATAGGAAGCAGTCCCACTTCCACACTCACATATAGGGGTGAGCATAATTCGGTGAAAACCGAATTAACCGAATTAACCGGCCGAAATTGGTCGGTTCGGTTCGGGTAAAAAACTTGGTTCGGTCAGTTCGGTTGGGATTTTACAAAAATTCAGTTAATCGGTTTCGGTTCGGTTAACAACCAAAAATAATTCAGTTAACCGATTAACCAAATTATTAATTAATTAAATTTTAAGTATAAATTATGAATATAATTGTTTTTTATTATGAACGTGGATATACCTTATGGAAATTAATGTTGTCGTCGAAGGGGATGACAGCGCTGACAATAAATTTTTTCAGCAAAAGTTTTTTCATTTTTTTATTTTCAATGTTTCGATAATAACAAAAACATCGCCTTTTTTTTTATTTATTTCCACTTGATTTGCGAAGACCTAGAATAAATAAATAAATAAAATTTATTGCACCTCAAAATAAATAAGCCTAAGTGATAGAGTAAATGCATTAACACAATTATTAAAATAAATTAGTTATGAAATTTTTATTTAATGTATAATTGAATAAATTCGGTTAAAATCGGTTAACCGAATTACCCGAATTGGTAATTCGGTCGGGTTCGGTTCGGTGTGATTCAGTAATTCGGTCGGTTCGGTTAACAACATTATTTAACCGAATTTTTCGGTTAATTCGGTTAATTACCCGAATTTGGCCAAACCGACCGTTTGCTCACCCCTACTCACATAGGTAAATTTGTCGAGTGTGTAACTGTAACTAAACACATTGCCTAACAAAGGATATGGATTTATTAAGAGATAAACTTAACCTCACAATCATTACAGTTGCACCATTAAAAACACCATAGGGATGATAAAAATAAATGATAATGCTCACCAAACTACTCAATGACTTGTTATTACCCATTGAACCTAATTTGTGGGATTTCCAGTTACATAGGTTGGGTTGCCATCATTAGTAGTTTATGTTAAGGGCTTAAGACACATCCTCCTAGATGTTTATTTTTTATTATTTTTTTAGCTAGTCCTTTAATTAAGGAAATCATTAATCAAAAGCTGTTTCTCAATTCTCGTATTTTGATCATATTGATAGTAGGTGCCCTCACATTTTTTGGATCACGCTAATAGTAGCCCAATTTGACTATTCATTTAGTTCAGGTTAGTCCACAAATATACTAACCAAAACCAATACTCTGACTTTGTGTTTATTATCCACTTGAACAATGCACCATAAAATTACACAATTATGTGTATTATTATTATATTCGATTTTTCTGTGCCATTTAAGGCTCATAAATTTAGGTGACTCCATCACCACACTACGGCTCATGAAAATATTGTTCCTTTTTTGCACCTATCTTGCTTTGCAAAAACATTAATAATAATTATTGACCATTAATTTAATTGCATGTTTATGCACCACCATCTATTTGACATATGAAAAGAATATAAAAACATTTCAAACCCCACAATTAAAGATAATAAATTTACGTGCCTTGCAAAAAAATCACGTAATGGTATAATTGGGGAAAATATTATCTACTGGAGCAATAGAAAATAATAGCGTTGTTTCATTTATACACATATGCATCTCCCATTTAAATAAACAAGTCAAAACCAGCAATAGGAAGCGAAAAAAAACAAAAATAAAACTTCTAATTCAATTGTTTAAGCCACAATTTTTTCACTTGACTCTGATATGATAAATCTCAAACAATATTATAGCTGTTATAAAATTATAACCCCCACACTTCATTATATTCCAAATCTGACAATATTTGAATAAGTAAAATATTATCACGCAAAAAACATATCTCTAACACGATTATACCAAAAAGAAAAAAGTTGAGAAACAAATAAAATTAATATAAAATACACAATACTCAAGAATGCACTCATCATACAAGAAAGCAATAATAACATCAAAACTTTTGTAGTCCAGAAACTTAGAGAATATACAATATATACATATATATATGTATATATATATATATATATATATATATTAACTACAAATTAAATTTTTAGTTATAAAGATAAAACTTAACTAGAATGGCTCAATAATTTATAATGACAAAGGTGCAAATCTAATCACGTAACAATGGTAGGAAACTCACTCCACTTTTATAATATTGAATTATTAAAACTTTGTATCATCTATTTTTTGTTTTAGGATCATTAACAAAATTTCCATACCATTTCCACAAATTTAAATACTGCATAGGTAGCATTATATTTCATTTGTATATAATCTGATTAAACAACTAAAAATACAATATGAAAAAATTTTCCATAATATTAGTAATGATAAATAATAATAATTTAATATGAAAATTACATTATGAAGTCATGTATCATGAGATTCATGACTTACAAATAAGATAATATAGTAACCTCAAATTTAAGTGTTCAAAATTCAAAATTTTGAACAATTGAATAAATATGATTATTGAAAAATATAAAATAATACCAACAAATCAAACCAACCTTAATGGAATCAAAGGTCGTTTTGTTTTAGTTTTTAATATATGCAATTTATTTGTTTTAGATAATAGTGCTCGAATTTAAGATTGTTGGAAATATAATAGAAAAAAAAATATTTACTATTAATTATTATATTAAATAAAAGTACAAATACTTATCAGAAGTTGAGTCGTGGAAGAACCCACTATCCTTAAAGCTAATTTCATGCTTATAGAGAACATTTCTCGATGCATATAGTCACTGCGCAGACAACTTCTGGGATTACTTGGCTGGCTCGGTTTTGTGTGCACTCACAAACGCCAAAGCTATAGGAGATGTAGTGTCATTTAGTTAGCCGACATAATATAAATCTCCAGAGTAGATGGTAAAGTTATTTCAAAGAAGAAAAGCCGTATCTTGAAATGAAGTTGGATCATAGTTTATGTAGGTAAAATTTAAGCATAACTTCCAGCATAATGAATACAAAACCATTAAAGTTGTAGTTAATATTTTAAAATGTTAAAACTAATATATATAAATTTAACGTATACTTAATTAAAATAAAAACTATGACTATTATATAATATTTATTAAATAGATAGTTTTTATTTATTTTTAGCTAGAGAAAGGAAGGGTAAGGACTTAGGAAATGTAAAATGTATAAAAAGTGAGGATGATATTGTCTTGGTTAAGGACAAAGACATTAAAGAAAGATGACGAAGTTACTTTAGTAAGTTGTTTGATGAAAACCAAATAGAATGCTTAAATTTAGATTTGACAAAGGAGAAAAGACTAAAAATATGAGATTTATTTGTAAAATTAGAGTTAACGAAGTTAAGTTTGCACTAAAAAAGATAAAAAAAGGGGAAAGGATCGGATACCATCCCAATTGAAGTTTGGAAATACTTAGGTGATAACAGAATAATATGGTTAACTAATTTATTTAATACAATTATAAAAACTAAGAAAATGCCAGATGAATAGAGAAAAAGAACTTTAATACCTATATACAAAAATAAAGCAGATATTCAAAATTGTAATAACTATCTTGGAATTAAACTTATGAGTCATATGATGAAACTATGGGAAAGGGTAGTTGAACAAAGAATAAGGTTAGAAACGAAGGTATCAGAAAATTAATTTGGTTTTATGCCTAGGAGATCTACTAACTAAGAGTATTCAAAATGAGGTTCCATGGTTTATGTTGTTTGCAAATGATATAGTATTAATTAATGAAACTAGGGGCAGAGTAGAGGCTGAGTTAGAATTATGGAGAGAAGCTTTTAAATCTAGAGGCTTTAGGATAGGTAGAAATAAGATAGAATATATGAAATGTAATTTCAATAATGGTAGGAGGAATATTAGAGACAAAGTTAAAATTGATGATGAAGAAATAAATAAAACTTGTAGATTTCAATACCTTTGATCTATTATGCAAGCTGAAGGAGACATTGAAGATGATGTAATCCATAGAGTTAAAGCGGGTTGGGTAAAATGGAGAAGTGCTTCAAGTGTGCTTTGTGATCGTTGACTACCCTTAAAATTAAAAGGAAGGTTTTATAGGATGACTATAATACTAGCTATGTTATATGAATTAGAATGTTGAGCGGCGAAGAAACAGAATATATCCAAAATGTAATAGTTGTCGAGATGAGAATGCTTAGATCGATGAGTGGTATAACAATGAAAGATAAATTAAGGAATGAACATATTCATGGTAAGTTAGGTGTAGTTCCTATAGAAGATAAGATAAGGGGGGGACAACTCAAATGGTATGGACACTTGCAACGTAGGCCACATAGTGCGCCAGTGAGGAAGAGTGAGTTGGTTACTGTTTTGGGGGGGGGGGACAGTAGAAGAGGTAGTGGTAGACCTAAAATACCGTGAAAAGAGATAGTGACTAAGGATTTAATAGCCTCGAATCTAACAAAAGAAATGGTCCATGATCACATAAATTGGAGGAAAAGGGTTAATATAGCAGGCTCCACTTAGTGGGACTTAAGGCTTGGTTTTGCTGTTGTATAGTTTGTTTTTTTTGTTTTTTTTTTGTTTTTGTTTTTATTTTTATTTTTTTTAAAGTTTGAAACATCCAACATAAATATCAACATATCTCACATTTTTTAAAGCAAGTTTCTAAAAGAAAAAATTTGAATTTTGGAAAAATATTAAAATAATTTGGTTTAAAATTTGTTTGGTCAAAAATTGACTATCGACGATTGCCAAAGGTCAAACTTGCTTCTTTGTTCATCTCCTTAACCACTACATGTCATTTGCTTTTGCATCAATTAGATGCGAAGAATGCATCCTATATGATCTTTAGGAGGAGGTCTATAAGGAGCAATTGGCTGGTTTGTTGCTTTGAGGTTGTCACAATTTGTGCTCGATAATAGTCTCTAGAGCATGGTTTGAATGATTTATTTTTGTAGCACTTAAGCGTCATAGCACTTAAGTTTGATCTTCGTTGATGCATGATACATCACTCAGTATTTTATTTGTAGGATTCTACTCATTGTGTATGTGGATGATATTTTGATTACTTGTGATAATGATTGAAGGATTTTGTGTGAACTAAATTTCATACAAAGTATTTAAGGGCATTGATAATTCTATAGATCTTGTTTGGGAATTTTGTATGAACTAAATTTCATACTAAGGATTTAAGGGCATTGATAATTATATAGATCTTGTTTGGGGACTGTTTGAGAACAAATGAAGCATGTACCTTTTTTAGATTAGACTGAGCTATTGGGATCCAAAACTGTCAATACAAAAATGGATCCTAACAGCAAGTTAGTATCAGATGTAGGTGATTGTTGGCTAGCTCAGGAAGATACCAGAAACTTGTTGGAAAGTTGAATTACCTCATAGCCATTGGACATGATATATCCTTCACAACAAGTGCTATGAGCCAGTTTCTTGATTCTATGAGAACAAGTCCACTAGGATGTAGTCATTCATATCTTGAGATACCTAAATGGTGCACCTAGGAGAGGTCTCTTATATTAGGATCCGGAACACACTTGTGTTTAGGTATGTATATAGGTGCATATTGGGCTTGGTCACCTAGTGATAGAAGATCTACAATTGGGTAGTGTGTTTTTGTTGTTGGTAACTTGATATCCTAGAAAAGTAAGAAACAAAGTCTAGTGGCTTGTTTAGTGTTGAGTTAGAGTTTGGGCCATGGTGCACATTATATGTGAGCTTATTTCACTAAAGAACATGTTAGAACAACTTTATTTTCCGCATTCTCAGCCTACGAAGTTGATGTGTGATAATCAAGCCACTATTCCTTTTAACCTAGTCTTCCAAGAGTGGATGAAATACATGGGGGGCATAGTTGTCAAATTGAGATTCCAAATTCCAATTTTTGAAATTGATGATTAAAAGTCTAATTGAATCAAATTGAATCGTAAGATTTGGTAAAAAATTCCAAATTAGTTCAAAATGACACGTATATTTCGATATGCAGACAACAAGCAAAGTAGGAAAATGTGTTAAAATGTTGACAATAGAAAAATCATATTTCATGTGTATGCACTCTCTAAACAACAGAAAGTAAGTGAATGAATCAAGAAAATTTAATAAAAATATAAACTTTGTGCTGTTTAAGGGAAGGAATTAATATCCTGGAAAAGTAAGAAGCAAACTCTGGTGGCTCAGTTAAGTGTTGAGTCAAAGTATTGGGCCATCACCCACATTATACATGACCTTATTTCGCTAAAGAACATGTGAGAAGAACTTGATTTTCCACATTCTCAACTTATGGAGTTGATGTGTGATAATCAAGCTGCTATTCCTCCAACCTAGTCTTCTATGAGTAGATGAAATACATTGAAGTTAATTGTGACTTTGTTCGAGAAAAACTTGTTGAGAAGCTCATTATGATTCTTGAAGTTTGAATCACAACTTGCTGATTTATTCACTAAAGCCTTTGGGGGGGGGGGGGGGGTGGATAGTTGTCAAATCAATATTCGAATCATGAATCCAAATTCCAATTTTGGGAATTGATGATTATGAGTCTAATTGAATCGAATTGTAAGATTTGATAAAAAATTCCAATTTGCAAAACAGTTTGATATGACACAAATATATTGATATATGAACAACAAGGAAAATAGTAAATTTTGTTTTAATTTTGACAATAGAAAATCATATTTCATGTGTATGTGCTCCCTAAACAACAGAAAGTAAGTGAATGAGTCAAGAAAAATTAATAAAAATATAAATTTTATGCTGTTGAAGGGAAATATTTCATTCATATTCTTTCTTGAATTTAAAAGGAAAGAATTAATTTAAAATAATTATAATAATTGAAAAAAAAAAAAACACTAAAAAGCCAACTTTGAATCTTAGCAGCACAATGAAACATGAATACCACCTTAGCGGATGAGTATGTTGCTTCTTCCCAATGGGAGTACACTATACCCCTCCAAGAGTGAAGAATGGTTTGGTGAACGCAACATAAGGCTTGAAGTTCTATTTTGTCTTCCTTTTTAGCACGAAACTGACGTAGACAAGGAATGGAAGGTATAACAACAACAACAAGCCTCAAGTCCCACTTTGTGGGGTTGGCTATAAGAATCCTTTTTCACCAATTCACATAATTGAGGGCATTTTTCTCAACTGACGTAAGAGCTGTTAAATCCCTCCCTTATTATCTCATTTCAAGTTATTTTAGGTCTATCCCTACCTCTTCTAGTACCATTAACAATAACTATCTCACTTCTCCTCCTTAGTGCACTACTTGGCTTCCATTTCAAATGCGCAAACTATCTAAGATGCCCCTCCCTATGTTATTCTCTTTTGGTGCTATGCCAAATTTATTGCGAATAATGGAAGGTAATCGAATAAAATAAAAGCAATAAAGAAAAGATTCTAGCAATTATGTTAGAGATTGATTGAATCGCAGATTGAAAATCTTAAATTGAAGGCTAGGAGCAGATGATATATATTCTCTAGCTTGAGGGGCAGTGTTACTTATTGTTTTATTTCTTGTGTTTGTAGGCATGAGTGCATGAGTTAGTAAGGGTAATATGGTCCTTGTAATGTGCTTGGAATATGTTATAAATAGAGCAAGAAACCTATCGTTGTACTGATGACTTCCATTTTACCTAATATTTTAGCATTATCAGTTTTTCAAACCAAGTGGGAATCTATCTTGGATTTAAGTGTGAAATTGTTTGTGCTAACTTAGCGTCTTTTTCATGTGAGTCATAAACTCATAATTGTGTTTAATATATATATATATATATGTATATGTATATGTATATATATATATATATATGTATATGTATATATATATATATATATTTATATATTTTCCTGAAGCTCTTACAACACATGTATCGTCTAGATACTTTATGAATAGATGAATAAATCAAACCCAATTTTATAAAAATTTCCACGCTGATAGGATGCTTTTTTAGAAGATGAAGCATTTTTCAAATGTGAGACATTTGCAGAGAGATTTTATTTTCATGTGTTGATGCTTTTGTTTAGGGCATAGTAGAGGGGTGAGGGATGGACAGAATAATTTGGATCAAAGATGCAGAGCAAGAATTTTATGACATGGGTGGTAACTTTCAGTGATAAAGCAAGAAATGGATACATCTGTTGTGTTGTGGGAGTGGTACTTGTAAGGTGTTTATGATGTTACAACCATTAGAATCATGGAGCACAGAGTTCTCTGGGAATAAATGTTATTGATTGACTTTAGGGGCAGTAGGTAGGGGATGTGTAGGCTTAGAAAACTTAGATTGAGGTAATAGCAATGATTTCATGGACCTTCAGCTTTGGAAGGATTCTGTGCTCTAGATAGGTAGAAGAATGGGAAAAAGGATTTAGGATTCATATGGCTGGCCATGATGGTAGAACTTAATGCTTGGTTGTTGTGTGTATATCTGTTTTTGATTCAAAGTACTGCTTCATTTCCCCTTGTGCTTCTGTTTCTTTTATCCTGGCATCAGCTGCCATAATATTTTAGAATTTTTGGTAATTCATGAGTTAAGGCCTAGTATATGCAATTATGATATAGTATTATGGGTTTAGATTTTGTAGTAATGTTTCTTCTGTAAATTCATTCCATTTTTTTAGGATTGGAAATTTGGTGCGTACTACAATTATGAGATTGCTCTATGCCTCATGTCCTTCGTGTCCATCTCGTTGGATATCAATATGTCATAACATGGTAACCTTTTCCTTTCATAAATGCAGTTCTTTCTCTTGCACCTGCCATTATATGCTAAAAAACTTTATTTTATGAAGCTCTATGATTCATCTCTTTATTATATTGTGAATGCATATACGGTAGAACTTTTGTGGAACATCTGCATGTATCCTGATTTGTTCTTTATTTCATGAAGATTAGGAAAATGTCTCTTATATTTGGTTGATGCCTTACCTGGTAGCACGTGCACGTTTCAGAGAGTAACGTTTTTTTTTTTTTGGTTAGAAAAAGGAACATTAACAAAAAATAAAGAAAGTTACAAAGAATAGAGGACAATATATCCTCCTAAGAACAAAGAAAGTATGAAAACAGTTACATTAGGCTTGATGTAGGACAAGAAGCCGAACCATAGGAAAACCTTTGTTGGTGAATAAATCAAAATAACTGGGTCAAGGGGTGGTTGGTTTAGTTAATTGTTTATCGTGTGTTTAGTTTAATTAGCATACAATTATGCGTATTTTGGGAGCTTGTTAATAATACATTTTTATTTTAGCGGTGTGTTTTTAATTTCATGTAGTTTAGGGGTTTATATGTAATTTCTTGTATTAGAGGCTTTCTTATAAATACTGTGTTAAATCCATGTGGGAATTGGTTTTTGTTGAATTGGAGGTGAACATGTGCTTCCCCCTTGTGTCTCCTTTCTTCTCTTTTCCTCCTTCCATCTTCTTCTTCTTCCCTTCTCCTCTCCTGTCCTCTCCTCTCTCTCTCTCTCTCTCTCTCCCAAATTATATGTATTCTGTAGTTCCATGATGCTGTCCTGTATCATTCGGAGCCCAACCACAATCACAACATTCTCACTCTTCTGCTTCCTCATCCTTCTTCCCTTCCCCTTTCCTTTGTTCCATCCTTAACCCTTTGCTGTCTTCTAATTCTTTTCTGTATATCTGCTTCCATTTCTCTCTCTGCTGTTTTCTGTTTCTATTCTGTAAATCTGTTATGTTCTTTCCCTATCTCTCCTTCTCTTCTTGTGCTCTTCTTCTAATTTACTCACACTGTTCCCTCCAATCTCTCTCTGATTTCTGAAGTTGCTGTCCTACATCAAAATCAATGCTAATCACTTTGAATTATTTCAACCTTGCATCAAACCAGATAACTCCAACAGCTAAGTTCAGAAATTGCAGGAAAATCCCAGAAATCTGAAGGATTGATCTGGTGTAACTTCCAGCCAAATTACAGTCGTGTCCCTCAAATTCAAATCCTATCTTCCAGCCACCATATTACAACACTATCGATACCATAGAAAACAGACTACTATGAAAGGCTCCCTTCCAAAAATTTTCCATCCGATAAACAGGGTGGACCATGCACCACCTGAAAATTTTCCAAGCTACCCCCTTTTGAAATCTCTAATTCCCTGTGATTATTTCTGCACATCACCACATTCATTGCAATCCTGATCCCCTGATCTAGGTTCGCCTCAAATTTCATTGCTGGAGGACCTTCTCCGGCGGCTCACATGCCCCACGGGTTGGAAGAGCACATCAAGAAAAGTGCCAGTCTCTCCTTTTTAATTTCCAGTTTCATGAGAAATTAGTCCAGCTGCAGGACTTTGCTTTTTCTTTTTCCCCATTATATTATGATCTGCAGTGTGATATTTTGATTGTTGACATGATATTTTGTGACGAAGTGTAATATGTTGATATTAAAGAAACTGAAGTATCAGTGTACTATAAGCACTTTGGAGCATTGATTTTTTACTCCTAACAATAAAAATTAGTTTGCATTGCCGCATTTGTGAGCAATTTGTTTAATTTCTTAATCTTTTTCAAGACTACATGTGAATTGAAGATGGTTCTTGAGCAATTGAGATTCAAACCTTAGTTGTTCAAAATGTGGAGTGGGCTTCAAATTAGAATAATTTGATCGAACCCTTAGTTGTTCACAAACCTCGTCTATTAGTAGACCTCCATCATTATCAAACTCACTATCTATAGAAATCCCTACAGTGTGAACGACGGCCACGGTTGGTGAATGATGGCCAACAGTTGGTGAATGATGGCCTTTTACCATGGTAGGTGAGCCACCGCCACCTACCATGGTGGGTGAGCCACCACCGCCTACCATGAGATCTTGCCACAAGCCAGAGGCTATAAATTGAGATGCCCCACCGAAACTAAACCACACATCTCAACTGCAAGTTGTGTCCTCTTCTGTTTTTCCATATTTTATTCTCTGTGTACATGTTAAATAGGGACCTGAGTATGTAAAGAATATACAATTGATTCATTCTCATTCTCTACATGGTATTAGAGCTGGTTTTTTTCCTATACCAAGCTAACTATGGGGAACAACTCCATCAATAGTCGAGAGTTGACAACCTCAGAGACTCAAATGAGTCGAAACAATGCCATCAGCAGTTCAAATGGACTAGATGGCTCTTCTGTCCAACTATCGGAAAAAAAACTCAATGGGAAGAATTTCCGAGAATGGGCCCAGCCTGTGAAACTTGCAGTCGGTGGTAGAGGAAAGCTCGGGTATCTTTCCGGCGGCTCAAAGAAACTTGATTCAACGAATGTTGTGGCACTCCAGCAATGGAGATCGGAGAATTCCTTGATTACCTCATAGCTTATAAACTCCATGAAGCCAACTATCGGGAAAACATATATGTTCCTGCCCACAGCAAAAGAGGTGTGGGATGCAGTCCGAGAAACCTACTCTGATGAGGAGAATGCTTCCCAAGTCTTTGAACTTAAGACACACCTATGGCAGATGAAACAAGGCGAGAGGGTGGTGACAAACTATTACATGGAGATGCTGGCACTATGGCAAGAACTGGATTTAAGCAACAAAGAAGAATGGCGCTATGTTAAGGACAGTGCATTGTTCAAGAAAATATTGGAAAAGAAGAGAGTTTTTGTGTTCCTTGCAAGCCTTAATCAAGATTTAGATGATGTACGAGGAAGGATTCTCAGCTGCAAGCCTCTACCATCCACTCGATAAGTGTTTGCTAAAGTGAGGCGTGAAGAGGCAAGGCGCAAAGTCATGTAGAAGGAAGCTACAACCACAATACCAGAGGGCTTAGCATTTGTATTCCATGGGACCTACAGTGGGCCAAATACCAAGCAACCAAAGGGCCGCCTATGGTGTGAACATTGCCGAAAGCCTGGCCATTCCAAGGATAATTGTTGGGAGTATCATGGCAAGCCAGCTGATTGGAAACCACAGTAGAGCACCAAAACCAGAGGCTATCAAGCTTGTTCTGAGACTCGACCCGAGAGGCAACAAGTGTAGAGCACCTATATCTTTCAAAGGCAAAAGCCCGTCATTTCAGTCTTAGATGCCCCCCGTCGAAGGTTTGAGCAATTCTTGCAATCGTTGACCTCTTGCCAATTGATTCTGAGGAGCTTCGTCGAGATCAGAAGTGAATTGCGCAAAGGTGTAAGGCCCTTAAAAGAGGCTCTCGGATCGGATCCACGGACATAACATCTAACCCAATCAGAAATGGACACTTTGATTTTTCAATTTATTAAAACATTTAACATGGCATCTTAACATGGCCCCGAGAGAAAAACCTAAGTATTGCCCTCATACCTTATTTGTCTACACCATATTATTCTAATTGCTCGAGTCCTGTTGAAGTTAATGAGTCCTTTCATATGCTTAGTCTTTCGAATTTGGCATATTCTCTTATGCCAATGCTCTTCCTAAGTCATTATCTAAGTTGTATACTTCTAATTGCCTACATCATCCTCATAAACATGTGCACATATGATAATGACTCAAAGGTTGAGAAAGTTGTCTAGATTCTGTAGCTGAATTTTGGTTTCATGAACGGAAAGGTAAACACACATGTACCTAGCATCATTCTTTGGTTTTTGACTGTTTATGATTTATTGTCTATGTCATGCTACCATTTTGTTATCATTTTATATACTCTTTCCCCTCCCAAGTTTGTGTATTAACTATCATCCGTTCCATGGAGGGCCACAATGTTTAAGAGATACTTGAGCATTGATGCCTCTTCATGTTGATAAGTTTGTGGTTGGATGTCGTTGGTTGTTCATCATAAAAGGTTAATTATGTTTTGTGATTGGCCTAACAGCCAACCGTGTTGCTGAAGGTACTCAAGCGTGTGATTCAGACTTGACACATTCTTCCTAGTTGGCTAACTTCCACCGCTTCGTCTTTTTATCTCCTTAGCAACACTTTCTGTTGGCCTTTGCATTAGTTAGATGTGAAGAATGCCTTCCTACACGGTGTTCTTTAGGTGGAGGTCTATATTGAGGAACCAGCTGGGTTTTGTTGCTTAGGAGTCAAAATTGGTTTGTCATCTCCCATAGCATGGTTTGGTAGGTTTAGTGCAATAGTGCTTGAATTTGGCCTTTAGTTATGTGTGACACATCACTCCGTATTCTATCTCTATATTACTGCTCATAGGTTTTGCTCATTGTGTATGTGGATGATATTGTGATCGCAGGTGATAACAATAAACGTATACTGAGCCTGAACTGTTATCTGTGCATGAAGTGTTTGATTGAATATTTAATGTTGAATACTTCTAGGGTGTGGAAATGTCTGTATCTTTTATAGACCACCTTGTCACCCGGGCTGCCCTTTTTTTTTTTTCTCTTTGTTGGCTGATCCTGGTGATACTGATGACTTGTTGGTCTCTCTCACAGTTGACAAGTGTTATAAGCTAGTTTCTTGATTCTCCAAGAACAAGTTAATGGGATGTTGTCATTCATATTTTGTGATACCCAGAAGGTACACCTAGGAGAGGCCTCATGTCATGAATTTAGGATTGGGTTCACACTCATGGGTTATACATATACAGATTGGGTTGGATTGTCCTTAGATGATCTACAACTGGGTCCTTTGTGTTTGTGTTTGTTGGTGTTAACCTCGTATCCTGGAAGAGTAAAAAACAAATTGTGGTAGCTCAATCAATCAAGTGCTGAGTTTAAGTATAGGGCTGTCGTCAATGCGGTATGTGAACTAGTTTGGAGGAAGAACTTGATGTTAAAACTTGATTTCCCAAAGTCGCAACCAATAAAATTGATGTGTGATAATCAAGTCATTTTCCATATGGCCTCCCATCCAATCTTCCATGAGAGAAACACACATTGAAGTTGATTGACGTTTTCTTTGGGAGAAACTTAGGCAGAAGCTCATAGCAACCGCTTATGTGAAGTCTGAATATCAACTTGCTGATTTATTCACTGAAGTGTTGCAAAGTGCTCTAGTTAAATTGATCTGTGTAAAAAGCTAGGAGCATATGATATCTATGCTCCAGCTTGAGGGAGAGTGTTATTGGTTATTTAGTAGTATTTCTTTAGTGACCTGAGATAGTAAGGGCACTATGGTCATGTAATTGACATATATCATAAATAGAGAAGTTGTCCTTTCACTATGATTGCGTTTTTTCCAATTTACTGAATATTGTCAACAAAATTAAACCACTTGTAAAAGTCTAGACCTTAACATACTCATCACGTTGAGGCTATGTTATCTGCAAGAACCCTAGTCACCTAATGTAATTATGAATTCCTATATTATCATAGAGTGGATGAGTTCTTTTGTTCTTGGTGTTGATTTGAATTCAACGCCTTTTGCTTTGTTGGAGGTATTGGTTTATGATATTTATAGGACAGTGGTTAATAAAGATCTTTGTCTAGTTTTTTCCTTTCATTTTCTACATTTTGGGAGCATTTTTTATGAGAATTCAATGTATTATGAGCAGAGACACATGCCCACTTGGGTGTGCACATGCAGAAACATACAAATATAGAGCCAGGTTGGGTAGGGATGGCAAGAATGAGTAGAAGGTGTCTTTAAGGTGACCAAGGCTGGAGAGCAGGAAAAGGAGGCAGAGTACTGACAATTATTTCCCTCTTTCTTTATGTTGAATGCTTTTTAGGTGCTGGCATAGGGGAAAGAAATAAAGAAAATGGCTCAACGAAAAAAAATAAATGGGGATGAGCATTTCATCTAAGGAATTCCTAGAACCATTGCAGGCTAAGGGGGTGTTTGGTAAAATTAAGTGCTAAGTGCTGAACACTGAATTCAAATCTGATTTTATGAACCAGTTTTGAGTTGAACTTGAACTGGTCGCTAAATTTAAAATATGAATTTCTTTTTAGCTGTTTGGTTTCTAATATCTAAATATGTACTGTTTTTCAATTTTAACCTTCTCAATGCTGAGGAGCATGAATTTGATTGATTAAAAAGCAATTATATAAGTCAAAATTTTTAATTTAACATAAATAATATTTCCTTGTTTTAGACTTATAGCCGACCTACCTAACGAGACTTAAGGTTTGGTTTGCTGTTGTTTACAATATTTCTTTGTCGTATATTTATTTAATAATTATAAGTAACAATAATATTATTTATTGTTGTATAAAAATAAAATTTATTATTTCAATTATTATCACTTGAGTTTTTCGTCATTTTCATTTTTTATGAGGGATAAAATTGGAAAGAGACATCTAAATCCGAATCAGATATGTTTCTTTGCGTGGTTCTATCAGAGGAATTTTAAGAACATTCAAAGCTACCACCAAATGTTCTGTTGTCTAAACAGTTCACTTATTTATTGCAGTAGTTTAGACATAACCTCTATTCAGAGGCCATTCAAATCAAGCAGACATCCCCTAATTAGGAATGCCTGGAATTCTTTTGTTCTTTTTGTTTTTTTCCTTTGGAGTACGTGGATTTAAACTTATTTCTTGCACAATGGTTGGTGTACCTTTCAGGTTGTTTATGATAAAGATGATCGCAATGGATGCAGTGCCTGTGCATTACAAACACATTGTTCTAGTCCTTATTCATTTTCTCTAATCCAATTATAAACTCAATATTTTCTATTAGAATGGATCCTACATCTTGCATATTTTCAATGGTAGTAAAGGTGGGCATGCTGTGATGACTTCCGTGTAACAGAATTTAAGAAAAAAAATTATAAATGAAACATATGAGCCAAAGAAAAGGTTAGCACATCAATACCAGGGTATAATGGAGCTCCTCTATTATGTATAATTATTCTTAGCTTTCAGAACTTTTAACCCCACTTGAAATCCCTCCATGTTTAGTAAATTTTATATCAACTTCTGCTCGCTGGCTGACTTGGAGGGTTGGAGATTCCTATGTTGAATGATGAGTGGGATTCATCATGTGCATCTTGAGGAATTAATATGCTATCCATGTTTGTTTGAACACATTCCTCTGAACATGTTGGCAATAATTTATTTTCAGTCATCTCTAAATAGGGAGAGTGGACAGTTTTCAGTTTTCGTTATGTTATCTGGTAACCATAGCTATGTTGAAAGATATTGTTGAGATCAAGTGCTCATTTTGTTTGTATGTGTTATGTTTCTAAATCTGATTAGTTAAAAAAAATACCTAAAATATATTGTTATGATAATAACTAGAGACTTGATGGCCCGTTGAGTTTAGAAACTACTTTTGTATCTGTTCTTTTTCTTTTCTCTTTTTAAAAAAATTAAGGAAAAGCAGAAAACACTACTATTTCAGGTTGTTCTCATTTTTTAATTGATCTTATTTTTAGAAATTCAAAAGTTAACTTTACTGTTTCCTGAAACTAAGAGCATTCTTGTATGACTTTTGGCATACCAAATGTTTCTATTGCATTTTTTAAACTCTCCATGAACAAAAGATAAAGGGCAATGAAATGATTGTGGTATTATGGACCTCTGGTAGATCTTATGCCTACGTGGACTCCCAGAGTCAGGTGTCCCTTCTGAATTTTGTTAACTATCTGGAATAGCAGGGACGAGTGGTCGTTATTGTGAGCAGCGGAAATGATTGGTTATTTATTTATTATTATTATTATTATTATTATTGTTGTTGTTGTTGTTGTTGTTGTTGTTGTTCTTATAGATGGCATAATTCCTGCAACTTGTGTCCAGGTTCTTGCTGTATCGGCTATAAGGAACAATGAGATCAATATTATGGAGCAGGATTCTCTTAATGGAACAGATGGTGACACTAGGTTCAATTTTGGAGATGATGAAGATATGGTATCCGTCTCTAAGGGTGTGCCAATGCATGGGAACTTGTATGGTGCTTCCAATGTCAATCATTATAGGGATAACCATCTGAGATTCAGAACTCGAGCTTTTGCTGCTGAGTATGTCTACCTGCTTTTTTATTTCTGGATATTCTTGACTGAGTAAATGAATGAACAAACGTTGAAATATATGTTTGACTTCTTAAATTTTTTTCACAATGCTTTAGTTCCTTTAATTGAAAAACAAAAAGAAAGTAACAATAAAAATAAATCAACAAAGGTCAAGCCCATAAAACCAACAATCTTTCTAAAGGTGAAAATCAAATTCCTTGAAAACAGTCAGATGAAACAGCCCTCCTACAAGCTTGAAATACAATGTTCTACCAAGGCAGCTGCAAGAGAATTATTGTTAAAATTATGGGCTTTTCTATCTAACTGAATGCCTTTATAATAACTAGGACTGCACAAATTCGCTGCCTTCTGGCATCCTTGTGGGGCTTTCATGACCTCTAAATTTAGGAAGTTCCAAAGATTCTGGACACTCCCAACATTTGCCAAAACAGCCATACGTGTTCCAGAGGCTCCAAGTCATTTGGAATTGGAAATAATGGTTTCTGGGAATACAAAAGTCATTCCATGAGAAGGTCTTTCCATTGCTAAATCCATCACATAATATTTGGAGACGAAGCCCTGTGTGGTCTCCTTATGTGCAACAAATTGTTAATGTTATCTCTGTTAAGATTAACTTGAGCCATCGTATTGTAGTATGCCAAATTGTTGTGAGAAATGAATGGTTATGTGGATTTATTGAGAAGCTCACTAGTTGCACTACATGTCATGGATTATTGAAGTTACTAACAAAGTAACAATTATGGTTTTGGAAGCTTTTGTTCGTAGCATGGTGGATATATTTGGTTCATATTACATTGTTTTTTGCACATGTCTTGGAAAGTGGATTTCATTGTATATTGTCTTTGTTCTTTACGTACTTGTAAAGACACCCCCTTGAGACACCCAAACCTCTAATTCAGTCTTCTTGAAAACACAACCATCACACTCTTCAAAAGCATTTTTATGAATATAACTGAAAAAGTAACCTTCTGCCTTGATTTTGTTTCTATATTCATATTAACAAAGGAATTTTCCTTTGTTGGATTTTAGGTGCTTGAGTCATCTGCCTACCGCAGTTGGAAAGAATCCTGCACACTTTGACCTCTCTTTGGCAAGGAAACACTCGAATGATGGACGGGCCTCTGGTGATTGGTTAGTCCTCCAAGTGCAAGATCTAATATCACTTGCTTACCAGGTGCTGGATAGATTATTAAGGATTTTGTAATAGTATCTATGCTTTGAAATTTTGTCAAGCCCTGAAACTGCTTATAAGTAGACATCTTATTATGTGTAATTTGTCGCAGATAAGCACAATTCAGTTTGAAAGCATGCAGCCTATTGGTGTGGGACTTCTAAGTACCATTGTGGATAAGGTACATTTGTATGAATATCCATGTTTGAATGTAATATGCATTTCTTCGCTGGTTCATGATTACAATGGGACACTTCATGCCAAATTTTGTTCATATATCTGTTAACTATATGCCTTGGTCTATTATTACCAAATTGATTTGAATACCAAACCGCTCCCATTACATATTTGCTTGAAAGGAAGTATCTAAAGTACATTTTTTGAACTACACTAACTACACGATATACTAGTAAAGATTCCAGAAACCATTTTGCTCTCTCTTCACATGATTGTTGCTGTCAATTGCCATGGCACTTGGTACAGATTGAAGGAATATCCTTTCATCTGAGACTGGCAGGAGTGGGGAATGTATTTGTTTTTTGGGGTTTATTCTTGAGCATAACCAAATGTGCAATGAATAGATGAGGACCTCTTTGGTGGCAGCAAATTGGATTTTGGATGGTTTATTGTTGGTCTTTGGAAGATCAGGGAGGTGCTTCCAAAGCACTAGAATTGGGAGGGTGCTTTATTTTTTCATGCAAGAGTTTGCATGCTAGTTTTGTTGATTGACCATGTTAATGTAGTCAAAGATGTATAGTCTCAGCACATCATTTGATGGAGTGAGGTAGTACTGCTGAGGCAAAGGAATGTTTGCTCATGGCACAGTGGTGTGATGCTTATGAAGCAGGCAAAGCAGACTCTCTGCATAATGCTGGCACACAGAATTGGTTGTGTGGACAGTACTAGGAACTGAGGTGGCTAGCGCTACAATGGGAGCAGGGCAAGGAGTGAGGATGCATTGGAATGGGCCTGTTTCTCTGACTATTGTGCTGGACTTGGAACAGCTTTTGAATGTTTAATGTATGCCTGGCTTGTGGAGCAATTAATTTACAATCTAATTATAGATTTAGATTTAGTAATTAGTGTCAACTATTACTAAATTAAAAATATACAAGGCTATAAAACTATTTACAATTTTAATAGATAATCAAAATTAGAAAATTACTTGAAATATTTTAGCTAGGCTCATATGAGGCATCAATTGACTTATGGAACACGATACCTCTATTGCAGTAAACCAAATAACTAATTATGTGTTTTCTAGTTGGTCTTGACCAACCATTAGACATAATGGTTACACCTTTGCCCCTCTATATACCAGCAAAAGGAAATATGTAACCCTTTATGCTCCAAATAAATTTCAAACACCTCATTCTCATAGGCTGTAGAGCTGTTCACCCCCTTTCCAACCTTTGTAGCAACTTTAAGCATATGCTACATAAATGGAGAAATCAACTACTTTTGCTAGGACTTGATTATGAATTAGGGATTTTCCCCTTGCTTTTCTTAATTTACTCTTTAAACCTATTAGGAGTTTGGTGTTGATTTTTGTTTACTTGGAACTTTTGCTTCTTTCCATAATAGGATCCATCAGGGTCATCAGGATTGATTCATTGCCTTCCACTACCTTTAGCTTCTTATGTCTGAGCTCTACTAAAATCACTGGAACTACCATTACCAAAGCCACCCCTACTTCATTATTACTTCATCCACTCATTCTTGGCCTAGATCTCTATCTCTCTTCCTACTGTTGTTGTGACCATATGCTTTCCTCTTGGGAAAATCTCATTCTTTCGTCATTGAATCTTCTTCGTCACTCATGTTTTGGAAATCTCATCTAATTTGAGCTTCTAGCTGTTCTGGTCTTTTTTTTTTTCTCTCTCTCTCTTCTTCTTGGCATATTGTTGAAGGTGTTTCATCATTTGTTCTCTCACCTATGTGGTCACATTTGCACTCCCAACCAGTTGACATTTTTATATGCAAGTGTTGTTTCAAGCATGTAATCCTCCTTTAATGGTCTTCCACACAAAAACACAACAACATGCCTACTACCCTCCACTAGATTGGCAAAATTTTGAACAATTTCCCAATAGGAAGCTTTTCATTTCCTTTCTTATCACATGGCATCTTGATTTGATGATTTCTACACATAAGAAATAAATTAAAATTGTGATGGAAGTTATGGTCTGTATGTAAGAATAAAATGGAAATTGAAATTGGAACATTATTACATAAAATGAATGATAGATTATATAAATTTAAGTTGCTTAATATTAAGGTTTATCAGTTATCACTTTAACTGTTTATTATTTAAGTTTTTAATTAATAGTAAATTTGTAAAAATAGTTAAGTAATAATTGATAAATACTAACTAACAACTAAATAGATTATAGTCTTCCTACTCATTATATTTGATAGTTGCATATTATTTTGTATTATCTTGCAAATTTAATTTTTAAATTTTAACATTCAAATAACAATAACTAAGCAAACATAACAATTTAGGCTATTAGGGATTACGCAATTTAGGCCTATCAAGCAAAGTAATGCTAAATACATGGTAGTTTCATTGCATTTAATACTTAAGAGTTATTACATGTTATATTGTATTTTCTTGCAAATTTATTTGTACATTTTAATATTCAAAAGTAACAATAACTAAGCATAGCAATTTAGGCCATTATGGATTCACAATTTAGACCTATTAAAAAAATTAATTCGTTAAGCTATAAGCATAGAAAATTAGCAATTAAGCATCCACGATTAGGAAATTTAAGACATTTAAAAATTGAATATATCTGTGGCTAAAGTACTGAGTAGTAATTGGAAATAGTTAAAGTTATAAGATCAATGGCTAAAGTACTGAGTGTGATTATGTGGTTGAAGTATGTCATAAATGAGATTCTTCGTATCTAAACCCACAGATATGTTTGTCATAATCTGCCATTTATAATGGCAGCAACCTATTTTTTCGTGAGAGGACGAAGCACATTGAAGTTGACCCTCATTTTGTTGGGGGGGGGGGGACGACTCTGTTGAAGAAAGTTGTGAGGAGTCCATTTGTGAAATGTGTGGATCAGTTAGGCTATGTTTTCACGAAAGCTTTATTTAAGCCTGCCATGTCTAATGATTGTAGCAAGCATGGGTTAGTTAATATTTATGCACCTCCAGCTTAAGGGAGAGTGTTAGAAGAGAATAGGCTATTTTAGTAATTATGTGGTGCACCGTGTGAGTGGGGTATTTTTGTCTTGCATCTATTTTTTATTACTAATATTATTAGATGGTAAACCCAGATATGTATGTCATGCTCCAGGAAACTGCTGCTTTCCTCTCTACTCTTCCATCTCTAACTTTCCAACACTCATTCCATAATAAAGTTCTCTTTTTTATCCCCCAAAAAAAAGGGAAAAAGAATATAATGCAGCCTGAGATTTGGACATATTACAGGTCACATATTGGTACTAAAATACTTAATATGCAAGTTACCTTAATTGATCCATGTTTGCTATTTGCAAAGCATATTCCCTGTGTTTCTTATTTTTTAATTGTTTAAAAAGATTTAGACTACATGAAAATTAACAAAAAAGTAGATTGAATGGGTTGGTAATAGAAACATCTACCATTATTGAAATAGATCTAGCAAATCATATATGTTGCATTTATACCAAATCTATAAATAACTTGCTTTTTATTTTTAAAATTAAACATGAACTTACTAAAATTATGCTTTTTGTGTAGATCACCTTCAATCTATGATCCAAATAAATTCAAATATCAAATAGCCCCATCTTATAGCTATGATAAAATACTCATGTTTTCTTAATCTTTGAAAATCTTTTTGTGAAACTGAAAAGATGAAAAAGAAAACATCGATGAAAAAAAACATCTGTCAAAAGGTTTATTGTTTTGCAAGAAGAAAAAAAAGAAAAAAATCCATCCCATGATCCAATTAAATCGTCTTGATAATGTCTAGTGAGGTCTTGGGTTTACAGAAATGAGGGCAAGATGAAGAAAGATGGGCTTTACAACTGTTCAATCATCACTTCGTTTGAATGTTTAAGCTGTTAGGTGAGGTCTTAGGAGTTGGTTTTATTCTCTAAAATGCCCTGCACACAATGTGAAATTCCATTGGGCTTCAAAATATGGACAACGAAAGCACAGATGATGCATGTGTCTGTTTATTTTAATTTTTATGCATGTGTCCGTTTATTTTAATTTTTTACATTGTGCTGAAATTTTTAATGGAAGAATATGGCATTCAGGATTAAAACTCTGGACATTTAGGTTAGAAAGGTTCTAAAACCATATTTTGAAAACTGCTGAAATAAAAAGCTTATGATGTTATGCTGCGAACCAACTATATCCATAACAGTTTCCCACTTGTGTAGCCCTACTCCACTTGTAGAGAGAAACATAATTGAGATGAGGTTTAGTAGGGAGATGATAAAAGCTGATAATAAGAGTTGAACCCAGCGCAAGGATGTAAAGTGCTTGCTGTTTTCTCTGGTTTGTGTGGTTTTTTGGGTGTTTTGTTAAGTGAATAGTTGTATTTTAACGGATGCTCTTTTCCTTTCGTGTTGCTTTTGGACAGGATTATTTTCCTTGCTTCGCAGTGGGCCTTTTCATTGAGTGGCTTTAAGCTAATTTGTTTTCTTACTTATAGCAGGATTGCATGGCTTCTACTTACTAGTCCGATCGTATTTTTCTCTTTTTTCTTGCTTTGCGCTTTTCTTCTTTATTTTCTTCTGTTTTTCCTTAGGAGGATGCATTATCATCCTCTTTGCATCTCCTTCTTGCCACGGTAACTTTCTTTTCCTATCACTTTAAAAATAGAAAAAGAACCCAAGAGCTCCTGGCAACCACAGCTCTAACTGTAAGATATATTAGCACTTAACTTAAAGGCTTAAACTGTTAAGTAGTGGCCTGAGAATATGGTTTATCATCTAGATTAGCAGCACCTATCTTCTAGGCGAAGTGCATACATTTTACCAAGTTACATGGAAACCAGAGTGTTCTGGTTGGATAGTTGGATCTGTCTTGGATTTGGACAAAAATCTAAGGTTTCACAGCCTTTTCATATGGCGACTGGAACCTATTTTGGTCCATTCTTAGAAATATTGTTGATTTCTATTCCTTTCCTTACTTCCAGTGATTATATGAGAGAAGAATGTCATTTTTTTAAAAAAAAATTTGCAGCGTAGTTACTCTGTTAGTCTGTTGTCCTCTGTTTAAAGCCAAGAAGTTCTCTTTATTTGTTCAAAATTTCTGAATTCATGTACTTAATTGCTGTATAATATGCTTTAATTTCAGTTTGAAATGACACCAGACCCTGAGCTTCCAGGACACCTTCTACTGGAACAGTATCAGGTATATTGATGAATTTGCTTGAAGTGTCCTGAACATTTTCTTATTAAATACAAAAGGCAAATTGTATTGCCGACAATCTACATTTTTCCACTGGATATGGTTTCCATTCTGTGATTTATTTGTAGGATTTTTTGCGATGATGTGTATTATGATTGTCAATGAATTTTTTGCTTTCGTTTGAAATTTAGGCTCAGTTAGTCTCTGCAGTTCGCACTGCATTAGACTCATCCTCTGGTCCAGTTCTTTTGGAGGCTGGCTTGCAGTTGGCTACTAAGGTGCAAATTACAGACGTTTTGTTCTTTTATATTATTTTTTCTATTAATTTATCTAGTCATGGATAAGATAACATCTTAAAATTTCAGATATTGACAAGCGGAATAATCAGTGGGGATCAAGCCGGTGTCAAACGCATATTTTCGTTGATATCTCGCCCACTTGATGACTTCAAGGACCTTTACTATCCATCCTTTGCGGAATGGGTCCATTGCAAGGTGTTCCTATTTCTCTGATCTTCAAACTCTTTGTTGTAGTTTAAAATGTTTTGATATAATTAAACTGAACAATTCGTGGGATTAATTCATTTGCTTCTGTAATATATTTTTTCCAAGTATATGCATTTTTCTTAATATCAAGGGGCTCTTACTATTTTTCCTTTTTATGAATTTCCTCTAGATCAAAATAAGACTTCTTGCTGCTCATGCTTCTCTAAAATGTTATACATTTTCATTCTTGAGGAGACACCATAATGGGGTTCCAGATGAGTATCTAGCATTGACCCCGTTATTTTCAAAAAGCTCAAGCATTCTCGGGAAGTATTGGATCTGGATTCTGAGAGACTATAGTTATATCTGCTTCCACCTGCATCTTAAAAGAAATGTGAGCTTAATGAAACCTGGTTTTTTTTTCTTTTTCTCTGGCAACCTCTTTGCATCCAAAGAGGAAAATGGACTTAATATTTATGAAATTTTATAGTTTTTCTCCATATTCTAGCTTCTTATGTTTGCAATGCCCTGCTTACAGTGGAAACCATTCCTCGATGAAATTCAATCTCCACTGGTTTACTCAAAGTTGCAGCCTTGTTTGGAAGAAGCATGGCCGGTGATTTTACAAGCACTTGCATTAGATGCTGTTCCTGCAAATTTTGATGCAGATGAGCACTCAAAGACAACCTCTAGTAATTTATTGAGAAACTGTTTAGTATCTGGATACAGAATGGTTGAGCTGGTGTCTGAAGAATTTCACTTTGTATGGGGATTTGCTCTGCTAGTTCTATTCCAGGGACGACATTCTATGGTTGGCAAACAAATAATTCCACTAGGTTCTGCCAAAGCTAAACCTGGTTCTGACTTATCAGTTGAACAAACAAGTTCTTTAGGTTTGAAATTGTATGAGATTGTGCTACCTGTGTTCCAGTTTCTCTCAACAGAAAGATTTTTCAGTGCAGGGTTTCCGACCATGGATGTATGCATAGAACTGCTGCAGGTGGTGTTCTGTGTTTCTCCTTATTTTCTTGTACCAGCTATGTTTCCATGTAATTTTTTAGATATGTTGTTTACTTATTGATTACATAACATATTTTTTAGTTGTTTGCTTAGTAGAAATATGTTAATCAGTCTAATTTTAGCATATAGATATTGGTATATAACCACAATTTTGGTTTAATAGTACATTCTAGTAGGGGATTTTTATTGGCTTAGCTAATAATGAACTCTTACTATTCAGTAAACCATATTAAATGCAAATTAATTAATATTTCGTAACAACAGATGTATGGGAAAAAAGTTCATCTAATACTGAGTACATGGTGTAAGTTATACGACAGGGTCCAAACAGATCTAGCTGCTAAAAGGAGTGACCGTGCTGTTTCAACCATTACAGCTTATATCATTAGTTGTGAAAATTCTGTATTAGTTAGTTATAATTGGAAAGGATTAGATTGAACAATATTATATAATCTATTATATGCAATTTTAAAGGAGTCAATAGAGAATATGGTATCGCATATAATATTAAAATTATGGTCTTAAATTTCGAAAAAATAAATTGTCAAAAGTTTCTGCTTTCCACTGGACTTGAAATCAAAATGGTAGTCAATTTTCAGGGTACAAATTTTCTGTTGAAATTTCCATCATCCTAAATTTATTGGAATTCCTAAATTTTAGAGAATTTTTATGTTTTGGAAATTTGACTATGGAATAAAATTTTCTTGAAATCAAAATTAGAGAATCAAAATAAGGTCTATTGCATGGAGGACATGAATTTTGGCTTTCAGACTTCAAATTTCATGCAAAACTTCGTTATTAGGTGTAACATTTTGTTCAACCTTTTTATGTCAAAAATAGCTGTATTTACATAATAGCTAATGTTTAAGTGATTTTTGAATTTCATTTATATTAAAATGTTTAATGTACGACTTGCAGATATTGCACCTTGTAGACTACATACTTGTCATTGATGTATTTATTACAATATTTTAGTTCTAAATCTTGCCTTATTTGGTCTAGTAACAGTTTCTAAAGTTTCATGAAAAAGCATTTCATGCTTTACTACTAATCTTTATTCTTTTAAATTGAAATTGAAATATCCATACTTTTGAGGCCTTTATATATTAGTTGAAATCAAATTTAAAATCTTGATTAGAATATAAGATGGCAAAAGTAGGATCAATTTTATAAATGATTTGTAAATAGTTATATTTTATTAGGGTTATATTAGAAAGAGGCCTATAGACCAACCATAGCCTCTTTATTTAAGTGGATAAATGATTGAATTGTACAAGGTGAAAAAGTAAAATAAATATGATAGTTGAATTCAATAAAGGCAATGTTGAAAATATGAAAATTACTCCACGCGTAACTCTCATTTTCTTTTTATGCATGGATAACCTTTGGATGGATTTGTTCTGTTCTCCATTGCATATCTCTCTCTCTCTCTCTCTCTCTCAACACATTTGTGGAATGTTTCCACCCTGAAATTTTATTCAATGACGACATTTTCAGGTTTGAGACTTTGGAACTTTTTCCCAAACCACAATTTGGAATAAGTCAACCAAATGTTAAATATTATTGATGGTTGTCTCTTCTTTTGTTCATAATTTTCATCATTTCTCGTGCTCAAAGCTTCGCAATAAATGCAAAACTTATTATTTATGTCTTTAGCGGCATCACAATTTTCAAATTGAGTGAAGTGGTTTTATCCTTAGCCTGTGTAGGTGCAGGAAGTTTACTTCCAAGTCAGTTTTTATGTTCATGTTAATTCTGCTGTTGAATATGAGCAACAATCTCATATCAGTACCTTTAATTTTGGTAACTGGGTGCTGTAACATCTTTATGCTATCGTTTTGTTGCTACTAAAACTTTAGTCTTTGATGATAGGATGACCATATTTATCTTCAATATTGATGGAAATGTTCACGAGGCAAAGTCTGTCTTCTATGCAAATGTGGTTCTTCTGGATTCATTTAATCATATTTAGCAAATTCAATGGATGCAGGTTTTTTCATATTCTATTTGCATGGAGGATTCTTGGAATAGTCTTGCAGTATCTGTTCTGTCACAGGTAAATTTCAGCTTATATTATGTAATAATCTGAGCTTCTAGAGAACTTGATGCACAATAGTGAAGGGATGAAATAGTACATACCACAGGTGATGCAGGGTTGGGCCATGAAAGCTGCTTCTCTGTGGCCGAGCAGAGAGTTACAGTAGAAATACAGACAGGGAAATTGCCAAAAAATGCCAGGAAACTGAATAGAAAACAGAAATAGAGGAGTCGAGCATTTGTCACCACAAAAAGAGCTCATATCTGAAACTTTATTACTATATTCCGAGGAAAAACTAAAATTACATCCTTCAGGAGAGGGTTTATTCAAAATTACAAAAAAAAAAAACCCTAAAATACCAGCCTTAATCTCCTATGGGACTTTGATCTCTGCCCTAATTTTATAGAAGATTGACAAAAATTAACGTGAATAAATACTCAAAAGATATCAACTCCAATTGCCACCACTATGAGTGTTTGACAGGGTTGCCTGAGTATCCACTTGAACTTGTAGGGTTCCCAATTTTTATTAAAATCAGCTTGTGCTGTCTCTACTATTCTCTTTCTCTTGATTCATAATCACAATAATCAGCTAAATCCCTTTGAAGTACACAAAAACCTTCATAGCCATCATTGACTGGCAACAGTTCTCGATCTCACCATTGTCAAAAGTCTCAACAACCATTAAAGGATCTCTGTTGGAGCTTTGCTGTCATTGTTCATCCACAAAATGGCTGTTTGAAGCCCTTCTCGCCACTGGCTACTAGATTTGCAGAGAAGTGAACCTAGCTGCGACTCACCCATCATTACATTTGAATATGTAGATAAGGCAGTGACGCAGCTGACTCCCCATCCTTGCATGAAGAAGCAAGCCATCATTGCAAGGTACAATGCCTGTCTTGAGTAGTTCCCACTACTCATCAACATGACCTTGTTGCTCATCTGCTGTTGAAGCCTTAGCCGCATCATTCCCAAACTTTGGTTTCAGGCGAAGGTTGCTTGCCCTCGAATGAAGAAGTGTAATGGAAGTTTAGTCAAATGGATGCAGATTGAACTGCTTCCTCTTAGTTGAACTGAACTGAACCCAGATTTCTTCTCTCATCCATTATTTATACAGAACAAAAAGAAGAGGGGAGTTATGGAATTTGATGATCCTCATAGTTGTTTGAACATTGCTTCAACATAAGCCCTGCCCTACCTGCTCTGGAGCAAGCTTCTTGCAAGCCGGAATCAGGAATCAAGGTCAATTTGCTTGAATTTAGAGGAGCGTGATCGAAAGATATTATTTGATTGGTTCAATCAAAGTGAAATATCTTCTCTTCTTCACAAATTGCTACTACTAAATTATCCTTTCATTTATCCAGGTTCTCTTTCTTGTACCAATAACAAAGAGTTTTCTTGAAAGTTGAACTAATTTATATTTGAAACATCAAGTGGCTGTCATATCTAGTGATTGCACTTGAACCGAATTCCAGCAAACAAATTTGAACTTAAAATAGTTTAGTAACTAGAGGCAAACCAAGGAACTTGCTTCAGTACCAATTTAATGCAGCGTGCATGGTGGGAATAAGTAGAATCAGTCTGATTATAATTTTATGATGGATCAGAACAGTGATTTAGTAAAGTGGAGAGATTAGTGGCAATGTGAAATTGTCTCCCACTTGGAAATGCTGCAGAGGAGATGGAAGGTGGCAATGTGAGATTGTCTCCCACTTGGAAATGCTGCAGAGGAGATGGAAGGTACCACTGGGTGGATCCTCTGCATACACTTCTGACTTCTAGATCTTACGAAATTGCCGAGCAAGTCAAAATTGATAAGGATATCGTAGGAAAAAATTTCCATTTCTTGTTCTTAAAACTAATATATATATATATATATATATATGTATGTATGTATGTATGTACATGTGACAGCCTTGGGGAATTATGTGTATAGGAAATTGCTTATTACTTATTACTGCTGTTTGACTTTTACAGGTTCATAAAAGGCCTGTCTGCTTTAGACCAGACTCATAAATGACCTATAGAACTTAAAAGATTTTTTTACTTTGGAAATGAAACCATAGTATGCTATGATAATGCCCTGTGATAGGCTGGAATAATAAAATATTATTGTTACTAACAAGGCGAAGAGTGAACTAACTTTTTGAAAATATTAATTAATGTTTGACTGGTTCTAGCATCACATCAGCTTTAAATCTCAGCCCCCTATTTATTTATGGAAAGCTAGGGTAAAGTAACCCAAATAAAAGACTCAAAAGACATAAAAGCTCGTTTAGAGGTAAGCTGTTACAGTATCATAATTGTACCTACCAGTGACGTGGACTGCAACGTGAACAGTTAATTGCTACCACATAACAACAACAACAACAAAACCAAGCCCCAAGTCCCACTAGGTGGGGTTAGCTACGTGAATCCTTTTCTGCCAATTTATGCGATTATGGACAATTTCTTTCGACAAATTCAAGGCTATTAAATCCCTCTCATTTCAAGTTATTTTAGGTCTACCCCTACGCCTTCTACTACCCCTAATAAATAACTAATTCATTCTTTCTCACTGGCGCACTATGTGGCAACGTTGCAAGGGCCCAAACCATCTAAGTTGCCCCCCCTCCTATCTTATCTTCTACAGGAGCTATGCCTAACTTACTACGAATATATTCATTTTTTAATTTATCTTTCAATGTTATATCATTCATCTATGTAAGCATTATCATCTCGACAACTTTCACTTTTTGGATATGTTGTTTCTTAGTAGCCCAACATTTTGATCCATATAGCATAGCTGGTCTTATAGCCCTCCTATAAAAATTTCGTTTTAATTGTAAGGATATTCTACAATCACAAAGCACACTTGAAACACTTCTCCATTTTACGCAACTTGCTTTAACTCTATGCATTGCATCCTCTTCAATTTCTCCTTCAGCTTGCATAATAGATCCAAGGTATCGAAATCTACAAGTGCTATTTATTTTTACATCATCAAGTATAACTTTGTCTCCAATATTCCCCCTACTATTATTGAAATTACATTTCATATATTTTGTCTTAATTCTACTTATCCTAAAGTTTTTAGGTTCTAAAGTTTCTCTCCATAATTCTAACTTAGCCTCTACTCCATCCCTAGTTTCATCAATCAATACAATATCATCTGCAAATAACATATATCACAGAACCTCATTTTGGATACTCCCAGTTAGTTGATCCATCACTAAAGCAAAAAGATAAGGGCTCAAAGTAGATCCTTGATGTACGCCTATTGTGATTGGAAGTTCTCTAGTCTCTCCACCTATAGTCCTTACACTAGTCTTTACCCTATTGTACATATCCTTAATGACATCAGTGTACCTACTTTATACACCATTTTTTTTTTTTTTCTAAAACCCCCCATAAAACTTCCTTAGTACCCTATCATACGCTTTATCTAAATCAATAAATATCATATGCAAATCCCTCTTTTTTTCCATGAACTTCTCCATTAATCTTCTTAAAAGATATATAGCTTTTGGAGTAGATCTCCCAAGTATAAAACCAAATTGATTTTCTGAGATCTTCGTGTCTAGCCTTAACCTTTGTTCAACTACTCTTTCCCATAGTTTCATCGTATGACTCATAAGTTTAATTTCACAATAGCTATTACAATTTTGAATCTCTTTTAGTCCAAGAGCACCAAAGAATGGGCTTTTGCACAAATTCAGCTGAAATTTTACACAAATAGCATCAATTGACCATTATCATTCCCTTTATTGAAAGATTGTCAATAGATTCAACAATCAACATCCTTCCCCATGCTGCCTCCTAAGCAAAAAACAAAAAGCAAAAAAAAATAATAATAATAAAACAAAAAAAATAAAAATAAAAAGAAAAGAAAAACAACTTTAGTGGGAGCACTAGTCCACAAATTTCCCAGAGAGGAAAATTAGCCTGCTCTATCATTTTCGATAGCCTTGTGGTAGGACTTTTAGATCATACTTTATTCTTGGAATGTTTCCTCACTGTGGCTGTTTAAAATTTTTCTCTTGAAACAATTGCTAAATGCATTATTAACTGTTAATTCGTACTTTAATTCCTTTTCCTTTTGAACAGATTGTGCAGAACTGCCCTGATAATTTTCTTGAACAAGAAAATTTTTCTTATTTGGTGATGGAACTTTCTTTGACCCATCTTTTCAAGGTCTTTCAGAGGTAGCCATTTGCGAATGAAATCAAAATTTAACAAGTCTATAACATTTGTTAGAGTTTTGTCATCTCATCCAAAATTTTCTTCTGTTTTGTTCAGTACTGATACAATATTACTGGATCAGCCAATGAAGGAAGATTTGATTTCTCCATTGTTAATCACAACAAAGACATTAATGATGCGTTTTGAGCATAAGGTGGATTAACTGTATCCATGATATATATTTGTTATGATTATGAGGTTTAATTTCATTTATGTCTAATTCTCCTAACGATATAACTTGTGAAGTGTGCTGTTGATATGATTTATCATTTGTCCTGTATTCATTCGTAGAAGCAACTAAAGTTCGTGTTGGCTTCACTGTTAATTGGGTACAAGTGTATTAAAGGAGCTTCAACTGAGTCATGCTTCTCTATAGCTATTGATTTTGTGCAATGCATTGCCCCTTTGTTGAAGAAGCAATATGATGGTGAGCAATTAGAACTGATTGATAACATGTTAACTGTTCTGTCTGTTTGATATTTGTATTTGAGCTTCACAAGAATGTCCTTTTCTTTCCCCCTAACTCTTCATTAATTAATTTCTATTTTTAATATAAATATGCTGCATGTTTCTGTTGTATATTTATCTAGAATTGTTGTAAAGTTAGAGATGGAGGAAAGAAGAGAAGAGAAAAAGAGGAAAAGCTGAGCAGTAGTTTCCTGGAGTGTACGTACAACTCCAGGTCTTCCCTCTTATATGCTATTAATAATAATAAAGTCATAAGGACAAAAATATCTAGATCGGCACAATGTAATTGCTCCTCAAGCTGGAGTTGTATAAATATCACCTAACCTATCTTGTAACGAGCATGTTCTTAAATTTCCATGAAATTGTCGAAATTTCTGTCAAAATTTCTGATTTCCTTCACCCTCGAAATTGAAATGGCAGTTGATTTTTGTCTTGCATAATTTCCATTGAAATCTCAACGAATCATTCGAAATTTATCGAAATCTTGAATTTTTAGCAAAACTTGTCAAAATTTTAATTATACGATGAAATTTTTTCATAATTCAAATTATATATTTTGGATTGAAGTGAAATTTCTATCAATTTATTTTATTTATTTTATCAAAACAAAATATTATTACAAGTGCGTTTGAAATTATTTGAAAAAAATAAACTTACCGTAGGATTTTATTTAACCATTCATGTCTAAATTATCATTAGTTGTATAATAAATAATATTTAAATGATTTATGAATTTCATTTGTAATAACTGAATATGTTTAATGTACATTATCTTACAAATATGTTTGATACACATACTATTTTACAACTTTTCCACCTTATACAAAACATAGATGTATTTAATTTGTAATATATTAGTTCTAAAACTTATATTATTATGTTTGTTAACCATTTCCAAAGTTTTACAACGAATTCCATGCTTTACTACTAATTTTTGTCATTTTTTCAAATTGAAATCGAAATTGACATAGAAATCGAAATTTCAGTCTAAATTTTTGTACTTTTGGAGCTTTGAAATTTGAGTCGAAAATCAAAATTTACAACCTTGGTAACGAGCATAGACAAGGCGGGCTTAAATAAAGTCTTAGTAAAAGTATTGCTTAACTTATCCATACATTTCAAAAAGGGAGTCCTCACAACCTTCTTTGACACAACATCCCATATAAAATGACTACCAACTTCAATATGCTTTGTCTTCTCATGAAACATTGGATTGCTAGCAAGATAAATGATAGCTCAATTATCACAAAACATATTCATTGGCTTCATTACAAAGGATCCCATCTCTAACATTAGAGACTTCAGCCACGTAAGCTCACTCACAGTATGAGCCATAGCTTGATACTCTACTTTAGTACTAGATCTTGCTAGTTGCTAAAATAATTTGTTTCTTGCTACACTAGTTACCTTGCACAAATGTACAATATCTAGTAGTAGACCTTTGATCATCAACAGATCCAATCCAATATGCTTTAGAGCATCCCGCAACCTCAAAATATCTATAGCATTTATAAAACAATTCTTTGCTTGGAAAGCCTTTGATATACCACAAAAGCCTGCAAAAATTTGTTTGAATCCATGTTACCTAGAATGTGGAATGTTTTGGTTCATGGAATGGGAATCAGATCATGGTACGGTGCATGCTAAAAAATGTGTAATGTTAGGGATATTCTTAAAATAGATATATTGGAGAACAGAGTGTAATGACACTTATATATTTTGGAGAGGACATTGAAGCGTTTCTAAATCTAGAAGAGATCTTCTATTGTCGAATAGAATAATAATGATAGAAATAGACCTAAAATGTGGTGATTCCCCACTTTTAACTATTAAAAGTTTGTTATTTGAAAAACATTGAATTAAGACTTTGGATCAATGTATTTAGTGTTATGGAACAAACATTTACCACATTTTGAAACATTTGTACCAATATGTGGTTTGCTAGGGTGTTAGCATTTTCTGGTGCTATGATTTGGATTTTTCCACAGACTCACACCCCCCCCCCCCCCCCCCCCCTGGGGGCACACTGTGAAAGATATGTCAGGTTATTGACAGTTAAGCTGATCAACTTGCCAACCAACTGCATTTGTCTTCAAATTTCGGTCCAACATCCCTAGACAACCTCACATTGGGATGCATAGAAGTATCAACTGGTTTAGCTCCCAACAAACTAGTCCCACTTAGCAAACCCAATGCATAATTTGACAAGAATTGATTCAACCTTGTCCTACGCCATACAATCTCAACAGAAAGTAACGCAAGATACCCAAGTATTTGATTTGAAAATTTTCTTGAAACCACTACTTTACGCCTACAATCCCACTTTGATCACTGGTAGTGATGATGATATCATCAACATGAACTACTAGAAGTACCACATATGCCTTCTTTTTGTGATAAAAAATTAAATGCTCAGAGTAGCACTAGATAAAGCCAAATGCAAAGACTACAATGCTGAATTTGTCAAACCAAACTTGAGGAGATTACTTGAGACCATCAATGGCCAACCCACATACTTTACCTTCCTCCCCCTAAGCAACATACCGATGAGATTGCTCTATGTATACCTCTTTCTGCAAATCCCCCATAAAAGAAGACATTCTTCACTATCCAACCAATTAAAATTAACTGCTGATGAGATCAATACACAAACAGAATTTTGTCAAGCAACAAGAGAGAAGGTGCTTGAGATCAATACACGAACAGAATTTTGTCAAGCAACAAGGGAGAAGGTCCCAAAATAATCAATATAATATGTTTGGGTGTAGCCCTTGACAACCAGCCAAGTCTTAAAGCCGCTCAATAGAGCAATAAAGAAAATATTTGATGGTTTAGACCCAATGACATCTAACCAACTCTTTGTCTGGAGGAAGTTCCACCAAGTCCCATGTCCCTCAAGTGGCTAAGGCATCCCATTTATGCATTCATTGCATGCTTCCACCTAGGGTTAGCAAGTGCTTCAACATGCGAGGAAGGAATAGAAATTGAGGAAATAGGCAAGGAAATTGAATACATAGGACTATGAAGGTGAAGAATTGAAACATAATGAGCAATAGGATAAGCAACTAAGGACTGCTAAGCACATGTTTGAGTACCTCTCCGGTGAGCAATGGGGAAAACCAAGCCATACTTGGATGGATCTTAAAAACTAGAAGTCGAAACAGTGATGGGTAGAGGACACATTTGTATGGTGGTAGTTATGTCTATGCTTGGTTTTTGCCATTCATAAACCTTGAATTGTTTCTTTAGATTAGTAACTAATGGATTTGGAAGAGGAGCAGAAGATTTCTCAAAAGGGATAAGGGTAGTGATAGGAGGATCAACACGAGGAGAGGCCATAAATTGTTGATGGAATCAAAATTGATTCATCCAAGGAGGACTTGGCGCTAAAGAAATAAAGTCTCCTCTTAAGAAAGGTGACATCAGCACAAACATATTTCTTACAAGTGTGGGGATCATAACATCTATATCCTTTTGGAGTTCTCAAGTACCCAGCAAAGACACATTTAACAACACAAGAGAACTTGTCTTGAACAGTATGTGGAACATAAACAAAACTTGTGCACCCAAGGACATGAGACACAACAGAGAAAATTGATGTTTCTAGGTATACGATTGAGAAGGGAATTTCTTTCCCTAGAACACTTGAGGGCATCTTGTTGAGTAGAAATAGGCTCCAAGAAGAGCAATGGTCCAAAAGGTTTTGGGAACATGCATATGAAGGAGTAGAGACCATTCTATGTCAAGTAAATGCTACTTCGTTCTGCTGAGGATTATGTATGCATGATATTTGATCAATAATCCCTAAGGCCAAAGAAAAAGATTGAACCTCATTTGAACCAATTCATGTGCATTATCAGATTCAAAAAAATTGAATCACAATGCCAAAATGAGTTTCTATCTCCTGTTAGAACTAAGTACATATATTAAATAATTCAGACCTATCTTTTAGCAAATACATCCAAGTCATGTGCAAAATCATCCACAACGGACAGAAAATATTGACGACCAGTCAAAGTCTTCAATCTACAAGAAATACAATCTCGTCTCTAGTCAAAATACATGTCCAAATTTCCTTTCCGAACTGACAAGCAGAACACTCAAACGAGAAATCGACTTGAAAATAGGAAAGCTTCTTGTAGTGTTTGAAAGGATGGATGACCCAAATGAGTGTGCCATTGATCAAGAGAAACATCATGAATATAAATTACCGTGTGAAAAGAATTGGATCCACCATAACCACCATCAAAATAGTACATGCATCCTTCTGTTTCTGGGATTGTTGGACGGCAAAGATGAGGAGAAGGTGCAGGCTGTGCTTGTGCACGGCTTGGGCTGTGTGGTTGGGAGACGAGTCTGGCATGATCGGACAATTCAGGTGGTAGTTGCAGCTGCAGCTAAAGTGGTCATAGGAGTAGGTAATAAAGAGGATGCTTTGAAACCCTATCTGTGACAGAGACTGGTTGGACAGGAGTAGCCCTGGCATTGTAGAGACGATCTACTTCATGGAGCCCTTGACAGAATCCAAAATTCCCTTGAAGATGAGGGAGGTGTTGGGAGGTTCAATATGCTTGACATGGCAGTGATGATCAACAACTCTTCGAATCCAGCCTTTCTAGTGGAGATGAAGTAGCTGGAGATGCCGACACTGCCATTGCAACTGCCTGAGAACTGAGGCCCTTCAATTGTACTGATTTCATAATGTTCAAATTCAAGAAAAATAAAAATTTACGAATTTTTGTTAAAAGGTATTTTGTTTTATTGAATAATTAGCCTATTCAATGGCATCCCAATTCAAACATGGAAATGGGATAATAATCATAGTCAGGCCAGACTACTGCAGTCCAGTCCAGTCCTATCCTATCCTGTAAGCCTTAGCCACTGAATCAAATGCACCCTTATTGGCCCAAGTTGGTTTCTCAAGGATATCCCAACAGTGATTAATGGTATGATTTTCCTTGCCACATTGCACACAAATGCAAAATTGCCACAACAAATTCGTCTCCCAAACACAACTTCTGTTACAACCACAATCCATGCCCCATCCTCATCCTCCAAAACTTCACTTACTATGGTTAGAGGCAGTACTGATGGCTGAATTATCATGGGGAGGAACTTGAGAAGAAATCACGCAGCACTCACACAAAACAGCACTTTAAGGACCTCAAAAAACCAGAACTCACAACATTTTAGACCTTCCAAAATCCAGAATTTCAAGAGGCAGCTATGACTACAGAATTGAGCCTACAATACCCTAGGAGGAATTACTTAAACACAAAGAACAGGGCAGGCATTTAGCAACAACCTGGCAGCAGCTACAGGCATTATGGCTAGCAGCAACTGGAAAAGAATGCAGGCAAGAGCAGGAAATAAGTCTTTGAACTCCAGTCAAAACCAGCCAGCGATTGGAATAGGATTGCAGGGAAAATATTGGGTACCAAGCAGGTACCACATTAGCGTCCCAGTTGGTACCCAATAAACCAATGACCATCTGATGCACACACGTATATATATATATATATATTATGGGCTTCTTTCCTCCCTAAAATGAGAGTTGATTCTTTCATTTCTAAAGTTTTAGTGATGTGTAAAGTTAATTTTTTCATTAATGTGGTACGTGTTTTTTTATTTTTCTTTCTCATTTTCTTAGCTAATCACCATGATGCACACAGCTTTCAATCTAGGAAGCACTGATACCGATACAAGACACAGATACGACACGATATTTGGCACCACGATCTACAATTTGAAAAAAATAAGGATAGGCCATGGCAGGGATACATTGACTAATTAATATTAATATATATATTTAGGCACGTCTCAAATATGTGGAAATTTTGGTTTTAAATGAAATATAAGCACCATTCATGCAAAATTATCAATTGCATATTTTACAAACTTACACATTTTACGAACTACAGTTATACAATCATCAACTATGTTCATATTATAGAATATTGTTTTGAGCAACAAAAAAACAACTCAAGGGCATGGCTGATTATGAGCAATGGGCGTCGCTTGTC
Source organism: Malania oleifera (assembly GCF_029873635.1). Taxonomy (NCBI): domain Eukaryota; kingdom Viridiplantae; phylum Streptophyta; class Magnoliopsida; order Santalales; family Ximeniaceae; genus Malania; species Malania oleifera. The sequence goes on along the minus strand of NC_080417.1, from coordinate 81,115,346 downwards.
AAAATTTAAAAAAAAATCTATATATATTAACCAAGAGTGATGAAATGGCGATTGACTTACAGAGAGGGGGGAATTTTGGAGATGGGAGGTTCAACGGTGGTCTACAAGGCTGGTGGAGTGGCACTAGGGCTCCAAAGTCCAACCACTCCGATATCACAGAACTTGACTCTCGATCTCTTGACCTATCCTTATTTTTTTTCTTTTGGGTTTTGTTAACAGAATTAAAGGGGCAACATAAATGCTGCGTTTGGGTGCAAGAAGTGTCATAGAGGTGTCCTTGCTGTGTGGGGAAGTGTCTCAATCATGTATAAAAATAAAGATAAATTAATTACTTTCCGATACGTGTTGGATACGTGTAATAGAGTGTCGGGCAGGTGTCGATAGCCGATACATGTCAGACACCACACTTCAGGCTTCTAGAAGTGTCCATGCTTCCTATCTTACAACCAAAAGTGCTGCAGAACCTAACCAAGAGGAAGGGTGTCCTTGAACGAGTTTCAAGCTAACCAGAAAATTAGATCTGATGACTAATTAGGGAAGGGTAAGGAAAGAAATGAAAAACAGAGTATCAAAATAATTCAGATAAATCAGATTTGAAGGTGATCACTGCTCTGATCCCATGTTGTAAAATTAGATATGGACAGAAGTGAAGAAAAAAGAGAAGAAGAGAGAGGTAAAGCTGGGCAGCAGTTTTCTGGAGTCTTAAGTACAGCTCCAGGTCTGCCTTCTTATATATAATTACCAATGAAGTCTTAATAACAAAAATACCCCCATTAACACAACCTAATTACTGAAATGGCATGCTCTTCTAAAAGGGCTGGTTTCACTTAATTTTCACTGAAATTTTCCATGGAATATATTTTCAAATTATTTAGGCAAAACCTGTCATTGCATCATTTGTTTCATGGCCGAACATTTTACAGCATGTATTCCTGTTTTGAGTTCTTTTTACATAGCATATGTTTTATTTTCTCTACTCATAACTTTTTTTTTGGTTTTAGATTGGAGCTCTTTTGTTAAATTTTCCTATAGGCTTTGGGAGATGTGAGGATTCAGTTAGGTTTGGGTCGTGTGCTACTTGTGTGGTGTTTTTGCCTCCATTTTGACTATTGATTTTCTGTTTCATTAATTTTTCTTTCAATGCAGTGTTTAATGGTAGGATATAACTTGCCACAAGATGCAAGAGCAACTGTTGCATTAAAAGTTCTTGTATTTTGTCACAATCTGATTGATGCACTTTGAGTACTAGCATATTTAGTCAGTTTAATGCATTTTTTAAATGATAAATATTTAATGAACATGTTTATGGAACCGTGTCTTGCAGATCAATCTGAACTAAGTGACGAGACTATTCTTTACTTGAGAACAATCATTGGAGCTTGTCTTGCCGTAATTAGTAGTTTGACTAAGAATTGCATTGAGGGCATTCATCTGCTGGAAAAGAAGAGGTCTGACTTGAGCAAATTGCTGCAAATGAAGCTCGCTTTCTTTGTTGAGCAGACGTTTTCATTTGCCAAGCTGGCTTATGAAATTCAACCTCTTGGGGAGCATATGGACAGCAACACAATTTACTATACTATTTTTAAAAACTGCATTGTATGTATTCAAACTGTTCTTACTGATTCTAGTGTACAGGTAATTTCTCTAAGCACGCAAGGTTTAGATGTAGTAATTTAACCTATATGAAGTATGGAACAACCACCAGTCAATTTTTTCTCTGAGCAGGTCCAAGCAATTGGATTGCAAGTTCTAAAAGCCATATCACAAAGAAGCACCAATGTTGAAAACAACTCTTTTTTACTGTTCTTTACTGGGGAGTTTTTTAGAGAGATATTCTCCATAATCCAGAAAATGTTGAAGGTATTTGTGTCATTAAAAAATCATTACAGTGTTGCTGTCAAACTTTTATGATCTTTACTCTAAAAGGAAGCGATCTGTGCTCTTGATGACAGCGACCTATATCTCGGGAATCAGTGGCCATCACTGGTGAGTGCTTAAGAATTTTGGTTCTCCTGCAAAATCTGACAAAAGCCACTGAGTGTCAGAAAAGTATAATGAAACTTCTTTTGGAAGCTATTGTCATGGTTTTCCTAGCAACAGAAGATAGTTTTTCTCAGGTGACTGAAGGCTCTTAAAATGAAATTTATTGCCTGTTTTGGTTCATCTTTTACACCCTTCTGATATGCTTGCTGTTGCAGGAAGTAAATGATATGAGGAGCACTGCTATAAGACTTGTTTCTCATTTTGCTCAAATCCCTTCCTCTGCGGTTCACTTGAAGGATGTTTTGTTGGCAATGCCTGCAACACATAGGCAACAGCTTCAGGTACTTTTATTTTAATTCAAACTGTAAAATAGCAAAATGAGCAAACAAAATCAATAGGAAATTAAGTGACCTACAGTAATTTATCCATTTTATCCAGAGATTGGTCCAGAGAAATAATATTTTTATAATAAATTTTGTTGGTGTTGCCTAAAGGCTATCATACATATTTTGGCTTTGCCTGAAAGTTATAGATTTTGTTGCAGTCATGCTTTCTCATATTTTCTTACTCGTTTGGCAATTAAAGTTTTTCTAATACTGTCCAGCAGCAAAACTGTGTCACTGTTCTTCTATCTTATTGGTCATGTCCACCAGAGGTGTCAATTTCAAATACTTTTTCATAATTTCTTGGTATATATTCTCCTGTATTATCTTCTCAAAAATTATTTTTCCATTCCACATTGTAAATTACTCTTTAAAAATCACATTTTTCTTATTTGAAATTACCATTTGAAAGTAGTATTTTCTGGTTCTTAGTTGAGCTTTTGAATTCAAAGTGTCAGGAAAAATTTTTGCAAAAACAAATTTCTGTGACCTGTAGGAATTTGGTAGTTAGATTGAACCTACTCATCTGTTAGACTTACCAATATCCTCCTCTGTTCATCCTTGTTATGGCTGTGAAATAACTGGTGGTGGTTTTTGAAAACTCCCTTGCTTTGATACTAATCTGGAACTTCAACTTTCAGGGCATCATCCGTACTTCTGTAACACTAGACCATAATGCAACACAGATGAAACCGACAGCACCTTCTTTAGCAATAAAGTTGCCAGTTCAAACGGAGGGAAGTAGGGAGAGAATTCCATCTCCATCAACTGCTACACCACACTCCGACAAGAACAGCACAGAAGAAGATGATTGGGACGCTTTCCAGTCTTTTCCTGCATCCACGAATGTGGCCGCTACAAATTCAGAAGTAGAAAGTGTAGCAGAACCTCCTATGGCTGAAAACTCTCCCATTCCAAATTTTAATACTGAAAATGATGAATTCCAACAGTACCGTAGTTCTCCACCCATCAACAATATTGTAAAAGTAATAATTGAACCTGAGCATCTAAAAGTTGGTGAAGAGGAAGAGATATTTGAAGCAGTGAGTGGTGGAAATCATATGAAAACAGACGACCCTTATTCTGAGCAATGTGATAGTCATTATCAGTATAGCGATACTGCAGCGCCAGATCAAATAAATGATCCATATTCAAGTGGTCATCCACTGCTTGAATATGCTGAAGAATCAATGACCAAATTGACTACTGAAGATGAAGAGAATGAGAACCCTGGTCACATGGATGATTTTCAAGCATCGTCTGATCCATCACTGCATGAAGAATTTTCTGATTCCGTGCCTGATGGGAAAATAGAGAGTAAAACACAGACAAAAAAGGTTTTGGAAGCAGAAGAAGATGCTGCTGGCGAGGGTGCAACAGCTAATAGCGAGAACAGCGAAGAGCATCATGGGAGTGGTGGTAACTTTGGACTTCCAAAAAATGAAAATGATAGTGCCAAACGAGAATTGTCTAGTGAAGTTGAAAGGACATGAAGTGTTTGTGGTGATAATAGTTGAATTTTAATTTGGTGAATGAGCTATGATATTGGGCCGAAGGCAACAAATCAATTTTCCTTTGTAATTTGATTAATATATGGCATTCAAATCTGGTCGGAGTAAAAAATTTTTGGTACTTTTACTCTGCGTTTTTTGTTCATTAGAATTTGTGGGCGTGCAGAGATCTCTTTGCCAACATTTTGGGCTTGTGAGGGGCAACATTTGATGTTGAAGCACAGTTTCGTTTCCTCTGCAAGTGACGCATCACTTTGTTTTTTCCTCTTTTATTTTTTTTTTCAAAACCTTTCTTTTAGATAGTCATTAAGCACACGTATGTTCATGTATTTTTATAAACAATTAGTTATTTTATAATTGATTATACATGTAGTTTTTGTGTTGCATTTACTTTCTATCATGCTTCTGCTGTGAAATCATCGTTGCAGTGTGTAATAAATACACACGTAGTTGTAATTATATTAATCATAATTTATATAATGTCTCCTTTAATTGTAATCAATTAGGAGTTGGTTACGAAATACAAGTCTAATACTTTTCTACATTTGCTAAGTTTTTAGATCATAATTTATATAATGTCTCCTTTAATTGTAATCAATTAGGAGTTGGTTATGAAATACAAATCTAATGCTTTTCTACATTTGCTTAGTTTTTAGGGTAATACGACTTTGTTGTGGTTGCAATGTATAGGAGAATAAATTCATAAAAATAATTTGCGGTTTTGGCATAAATGATTATCTTTAATGTGATACTTGTCTCCACTTAAATGAGTTTGCCTTAGGAAGAGTAGTACAATTTACTTTAAGGATACAACAAAATTACAAGAATTTTATAGGTAGTAAATCTAAATATTTCTCTATTCTTAAAAATAGAGTGCTTGACGATCAAAAATATTGTAGAGAGAGAAACTTGGAATGGTAAACCTACTATTAAAACCCCATATCTATAAACATGAAGGAGATAATATACCTTTTGATAGATGTTAGTTGTTGCTTTTGGGATAAGTGTTTTCATCTTTCTTATATTACAATTTATAAAATTCCAACAATCCCTCGCTTAGATTGTAATATAAAAAGTTTTTTCCTCTTATTACAATCTATTGAATAATCCCCCATGTAAACTGCATTGTAAGTATTAAGTTAAATACTCTCATGCTAAAGATATATAATAATGTCTTAATCATTCGCGAATTTTGAGTAAATACACTTATCAACACTATTATGTCAAAATGCATGAGACAGAATTACAAAATCTAACTTTTCATGCCACTGTTTAGATGCTTGTTTTAAGTCATGTAATGATTTTATTAATTTGAGAACTTTCTTTATTTCCTAGTAAAACAAACACTTTCCATTCCAACTCAATATTCAAAAATGTTCTTTTAACATCCTTTTGATGTATACGTAGATAATAAATAAATGTCAAAGTTAACACTACTTTAATGGATGCTACTTATCAATGGGTAAACATGTGTCAAAACAATCAATACCCTCCTATTTTATCCTTTAATTACTAATCTGGCCTTGAATATTTAAATAAATTCATTTGTATTATACTTTCTGCCACTTACAGCCAAAAGATCTTCTTTTGGTTAAGAAGATATAAAATTAGGATAAAAAGTCTTTTCTCCTCTAATGCTTTGAATTATCCCAAGTTCTCTAGAAGTTTCAAGTACTTTCTTTTTATCACTAGAAGATGGATTATGACTAATGACTAACTTTTATGCTTTAGTAGATTTTGTAAAACTCTTAAGAGTCATTATGAAATTTGTTTTCCAGAAATTGAACATCTCTCGACTCTACAGTAGCATTAGATTCCAAGTTCAACAATTTGTAGGCTTTGGAACTTTGAGCATATTCTACAAAAAGGCTTTTCAAAACCTTTGGTCCTAACTTTGTTCCTTTTAAATCTTTAGGGAGAAGCATTATTTACTACATGTCATGTACATAATAAAATAATGTAAAGGAAAACAAAAGTTTGGTTTTCCATAGAATGTGAAATAGCCCCATACCTTAAAATATTCCAAATTAGGCCTCCGTCCTCTTTCCAATGTTCATATGGTGAAACTTTTGTTTTCCTTGATGGTACTTTATAATATACATAACATATAGTAAGTAATGCTTCTCCCCAAGATTTAAAGGAAATTTTGCATTTATAATCATGGCATAGTCATATCAATCAATGTACTATTTTTTTTTTTTTTTCTACCAACCCATTTTGTTGTGGGGTTTATGGTGAACTAGATTGGTGCCTTATGCCATTTTTCTCACAAAAAGAAGATCCAATGGGAAAATATTCACCACTTCCATCACTAAGCAAAATTTTAATTTTCCTTTCCATTTTATTTTCAACTTCAGATCAATAACACTCAAACATGCTAAAGGTCTTATCTTTGTGTTTCATCAAGTAAACATAAGAAAATCTCAAATGATAATCAATGCATGTTATGAAATTCTTATCGACATGCCATTCAATTCACGAATATCAGAATGTATGAGTTTAGAAAACTTGAATACATGTTTCTCAATTGTTTCTATCATCATGATTGTACAAAATTAAACCATGTCTGGACATAAATTTTAATGATCTATAATTTACGTGTTCAAATGATCAAATGATAAAGAAGACTCAATCATGTAAACAAAAACAATTAAATATTCCATCACAAGAAACATCCTTTTCAACAAAAACTATCTTTAGAAAAGATTAACTTATCAGACTCTACAATAGCCTTTATCCCTTCTTGCAAATTAAATTTGCAAATACAAGATTTTTAATCTCTCAAACACGAAGAATATAGAGAATAGTAAGTTTCTTTCCAAAAGTCAATTGAAGTTCAACATTGATTTTTCCAAGAATTTTTGCAAAATTATGATTTCTCATCAATAATTATCATCCTCTCATTGCATTTTGATATTCATTGAACTGATATCTATTAGTAGCACTAGATTATATCACCAATGAAGGGTTTTTGTTACTGCGGTCCTATGTGTTAGCCCCAAGGTTTCATCAACCTAATTTTGATGATAATAAACTATCGTTGAATAATAGTTTGATGCTTAAGTTGTGTTCTATAAGATTAAAGCCATTAAAATTGAAGAATTGAGAGAAGATGTTGAAGACTTAAATTTGATTTATATATATATATATTTGTCAATTGTATTTTACTTCAACTTGTAAAACTATAAGAAAATATATATATATATATATATATATATATATATATATATATTTGTCAATTGTATTTTACTTCAACTTGTAAAACTATAAGAAAGTATAAGGCATAACATTAAAGGACTTAAACCAAAAATTTGGGAACAAAAAAATGACTGAACCCCGACCTTGTGCCAAGGGCAGTTGATTGACCCAGACAGAGGCCAAAGGCAGTTGACTAGCCCCTAAAGGTGGTTAACCAATCTATCAACTTTTGCTACAACATTCACTTTTTCTTGTCTAATGGCTAGTAAGCAGTTGATCAAATCCTCTAAGAAGTCAATCATTCTGACAAGTCAAAAGGTTCCAACGAGTGAAAAATAGCTAGTTTTCACCCAAACTCTATATATATGTCCTTCTAAGCCTTAAGAATGTAAGAGAAGTTATCCATATTGAACTACCAAGTGTTTCTACTTTCAATTCTCTTTTATTCTTTCCTTGTACTCTATATTGACAATCTTTAAGAAAACTCTTGAGGAGGCCCGCACGATGGGCTATTAGCTCAGTGGTAGAGCGCGCCTACATATGACTATTCTTAAAGAGTTTGTTTTATTAACTTGAATTACAAATCATCCTTTTGAGCAATTTTCTTTTGTAAGATTTGCTGTATTGGTTCCTTGGTCTCCAAAAAACAAAACTTGTAATTTGGTTTCCTGATCTCTAGAAAAAGAAAAAAAAAAAAAAAAAGGTGTAAATAGATTCCTTGATCTCCATTAAACAAGGGAATAGTGGAACTGTTGACTTTTTGAGTTATATCCCGTTTTGATTATGATAAATACATAGTATCTTATATGTGCATTAAGTATGTGAGCAGAATTATCACTTTGCATGCACGGATGGTAAGGATAAAATAGAAGCTATGAAAAGCTGAAATTCAACATCACTTGTTGTATAGCATGGCAATGCGAAGTGCAAAAGGAATGAAGACAAAATTTGTCAATTGTAATTGCATTATATTTTCTTTGGGTCTATAATAATCATATATTCTATAATAATTGCATCTCATGCATGGTAAGAATTGAATTTGAATGTAGAAATACGTAAGACCATAAACTAACCATTAGGTTGCACGACCCTTTCATTAAAATACCATAATTTGTTCATGCAGGGTTGGAAAAGTTTAAAGGCAAAGTAGGGCCAAAATTAATATCACAAAGACGGTCGACCGACGTTGCGTTTTTTTTAGTCTTAGTTAAAAAGTCTCGATCGACCAACCCTTCATGTTGTATTACAATTCAATCGACCGATTTGGCCAGAAAGTCAATGTTTGACTTCACTCAGCCGACCGAACTATTATGAACTAAACTTTCAAAGTTGACCGACCTTTAAAATGACTTTTTCTAGCTACCACAACCGACCAAACTTTTAGTTCAAAACAACTTGGTCGACCGAACCTAACCACTTAGCAAACCGACCTGCTGCTCAGCTGACCGAACCTACAAAGGGTTGGAAAATCGCCTTGGCTCGGCCGATCGGTACTTCCTACAGCAAACCGAACCCTTGTTTTTAATTCAATATTATTTGAATGGTCGGGTGATCGGCTTTATTCTTGGTTGACCAAACCTCTTGAGTTCTAGATTTTTTATTGCACTAATCCAGGGTTAAAATTTAATTAAACTTTTCTAAAATTTTCAATATGTCCCCAACAGTTATATTTTGTGGGAATTCTATATATACCCCTTCATTTGTCCATATTATCAAGATGATTAGCACTTGATTAGCAAAATTTTCTCTAAAATTTTCTTGAGCTATTATTGTTTATACATTTAAAAATCAAGTATATTTTGTCTCTCTCTTACATTATTCTTTGCAAAATCATTTTAAGGAGAGAGCTTTATTTGTTCATCCTCTTCATTTGCAAATCCATTGCAACTTGAAAAGTGATTGTGTTTTATTCTTGTGAGCTTTTCATTACATCTCTCTAAAGCTAATACTCTCTCGTTCATTTGATTTTAAACTATCTTTTGAGAGTTAGTTTTGAGTTCTTCCCATAATATTTTAATTGATAAATATCTGATTGGAAAAACTCTTCATTGCTTGTGAGTCTTTTTACATTTCCATTGCAAGACTTAAGAAGCTCATCTTGTGCTTATTGCTTAAAATCTTTTTGTTGAGCTGATATCAAATATCTCCTATATTTCATCTTGCAAATATTTGTTGAGATATTATTGTGCTTATTTGAAAATATTTTTGGAAGGCTAATCATCATCATCTCCTATTCTTCATTATTGAAAAATAGTTATGGAGATATCATTTTGTTTGGGCTTTAGATCTTGAAATACACTTAGTGACCTTTTCATATCTCAATCAAAGGTCTCACTCACACATATATATGTATGCATTTATGAGAGTTGTCACATAAACCACTCGGTCTCACTTGAGCTTAAATCTTTATCATTTGTGAGTGTATTGTGCTTATTGGTGTACTTATTTGCTTATTATAAGAAGCATTGCATTGTACACAAAATTTATACTAGTTGTATTCCCAGCGTGTGATCGTCGGAAGAGGATTGCATGGCATGTAACATGCACCAAATAGTTCAAACTTGGTTATGAGGATCTATTGCACCATAAGGTGTAGTTGTAAAGGTTGGGGGTCAGCCCTATGAATGTGACCTGAGAAATTCCCTCGCCCAGTAAGGAGAGGTGATTGTAATTTGTGCCGCTCCACCTGTAAGTGGGCATTAGTGGTGAATCCTCTTGCTTGTTAGCTTGAGGCGAGGACGTAGGTAGTATTAGCCAAACCGCAATAATAAATATCATGTTGTGCTCTCTCTTCCTTATACTCTTTATTTTCCGTAATTTATTTTTCGCACTTAAATTCTTGCACATGTATACTTATATTTAAAATTATTTTGAATGTGTGTATGAATTAAATACTTTGAATGATTGGGAAATACTGAGCCTACTATATTTGCTTTACATATCTGCTCAATTAAGTTGTGGTGGGTTTTGATATTACTTAGATAGACCCTAGGTTGTGAAATACTAAATTGAAATTTGGACCAAACCTAGGAGAAATTTTTTAATACCCAATTCACCTTCCTCTTGGGAATACACAAATTCCAACAATTGGTATCAGAGCCTTGTTGCACTAGACTTAAATTTTTTTGCAAAAGATCGCAATGACTCACATTGGTGTAGCCTCATTCGGTGAGGAACAGTCACTTGTCCTCCTGTATTTTGTGGTGTAAATTACACCCATTAAAAAATTAGAATGAGCATATTTATAAAATCAATGGACTGGAGGGCCTAGCAAGTGATTTCTAATAGAAATTGTGCACGAATAAATGAAAATGATTTTGGGATGATAAATTCTAAAGCCATGGATATTTTATATTGTGCTTTAGAATCTAATGTTTTTTAGGAGATCATGGCTTGTTGTAGTGCACAAGAAATCTGGGATGAACTCGAGAAGAAACATGGAGAATCCCTCAAGAATGAAACCATCACTCAGGAAGTGGTAAATGATAGGGTAATTGCATTAACAGAAAAAGAGGTATATGATTCTCACTCTAGCTCAATTGATGATTCTTATGTCAAATGCTATGTTGTATCTTGTGCTGAATCATCTATTGAATATTGTGATAGTTCTGATATTGATGCACTTGACGATTCTCACGTTGAATACTGGAAAATATCATGCGATGAATCATCTAATTGCCCAAGTGATACTTTTTTTAATAACTCATGCAATAATTCATGTGATGCATGTTGTGATGATTCTTGTGCCAAATCATGTGATATAATGTATGATGAATCATCTATTGTTTGTGATGATAATAATGCATGCATTGATTCATATGAATGTCACAGTGATAAATCTTATGATGAATCATGCATTGAATTTAATGACGATAGCACGACCTCTAATGAAAAACTAGAAAATGTTTTTTTGAAAACGCATAAGCTTCTAGTTAGGATGTCTAAAATGAAAGCAATCTTGAAAAATGAAAATAAAAGGTGGGCAACACAATTAGAAACTCTAAGAAAATATCATGCCACCTTAGAAAAGAAAAAGATTATGAAGGTTTTGAAAATCATCTGCTAACAAAGAAAAATTGAAAATTATTTTGGAATGATTTTCAAATCTAAAAATGAAAAGGATTACTTCGATAAATCCCTAGGAGTTAAAAGAAATAATACTTTCAAAAAGGGGGCATCTTATAAATCCAATAGTCATTTTTATGCCTCATCGAGCAAAAATAAGATTTGTAAGCATAATCTTTCATGCTACACAAAACTTGTTTATTCTATGAAATGATATGACACATTCAGTTTACTTGTCCATCTAGAAGTGTCAGAGGCTTACATAAGAAAATGATGTGGGCGATCTTGAAAGCAAACCCCTTAGGGCCAAAGGAAGAAAGGATTCCAATTGGATTTACATAATTATTTAATACTTCCCTGGCTCTTAGGTTTAGAGGGAGTGATGACTAACAGGTTTAGGAAGTGGTTCAGACCTAAAATGCAAAACCTTAGTATATGCATTCACTATATGCTATCTTGTTATACAAAGAATCTAAATTCACTTCCAAATGGACAAGGCATCTTTGATAGGTAAATAATTTTAAATGCTTAACTCATGCTTAAATACAAACACCTTAAGTTAAGCAACTGTTGTCGATTGCACGGGATTGAGCTTTAGGGAATTCATCTTGTCATATATCATTCTTCCCTAAGGACATTCTTTGAACATAAAGGCCAGGATCAAAACTTAGCCATCACTCTAGGTATAAGCATAGATGATCATAAATTCCAAATATTTCTTGTGCTTATCGTAGGACATCATTTTACAATCAAATTAGGGATCATTCACTAAGGGATTCAAGTTTCATTGTTAAATCAAAATATTCCCTTTGAACTTTAAATGTTAAAACCCTCTAGTCTTAATTCACCTATCACCTCCATAGGAAATCTTTACCACGTCATGATCACATCTAGTAAAGATTCATCTTTTGACTGTTTTATATCCTACTCTAAATTGTGATCATATTTAAAGGATACTTTTCATTCTCCAAAGAGCATTATTCATAACGCTCACATATGCATAAATGCTCTTTGCCTAGAGTGAGTTAGGACATATTCTCCTGTTTGCTTAATCCTATAAAATGTCCTGCTTCTTCAATATGCTCTTTTGAACTTAATCTTTAGGAGTATTAATCCTTACTCCCTTCACGAGCTCTCAAACTTGTTAAATCCTTTAGAGCTTTGTGTCCTTAAAATGTGTGGAATGGCTAAAATGATTGCACTAGGTTTCAATTTAGATGATAGCTCAAAGTTCAAAGAAACCTATGCATATGTAGTTAAAATCCAATGCCATTCGAACTTGTGCCTCTCACTCATTAGTATTCATAAAGAAAAGAGGCAATGTAAGCTTAGTTCATTTAAAGAAATATTCATTGTGACTTTTTGGTCCTTTAAGCCTAAGCATGATAAGCCAAGATTAAATCACAAAAAATCTAAAACACTTGGCTAAATAAAAATTGAAAAAAAAATAAAAAGAAGAAAAAGGCATATAATTGTTGAGTACTTAACTGGTGGGAGCATTCCTCATTAGTTATATAATTCAAATGCTCTCATGATCATACTTTATATTTATATGCTTTAATAAAAACATCACTACACTAAACTCATAACTATCCACTGTTATTTATTGTTGATATTTGATGGATGGTTTATTTTTATATAAAATATTGATTGTGCTACTGAAATGCATGTTTGTATTGAACGCCTCCTGCATGGATGCAGTGATGAGAATTGCATTTTGTTAGTGGTGGATTTTAGGTTGTTGAATGTTTAAAATGAATTATTTTTTTAATACAACCACATTTCAGGTACATGTTTTATAGGAAAATGTTCAATTTACAAACGACATGCTGCTTAAATTTTGGTAGACTTTTCCTAAAATAAAACCATGTACTAAAAATGATTATGATAAAATCAAAGTTAAAAAAAATATTTTTGAAAGGATGAGTAAAAACAAAATGAATATTAAACTTCATCTTTACATAATCATCGAATATTTAGAGAAGCTAAGCACCATCCCTAGAGAAAGAGCATAACGTCTCATATGTATCATGTGTCGCTTTTTGAATATTGAGACTCTTTTAAAAACCTTGAACATCATATCCGGCTCTTAAAGCTTTATATATAGATATGGATTGTTCTCTGGTTTATGAGCATCATATCATGCCTTAATATCACTTTTCTAATGCATGTGTGAATTATATGGATAATTATATTGGTTGCAATATTTGAAATGAATTAATCAATATCTAGTATAGTTATGATAAAATATTTAAAATGTGTGCTTATACTCTTGACATACTTAGTGAAATTAATCTTGATGAGTATAAGTGGTTTATATCATCTAAGCCTGGATTCAAATCTACAGGGGAAGCATCTAAAAATAAATTTCTAGTTCTTATGATCACTCTACCTTTAGCTTAAATGTATAGCATACTGTGGCCTGCACGTTTATTATAATGAATTTCCTTCCACCCATAGTAAATCATAAATTCATAGCATCTAAGCTCATACTCAAATTTATAGGGGGAGTCCTTGAAATTAAATCTTCATTTTGGTAGGTTCTCCAACATGTCTAACTTAGATATGTTTTGAATATATTGTGGCATGTGCTTAAATGTGTTGCTTTTATTGAAAATCGAAATTAGAAATATGTTGATTGGCCACAATCATTTAGGTTGCCATATGATCCTTGTTTTGAATTGTTTGATATATTTAGGATCTTTGTGGTTGATTTCTCTAGTTATTTTATAAATTGTGCCTAAATGCTCAATCAGAAGAATGTTGCTTGTTCACCTTCCATTAAAGTTTCTTTTTCAGCAAGCACGACCTTTAGCACCTTTTGCAAACATAAAAAGGGGAATATTTTTTGTTTTGTTTTGAGTGCTTAATTGATATATTTTTCAAACAGTTTTTAAAATATTTTTATATGCCCAAGTTTTAAATCAAATAGGGGAAGTTTCCTTTTTTAAGCTAAACCTCTTAATACTCAAATGATTTTATTGTCTAGCTCTTTTTGATGATGCCAAAAAGGGGAGAAATATATTTGCAAAATTGGGTGAATATTGGTCTTTAAGCTTTGATAGATGAGCTTTAGTGACAAACTTAAAATGCAATGCATATTGCTTTGACAATGTCTTCTGTTCTTAATATGCTTAATCTGCATTGAAATTTTGAAATTATGCATATTCTTAGGGGGAGTCTTTCTAGGCTATACCAACTCATGCATTTGTATTTGCCATCATCAAAAAGGGGGGAGATTGTTGACTTTTTGAGTCATATCCTGTTTTGATTATGACAAATACAAAGTATCTTACCTGTGCATTGAGTATGTGAGCAGGATTATCACTTTGCATGCACAGATGGTAATGATAAAATAGAAGCCATGAGGAGCTGAAATTCAACATCACCTGGCATATGGAATGGCAATACGAAGTGCAAAAGGAATGAAGAAAAAAATTGTCAATTGTAATTGCATTATATTTTCTTTGGGCCTGTAATAATCATATGGTCTGTAATAATTGCATCTCATGCAAGGTAAGGATTGAATGCTCAAATACATAAGACCATAGACTGACCATTAGGTTTCACGACCCTTTCATTAAAATGCCATAACTTGTTCACGCAGGGTAGGAAAAGTTTAAAGGCAAAGTAGGGCTAAAATTAATATCACAAAGACGGTGGACCGACGTTGCATTTTTTTAGGCTTACTTAAAAAGTCTCGGTCAACTGACCCTTCATGTTGTATTATAGCTCAGTCAACCGACCTGGCCAGAAAATCAATGTTTGACTTCACTCAACCGACCAAACTATTTGGAACTCAACTTTCACGGTCAACCAACCTTTAAAATGACTTTTTCTAGCTACCACAGCCGACCGAACTTTTAGTTCAAAACAACTTGGTCGAACGAACCTAACCACTCAGCAAACCGACCTGCTGCTCAACTAACCGAACCCACAAAGGGTTGGAAAATCGCCTTAGCTTGGCCGACCGGTATTTCCTACAGCAAACTGAACCCTCATTTTTAATTCAAAATTCTGTGAGTGGTCGAGCAACTGGCTCTATTCTTAGTCAACCAAACTTCTCGGGTTCTGGATTTTTTACTGCACTAATCCGAGATTAAAATTTAATTAAACTTTTCTAAAATTCCTAATATGTCCCCAATGGTTATATTTTGTGGGAATTCTATATATACCCTTCATTTGTCCAAATTATCAAGATGATTAGCACTTGGTTAGAAAATTTTCCTCTAAAATTTTCTTGAGCTATTATTGTTTATACATTTAAAAATCAAGTATATTTTGTCTCTCTCTTACATTATTCTTTCAAAAATCATTTTAAGGAGAGCGCTTTATTTATTCATCCTCTTCATTTGCAAATCCATTGCAACTTGAAGAGTGATTGTGTTTTATTCTTGTGAGCTTTTCATTACATCTCTCTAAAGATAATACTCTCCCATTCATTTTTCTTAAAATATATTTTTAGAGTTAGCTTTGAGTTCTTCCCATAATATTTTTATTGATAAATATCTTATTGGGAAAACTCTTCATTGCTTGTGAGTCTTTTTGCATTTTCATTGCAAGACTCAAGAAGCTCATCTTGTGCTTATTGCTTAAAATCTTTTTGTTGAGCTGATTTCAAATATCTCCTATACTTCATCTTGCAAATATTTGTTGAGATATTATTGTGCTTATTTGAAAATATTTTTGGAAGGCTAATCATCATCATCTCCTATTCTTCATTATTGAAAAATACTTGTGGAGATATCATTTTGTTTGGGCTTTAGATCTTTGAAATACACTTAGTGAACTTTTCATATTTAAATCAAAGATCTCACTCACACACACACACACACACACACACACACACACACACACACACAGATATATATATATATATATATATATATATATATATATATGTATGTATGTATGTATACATTTATGAGAGTTGTCACATAAACTACACAGTCTCACTTGAGCATAAATCTTTATCATTTGTGAGTGTATTGTGCTTATTGGTGCACTTAGTTGCTTATTGTAAGAAGCATTCTATTGTACACAAAATTTATACTGGTTGTATTCTTGGTGTGTGATCATCGAAAGAGGATTGCACTGACTTGTAACGTACACTGGATGGTTTAGAATCAATTAGGAGGACCTATTGCACCGTAAGGTGTAGTTGTAAAGGTTGGGGTCAGCCCTGTGAATGTGACCTGGGGTATTCCATCACCCAATAAGGAGAGGTGATTGTAATCAGTGCCACTCCACCCACAAGTTGGCATTAGTGGTGAATCCCCTTGTTTGTTAGCTTAAGGCAGGGACGTATGCAATATTGACCGAACCTTGATCACAAATATCGTGTTGTGTTCTCTCTTCCTTATACTCTTTATTTTTCGTAATTTATTTTTCGCACTTAAATTCCTACACATGTATGCTTATATTTAAAATTATTTCAAATGTGTGCATGAATTAAATACTGTGAATGATTGGGAAATACTGAGTGTGCTATATCTTCTTTACATATCTGCTCAGTTAAATTGTGTTGGGTTTTGTAGTTGCTTAGATGAACCCTAGGCTGTGAAATATTGAATTGAGATTTGGACCAAACTTAGGAGAAATTTTTTTAATACCCAATTCACCCCCCCCCCCTTCCTTAGGAATACACCAATGCCAACAGGAACCTCAATATGGTTGGTATTGAGATAATGGATGTAATCAAGGATAGAAAAACCACTGTAAAAAGGAGTGCAATTTCTCCTCCCTTCTCTCTTTAAATTTCTTTTATATTTTTCATATGTAATTAGCTTTAATTTGTGTATCAAATACTTCTAATTTTACTAAACCCAACTCACCCCTCCCTTTTGTGTTATCTTTGGACCAATAATTGGTATCAGAGTTAGCCCTCTTCTCCTAATTTTTTTTTTACTTAATCATCGTTAAGTGATCCATGACAATTGCTAACATTGGCTTAAGAGATTCTTCCCCATTAAACCTCCATTCTTTAATGGAGAAAATCTTTCCTACTAGAAAAATATGATGGCCATTTTCCTTAACTCCCTTAATTTTGAAATTTGGCATGTGATCCAAGATGGAAATAATCCACCATCCATTGTGGAAAATGGTGAGACTAAACCTAAGCATAGACATATGGGGAATTAAAAAAAAATGCATGCATCCAATATTTTGAAGTTATGAATATTTTGCATTGTGCATTAGATTGCGGAGAATTTAATTTCACTTGCTTCAATAGAAGAAAAGGGGGAAAATAATAAGATAGTGATGAAGAATTAGTTCTCATCACCAAAAAGTTCAAGTGATTCCTCAAAAAGTAAAAGGATGAAAGGAATGAAGAAATAATTAAACAAGAGAAGGTGACTTGTTACGAATGCAAGAATTTGAGGCACCTTCGAACCAAATACTGACATTTCGAGAAAGAAAAGAGGATGTTGACTTTTTGAGTATGATCCCTATTTGGATGCTGACAAAGCACCAATATCTTATGTGTGTTTTAAGTGATTGAACATGTTTCTATTTTGACACACACATAAGAGACAGGAAGTGGAAGCCGAGTCAAGACTTAAAGCGCATACAACTTGGCGTATTCCATGAGGTCTGAAGAGCAAAAGACAAGAAGACATATTTGATTTTATTGTATTGCATTTTGTTTTTATAATTCGGTTTGTAATAATGCATGACATGCATGATATGGATGATAAGCTCAGGATGATGGTAAATTGACCTTAGGAACCTAACCACTCACATAAAACCTTTTTCAAAATTGCCTAAATAGCATAAAGGTTTTCAAAATAAATTGAGGTCAAAAATTAGGGCTTACATAGACTTCGGTTGACTGACGTTGGATTTTTGGGGCAAAATTGAAATTTTAACGCACTCGATCGACCGACCATTCGTATACTATAAACTAATGGTCGACCGAAACACTGTTTGCCCGGGGTCAACTTGTTGACCAAGGCTTGGTCGACTGAACAAAGAAGTTGACCAAAGTTAAAGCATTGGTCAACCAAACCCAGCATGCACAAGTTGCCTCGGTTGACCGAATCGGTCATAAGTCAACATATTGACTTCGCTCAGTCGATCATTTTGAAATGAATGTGTTGTCCACGATTGACCAAATTGATATATGTCTGATCCCCAACTACTTGGTTAACTAAACTAATAGTTCAAATTGGCCACGGTCGACCGAACCACATGAACGGTCAACCAAACCTCAGCCATGGTCGACCGAACCTACGAATAGTTCAAAATCGCCTTGAGATGGTCAACCATATCTGCAATTCAAAAGTTCACGGTCGACCGAATTTAGCAATATGGTCGACCGAACCTTTAATATGGTCGACTAAACCTCTCCGGTTCGCACATTTTTAACTATGATAATTGGGGTTAAATTTTAATTAAATATTTTCAAAATTACATCTATGTCCTTAATGGTCATATTTTTTCCCAACTCTATATATACCCCCTTCATAACTCTTGATTAGCAAGTTGATTAGCCCAAAAACTCTCTCAAATTTTATACTCAATTTTTACTCTCTTTTTCATTATTTCTTTGATAAATCATTCAAAGAGAGCATAGTTTTAAACATCCTTTGGGCATTTGTTTTTTACAAATCTAAATCGTTTTTACTTTCATCTTGCATATATTTTCATATCTTATTTTGAGAGTATTACTTTGGTTTCTCCTACATATTTCATTTGATAAATATTCTTGAGAGTTAATATTATTTGCTTTTGAATCTTGCACATTTATTGAAAGATTCAAAGGCCCATTTGCTTGTGCTTGCGAAAAATTTTTTGAGCCATAAACCCTAAATTTTTTAGCACCTTATTGAGAAAAATATTTTTGGAGAAATTCTTATTTGGGCATAAAATCTTTGAGCACTCATTGTACACATCTTTATTCAAAGACTATTTTTGTAAAAAACGCATTCTCACATTGAGCTTATTTTCATATCATACGTGAGTGTATTGAGCTTATCATTGTACACGTCATCTTGTATTACAAGCATTTGTTTGTATAAAATAATTTAATTATCTGTTGTATTCCCGATGTGTGGTCTGAAGAGGGAGACTTGCCCTATGAAAAGTCTCAGATTTGCTCAGACCTGATTAAAAGAGCACCGGATTAGTTCAGATCCGGTTAGGAGAACTAGGTGCACCAGTATGGAAGGTGTTGTAAATGGTGTCACTCCACCCGCAAGTTAGCAACGTAGTGAATCCTCTTGTTTGTGAGCTTGAGGCGGGGATGTAGGCAGTATTGGCTGAACCCCGATAACATATCGTGTGTTTGTTCTTAATTTCCTGCACTTTATATTCCTACACATGCATGTTATATTTGACATATAGTGAATGTTGTGCATAATTTAATTTCTACATATTATATTTATCTGCTCAATTGGTATATGCTTAGAAAGACCTAGGTTGTATATTACTGCTACTGATTTAGTTGAACCTAGGAAGAAATTTTTAAATCCCAATTCACCCCCTCCCCCTCTTGGGAATACATCAATTCCAACAGAGGAGGTTCAATAAGAAGACTTTCAATGCCATTTAGAAAGATAGTGACTTCGACTCGGATTTTGGCGCAGAGATGACAAATATTTGCCTTATGACCATTGAAGATAATGATAAGGTAAGCTCGTTCTCCTTGAATGAAAATTTCCAAGATCAATTTATTAATACTCTTAAATTTGGTACTTAATTGGAAATGTTTTTCTTTGAAAAATGAAACTTGAGATTTTTCAAAATTTTTAAGTTTTTTTCCAAATAAATTGTTTTTGTCTAATGATTCATCTTAAATAAGGGATCAAAATTTTCTTTTAAACTTAAGTTTTTGTGTTTCCCTTAAAATGTTATATTTTGTGCATATATTTAGCTATATTTTTAAACTTGATGAAAAAACATTGAATTATAATTATTTGTGATGTTTTGATGATAAATGAATATTTTGTAAGTTTGAGCATATTGATAAATCTTTGAAATTCTCTTACGTTAAAATGCTCATTATGAAAACCTTGCTAGAATTTTTTAATATATTGATTTAAGGGGAGCATGCTTAAACTAAATATCATATCTTTTAATTTTAAAGTATGAATATCCTATCGATCATTTTGAAAATTTGAGCTTAATGAGTTGTGATGTTGTAAAAAATGGGTTTAAATGAGTACTGTGGTTGAAGTCAAATTAAGCACATTGAATATTCTTGTTGTTGATATTCATTTTCAAAATACTGAATATGTCTTGCTATGGAAATTGAACTTATAATTGAATTCAAATTGAATATCTTGTAATGATTGAAATTATTGAAATATGAAAATTTTTTGAATGATGATTTCTTGAGCACATTGAATATTTTGTTATGGATTTTGAGCTTATATGAATTTGAGCATAATGTTGAAATTATTGAACTTTTGGAATATTGAATATCTTGGTATGAATATTTAAGCATATTGAAATGTCCTTGTGAATGGTTTTATGAATTTAAAACATTTTCCTCCCTTTTAAAAATCTTTTGATATTTACCAAGGGGGAACAAGCATAACTAAAATAATTTGATTTTGTAAACTCTTGAAAGATATATATATATATATATTGAAAACAAGAGCATGGTTGGGAATATATTTGAAAAATGATTGCAAATTTTGAATGATATGACCATTATGAAAATTTTAAACTTTGGAAAATTATGGTCTTTGTTGTATAATGAAAATATGATAGAATTTATGAGTATCATGAAAATAAGAACTTATTGAAACTAGAACACCTTGGTTTAAACTTGATTTTCAAATTATGGACTAACAAAATTCATACCCCCCCCCCCTACCTAATTTTCCTTTTGATAATGACAAAAGGGGATAAATTTTCAAGCATGAAAAGTTTGTTTTTAAATTAATTGGCTCAAGTATTGTATCCAAAAATTTGAAGGTCTATGGAATAGTTTGCACTTGACAACTGCCAATACCAGACTTCGTGGATTTCTATCGAATGCCCTAAATTTCTTCGAAGAAGTTACCAATATGTATAAGTCCTAGAAGGCTAGGGAGTTGACAAGCAATGAAGATTGAGTGATGACTCTAGGAATATTTTAAGGGATATGTAATTCCTTTTGATTTCATGATAATAGAGTAATATGACCCTCGTAAGATGAAAACATCGCAAAGGCTACAAAATTGTTACAATGGACTAAGAAACATGGTTAATCATAATAAGTGTAACTGTTGTCTTGTATGTGTGTTATGTGAATCATTTATTTGCTTAATTTTTTCTTATTCATTGTGCTATTTTTCTTTTGAAAAAATGTTTAGGAAAAATTCCTTGTTTGAAGAAAAATCTACCCATTGCTCAAGATCCTTTACTCACCCAATGAAGAGTCAAAGATATGAACACACAAGAGCATTTGAATGGAGAAGGATCGATGGATAGAAGGTTTGAGGCACTATAGAAGTCTTTAGCGAACATAATAGCTTTAAAAAAAATGAAAGAGAACAATCTCCCAGCCTAGTTGGAAAATCAGTCAGAGATTTCTTCTTTATGTTTCTAGCATCACAAGAACTAGCCCCTAAGGCACCTATGGTGGATGAGTTCTCAATGAATAACTAGATGGCTACCTGCAAGAGTATTTGAGAACAATCCAAAGGATACATGACTATGGAGGGAGTAAGTTCAAGGAGTTATGTTTATTCACCGATATAACATGGCCACTAAGTTCAAGACCCTAGAATTTGAAATTTACAACATGATAGAATGTCCAAAGACCTATTACAATTGTACACAAAGAAAATGGTGATTCATGTGAAGAATCATAAACTATTAATGCATTTGTTTCATGAGAGTCTATCTAGACCGGCATTTCGGTGGTATAGTATGCTAGAAAAGAGCAAGATACAAAGATGGAAAGACCTGGCCGATGCCTTCATGTTACAGTATCAACACTGACATAGCCCCCACTCAGTCACAACTATATGGTATGGAAAATAAGAATACTAAGACATTCTGAGAAAAGGTAGTGCAAGTACAACCACCCCTTGATAAAAAAGACATGGTTGAACAATTTTTTGGCACCTTCCTTGGCATAAATATATATTATAAGTTATTAAGCCCCTGTTTGATAGATTTTGCAGAAGTAGTGGCCATGGGCGAGAAGGTGGAAGCAAGGTTGAAGACAGGAAAGCTAGTCAACTATGTCACACTGCATGCAAGAGAGTCACACTCGAAGAGAGTCCCCTAAAAAAATAAGGATGCGAAAATGAAGAAGTCAGCATGGTAGAAAGTAAGAATACGAAAGAATTACCTTATCAAGCATAGCCACCCCTTGATAACAAAGACATAGTTAAACTATATTTTGGCACCTTCCAAGGATACACTATGATAAGTTATTAAGCCTCACTTTAATCTATTTTGTAGAAGTAGTGGTTATAGGCGAGAAGATGGAAGTAGGGTTGAAGACGGGGAAGCTAGTGGGCTACATCACACTACATATAGGAGAGTCCCACTCAAAGAAAGTCCCCCATAAAAAAGACACAAAAGACAAAGAAGTTAGCATGGTAAGCAAGAGTGACAGCTATGGTGTATTCCCAAGAGGGGAGGGGGTGAATTGGGTATTAAAAATTCTTCCTAGGTTAAGTGTTTTCAATTTTAAATCGCAGCCAATATTACAGAACCTAGGGTCTTTCTGTGCAAACGCCCATACACGAGAGAGAAAGAGTAGACACAATATTTGTTATCAAGGTTTGGCCAATCCTGCCTACGTCCTCGCCTCAAGCCAACCCGCTTTAGGATTCCACTACCTTACTCACTTAACCAAGAGGAGCAACATCATCTAAAAATATCTTTATAGGTCAAAATCTCCCCAGCTCACTTACCAAGTGGAGCCAAACCGGTTCTCCTTACAAGGCGGAGTCTCCCTAACTCACTTACCGAGTGGAGCCAACTCAGCTCTCCTTATAGGGTAGAGTCCCCCTAACTTACTTATCGGATGAAGTCAAATTGTTTCTCCTTACAGGGCGGAGTCTCCTTAGCTTACTTATCGGGCAGAGCCAAATCGGTTCTACTGATATGAAAATTTTGCATACAAATAAAGTGCTTCTCAAATAAGTTGATGTACAAATTAAAGCTTTATATGCACTCTCTAATCAAATGAAGTTAAGCTCAGTAGAGTAGATATATTGCAAACTAGGGTTTTGGGTTGATATTTATAAGTATTCTCGGCATCTAAAAGATTTTTGGCCGTTAGATCATTGAAAATATTTTTAATAAAAAGGATATGTCTATTTCAACGCTGGAGCGTCATTCTACCTGACAAACTCGTCGATGAGTGGACACATTTGTCGACGAATGTCCTTTACTCGATTGTCGATGAGACCAGGGGATTCATCAACGAGTGGCCTATCTGAGATTTATATGGTCTCGGTATTTACTCGTCGACGAGGCCAAGGGACTAGTTGATGAGCACCCTATTTTTCAGCTCTATTAACCTTCTAAAATGCATATCCAACCTATAACAAATGCATATGAATATTTCATGAAAAACATGCATCCTAGGGTCAATCTATATGTCATTTTGAGCTTCGCATTATATCTTATGAGAAATGCAAATACAATCAAGACAAAATACCAATTACAACTGAAAATCTGGTTTGTCTTTCCTTTTACTCTTCTACTACCATGGATTAAGCCAAGTCGTATATGCTTCAAGTTTCTCGTGGCTTTCATAGCGTACTTACCATCTATGCATGCTAAGTCATGATTCTATTCAAAATCTCAATGCACAGGTAAAATACCACGTGATTTGTCATTATCAAAATGGGATTGAACACTAGAGTCAACATCTAGTGCCACCACCACACAAAGCTCCTAAAAAAAATAGGAAGACAACTTATAAGCCCTTCACCTCATTTGCTACACCATCAGATATGGTGCACCCTCCGCTAGCATCCCCTACTGTGCCTTAGGCAATGGATATCCTAAGCCGTCTGTGCCAAGAATTTTAGGACTTAATGTCAGAGGTGCGACATGAGTTGGCAGAGACAAGGACTGCAATCACCCTCGATTTGGGGGTCATATTTGAGGCACTCAGAGTCTGCATCCCATGTTCTTTAGAGACATTTGTCTTTCCAATATTTGGACCTCCAGCTACAACCCCTGGACCCTTAGTTTCTCTAGCTCCTCCATATTTGCCTACCCATCAGTTGCCATCTCTACATCCTTCACCAGTTGCGTAGTCTCCCGATCCTCGGTCTCCGATGCCACAACCTTCACATCCATCTCTAGCTCCATGAAATGCCCCACCGGCGAGCCCAATAGTGATGATCAATATAGACACTTCCAGTGAGAGGGAGATATAGATTCATACTGAGAAGGTTTCTGCACCAGCAACTGCATCCGAGGGCGAGGCACAGTCCCTCGCGAGTCCTCAGGATGCCCCTACTCCCGCGAGTCCTCTAGCTGCCCTTGCTAAACCACCTACCACACCAGTTGATATACCATCATCTCCAGTTACAACCACTAAGATTCTGGAGGTGGTTGCACCTATGGATGTGCCACTCACTGCTGTGCATTCTACCAAGCTAGCCGCTATTCTGTCGTCCCTGGTTGCAGCCTCAGCACCTCCAGCAGAGGAGGGTGTCCTTCCAGACCTTCCTCCAATATTTCTTATGAGAACCGCCCTCATCTTGCCTGTAGATGTCTCATTTCCTTTAGTGCCTCTTTCCATTGTTACACCTCCTATTCCTGGCCTGCGATGTGTGATGTCAAATCTGTCAATGGCCATAGTCATCAGCATGATAACCAAATCATCTGCCCCCACCACTAGGACATCCTCCATTGCTGCACCTGCAGCTCCAATCTCTCACGCACAACCTCCTGCACCCACTCCACCACCACCTGCTCCTACTGCTAGCATACCACTTGCCACTCCAGCATCACTCGAGTCACCGGCTTTGTCTAGTAGTTTTTCAGAGGATGATGTGACTGCTTTAAGCCTGCCTTCTGATGCGGCTCCCAGGTCTAATGTGAGCACCCCTTCTGATGATTCTGGGGATCTGGGGGTCAATGACTCCGATGATGACGCAGGTGGATCTACTGAGGAGGAGTACTAATTGCTCCATTGTGTCTTATGTTCTCTTCTGTTCTGAGCACTTCTTTGTATTTGTGTTGTGCTTGAGCACATTGCAGATTTTCTTCTTTTCTTTGTATTTTCTATTCATTTTGAATCACCATGACTATTATTTGGTTGTACCATTGCACATATTATATCCATTTGTCATATGTACTACCTGGTTGATTAATGCATATATGGTGATTTGCTTTTTGTCACTTGTGCTTGGTGTACTGATGTTTTAATTTCTAGTATTCAGGTTCTCTACTAGATGCATGCTTGTGCAAGTACACTTGTTTGACCTTTTTTCTCCGTGAGATGCATCCTCTTCCCTACTTCCAGGTGTTTTCTATTAATATGGGGGTTCTAGGGGCTAGGAGAGCACTACATGTCGCATTTAGGGGCACAAATGACATGATTTTTAATTTTTCAGTGAACATTGTATGTCGTATGCCATGATAACACCCTTTATGCCCTTTTCATTCTTTTATATAGCATTTGTGTTACAATTTCATGTCGTATCTTGTAAATGACTTTACTATGCTCACTAATGATGAAGTGAGTTGCTTGTCAATAGTTTCATGCGGTATAGTTAGTTTTATTGTTTAACAACTCGATGAGAGTTGATTAGGAGTTCATTCATTTTAATGTTGTTGTATAAGTGTTGGCATTCACATGGTATATTACAAGGTTAGGGCGCACTTACACATGATTTGTTTCACTTAGGTTCCGTTGTAAACACTGAGAGAACAACCATGATGACTATGACACCTTGTGAGGTTTTATTGAACTTTTCATTTTTTGTGAAAGTCATTTACATGAACTCTGAGTTCACGAAACTCAATTTTTCTCCTTCGAATATTCTTTGCATGCTAATCTCCTTATTAAGACATGAACTCTGATGTCTAGTGGGGAGATACAAATCTAGGTCTTGTACCCTACTTAAGACATGAGTATTAAGCCACCCCTAGAGATTAGTATAATTTATGAACTTCCTTTTTAAGCTCAGTTCCCTATCGGTAGCACAAAGACGACATAAGTTGTGATGATTGTCCTAGCTGACCATGAAATAAAATTATATAAAGACAAGAATAAGAAGAAAATAAAGAAAAATAGAAAATGAGAAAAGTACATAGATGTCCACTCCAAATACAAAATGGCCAAGATAGGGGCACAACACACCACATTCATGCATGTATAAAGCTTCTTTGGGTGCTCTGGTGCATATGATAGATTCACGCATTGGTTTATGAATTATCAATCCAGGGCGTTCTTGGTAGGATGTGGCCAGTAGGTGAGAAGACGCTAGGGTCAAGTACTTGACACCTCGGTAATAGGCTGGATTCCATTCTTATGAGACTAGTCCACTCCATATTCATTGTTGTTTCTTAAATGTATGTGAGATGCTTTGACCATGTGTAGAGACCTGAAGAATTATATAAATTAAATAATAAAAGAAATGAGAGAAAAGGATTTTTCAAAGAGGGTTTCAGCAAGGTCTCGTCAACGAGTGTAGAGTGCAAGTCGAAGGATAGGCTTCTTGGGCTCATCAACTTGGACTTGTGTCTTGTCAACAAGAACTTACCGAGAGGGGGTTTGATGAAGCCAAAAGTTTGTCGACAAGGATTACTAGTTCGTCGACGAATTCCCTTCACGGACTTGTTGACGAGGTGACGTGTCTCATCGACGAATCTGCCTTTTATAAATAAGCCAACCTCGAGATTTCAGTGACATTTTCATGCAAAAAATCTCTCTCTCTCTCTCTCTCTCTCTCTCTCTCTCTCTCTCTCTCTCTCTCTCTCTCTCTCTCTCTAAAATCATCTTCCCCTCCTTCTCTCTTCATTTTTGGCTTCAATTCTCGTCCATTCGAAAATCGGAAGCTGCCACATTTAGGGGTGAACAAACGGTCAATTTGGCCAAATTCAGGTAATTAACCGAATTAACCGAAAAATTCGGTTAAATAAAATCATTAACCGAACCGACCGAATTGGAGGAGGAAATCGAACTGAACCTGACCGAATTACCCGAAAGGGTAATTCGGTTAACCGACTTTAACCGAAATTATTTTAAATTGATTATTATACAAAAAATTTAAAAAACCAAATCCAACTTAATTAAATACCTTATTTATTAATTTTATTAATAAGAATGATATTTTACCATAGAACAAAGAACCCAAAACAAGAAAAACAACGACAAAATATAATAATAATAATAATAATAATAATAATAATAATAATAATAATAATAATAATAATAATAATAATAATAATAATAATAATAATGATGATGATGATAATGACGAGTATAAGCAAACTTGATTAAACTCCTTAACTTACATAAGCAAAATAGGGTTGTTCACAAGAAGCATAACCATTAACCAGTGTTCATAAAATTGCCAAACCAAATGACGAGTATAAGCACAAGTTTAGTTTCTACTAAAGGCAAATTAAGCAAGACAATCCCAGAATTCAATAGAAAAAAAAAAAAAAAGTGGGGTGGAGTGAATTGGGGGTAGGGTTACCCACCGTCAGCTGAATTAAGAAACTCTAAATTTTGAAGAATAAAAAATCTATAATGACACCATCAAAGGCTCACAACTAGTCAACTAGGTGTCTTATCCCTGCTTAGATAAAATCTAATCAATGTAAAAATAGAAGTATACATAAAATCTAATAAATGTAAAAATAAAATCATCTGCATACCAAAACAATCTAGAAAATCTTCCTAAAAAAATATAATCACAGACCAAACATGAAATTTAAAGGTCTGCAGTGTCTACTTGGATTTGAGTTCAAGAGTACAAAGTTCATAATATTATATTACAGACCAATGTAAACAGTTTGTGCAAAATAAAAATAAAAAACAAACATAAAATATAAATTGTTTCTAAAAAATTAAAATAAAAAACTAGGACTTCAATGCTTCATACATCAGCTGACAAGTGACAGCTACAATTTCATGGCTTCTTGTATTAGAAACTCCCACTTTTCAGCTTCTTACATTACAAAATACAAAATACAGTTTCTCTACTTATTTCACCTGTAAGTCTGCAACAAACCAAAATAATGATAATTGATAGCATGTTATTTATATGACAAAACACTAAAGCATAATCTCAATATGAAAGTATGAAACCAACCTTTTGTCTTTCTTTTTTTGTCTTATTCCCCAATTGTGGACTCCAATGCAACCTTTGACAACTCTAAAAAATTGTATAGAAGCAATCGTAAGTTATAATAATTTATCATTCAATGAAAAAATGAAAATTTTTGACAATATATAAATATAATATTACCTTTTTCTAGATTTTCAAGGTCATATATGTCTTCTTCAACCTTAATTGGAGTGTGTGAACCCCGCATCCAATCTTGTGTACAAATAAGATCTTGAACAATTTTAGGAGTCAAAGAACTCCTAAAGGCATCGAGAACACGCCCCCCTATGCTAAAAGCAGACTCTGAAACAACTGTAGAGATGGATACTACTAAAACATCATGAACCATATGTGAAAGGACGGGAAACCTTTGACTATTTAACCTCCACCACTCCAAAATATCAAAGCCCTCCACGTCCTTTTCACAATCCTCCCCCAAATACCTATCCAACTCTGATTTATTATCTTCACCTCCAATTTGAGTCTTGTACTTTTGATACAAAACTTTGAACTTTCGTTCTACTGCTTCACCTTGACCAGTGGAGCAAGTCGAGCTTGAAGTTTCACTTCTATTTGATTCTTCATTTTTAGATTGTGACAACTTTTTATACTCAGCAAACAATTCAAATGTTGTATCCTGAACCTTTTTCCCCACCAATAAACCTTTGTCACCTTCATACATAATAGAAAGAGCATATTGCACAAATCCCAACTTACATCTAGGGTCAAGAACAGATGCAACAAAAATCAACATATTCATTTTGTCAATGTTTCCCCAGTACTTGTTGTATTTATCCTTCATTTTCATGCTCATTAAACTAAACTCCAGGTCATCACTATTTTCCCACTCTTTTAGAAGACAATCAATCCCGCTAATTTCTTCAAAAAATGTATTACTTGTAACATACAAAGAACTTGAAACTCGTATAGTGAGTTCATAGAAGTGTTCCAAAAACATCACAAATTTTCTAACTTGTTCCCAATCAAAACTACTTGGTATGCCATCCCTAGTCTCAAGCTCAATTCTAAATGAAGGATCTTCATCCCTAAACCTTTCAAAAGCCATTTCATATCTTTGAGCTGTGTCTAGCATTAGATAAGTAGAATTCCATCGAGTGTTAACATCTAGGCATAACATCTTTTTGCATTCTACTTTTTCTACTTTTGCGCAACGCTTGAAATTTTTCAACCTAGCAGGTGAATGCCTAACATATCTGACTACGTCTCTAACACGAGCAACTGAATCCCCCATTTCTTTCAAACCATCTTGCACAACTAGGTTAATTATATGTGCAATGCACCTCATGTGCAAGAATTTGCCTCCACAAATGTCTTTTCTCCAATTTGAAACTTTTCTTTTTATGTAGGCAATTGCAACGTCATTTGAACTTGCATTATCTACAGTCATTGTAAACACATTATCAACTCCCCAGTCAAACAAACACCTCTCAATGGCCATACCTATCTCTTCACCTTTATGACTATAAATTGGACAAAAGTTAAGGATCTTTTTGTTCAATTTCCAATCATTATCTATAAAGTGTGCAGTCAAACACATATAATTGACCTTTTGCAAAGAAGTCCATGTATCAATTGTGAAACTAACCCTTTGAGAGGAGGTTTTAAAAAAAAATTTCAACTTTAACCTCTCTTCCATGTAAAGGTCATAACAATCCCTAGAAATTGTCCATCTTGATGGAATTCGAAAACGAGGGCATGCAACTTTCATAAGATGTTTGAATCCCACATTCTCTACAAATTTAAAAGGCAATTCATCAACAGTAAGCATGTAAGATAATGCCTTTCGAATTGCCTCTTGGTCAAATTTCCAATTTGTAAGAGTTGCCTTTGAGCCCTCTGCATTTTTTAAGCTGGTTGATAATTTAATTGTGTCTGTTTTGTTTCTTCAACATATGGATTTTGTCCACATCTAACCATATGATATCTAAGTGTGCTCATACCATTCTTTTTAAGATTAGCACAGTAATCAATATGACAATAATGACACTTATCCTTAATTTCACCAGACTCCGTCACAAATTTAGTGAAGTGATCCCACACTTCATATCTTAGTCTCATTCTCTTCCTAACTTTTTAATTAGATTGAGTAGGAGGATTAGTAGCACTCTCACTTGTCATACTGGGATTTGAAGGCTGATGTTGGGAATTAGCTTGCGTCATTATTGCATCCTCCAAGTTTGGCACCTCCACCTCTATAGGCAAGTCATTGCTCATTTTCCCTTTAATATCTGAAAAAAATAAAAAAGAAGGGTAAAGTCCATCATAGAAGAGTACTAATCCAAATTTTTAAAAAAAAATACTCTGATCACAACATAAAGCATTCTTACCTTAAAAACTTTTACATAAAACAATATGCTTACCTATTACATTCATATTCATAACTTAGCAAGTGGCAATCATATGCAGAAAGCTCAAAAAATGTGGTTTTGGGTTTCAATTATTAAAAATGCATGCAATGAGCATGCGTTGATCATCCCACTGAAATTTAATCGATGCATTTGTTGTGAATAGAATTTTAATGAATAAATTTGCATCACTTATTTCTAGCTAAAAGAAAATAAAATTACAATACAGCATTTTTCCACAAAATAAAATAGAAGCAGACACTTGATAATGCTTCAATGGAATATGTTCTCATTGAACTTTCAAGATTTAAAATTTTCAAGCACTAAATAATGCATTCCAATAAAACTAACCAAGAACTAGGATAAATTTTCTCCAGATTTCACCTAATTTTCATGGCTCTAAGGCGGTGTTTGGGAGCATCCATTAAATATTTTGAAGCTGAATTCATTAATACACACAAAACCAAATTTGTTGAATAATCTGAAGGTCATAACTATTTACACTGAAACTGAAATACTCATCCTAAATGCAAAATCAACTTCAAAGACAAATCATATTTTCCATTCTTAACCTTCTAATAATTTCTACCAGAAATTAAAAATGAAGCAGCAAAAATGTTGATAAATGCAAACCCAAAAAATGCACATAAATATAATAACAAAAGTGCAAGAAGAAGAAGAAGAAGAAGAAGAAGAAGAAGAAGAAGAAGAAGAGGAGGAGGAGGAGGAGGAGGAGAACAGGAAGAGTTACAGGGGTTCGAGTTTGCACGGCGAGCTGGTGGCTGAGAGTCTGAGACGCTGAGGACCGAGACGAGAGGCTGGACTCTGGAGAGCCGAGCTGCCGAAGACTCGAAGAGGCCAGAGGGGATTTGCCGACTCCGAGAGGTGGTCCAATGACTCTGATGGAGAGGCAGGAGAGCTACGGCATGCGGGCATGCGTCGTGCGGGGCAGATCGGCAGAGCGCATAAAAACTGAGAAAGTAAGAAACCCTAACTCTAATCCCCAATCCCCACTGTGAGTGTGAAGTGTGAACGAAGCCTTTTTTCCCCCCAGGCCTAGGTCCCAAGCCCCAAGCGGCCAAGCCCAAGTCGCCCGACTGCTGTTCAGTGTTCACACATCACTGCTCTGCCCAACCACCCTATTATAAATTATATTAAAAATGTAAACTATTAGTAATTCGGTTAATCGGCTAATCGATATTTTTTTAACCGTTAACCAAACCGAAATTGATTAACCAAAAGTTTGTAGAATTTTAACCGAACGGACCGAACCAATTTTTTTACTCGAACTGAACCAGCCAATTTCGGCCGGTTAATTCGGTTTTCACCGAATTATGCTCACCCCTAGCCACATTACTTCTAGGAAGATTCTCTTTAAATCTGCTGGAGTAGTTTGTTGGTTAGTCCAACTTGGGCACCATCCCAAAATCTAGTTAAGTTGGTTATTTTAGGCTTTATAAGTTATTAGGTGTTTCTGGACTAAGGAAAATGCTTTAGATAGTACAATACTGAAGTTTTGTCGGGGAAAATGCAATTTCAGGGTGTTGAGCTAAGGAACACACAAGAATAAGTTTGGAATATTTTGTGGGTTTCTCAATAAGTCAGGTAATGGGATAAATTAAGTCAGTATTTTTCATGAAATTATTTATTATTATACAACATTTATTTTTAGGAAAATATATATGATTTAGAACTATGTTTGAGAATACTACTATTGAATAGGGAAACTATTTTAACATATTTTATATGGAAATACGATTTTAGAGTAAATTATGAGTTTATAAGGCTATGCACATTTGTGTGGCATAAGTAGTACATTTTCATGAAACTATGTTATATTAAAATATTATGACTTTTCCATGATAAGTATGTTATGACAGTTTCAGGAAGACCCTAAAAATAGTACTAAAACTATAGTTTTAAAAATTATGATAAACAGTGCAAGAATTCATGATTTTTACGTTATGAATTATACCGGCATAAATTTTGTAATTTTTACGTTATGAATTATACCGGCGTAAATGTCGTGATTTGTACGTCATGAATTATACCAGCATAAATGCCGTGATTTTTACATTATGAATTATGTCAGCATTGACGCTGTGATTATGTATGATATGTAAGAAATTATGAAATATGTTTATGTTATGTTCACCCTTGTTAGATTTGGTGCAACCCCAAAAGGCGGGGGGGTGAATTGGAAATTTAAAAATTATCACCTAAGTCAATCGGTTTAACAGTAGTATTACACAAACTAGGATCAATCTAGTGCATGTAAAATAAATCAATGTAAATATACAACAGAATTTAAACTACAATAAAAATTTAACCAAGCATGCACAATAAAGCAGTAAAAGAGACGACACCCAGAAATGTTATCGAGGTTCGACAAACTGCCTACGTCCTCGCCTTGGCTAACAAGCACAAGGATTGCCACTATAGGCTCACTTAACAGGTGGAGCGGCACCTAAACAACCAGGTCAATTAGCAAAGGGCTGACCTCAACCTTTACAACCAGGTCAATTAACACAGCGCTGACCTCAACCTACACAATCCTTCCAGGCTGGATTACCGCGTCCTCAGGCCACGCCTGGAATACAACAGATTTCTCAATAAAATTTGTATACAACAAATGTGCTTCTTAACTAAGCAGATATGTATTACAATATGCACGGTATAATCAATGCACTACCAAAAGATAGGATTTGATAAGCTCAGTGTAGTCTAAGTGTCTACTATCAAATATTTATACAAATATTGCAATCAGTGTGTGAGAGTGTAAATAATATGATTTTTGTGTCAAAAAATGATTTCAATCACAATGCACAAACAAAGATCACAAGCACACCTCAAATATCTCAACAATTCTCAATATAAACCACAAGAGATATTCAAACAATGGTTTGTAAAGTATTTATTTGATCTTTGTAATAAAATGATAATCTCAATCAAAAGGTATAGCAACTAAGATTTTTTAACACTCAAGAAAATATCTCAAAATAAATTTCTCAAAGATAAGCACAAGAGATATTTTTGAAAATGATGTATAAAATATTTTAGCAATCAAAATACAATATGAACTCTTGAATATTGCAATGAAAATACAAAACTCGGAAGCTCTAAGAAGTTTTTCTATGGAAGGCTTATTTACGAAGCCCCCTACAAAAACTAGAAGCTTACATTCTATGAAAAATAAATCTTAATCAGAACAAGCAAGAGAGAGTTTAAGCTTGATGAGATAAAACACATGAATACTCTTACAAAGAAGTATTTGCAATATGAAAGAGTAAGAGGAGTAGTATATGGCTTGAATATGAGATTTTGGCTTTTTGAAAGTTAGAAGATATTTGATAATTATTATTGCTAATCTCATGCTAATTTTTGCAAATAAAGGGCTATATATAGAGTTCCCCAAAAATATAACCATTCAGGACATGTAGGGTTTTATTATGATTGTTTAAAAACATTTTAACATAATTAATCCTATTTAAAAATTTAACTGTAGTAAAAAATATTGTCCAACCCGAGAGCACCAGTCAACCGGATGCGAGGTTTGGTTGACCAAGTGACTGAGTTCGGTCGACCGGGCGAAATTTGAACTGAAAGTTTGGTTGACCAGACTAGGGGTTCCAAGGCGA
Organism: Malania oleifera; assembly: GCF_029873635.1. NCBI lineage: Eukaryota > Viridiplantae > Streptophyta > Magnoliopsida > Santalales > Ximeniaceae > Malania > Malania oleifera. The sequence continues at coordinate 81,080,950 of NC_080417.1, read as the reverse complement.
TTTTTCCATTCTAACACGATTCAGTCGATCAGGTGATTTTGAACTATGAAGTTCGGTCGACCAGGGCGTTGGATTTTCCCATGTGTGGGTTTGGTTGACTAGGGCGTTGCCCATTTAAATTTGGTTGGTTGACCGAGGAGTCAAATGTTGACTCGGTGGGAGTTCGGTCGACCAAGTCATATAAACTCGGTACAGTACGATCGATTGAGCTATGGTCAAAATGTTGACCGCTTGACCAATTTGATCGACCGAATAATTTACACAGTGAAAGTTCGGTCGACCGAACATGCATTTTTAATGCATTTTGGTTCCAACTCCCTTATACATTCACCCTATTCATATAAGCATATATGTTTATGCATGCATGTAGGTCCTAGGGTCATTCTAGGTCTTTTTTAGGACACCGAAAAATTCTAGCGTCGGTCGACCGATCCCTGAGATCTATCTATGGTCTTGAGCTTATCAATCCTACCATGCAGGTAAGACATTAATTATTACAAACCATTTTCATATGTTACTATTACATACCCAAAATGATAAATATAAATTACAATGAATAAACATTTCGAGTCTTCATCTTCTTTAAGCCCATGTGCGTGCAACATACGATACTTCCGATTGGTTCTGCACACAAACTCATTAACCATTAAATATCAGAGTATTTGTCATAATCAAAATGGAATATGACCAATAAGGTCAACAACCTTGAAATATGAAACTTCTATATTCAATATCATGAAATGTATTATATTTTATCACAACTTGGATAACTTAGTTTAGTTTTATGAAGAACGGTACCATAGCTATATGTTTACGTTTACGTTTATGTTAGTGCTACCACACATCTTATATAAAGTGTGGGAGATGGAAGTCGATGTGGCTTTATGAGAGTTTCGTAGTTCCCCTGGTAGTCCGGCACAGGTGGAACAGGCCCATCGTACTTACACTATAACCGATATTGACTTAGCATGGTTGGCAAGCCATTGCTAGGTCCAGCCTTCAGACCGCACAACCCTGTCATGTGGGGGGTAAGACATGACGATAGTTAACTATCTATCTATCCTGGTTAATATTTCAAGTATGATATGGTTATATAAGATGATTTTGCAGTACAGAAATTTAGTATGTTAAGCTATGTTATGATAAATCATGTTTTATTCAGATATGATACAGCTTTTTATACCAGTTATGAATTATGTACTGTTTATATGTATATCACGAAAAATACTCGTATTGCCATACACTGATATTAATTTGTCTCCTTTACTGAGAGGTGTCTCACCCTAGCATTATAAACATTTCAAGAAATCCAGGTAGGAGGGCGGATAAAGCCCCACAGCAGTAGAAGTGAACTAAGTTATCCTGTCTGTAGGGTAAGTGGATGAGCTAGGGTTAGATGGATTTTGGGGTTACGACCCTAGGATACTTTTTGGTCTATTGGGATGTATGTATATGTATGTGACGAATTATTAGAACTCCAGTATGGTTTCTAGTATTTATGGTATGTATATGATTTTATGTTTTCCACTGCTTAAGTATCAGAGTTATATGACATATATATTCCTGATACCCATGGGTCCAGGTTGATCACAATTATGACAGCTTGGCAGGATTATTATGTATGTTAATATGTGGAAAAGGAATATATATAGGGAAAAATAAGCAGGCCGTTACACCATGTATGTTTTTCCTCACATACGAGAGTGATCCCATCTACATGAGTGTTTTTTAGAGTATACGAGTGAGGCTGAGTCAAGACAATCGCTCTGTAGGTGTCTAAGGATGACCCGAGTGAGATAAATCATTCACTTTACACATGCCTTGTGGCTATGCTTGTTTATACTAAAATTTATATGATGATATTAACTCTGAATTGGAATTACTGATTGAATCTCTAAGGGTTATGATGTTTTTTATGACTATATCCTGTTGAGACATGTATGAGTGATTTGCTTCAAAGTTGTCTTTATAACGGAGTTGTTTGTAGACAAGCATGATTGCAATAATGTTATATATCTGTATGTGAAATGGCATGATTGTGTTACTTGTTGCTTCTAATTGATGTTCATTAGGATAAGTGTTTGTGGGTATCACCCTGGAAACCCGCACAAGACTATAACTTGTCCACTAGAGCCACCTAGGGGTTTAAAGTCTTGTTGCATATGGTAAATGCAATCATGTTTCCCAACAAAAAAGAGGTAGATAAGAGTTTGTTATCTTTTGTGGGTTTCTTAGTTTTGCTTTTCTCAAGGACTAGCAAAGTGTAAGTTGGGGTTGTGATTTGTTCCTAAAATGTACAAAATTAGGCCCCTATTTACCTATGTTTTGTCCTCATTTACATTGTAATTATTCCTTTTTGTCCTAATTCGAAGTTACACATGGTTTCTTCATGCTTCAGGAAATTGAAGTTTAAATTAAGGAGTTAAGCAATGCAAGAAGCCAAGGAAGAAATTTGGAAGCATAAGGCTCAACTAAGTGCTCAACCTAAGTCTCCAAGGCCTCATTCCATTTGAAGCAACACAACCTTGTTTGACTATATGGTGCAACCTTGCCATCCCAAGGGGTGATCAGGTCATAAAATAAAGACTCCAAAGTGCTAACTGAAGCAGAAATAATGAAGGCTTAGACCAAGGGCGCAACCAAGAGATCCTGAAGTTGCGACTAGGTCGAGGAAGACATCATTTAAACCCTATAAATTCCATAGCATCTCGATTAGGGCGCAGCCAGGGGAAATCAGGGGCACGTCCGGATTGACAACCTTCGAGCCCAGTAATCTGCTTCGCGAGATTTCTCCCGAAACTTTCTTGATTTGAATTTAATCCCTTGGAAACCCTTTTGGGTATAAAATCAAACTTCAAATAGGTGATTAGAGTTCCCTTTTGGCCCCTTTTTGGTTAGTGACAAACCTTATATGTCGTTGGGTGCCATTTAGATTAGGTTTACATTCATTCTTTACTTTCATGTCTAGTTCCCAATCAGTATCTTAAGAAGTTAGTGACAAGTTTTTGAGTTATGATTGGTGTCGTAGAGTAGATTTACTGCTTTCTTTCAAGTTCATGTTTGGTTTGTATTCGGATTCTTCGAAGGCCTATGACAACCTTCAAGTTATGATTGTTGCCGCATAGAGTAGTTGGTTTTCAATTGTATTCCCAAAAAGCTAGTGACATGCCTTTAAGCTTCAATTGATGCCATTTACATTGCTTTGATTTAAATTCTGAAATTTAAATACCATGTCTTTAATTTCTTGCACATTTAGTTCTCTGATTGTGATGAAACCCTAGGGGATAGGATAGCATAGCTAGGGATTCATTCACTTATACGTAATAGGGTATGGTTTCTATAGAGAGTTTCATGATCACTAGATAGGGTATACCCTGGTTCCCGATCATGCTCTGGACGATTGGTGCACCTTAGCTACCCTATGCCACTCGAGCGATTCACTTGGCCATTGAACCTAGTACAGATAGCTAACCAGAAATAGTTATCATAAATGACAGCCTTAGCTGGATTCATGACCAGAGACTCGCTTTCTAGAAGTAAATTCAATACAATTTACTTGCTTTTGTAGTTGATAGAAACACCATCAAATCCATCTTTCCATTCTTGTTTCAGCGTGGTAAACTATAATAAAATTGGTACACCGCTGCACTAGAGTCCCTGAGATCGACACCCAACTCACTCCCTGTTCTACTAAACTTGGGATTAGTTGAGTTATAAATATTATTTTTGGTAGTTAAAGACCCAAGACTTGGCGAGCCTACCAAGCTTATTCAAATTTTCCATAATGTTGTGGTCACTTATCTTGAGTCATTGTATGAATTTTACCACCTTTTCATCGTAAACCTCCTTACTTTTTTCTTTGTTGGATTCTTTCTCATCACTAATTTTATCTTCACCCTTCCTTCTTCTTTTAGCTCTTCTGGAGTATAGCATCATCCATTCTTTTTCATTCCTCCACACCAGACAAATTAGCTACATTTGCCTCATCATTTGAGTTCATTACTTCTACTTCATACTTCCACGACACATCTTGATTGAAAGAGTATGTGAATGGTGTAGGTGATTTAATGGAAATGGATTTTGTATTGGTCGAAGATGGTACATGGTATTAGATTCAAACGAGTGTATAAGTGATAGTAACAGATGATGTGGGATAGTTTAGGCCATGGACTTCAAAAACTACAAGAGCATTAATTAAAGTGTTTCGATGCTATGGTAATGGGTTGGTTTCTTATGTCTGGATTTGAAGCATCTCCAATGGGTCAAAATTTCAGAATGTTTGAATCAATTAGGTCTTGAACTTTGTGCTTGAGAGTATTCATATGATATTCACATGAAGCATTATGATTATGAAACCTCATATTCTGTCTCTACTTCAGAGGTATTGGGACAATCGTCCCTTGAGATACCAATTAATGGTATAGGTCAACCAAAGGAATTGGCTATGTAGTGAACTCTTTTTTAAGCTTTGTGGTGTAATCCCAAGAAGGGGGGGGGGGATGAATTGGAAATTTAAAAATTTTTCCTAGGTTTAGTTAAGCCAGCAGCAGTAATACACAACCTAGGCTCTACCTAAGCTCTTCCCAATATCATGGAAAAAATATTGAGCAAATATTTAAACAAATAAACCAATCTCAATAGATATTTATGAATGAAAATACAATGGGAGAAACTTTAGCTAACTCTCAAAAAGCAATATCAACCAATACAAGTATAAGAGAGTTTAAGCTTCAAAGAAATGTATACATGCCCACAAGATATGAGTGTTCACTTAATCCTCAAGTTGCAATAACTTTGCAAATGAAGATGAAGAACACAATGCACTCTTACTAAAATATGTAATCAATAGAGTATGAGAAAGATTTTTAACAATGAGCTTATGAAAATGTGGGAGTATGAAGGATTTTAGCACAATAAAAATTTCAGAGGATTTTTGCTAATGATTTTTGCTAATCTCTTCCTAATTAAGCCAAATGAGGGAGTATATATAGTCACTCCTCAAAATATGACCGTTGGGGACTCATTTGGTATTTTTGAAATTGTTTAATTATGTTTAAAGAAATTTAACCTTATTTAACTGTGATAAAAAAATTCGCCAACTCGAGAGGTTCAGTCGACCATATTCAAGGTTCATTCAACCACTTTAACAAGTTCAGTCAACCGTCTCAAGGCGATTTTGAACCCTTTGTAGGTTCAATCAACCAAGACAAAGGACGGTCACCTACTCATCTAGGTTCGGTCAACTGTGGCCAAAAAGAACTATACATTTGGTCAATCGAACAGTTGGGGTGTCAAACACTTTATGGTTCGGTCGACCAAAGTCTATCTATGGTCTTTTTATTTCCCCTATGGTCAGACTATGGCCTCTTGAGCTTATACATCTCATCATGCATGCAATACACTTATTACAAACCAAAATATAAAACCAAAATGCAGTACAATGAAACACAACATGTCTTCTTCTTCTGCTCTTCATTTTCCCATGGAGTATGCTAGGAGTATGTGCTCTTTAAGGTCTTTCTGGTATCCACTTCACTTTCATGTACGTGTTTTGAATGATTAACTTGTTCAAGTAGTTAGGCACACACATTAGTAACTTGTGGTTTGTCATTATCAAAACCAAGGATCGGACTCAAAAAGTCAACAATCTCCCCCTTTTTGATGATGAAAAACGCACTAGAGCAAAATGGGGTTTAGCCTAAAAAGGTTCCCCAAAAGAATATGCATAACTCAAAAATAAGTAATGTAGATTAAGCATATTGCAAAAGAAGACATTTCAAATAAATGCATTTAGTTTAGACATGAAAGCACAAAAGCATGATGCTTGCAGCTCAAATATTTTCCCATTAAAAAATGTTTTACCCTTTTAAATAAAATTTTCAAAGTATTTTCATTTTGCTTAGAAATTCTCCCCCTTTTGTCATCAGCAAAAGGGCTAAGTTACAAAATTATTTGAACATTAAAAAATTTTCCCTCTTTTAAGAAAAATATTTTAGAGATATAGCTTTAAAAAAATAATAATAACTCCCCCCATTTGACATTTAACCACATAAAAATTCTCCCCTTTTTCAAATAGCATTTGGCATATAACAACAATATGACTATTTTTAATAATTGAGCACACAAAACAAATAGTATAACTGGTCAATAAAAATTAGAATAACATGACAAACATGATTAGACTAGAACTATTTTCAAAACATTTTAATTCATATATATCATAAGACCCATGAAAAATTTGAGTTCAAGACACACAACATATGATCCAAAGGAAGGTTTGAGCATGATTTTAGTCAAATAAGTTTGTATGCATTTTCATGTGAAACCACTAAACCAGTTATGCAATTCAAAAATATATATGTATATAATAATAATAATAATAATAATAATAATAATAATAATAATAATAATAATAATAATAATAATAATAATAAGGCAAGAGATAAATAGTTTTAGTTTTGAAATTAGTTCTTGCCATAAAGTATTAAAATAAATTTTCCCTTTGGATATTATCAATGAAGTACTAGGGATGTGCTTGTTGAAAAAGAAACTTTAAAAATATGCAAGCAATATTTTTTCTGATATTTCATTTAAGCCCACAAAATATAACCAGAAAAACACAACCACAATGATCCTAAAAATATCAAACAATTTAAAAACAAGGATTATATGGCAAAGAAGAACCACTGTGGCTAAGTAATATATTTATGATTATGATTTTCAATAAAAACATCACTTTTACACACAAACCACAATGAATTCAAGAACTGATCTAAACAAGAATTTGTGAGCATAATATGATAGTCATTTTAATTTTTGGATGCTCCCGCTATCGATTTGAATTCCAACTTAGATACAGTGAACTGCTTATACTAGCCAAAGATTAAATTTATTTAACATGCCAAAAAGTATAAGCCTTCATTTTTAAGTCTTTTAAAATGAGTATACTTTATTAAAATTTATTCATTTTACCATGCGACCAGTATAATCATCCCTATAGGTCACAGATGCATCAGAAAATAAATATTAAGTCATACAATAATGTCCACAACCAAGAACAATCCATATCTGTTCATAAGGCTTTAAGCGTTGGATATGATATTCAAGGTTCTCAGAAGAGCCTCAGTATTCAAAGAGTGTAGTGATGCATGTTGGTCCTTTAAGTTCTTTCGATAGAGAAGGTGTTTAGCTCTCTAAATACCTAATGATTATGTAAGGATGAAATTCAAAATTTTCAGTTTTCACTCATCCTTTCAAAAAGATTTTGACATTAATTTTATCATAATCATCTATGTACAAGGTTTTATTTTGGGAAAATTTTTCAAAATTTCGGCAGCATGTCATCTATAAATTGGACACTTTTTCATAAAATCTATACATGATAAATGGTTGTTCATAAAAGATAGATCATATATAGCATGGAGCAACCTAAAATTTCTACTAGCATGCAATTCTCATCACTACATCCGTCACACAGGAGGCATTCTAGATAACGCATGCAATCAGGTAGCAAACAAAAATTTATAAAATATTATCTATCCATCAAAGAATATAAAAAGCAAAGAACAGAGGATAGTGTGAATTACGATGTTATCCAAAGAGGGGGGTGAATTGGGTATTTTCAAAAATTAAGTCCTTTAAGTTCTAATTTTGAAAACTATCAATTACAAACTTGCAATCTACTTAATACAGATCTTAATGTTTCACAATTAATCAATTTAATGTGTGTCTTTATCAAGCATATGATTTTATCCAATTACACATAAACTTATCGAATGCTCAACTCATACAAAAGAAACATATAATTTAAATGTAAGCGGAAATTAAAAGGAGTTCAGGGAAGAGAGAAGACAAACACGATTTTTACGAGGTTTGACTTACCCCAGCCTACGTCCTCGCCTTGAGCAACCCACTTAAGGATTCCACTAAAAATCCGCTCCTTTAACTAGGACGGAGCTTCCCTTACAATCTGTTGCTTACAAGAGGCGTAGCTTCCTCCTCAACCCCGGTTCACAGCTTGAACCGTGAATACAAAATAAAATTACAATTTCTACAAAAACTCAAATGCTTCTACACAAAGCTAGTGAGTACAATAGAAACTTAATACACACTCATATAATAAAATTTTAAGCTCAATGTGTGAGTATGATATTCAATGATATTTCTTGAAATAAGTGATGAATGATCGTTATTTAATATATATAGGACAAAGATGCTCCAACGATCTAATCAACTATACGATTTTCATAAAATTATTTGGATATAGTTCATAAATCTAAATCAAATTTATGATCTTCACCAAAATTTCTCGGACAATTGATTTTCAGTAAAGATAAAAAATATAGTCTTTATCAAAATACTTAGTTAATAAGGTTACTCCAGAATATTAAATCAGATATATTTTTTTTAACAATAATTATGCTAAGATGAATCTTTGAATAAATAATAAACTTGATAGTTTTTCAAAGATTTGAAACTTTAACGAAAACTTCTCTCAAATAATGATCTTTCACAAAATATATACATAATTAATAACTCAAGATCAATCTTTCAAAAAAATATTCAAGAATAAATTTGTGAGAGGAAAAATTCTTTGAGAATCAGTAAACAATTAATTTGATCACCAAACCTCAATACCCAAGTTGTTTGCACAATATTCGCTGGAACGCCTTTTGAAAATCAAAGTAACCCAAGCTCAGATTTGATGTGAATGCTTTGAAATTACAGGCAAGAGCTTAGCAGTGTGTTCAATGCTCTCAAGAAATGTGCAAAAGTTCAAGGCACCCAATAGATGTGTAAAAAGTGGTGCTCTAGGGTTTTGAGTTTAGGTTTATAAGCAATCTCGACATCTAAACAATTTCTAGCTGTTAGATTATTTAAAATATCATATTTATGTCCGTGTCTGCTCTGGAATGTTGTTCTGTGCGCGACCTTCGTTGACGAATGGGTACGTTCATCGATGAGTGTAAAACACTTGTTCGTCGACAAGGCCATGAGTTCGTGGACAAGAGCAATGTCTGAACTTTTTGGGCTCTTGGTATTTTTTTCATCGATGAGACAACACTGTTCATCACCAAGTGGCCTTCATACATTCATAGACAAGGCCGTGGGGTTCATCGACGAGGCCTCTAAAATTTGCCTCTAAAAATTTCTTCAACCTAGAACTAATGTAAATGAATCTTTCATGAAATGCATGAGTCCTAAGTTTTTACTAGGGTATATTTGAGCTTCGAATTAAATCATATGAAATATGTAAATACATTCAATTCTTAATACCCATTCCCATTGAAGATCTTGAACTTGAAGCTTGCTTCTTCTTCCTTTTATTCTTCTTGTTCCATGGATTGAACCAAATGATATGTACTTTAGGTTCCTCATGGCTTCCATATTGTTAACTCTATGGGTCACACCCTTGTTTTGATAATGACAAATACTATGGTATTTAATGGTTGCCAAGTTTGTGTGCAAGTTCTTATTGGCAAGTTTATATGATGGCATGCGGCAACCTAAAGAGAAGCAAAGACCCAACAAATTTATTGTTGTATTTTTTATCATTGGGTCTGTAATAATTTCAATTCAAATAGGTCCGTAATAATCTTTGTATGTCATGCATGTAGGAAATAAACTCAACAAATGATCATACACAAACCACAGAAAGACCTTAGGGATCACCCTTCAGTCGACTGAAGGCTGACCGACGCCAGGTTTTCGGGACTAACTCAAAGACCTTAGAAAGACCCTAGGTCCCAACACTTACACGTAAAATAGTCCCCAAGATCACATATAATATCAGGGGAATAAATTGAATAAAATCAGGACTTAAAGGTAAAAAATCAGAAGGCATTCAGGCGACTGAACTTGCCAGTTCAAATTGCCTCGATCGACCGAACCGTGGACCAGTCAACATGTTGACCTGTGTTTGGAAAACTGAACCAAATTGCACACTTCTTCCATGGTCGACCGAACATGTGTCAAGTCACTTTTTCACCAACCCGGGCACTCGAACATTACGTTCATTTTACTCCCAGGCGACCGAACTCATAAGTTCAGTTAACCGAACTTCAGATCGGGCACCCGAAATGCAGTCTTTTGGAAAATCACCTCGGTTCAGCAAACTGAGCTTATTTTCAAGAACCCGAACCATTAAAATGACTTTTTTGTGCTGTGTATGTTCGGGCACCCGAACTTAGGCTCAGGCACCCAAAACTCTCGGGGTTGTTTTATTTTTTACCACGATTAAAAGGGGTTAAATGGGATTAATTTTCTTAAACAGTTTTAAAATATTTTTAATAATTCCTATTGAGTCCCCAACAATCATAATTTTGCCTATGCCCATATATACAAGCTCATTTTCAAAATTAAGAGGTGATTAACAAATAGGATTAACTAAAAATCCTCTCAAATTTTCTAAGCCCTATTTGTTCATTCCAACCCTATACACTCATATACTTCCATTTTCTTGAGAAATCCAAACTTTGTGAGTGTTTATATATTGTTCTACAGTGCTAGAAACTCTCATTACATTTGATTGATATTTTTTCATATTGAGAGTTAAGCAAAGATTTTTCCACCGATTTAATTTGATAAATCTTGTGTGGGAAAAATCTTATAGCTAAGTGGGTCTTTGCATTGTTATTGTAAGATTCATTTGGGCTTGTATTTTTGGTGTGCAAAATATTTTTACAAGCTCTTATTTGAGTATTTCTTTGTGCTTTGTTATTTGAGAAAATAATTGTTTGAGATATTCTAAATTTCTATTGGTACAAATCTTTGAAACCCTAAACTAAGATTGTGATTTTATCATTGCTTAGTTTCAAAGATTAGCTTGTAGAACCACTCTTGTGCTTGATTGACTATAGACATAACTTTGAGTGTTGATTGCACACATAGAGCACTGAGCTTATAAATTCTTATATTATTGATGTACATTGATTGATTTGTATTGGTACATATCTACTTATCGGAGAACCATTATATTGTATACGGCTTGTATTGTAATTCGGTTATATTCCAGGCATGGCCTGAGGGGCCGGTAATCCAACCCATAAGGATTGTTAGGGCTTTCTCCGCCCCGCAAGGAGAATTTGTAAAGGTTGAGGTTAGCCCTGTGCTAATTGACCTGGTTGTATTAGGTACCGCTCCACCCGTTAAGTGGGCCTTAGTGGAATCCTTGTGCTTGTGAGCCAAGGCAAAGACATAGGTAGTATTGGCCGAACCCCAATAACATATCGTGTGTGCACTGTTTACATTTTTTGCAATTTACATTCCTGCACATGTATGTTATTCTGTGAATGCCGCGCATGATTTAATTTCCGCACATTTTATTTATCTGCTCATTTGGAATTGCATAGAAAGACCCTAGGTTGTGAAATACTGCTAACATCTGGTTTAACCTAGAAATAAGTTTTAAAATTCCAATTCACTCCCCCACTTGGGAATACATCAAAGCTAACACATATCAAGTTTACCATTCGTGCATTCTAAATCATGATCCTGTTAACAAACTCAATTGCACAGGTTAAATACCAAATTATTTGTCATTATCAAAATAAGATTGAACTCATAAAGTCAACAATCTCTCAACACACGAGCAAAAATAGGTTACGCCTAACAAGGTTCCCCCTAAGACAATGCATAATTTAGAATTCAGCAATATGGCAATATGGTTTACACACAATGAAGTTCATATACATTGTAGATTATGTAATATTTTTTCTAGTATATAGTTTTATATAGGAAACAAAATTTTGCTTTCTACTTCTCCCCCTTTTTGACAAAAGAAAAATCATTTTTTCTTACTAACTTCTCCCCCTTTTGACATCAACAAAAAGGTATAAAAAAATGTGCTGACATAATTATATCTCATATTTGCAATCAAAATACATTTCAACCTCTATGTTTCAAGATTGTACTATGGAATATATCTCCCTATGTTACTCAGTTTACTTCTCCCCCTTTCTAATGTATATTTGTGTTGTTGAATCAAATTTCAATGTGAACCTACACAGTATTGCAATATACATGGACATAGATAAGCAAATCAGTCCATTAAAGTCCAAAAGTTTATGTGAGCATCAACATGTGTCATGTACCCATAAAAATTTAACATGTAGTAACCATTTGTTAAGTTTCATACCAAATGTAAAACAAATTAGTCAAATGTGACAAAAAAAATTTTAACCAAATGTGAATTTTAATTTAAATTGCTCCCCCTTAATTATGTAGTCTAATGTAACTCTCGGCAACTTCTCAACTTTGTATCAGGCGTAATTCACGTCTAATTTGGATAAACCTATCCTCTGAAAGTCATTTCATGAATATGTTTGCCCATTGTTCATCTGTGCATACAAACTCAAATGTTATATCTCCTTTTTGCACATGGTCATGAAGAAAATGATGTCTAATTTCTATGTGCTTAGTTCATGAATGTGATATAGGATTCTTTAAGATGTTTATTGCATTCGTATTATCGCATCTTATAGGAACTGTGTCGTAGAGTAACCCAAAATCCATAAGTTATTATTTCATGTAAAGCATTTGAGCACAACAACTTCCAGCCTCTATATATTTTGCCTCGACTGTGGAAAGAGCAACTGAATTTTGCTTCTTTGAAAACCAAGATATGAAAGAATGTCCCAAGAAATGACATGTGTCGCTCATACTTTTTCTATCTACTCTGCTATCGGCAAAATCTGCATCCAAATAGCTGATAATCTCAAAGGAGGTATGCTTAGGATACCATAATCCAAGTTCAATGGTTCCAATTAGGTATCTACGTATTCTTTTGACAGCTAATAAATGGGACTCTTTAGGTGTAGTCTGAAATCTTGCACACAAGCATACGCTAAACTTTATGTCAGGCTTGCTGGCAGTCAGATATAGTAAGCTGTCAATCATCCCACGATAGAGCTTAACACCTACTAGTATGCCTTGTTCGTCTTTGTCTAATTTTAAAGAAGAGCTCATTGGTGTTCCTAGAGTTTTACCATCTTCCATATTAAACCTTTTGAGCAAGTCTCTAATATACTTCGATTGATTTATAAATATTCCATGTTTTACTTGTTTGATTTGAAGTCCTATGAAGAACTCGAGTTCTCCCATCATGCTTATCTCAAATTCATTTTGCATACAACTTGCAAACTCATTGCACAACTTTTCATTTGTTGCTCCAAAGATGATATCATCTACGTATACTTGTACTAGGAGCATGTTGTCATTCTTAGATTTGATGAAGAGTGTTGTATCTATCTTTCCTCTAATAAATTCATTATCCAGTAGAAAACCACTTATTGTTTCAAACCAAGCCCTAGGAGCTTGCTTTAAACCATACAAGGCTTTAGTTAGTCTATAAATGTGATTTGGATGCTTATGGTTTTCAAAACCTAGGGGTTGTTCTACATATACTTCTTCACTTATGTAGCCATTTAAAAATGCACTTTTAACATCCATTTGATACAACTTGAAATCCTTAAAAGCTACATAAGCTAATAGCATTCGAATAGCTTCCATTTTAGCTACAGGTACGAAGGTTTCCTTAAAATCTATTCCTTCTTCCTAGTTATATCCTTGAGCTACTAGTTTTGCCTTATTTCTAACAACTATTCCATGTTCATCTTTCTTGTTCTTATATATCCATTTTGTTGCAATAATTATCTTATCCTCAGGTCTAGGAACTAATGTCCAGACTTTATTTCTCTCAAACTGATTTAGTTCTTCTTGCGTAGATATTTCCCATGATTCATCCTCAATTGCTTCACTCACATTCTTAGGTTTTTCTTGTGATAAGAAAGCAAAATGACTAATCATATTTCTAAGTGAGGAGTGTGTAGTTACTCGATGTGATGGTTCTCCTATAATTTGATCTATAGGATGATTCTTTATGTACTTCCATTCTCTAGGTGGTTCATTAATCTCTTTTTCCACTTGATTATCTTCAGAAGATGTTTCTTTAACTTTAGTGTTCTTATCTGAATTATTTTCAATAGACAGTATTTCAAATTCCTTATTAATCTCAATTTCATCCTCATCAGTTTTTTGAGCAAATGGATTGGATTCATCAAATACAACATGAATGGATTCTACAATAGTTAATGTTTGTTTATTATATATCCTGTAGGCTTTACTATCTAAGGCATATCCTAGAAAAATGCCTTCATCAAATTTCACATCAAACTTTCCTAAATGTTCATTGTCTCTAAGTACAAAGCACTTGCAGCCAAAGACATGGAAATATGAGATGTTTGGTCTATGGCCATTCCATAATTCATATGGAGTCTTATTTAGAGATGGTATAATCAAGACTCTATTTAGAACATAACAGGCAGTATTTACTACCTCAGCCCAAAAGTACTTAGGTAGTTTATGTTCATTGAGCATAGTTTTGGCCATTTCTAGTATAGACCTATTCTTTCTCTCAACTACACCATTCTGTTGTATTGTTCTAGGAGCTAAAAAATTATGAGATATTCCTAATCAATCACTGTATTCTTCCATACCTTGATTTTTAAATTCTCTACCCCTATCACTTCTGATTTTAGTGATAGTGTATCCCTTTTCATTTTGAATTTTTTTGCACAGTTTAATAGATTGTTCACATGCTTCATCTTAGTGACCTAAAAAAAGTACCCACGTAAATCTAGAATAATCATCAACGATAACAAATGCGTATGATTTTCCTCCTAAACTCTGAATTGGGTTTGAACCAAATAAATCTAAGTGTAGCATTTGGAGTGGCCTAGTAGTGGAGATTACTTTCTTCTTCTTAAAACTAGATCTTGCTTGTTTTCCTAATTGACATGCATCATAGATTTTGTCATTCACGAATTTTGTCTTAGGCAATCCCTTAACTAAGTCTCCCTTAACTAGTTTAGTTATTAAGTCCATGTTTGCGTGTCCTAGTTTCCTATGCCAAATCGAACTAATTTCATTCATAGCAAAGAAACTTGTCACACATTGAGAAGTTAAGTTATCAAAGCTAGTGGTATATACATTTTCATGATACTCAACAGTAAATAGAATTTTGTTATCAGTTGTATGTCCAACAATGCACTTGTCATGTTCAAAAGATACTTTATAACCTTTATCACACAGTTGACTTATGCTTAATAAGTTATGTTTTAAACCATCAACCAGTAAAACATCATCTTTAAGTGTGATGAATCGTTACCCACTTTACCTACACCAACGATCCTTCCTTTTGCATTGTCCTCAAAAGTGACAAATCCTCCGTCCTTTAGTGTGATGGACCCAAATTTAGCTTTATCCCCAGTCATATGACGCAAACATCAGCTATCCATATACCATATATCTTTTGAGAAGGATGATCTCAACCACACCTGCAATAGACATTTAAGTAATTGTTTTTGGTACCCTTTTTTCTTGGGTCCACTGGGGTTACTACTTGACTCTCCTTTAACTCTCCATACCTTTTTCATTTTAACATCTTTGTTCTTAAAAGGACAATCAAATTTTATATGACCCATCCTTTTACATTTAAAGCATGTAGTATATTTATAAAAGTCTTTTAATGGAGCATAAGCTTTTGATTCTCTTACAAAATAACCCATGTAAAGATGTTTTTGTTTCAAATTTTCCTTTCCATTAAAACCAAATCCTTCTTTATATAGGAAATTTCTTTGTGCCCTAAGAAGTCTTTTAAAGTTACTCTGGCCTTCTGTGAATTTATGAATAATTTTAAAATTGTCTTTCAAATTTCTTTCCAATTCCTCAATTTCTAAATCCTTTTCTTTTTTCACAGATGCATGGGACTCATTTAGTTTTTCAAAAAGCTTTGAGAGTTCTTTTACTTTACATTTCAAATCAAAAATTTTCTTACTTTTCTTCTCAAGCATTTTAAGAGTGTACAAATATTCTTGTTGCAATTCATTATAAGAAAGCATGCTATTTTCGTTTTCAAAATCACTGGAATAATAAGAAGATGCTGAGAAAGATGATTGTACCTCAAGGTCATCATGTGCCATTTGACATAGATTTGCTACCAGATCATCACTAGACTCTGTGTCTAAACTACTTGTGATGTGCGTGTCTCAACCAAAATTTAAGAGCCTTCTTCTTTTTCTTAAAGGCTTTCATTAGTTTAGGACATTCAGATTGATGTGTCCAACCTCTCTACAATTGTAGCAAGTTGGCGAATCTTCCTTTTGTTTCCTCTTGCTAAACTCTCCTCTTTCTAATTTTGAGTTCCGAAATTTTCTATTAAACTTCTTATTCTTCTTCAAGAACTTTCCGAACTTCCTAGTTAGCAAAGGCATGTCATCTTCTGATTTTGAGTCACTTCCTTCACTAGAGTTGCTAAACGATGCCTTAAGAGCTGTAACTCTCTTTGCTTTATTCTGCTTATTTTTCCTCTTATTTATCGCTAGCTCATAAGTGATAAGCGATCTAATTAGTTCATCAACTGACATCTCTTTCAGATTCCTTCCTTCAGCTATAGCAGTAGCTTTAGCTTAACATGCTGGCAGTAGTCCCCTAAGGATTTTCCTGATCAACTCATAAGGAGGGTAAGATTTACCTATAGCATTTAATGAATTCGTGATGTATGTGAATCTAGTGTACATGGATTGAATAGACTCATCAGTAATCATTTTAAATGCCTCATATTCACTAATAAGCATATCTATCCTACTATCTTTTACTTCCTTAGTGTCTTCATATGTTACTTCTAATTTTTTCCATATCTCTATAGCAGTTTTATAGGCCATCACCCTATTAAACTCATTAACGTCTAGTGCACAGTATAGGAGGTTTATAGCAGTAGCATTTATTTGAACAAATTTCTAATCATCACCATTATACTCATCTTCAGTCTTAGGTAAATTTACTTTATCAACTACTTTCATAGGCACATGGTATCCATTAGAAATTATTCTCCACACTTTCCAATCAACATTTAAAAGATATATACTCATCATTCGTTTCCAATAGGTGTAATTTACACCGCAAAAAATTGGTGGTCTAGTGGACGAGTGTCCCTCATCGAATGGGGTTACACCGGTCTGTGCCATTGTGATCTTTTACGAAAATAACGATTAAGTCTATGTAAACCTAATCTGATACCAAATGTAAATTACAGTGTTATCCCAAGAGGCGGGTGAATTGAGTATTTTCAAAAATTAAATCTTTTAAGTTCTAATTTTGAAAACTATCAATTACAAACTTACAATCTACTTAATACCTATCTTAATGTTTCACAATTAATCAATTTAATGTGTCTCTTTATCAAGCATACAATTTTACCCAATATCAAATACTCAACTCATACACAATAAACATATAATTTAAATGTAGGCGGGAATTAAAAGGAGTTCAGGGAAGAGAGAAGACAAACACGATTTTTATGAGGTTCGGCCTACCCCAGCCTACGTCCTCGCCTTGAGCAACCCACTCAAGAATTCCACTAAAAATCCTCTTCTTTAACTGTGACGGAGCTTCCCTTACAATTTGTTGCTTACAAGAGGCGTAGCTTCCTCCTCAAACCTGATTCACAGCCCAAACCGTGAATATAAAATAAAATTACAATTTCTACAAAAACTCAAATGCTTCTACACAAAGCTAGTGGGTACAATAGAAACCTAATACATACTCATATGATAAAAGTTTAAGCTCAATGTGTGAGTATGATATTCAATGATATTTCTTGAAATAAGTGATGAATGATCATTATTTAAAATATGTAGGACAAAGATGCTCCAGCGATCTAATCAATTATACAATTTTTCTAAAATCATTTGAATTGCAAGTATAGTTAAGAAATCTAAATCAGATTTATGATCTTCACAAAAATTATTCGGACAATTGATTTTCAGTAAAGATCAAAAGTATAGCCTTTATCAAAATACTTAGTTAATAAGGTTTCTCTAGAATATTAAATCAAATATATTTTTTTAACAATAATTATGTTAAGATGAAATCTTCAAATAAATAATAAACTTGATAGTTTTTCAAAGATTTGAAACTTTAACCAAAACTTCTCTCAAATAATGATCTTTCACAAAATATATATATAATTAATAACTCAAGATCAATCTCTCAAAAAAATATTCAAGAATAAATTTGTGAGAGGAAAAAGTCTTTGAGAATCAGCAAACAATTAATTTGATCACCAAACCTCAATACCCAAGTTGTTTGCACAATATTCACTGGAATGCCTTTTGAAAATCAATGTAACCCAAGCTCATATTTGATGTGAATGCTTTGAAATTGTAGCCAAGAGCTTAGCAGTGTGTTCAATGCTCAAGAAATGTGCAAAAGTTCAAGGCTCCCAATAATGTGCAAAAAGTGGTGCTCTAGGGTTTTGAGTTTAGGTTTATAAGAAATCTCACCATCTAAACAATTTTTGGCCATTAGATCATTTAAAATATCATATTTACAACCTTGTCCATGCTGGAACATCATTTTGCACCGCGACCTTAGTCAACGAATGGTAAGTTGGAATGGCTTTCAATTTAAACTAAATATGCATAGGTCTACTTGAATTTTATGCTTTCATCTAGATTGAGACCTAGTGCAACCAACTTTAGCCATTCAACATCATTTGAAGCTCTTAAAAGATTTGATTGAAGTCTGAGAGCTTGTAGGAAAAATGAATACTCTTAAGGGTTAAATTTCTACTATGTTTAGAAGAGTATTCAGAAGTGATTATGAATGGACAAAATTCAAAATATATTCGTGGAAGAGAACATGTTCAAATAGATTGAGCAAAGAGCATTATGAGTATATGAACGTTCTTGAACGATACTCTTTGGTGATTGCAAAGTATCCTTTAGATATGATCACACTTTCGAGCAAGGATACCAAGCAAGAAGTGAAAGAAACTTTACCAGATATGTTCGTGGAGTGGTAAAGTTTTTCACTTGAGGAGGAAGATATTATCATGAATCAAAATTAGGGAATTTTATGTTTAGAGCACAAGGAATTGTTTTGATTGAACAGCAAGACATGAATCCCTTAGTGAAGGCCTCTAAAAGAAGGATGTCTATTAATAAGCATTAGAAGAACAAGGAGTTATAATCAACAGTGCATAAACCTGAAGAGATGACTAAAAATTTTATTAGGCATTTAAGGCTCCAAGATGAGTTTAGGATTAGATGATGCTTAATGTATTATTTATTTTCTAAAGCCCAGTATTACGTAATGGACAGAGTATGCTTAACATTAGATTTTCATATTTAAGTATGAGTTAAGCATTTAAAATTAAATACAAGGCAAACATGTCATGTCCATTTGGAAGTGGATTTTTATTCAAGCAGCCAATAATTTCATATTTCAACCAATGAGTATATGCATTAAGTTCGGATTGGTTATATACTTGGATTTGCATATTGGCTTGATTCTCAAATGATCTTAGTATACCAAAGGTGGAATGAATATGCTAAGATTTGACATTTTAGGGACAGACCACTTCGTAGGCAAATAGACATTACTCCCCCAAAGCCTAGAACCTACGGAAAGCATTTATGTAATTCCAATTGGAATATGTTCATCCTTAAGTCCTAAGGAGTTTGCTTTCTTGACAACCCATAGCATTTTTCTATCCTTGTGTCTTGATGGGTTAGGACTACGTGGTTCTTTGACTCTCCAGACCCGTTTGGGTTTCACATCTTTCCTTTTGAGTAGGCAATCAAATTTTATGTGCCCCTTCTTTTTACACAAAACGCATGTGGTGTGAGTATATAGACTGGAGGAGGTACTAGCATAATGTTTAGATTTTCTAACAAAGTACCCCATGTATAGTTTCTTTCTTTTCCTATTTTCAATCCCATTAAAACTTATACCTTCTTTATCTAAAGTCATCTTTTGTGAACCTAGAAGCTTGTCTAAATTTTCTTTGCCCCTAGTAAATGTATAGATAATTTTGGCTTGGTCCTTAATTTTTCTTTCTAGGCCTTGAGTTTTTGAATCTTTTAAGCCCTTTCAAACACCTTGTAGTTTTATGAATTCTTTGGATATTGTGTTTGCTTTGCACTCAAGTTTTAAAATGAGAAGATCCTTTTTGTTATAACTAGAGATTTGGGATCTTAAAACATTCAGCTCTTTCTCCAATTTTTCATTCTTGTTTACTAAATTTTTTATTTTCAAATCATTTTCCTTTTCAACAACAATTTTTTATTCAAGTTCTTTCAATGATGACTCATTCTTATTTTTCAAAACTATATAGCATTTAAGTGCTTTAACAAGAGACTTATGAGTTTTAATATATTCTTGTTTGAGTTCCTCATAAGTGGGCATGCAATCATCATCAAATTCACAACAAGATTCAGTACAGGAAGTATCATAAGATTTATTGCAAGAATCATTGCATGAATCATTTAAAGAAGTAGAAGGAGACGAATTTACCTCTTCGTCGGTTAAGGCTATAAAGCACTGATTATCTCCCCATTTTCCTTTGAGCTTGACTCGCTTGGAGTGACAACCTTTTCTTGCTTAATTTCACCATAACTCTTTTCGAGTGCCTCCCATATATCTTTAGCACTTTGACATGCCATAACTTCATGAAGAATGTTAGTATCTAAAGCATACACTAAAGTGTTCATGGCATCAAAATTTATTTGCATTAAATTCATGTCATTGTCATTCAACTCATTTTCTAATTTGGGAACTTCACCAAAATTAATGGTTTTCATAGGAACAACATTTCCCTGAGGAATAACTTTCCAACTTCTCCAATTTAATGCTTTAATATAAATAGTCATCCTAAATTTCCACTTAGTGAAATTTTCACCAAAAAACATTGGAGGGTTTGTAGATAACCTTCCCACACTAGATAGGGATACACCAACAAGAGCCATCATGATCTTTTACAAAAACGTTTAATTCTATGTGACGAGACTCTAATACCAACTGTTAACTTTGGTGTAATCCTAACACGGGGGTGGGGGGGTGAGTTGGACATTTAAAATTTCTTCCTAGGTTTAGCTAAGTCAGCAACAGTAATACACAGCCTAGGGTCTATCTAAGCTTTTCCCAATATCACAAAAAAACTACTGAGTAAATATTTAAACAAATAAACCAATCTCATTATTTCCCAAGAGATATTTATGAATGAAAATATAATGGGAGAAACTTTAGCTAACTCTCAAAAAGCAATATCAACCAATACAAGTATGAGGGAGTTTAAGCTTCAAAGAAATGTATACATGCCCACAAGATATGAGTGTTCACTCAATCCTCAAGTTTCAATAACTTTACAAATGAAGATGAAAAACACAATGCACTCTTTCTAAAATATGTAATCAATAGAGTATGAGAAAGAGTTTTAACAATGAGCTTATGAAAATGTGGGAGTATGAAAGATTTTAGCACTATAAACATTTCGGAGGATTTTTGCTAATGATGTTTGCTAATCTCTACCTAATTAAGCCAAATGAGGGAGTATATAACTCTTCAAAATATGACTGTTGGGGACTCATTTGGTATTTTTGAAAATGTTTAATAATGTTTAAAGAAATTTATCCTTCTTTAACCGCGGTAAAAAAAATTCACCAACCCAAGAGGTTCGATCGACCATATTCAAGGTTCGGTCGACCACTTTAATAAGTTCAGTCGACCGTGGCAATTTTGAACTGAAGATATGGTCGATCTTGAACCCTTCGTAGGTTTAGTCGACCAAGACAAAGTACGCTCAGTTACTCATCTAGGTTTGGTCGACCATGGCCAAAAAGAACTATACATTTGGTTGACCGGATAGTTGGGGTATCAGACACTTTATGGTTCGGTCAACAGAGGACGATACGTTCAAAACAGAACGGTCGACCAAGTGAAGTCAACATGTTGACTTTTGGCCAATTCGGTCGACCAAGACATTTAAAACATCTAGTGGTCAGTCGACCAAGGCTAGGTCAACATATTGACTTCAGCCTGGTTCGGTCGACCAAAGCGTTTATAATGCAAATCAGTCGATCGACCAAGGCTACCTAAAAATTAGCATTTATGTCCTGTTTAGCCCCTGTGCTTTTTAAATCATGGTGAACAAGTTTATGACATTTTATTTTAAGAGTTTGGTTAACCAAGGCTTTTAATTAAGCCCAAAAAACTAACGTCGGTCGACTAAAGTCTGTCTATGGTCTTTTAATTTTCCCTATGGTCAGACTATGGCCTATTGAGCTTATACATCCCATCATGCATGCAATGCACTTATTACAAACCAAAATATAAAACCAAAAGGCAATACAATGAAACTCAACATGTCTTCTTCTTTTGCTCTTCATTTTCCCATGGAATATGCTAGGAGTATGTGCTCTTTAAGGTATTTCTATCATCCACTTCACTTTCATGTGTGTGTTCTGAATGATTAACCTGTTCAAGAAACTTGTGGTTTGTCATTATCAAAACCAAGGATCAAACTCAAAAATTCAACACTATGGATTAGGATTAGTTTGGCTAAAGCTGGGGTTTGGTGGATTAGGCCAGTTATCTTGCTAACTAATGATGGGATAGGAAGTATAGGTGCAAAAAACTTGGGTTGTAGTTTGATTTTGTGCCTTGCCTTAAGATACTACACTAATTCTTCTTTCTTTCTCAAAAAAAGTCTCCCTTGTAATAACTTGTTCAACTGTCTTTAAAATAGTGTAATCAATGAGTTTCCTTAACTTAAAGCTACTTTCAATTCTTTCTCCAATAGCTACCACTATTTCAAAGTTAAATAAGCTTCATGTAATCAATTTATCACAATAATGTTCCCACAAAGGTTCTAACCATCTTTGTGTTGAATAATAGTGGATTGACTGTGCAGCAACCTCCCTCCATGTCTCTATATAATCGTTGAAGGTTTCTGAACCTTTCTTTTTCATGTTCTAAAGACTTATCCAATCTATGGCAATGTCAATATTGAATTGATATTGCTTTAGGACTAAGTATCGACATTAGGTTTTGAAAACCCTTTTTGGGTCGCCAACATATGGTGACTTGTAATAAACCAAAGTAAGTAACATAACCCTCCTTTGTTATCTTGCTTAGCCCTTTTATTTAAAATGGAGTTGTCACTTTATTTTATTTCTTGAAAAGGTAAAATAAAGGAAAACCTCTTTCTTTCAAAAGTTCCAAATCGAGAGTACCATTATGGGAAGATAGGCTTTCAAATCTCTTCAGTTTGAGATTTGGAATACCTAGCACCTTAAAACACTCATTCTAAGAATAGTTGTAGCACTTACCCTATGTGAGAGAATATGCATTTCCTTTAAAATGAGGCTTTTCAAGGAAAAAAGTTGTAAATGAGACAAAAATAGGCTTATAGCACCAGGTGGTCGACTAATTGTAGAGAACGATTGACCAACTCTTGAATTTTTAAGTCTGATCCCTAGCTTTGGTTATGACAAAAGGCATGTTTCTAATGTGTGTGCCTAGGTACTTGAACAGGTTAATCATTCAGATCACACACATGAAAGTGAAGTGGAAGCCAGAATGGACTCAAAGCACATTATCCTGGCTAATTCCATGAAAAGTCAAAAGCAAAAGAAGAAGATATTTTTTTTAATTGTATATGTATGTTTGTTTCATTATTTGGTATGTAATAATTTATGGTCTATAATATTTGCATCCCATGCATAATAAGCATTTATGCTCAACATGACCATAGATATAGGGAACCAAACGATCGTAGGGCACGCTTCAGTCGACTGACACCGGATTTTTAGGATTAACTCAAAGACCATAGACTGACGTTAGGTCCCAATACTACATGAAAAAGTCCCCCATAATCTTAGAATTAATTATCATGTGAATAATGACAACTTCATAAGAAGAATAGGACCAAAATACACAAAGTTGGCATGCTCGGTTGACCAAACCCCAACACTCTGCGCACTTCCATCGACTGAACTTTCCCAGGGTCAATGGTTTGACCCTTCGGTTGACCGACCTCAAAATAAGCAGCAATACCTTGGTCGACCGAGTTGACATGTGGGAAATCCCAATGCCCTAGTCGACCGAACCTCTAGTTCAAATTTGACCTGGTTGATCGAACCTCCGAATTCGATCAACCGAACTTGAATTGGTCGATCGAACCTTAGAAGTTCAAAATTGCCTCAAAATTTGTTGACTGAAACCACAATTCAAAAATGTCTTGGTCGACTGAACCTAGTAATATGGTCGACCGAACCTTGAATCTGGTCAATCAAACCTCTCAAGTTAGCAAAATTTTTACCATAGTAAATTAGGGTTAATTTGCTTTAAACATCATTAAATATTTTCCAAAATACCCAATAAGTCCCCAACGGTCAAAATTTGAGGGATATCTATAAATACACCCTCATTTGCCTTGATTAGCATGAGATTAGCAAAAGTCATTAACAAAAATCCTCTCAAATATTTTATACTCCTTTTGCTATATGCTCAATATTTCAAGCATATTTTTATACACTCTTTTACATATTTATTAGCAAATATCATTTTGAAAAAGAGAGTTTGTTTTTCTAGTTCTCCTAATTTGCAAATCAATTGCAAGGTATAGGAAGATTTGTTTGTAGTATTGTGCATCATTTCAAATCATTTTCTTGGCATTACTCTCACACATTCATATATATTTGAAAAACCTTTTCGAGAGTTTTCCTTGATTGTTTATTCACACAATATTTTGTATACAAATATTCGATTGCGAATAACTTGTTTTTAGCTTCCTAGTCTTTGCATTCAAATTGCAAGACTTGAGAGCTTGCATATTTTATTTGATAAATCTTTTGTAAGCTTAAACCCTAAGTGATTATATTTGATAAAATATTAGTGTGATACTTGATTAGGGTTTTTGAGGTAACCTTGAATATTCACTCGTTGAATATATTATCTTGAATTAAATTTTCAAGATCTCATTTGAGCATAAATCCTATCATATGTGAGTGCATAAATTGATTGAGCATAGTGGTACACATCTTCTTAGTGTAAGAAGCATATCTATTTGTATGAAAAATTTAATTATTTATTATATTCAAGGCGTGGGCCTGAAGAGGGAGACTAGCCCTATTGAATAGTCCCGGATTGGCTTAGACCCGGTTAGGAAAGATAGGTGCAGCATCCTGGTAAGATGTTGTTATAAGTTGAGGTCAGTCCCGTTAGTTGACCTGGTTGTATTAGGTGCCACTCCACCCGTGAAGTGAGCTTATAGTAGAATCCTTGTGCTTGTGAGCCAAGGCGAGGACGTAGGCAGTATTGGCCGAACCCTGATAACATTTTTTGTGCCTGCTTTTAATTTCTTCAATTTAAATTTCAGCACTTGAATGTTCGTGATTTACTATTGTCAATGATTGGGTTTATAATTGCATAGACAAACCCTATGTTTGTGTAATACTAATTGTTGGATGGGTTGAGCCTAGTACTAAATTTTAAATACCCAATTCACCCCTCCCCCCTCTTGGGAATACACTAATTCCAACAATTGGTATCAGAGCCTCGTGGCATTGACTTAAACATTTTTGCTAAAGATCGGGATGGCTCACATTAGTGTATCCTCATTCGGAGAGGGATAGTCACCTTCCAGCCCTCTATTGTTTTTTAGTGTTGATTATACCACCTAGAAAATTAGAATGAGCGTATTTATAAAATCAATGGATTGGATGGCCTAGCGGGTGATTGTTAATGGAATCTATATACCCTTAGATGAAAATGACATTAGGTTAATGCATGCGAATTCATATGCCATGGACATGCTATATCTTGCATTAGATTCTAATATTTTTGTTGATATTGTGGCATATAAGAGTGCATAGGAAATCTAGGATAAACTCGAAAAGAAATATGGAGAATCCCAGGAGAGGGAGACTGCCACTCTAGAGGCACCAAGTATAAAAGATCAGGTAGTGGCAAATTATATGCTTGTAATCGACGAGGAGGTATATGATTCACCTCCTATTTCAGTTTGTTATGCAGTTGATGGTTCTTATGTTGATTGTTGCAAAATATCATGTCGTGAATCATCTGTCGAACTTTGTGAAAATACTGCAGTTGTTGCATGCAATGATTCATGTGAAAATCATTGTGTTAATTCCTTTGTTGAATCATGTGCTGAATTGAACAATGAAAGCATGTTGTCATATGAAAAACTAGAAAATACTTTATTGAAAATGAATAAATTTCTAGTTAAGTTATCTAAGACAAAATCATTTTAGAAAATTTAGAATAAGGAGATAGATATACAATTAAAAGAATTAAAAGCTTATCATACTATCCTTGAGAAGAAAAAGATAGAGAAAGTTCTGAAAATTGTCTGCTTAGAGAAAGAAATAGATGATTATTCTAGAGTTACACTCAAAGGTAAATATGAAAAGAATAATCATAACAAACCCTTAAGAGCTAAAAGAAAGAAATTCTTTAAAAAGGGTCCATATTTAAAATCCCACAGTCATAAAAATTTTCATGCCTCATATGGAGAAAATGGAACAAATAAGCAAACTTCCTCACATGCATATAAAGCCTACTTATTTAGTGAAATGAAAAGGCACATCTGGTCTGCTTGTTTATGTAGAAGTGCCAAAGGCTTAGATAGCAAGATGAAGTGGGTAATTTTGACTGCAAACCTCTCAAGTCCTAAGGAAAAATGGATTCAAATTGAAATTAACAAATTATTTTTCTTTCTTAGATCTTAGGATTAAGTATAGGGGTTGTGATGATTAAAAGGCTTGGGAAGTGGTTCAGGCTTAAAATATAAAACCTTAGTATATGCATTCCCAATACACTATCTTGTTATACTAAGAATCTAAATCCACTTCCAAATGGACAAGGCACTTGTGCGTCATAAATAATTCCTAATGCTTAATTCATACGTGAATGTAAAACCTTAAGCAAAACATACCTCTTGTCCATTACTCAGGCCTGAGCCTTAGGGAATCAATCTTGCAAGATATCGTTATATATACCCTAAGCTCATTCCAGAACATAAAAGCCTGATCAAATATTAGTCATCACTCTAGGCTTAAAGCACTATTGATCATAAATGACTAATATATATTGAGTGCTCATCATAAGACATCCCTTCTACTCACTAGTTGTATCCTTACATCACATCTGAAGGATACTTTCCTTTCTCCAAAGAGCATTGTTCACAATATTCATATTCTCTTATATGTTCTCTGCCCAACCTTGGACATGATTACTAGTACGAAAATATTTTGGAAAATGTCCAGTGTCTCATAGACACTCTTCTGAACTTTATAATGATCTATCTTTTAAGAGTATTAATCTAAAATTCCTTTCATTAGCTCTCAAACTTTAAGTAAAATCAATTGGAGCTTTTGATTGGTATCAAATGGCTGATATGATTGTCTAGGTTTCAAATCTAGATGATGGAATGAAAATTCAAAGAAGCCTATGCTCGCACAATAAAATCCAAATTTATTTGAACTTGAGCCTCTTATGGATTGAGTTTCATAAGAAAAAAAGGCAAATATAAGCTTATCACCTTATCAAATATTCATTGTGACTTTTTGGTCCAATAAGCCTAAAGCATTAATGTCAAGTCTAAATCATTGAAAATCTTAATAACCTTGGCTAAAGAAAGTATATAAATCAAGAAAAAGACATAAATTGAATAAATGCATAACTCAAGGGGAGCATTTATCTTTCATGACTATTAAATTAAAATGCTCTCGTGATCATATTTTATATGTCTTAATGAATATCAACATTATACTGAATGCAAATCTATCCTCCACTCTTTACTATTTATATTCTTTGATGGATAGAATATTTTAATTTAATTGATAACTGCTACCTAATTGCGTGTTTGTATTGAAAGTCTCCTGCATGGCGGATGCAGTGATGTGTATTGCATGCTATTAGTGAATATAGGCTCTCATGTGCCTTGAACTGAACTATATTTCTTATTTGAACCTATTAGGTAGAGGTTTTATAGGAAAACGTCCAATTTACAAATGGTATGCTGCCGAAATTTTAGTAGATATTTTCCAAAGTAAAACGTTGTACAAAGATGATTATGTTAAAATAATGTTAAAATCTTTTTGAAAGGATGAGTGAAAACTAAATGAAAATTAAACTTCGTCCTAGCATAATCATCAAATATTTAGAAAGGCTAAGATCCTTCCCTATAGAAAAAGCTCAAAGAACTCATATGTATCAATTCACTTCTTAAATATTGAAGCTTTTCTGATATCCTTGAAAATTATATCCTGCACTTGAAGTTCTATGATTCGATATGGAATGTTCTTGGGTCATGAACTCTATTGTATGCCTTAGTATATATTCTTTGATGCATATATGATCTATAGGGACAATTATGCTTATCAGGTGATAATTATAGTTGACAAGTATTCAGCATAGTTGATTTAAGGAATGCAAAAATAGTTGTTAATACTACTAGGCATAATCAAATAAATCTCTTATTAGTATAAGCAGACCATTCATCTAATCCATATTCAAATTGATAGGGGGAGCACCTAGAAATTAAAATTGTATCTTGTTGTGCTCACCAAAACTTCTAGCTGAGATCTGTTTTGAATTCATCTTATGACATATGATTTAATGTAATAATGTTATTGAAAACCTTAATTTGAAAAATATTGTTTTGCCACAAGTTCGTTGGATTTGTCAAATAATCCTTACTTTACATTTACTTAATTTTTTTGGGTTTATATGGTTGCTTATGTCTCGTTATATTAAGAATGTGCTTAAATGCTTAACCAGATGATTGCTTGATTATATTAAATTAAAATTTCTTTTTCAGCAAGCGCCCCTAGTATTTCTTGAAAACATCAAAGGGAGATATATATTTATATACACATATATAATTATATATACATTTTTATTTTTTTGCAAGAAATGGTTTTACGTAAAATATATTTTATTTCTTGCTTATGTGCTTCAATGTAATATTTTTAAAACAATTTTAAATTTTTACATGCCCTTTTGCTGATACCAAAAAGGGGAGAATTGTTTGAGCAAAATGTTGCATATCTTTTATACTCAAAATTTGAATGGTCTGAGCTTAAGTGTGCCTTAATGATTAAAACTAAATGCATAATTAATTTTAAATGTCTTCTTTATTGAATATGTTTGTGTTGTACTATTTATCTTTCATCTTTGCATATTCTTAGGGGGAGCCTTTTTAGGCTAAACCCCATTTTGCTGCGATGCGTTTGTCATCATCAAAAAGGGGGAGATTGTTGACTTTTTGAGTCCGATCCCTAGTTTTGATTATGACAAACTGCATGTTAGAAATGTGTGTGCCTAAGTACTTAAACAAGTTAATCATTCAGATCACACACATGAAAGTGAAGTTGAAGTCGGAACGGACTTAAAGCACATTATCCTAGTTGATTCCATGAAAAGTCAAGAGCAAAAGAAAAAGATATTTTTTTTAATTGTATATGTATATTTGTTTCATTGTTTGGTATGTAATAATTTATGGTCTGTAATATTTGCATCTCATGCATAATAGGTATTTAGGCTCAAGATGACCATAGATTGACCATAAGGACCCAAATGACCTAGGGCACCCTTCGGTCGACCGACGCCAAATTTTTAGGGTTAGCTCAAAGACCATAGACTGACTTTAGGTCCCAATATTGCATGAAAGGTCCCCCATAATCTTAGAATTAATTATCATATGAATAGGGAAAACTTCATAAGGAGAATAGGACCGAAATGCCCAAAGTTGGCATGTTTGATCGACCGAACCCCAACACTATGTGCACTTCGATTGATCGAACCTTCCCAGGGTCAATGGTTTGACCCTTTGGTCAATCAGCCTCAAAATAAGTAGCAACACCCTGGTCAACCTAATTGACACGTGCGAAATCCCAATGCCCTAGTCGACCGAACCTCCAATTCAAATTTGACCTAGTCGACTTAACCTTCGAATTCGGTTGACCAACTTGAGCTGATCAACCGAACCTCGGAAGTTCAAAATCACCTCAAAAGTGATGGACCAAAACCTCAATTCAAAAATGTCTTGGTCGACTAAACCTAGTAATCTAGTCGACCGAACCTTGAATTTGGCCTACCGAACCTCTCGGGTTGGCGAAATTTTTACCGCAGTAAACTAGGGTTAATTTTCTTTAAACATCATTAAACATTTTTCAAAATACCCAATAAGTCCCCAACGGTCAAAATTTGAGGGATATCTATAAATACCCCCTCATTTGCCTTGATTAGCATGAGATTAGTAAAAGTCATTAGCAAAAATCCTTTCAAATATTTTATACTCCTTTTGCTATACACTCAATATTTCAAGCATATTTTTATACTCTCTTACATATTTATCAGCAAATATCTTTTTGAAAAAGAGAGTTCGTTTTTCTAGTTCTCCTAACTTGCAAATCAATTGCAAGGTATAGGAAGATTTGTTATGGTATTGTGCATCATTTCAAATCATTTTCTTGGCATTACTCTCACATATTCATATATATTTGAAAAACCTTTTTAAGAGTTTTGTTTGATTGTTTATTCGCACAATATTTCGTATACAAATATTTGATTAGGAATAACTTGTTTTTAGCTTCCTAGTCTTTGCATTCAAATTGCAAGACTTGAAAGCTTGCGTATTTTATTTAATAAATATTTTTGCAAGCTTAAACCCTAAGTGATTATATTTGATAAAATATTAGTATGATACTTGATTAGGGTTTTTGAGGTAACCTTGAATATTCACTCGTTGAATATATTATCTTAAATTAAATTTTCAAGATCTCACTTAAGCATAAATCCTATCATATGTGAATGCATAAATTTATTGAGCATAGTGGTACGCATCTTCTTAGTGTAAGAAGAATATCTATTTGTACAAAAAATTTAATTATCTGTTATATTCAAGGTGTGGGTCTGAAGAGGGAAACTAGCTGTTGAATAGTCCCGGATTGGCTTAGACCCGGTTAGGAAAGATAGGTGCACCATCCTAGTAAGATGTAGTTGTAGGTTGAGGTCAGCCCCGTTAGTTGACCTGATTGTATTAGGTGCCGCTCCACCCTTGAAGTGAGCTAATAGTGGAATCCTTGTGCTAGTGAGCGAAGGCGGGGACGTAGGCAGTATTGGTCGAACCCTGATAACATTTCTTGTGCCTGCTTTTAATTTCTGTAATTTAAATTTCAGCACTTGAATGTTTGTGATTTACTATTGTGAATGATTGGGTTTATAATTGTATAGATGGACCCTATGTTTGTGTAATACTGATTGTTGGATTAGTTGAGCCTAGGACAAAATTTTAAATACCTAATTCACCCCCCTCCCCTCTTGGGAATACACCAATTCCAACACCAACCTCTACCAATTTTGCTTTCTTCCATTCTTGAAAACTTCAAAACTCTCACCCCATTTTCCCTATTTAAGAAGACTTTTATGGAATTCAAATGGAGGCAAAAGCCCCATGGGAATTCCAATTATTATGCCTTAACAAATCATTAAAAAAATCACATAGAACATACAAAATGAAAAACAAAATTGAATAAGTGAAGAAAAACAAAGAGTTTTTTTTTTTTTTTTTTTTTTTGTGGCTAAATCGATCAAAGGAGATTACCAACATATCCTCCAATGGAGGAATCAAGTCACTTGCAGTTCCAAAAATATTTTCAAAAACAAGTTTAGAAAACATTTTTTGTTGAATTTTTTTTTTTTTTAAGAAAATCACTTGAAAACCATTGAATGTATTTGAAACCTTATTTAAAAAAAAAAAAAACATTTTATCCTTTGGTTAGAAAATACATTTTTCAATGAATCCTCTACGAAAATAGAGATTAAAATCAAGTTTGAACACTTAGAAAAAAAAAATCCACCCTTAAGCCACTTTATAGGTGATTGCTTTGAAAGAATGATCTTCATTGTAGAAACTTGAAAACTTTGTGGATTTTTTGTGGAAGAACCACAACCCTACCTTAAAATCACTTTTAGAACTTGGAGAACATCCAAAATCCACATCATGGGTGTATAATTCCAAGGAAATTTTTAAAAAAAAATTATGAAAACTTGAAGACTTCTTGAAAAGTTGAGTGAATTTGCTTTAAACATGAAAACTTTGGTTTTATATGGAAACAAAACCCACAAAACCATCATCTAATAAAATAAAAAAAAACTTAACCAAATACAATCTAATGAGTGTAGAGACTCAAAAACTTGAAAGATAGTGAAGAAATTAAGAGAAAAATCTTTAAAATACACTTTTGGGATTGCGATTGATCATTCGTAGAGAGCTAGTCGACTGTCTGGTAGCCAATGGCTACTTTTTCAAAAACACAAGGTGTAGAGACCAACAGAATTATGGTAATTAAATAATAAAAGAAAGTAGGAAGTAAAGGAAAATTTTAAGAAGGTCAGCAGGGTCTCGTCGACGTGGACACGTGTCTCGTCGACGAGAAATTACCGAGAGGGTTATTTTCTAGGCTTGAAATTCGTCGATGAGACACGTGTCCATGTCGACGATCCCGATAAGCCTGTTCGTCAATGAGACCCTGCTGACCTTCTTAAAATTTTCCTTAACTTCCTCCTTTCTTTTATTATTTAATTACCATAATTCTGCGGGTCTCTACACAAAGGTTAGTGGATCGTCTAGGCCAATCAACAACTTGAAATGCAAAAATAATATCACATGCAATTTTTTGACATTTTAGCATTTTTCTATAGGATTTGAAAGATGAACATCCTTACACTTCTAAGCCATGATCAACTACATGAAACAACATTGTAAACATAACAAATCAAAGCAAACACTTGAAAACACATCTATGTAGCATGCATGCAAAAATTCATGAATATGAATAGAATTTGAAAAGGAGGATGATTAGACACTAACCTTGTAAGAGAAGATTACACTGTAGATCAAATAAGGACCCCTCTCTCTCTCTCTAATCACAGCCCCACATTCCTCCAACAAGGATGGAAGGAAAGTAGATTTTACTCTTTCATTTTTTTTTTTAGGTAAATAAAAACCACTTTTACAATACTCTTTTCTCACTCAAAAAGCTCTTCTAGGACATGCCTAAATCTCTCCATAAGATGGTCCTTTTATATCCAATGGAAGGGAGGGAAAACCCCCTTTTAAATTTGAAATTCAAATTTTCAAATTCAAAAATAACCACCAAAAACTACGAACTACCAATGTCAAAGGTTGACATGTGGCATCAAATGGACACGTGGCATGCCCAAAATTCCCAAGCAATTAGAAGCAAACAAATCAAATTTTTAAATTTTAGTAGGACCATTTGACTGCTTGAGGAAGCCGATTGACTACCTACTAAGGCACCAAGAAAAATTGGCATTAAAAGTGGTGGTCAACTATCTAAAGTGGCTGATTGACTACCTTAGCTATTTTTTCTTCTTTTTGAATTATTTACCTTAACTTTTTTCATACATTCAAATTGGCTTTTGCTTTATAAGGTAATAAAAATGACTATCAACAGTTGTCTCTCTTTTACTAACATTTTTGGTATAAAATGTTACGAAAATATAAAGATGTCAATTTTTACCTTTCCAGAAAGAAAAATTTATAAATGTATTTAGCTAACCTTATTAGTCCCAATCATTACTTGAGTTAGAGTTTACATATATATAAAATCTTTCATCCAATGTGTTCTTTCTTGAAATTTGCATAATTTTGTAGCATATTTTGCTGAAAAAATTAAGGGTTTGATTTGGAAAGAGTTTAGAAAGAGGTGACGTGTTATCAAAGGAGAATGAAATCATTGTTAATTGCATTTTAAAATAATTTTGTGAAAATACTTTTGCTCTTCCTTATCAGAGGAAACAAGAAGTCTTGGCCTTCAAGAATACTTTTAAATAATCATTTGAATATTTTCCAAAAACTACCATAGTATTAATAATCTTATCTTAACCAAACGTTGATTGATCCAATTCTTTACTAAAAAAGTTTATCCTACCTTTAATCATCCCAATACTTTTTGTTTTCCGCAAGTTTTATTCCTTTAAACCTAGAATTGTGACTGTTTGGATTAAACCCATCATTTTATTTGATAGGTTCCTTACATACCCCTTTTTTGGGGGATCAAGTCCATCCATAGTTTAGATGCAATTCTAAAGAGTTTCTTTCCTTTTGTTCCCTTTTTTTTTCGCAAAGAAACAATGCATAAAAAAATTTAGAGAAAATAAAGAAACTTGCACTTTATTGATTAAGAATGAATATTACATTATGTCATGGGTAAAATACAAGGCTTAAGGATAGAACTTCTTAACCACATCTAAATTAGAAGGCTGATTAATCACCTCTTTGTCCATATCATCTAAGATTATTACACCTATAGAGAAAGCTTTCTTCATCACATATGGCCCTTTTTAATTCGAAGTAAACTTTCCTCTGTGATCATTTCTATTATCTGGGATTTTCTTCAACACTAAGTCTCCTTCTTTGAAGTTTCAAGGTCAAACTTTCTTACTATAAGCTCTGGCAATTCTTTGTTGATACAGTTGTCCATGGTGTTTTTCAACCTCTTTTCATTAATGAAGTTTATCTAATCCAATCTATTATGTACCCATTTGGCTTCAGTCAATTTAGATTCCATAAGGACTTTAAGAGATTGTATCTCTACTTCCATTAGAACCACTGCATCCATCTACCAATGAGTATGGAGTTGCCATTGTTGAAGTCCTGATAGCTATACGATAGGCATATAATGTGAATGACAACATCTCATGCCAATCTTTATAAGTAACTGCCATTTTCTCCAAAATCTTTTTTAACATTTTTGTTTGCAGCTTCAATAGCTCCATTCATCGAGGGACGATAAGTGGATGAATTATGATGTTGGATCTTGAATTTATTGTATGATTCCTTCATCATCTTATTTTTTAGATTCCTTGTATTATTTGAAATAATTTGTTATGCTATGCCATATCTGCAAATTATTTCTTTCTTGATGAATTTGACTACAACCTTTCTTGTTATGCTTGCATAGGATGCAGCTTCAACCCACTTCATGAAATATTCAATAGCCACTAAAATGAAGCAATGACCATTTGATACTTTGGATGAAATTGATCCAATTACATCTATGCCCCACATTGAGAATGGTCAAAGGGCCACCATGGAATGCAATAGGATAGGTGGAGTCTTTAACTTATCTATATATATTTGCAACTTGTAAAATCTTTTAACAAAGTCAATGCAATCAAATTCCAGGCACTCCAATGGTAACTAGTTCTTAGGATTCTTTTCGCTAACATGTGTCCATATGGATATGTAAAGCAAGAACCTCCATGAAATTCTTCAATAATATGAGTTGCTTTTTTAGCATCCACCCATCTTAACAAATTCATATATGATCCTCTCTTGTATAATGTATCTCCACTAAGATAGAGTCCTATAGATAACCTTAAAATTTTTTTTTTAGTCATTATCAAATGCATGTGGTAGATATTGTTGAGTTTGTAGATATTGTTTGATATCGTAGTACCATGGCTTTCCATCTACTTCTTCTTTAATAACATAAAATGATAGGGATTGCTTTGTATATCCACACCCATTGGCTAGATTATTTCTTTATCAATAATTTTTATCATAGAAACCAAAGTTGCTAATGCATCGACAAATCTATTTTCTAACCTCAATGGGTGTTCAAAGGATATGAATTTAAACTATTGTAAAATTTTCTCTATAAACTATTGATACACGACTTAACATATGATAAAACCAAAATCTCCATATACTTCAAGATCTCGGATTTCATTTCTTGTATAGCATTTAGTCCAACTATGCAAGCTTCATATTTGGTAACATTATTGGCATAGAGAAAAGTTAACTTTGTTACAATAGAAAACTATTCCCCTTTAGGTGATACCAACACTGCCCATACTCTATATCTATAGGTATTGTCTACTCCATCGAAGTGCATATTCCATTTGTTTTCTTTCTCCACAGCTAAGACATCTTCATTAGGGAAATTTAGATTAGACGTTCCCCATTTTTCTATTGCATGGTTAGCTAAATGGTCAACTACCACTTGCCTTTTGATTTCTTTAGCTAATTTGTAGAAAATGTCATACTTAGATAACATCATGCTCCACCAAGCTATTCTTCCTAACAATACCAGTTTTCAAAGATATATTTCAATATATCCATCTGAGAGATCAAGTGAGTCATATGATATAACACGTATTGTCTTAACTTGTGAGCAGAGGCACGACATGTCGTTCCATTTGTGAATATCTTGACTTACATTGATTGAATTTCTTGCTAAACTAGTAGATTGCTCTTTCCTTTTTTTTCTATCTCATCATTTTGACATAACATGCATACCATTGATTCTTATAGTATAATCAAATAAAGGATTAATGGTTTTCCACGTACTTGTGGTAATAACATTGGTAGATTCTTTATATACTCTTTGCTTTTGCCAATAGCTTGTTGACATTATTTAACCAAATGCAAGGATTTTCCTTCTTTAATAATATGAATATCAGTTCACAAGTATATGTTAGTTGAGCAATAAACTAAGCAATATAATTCAATCTTCAAAAAAACCTCATATTTGTGTGAATAGAGGTTCCAACCTCTCTATGGCTAGGATTTTAGTTGTATCTACCTCAATCCCTCGTTGAACTACTACAAATCCCAACAGTTTACCAGAAGTTGTTCCAAAAGTGCATTTAGCTAAATTTAACCTCAACTTATATTTTCTCAATATTTAAAATAATATTTTCAACACTTGTAGTCTCCTTCATTAGTATTTGACTTTACAATCAAGTCATCTTCATACACTTCAACTTCCTCATGCATCATATCAGGAAATATTATAACCATGGATTTCTTATATATGGCATTAGAATTCTTTAACCCCAAAGGCATTACTTTGTAGCAAAATGAGCCCTATTGAGTAACGAATGTGGTTTTCACTTTATCCTTTTATGTCATCTTGATTTGGTTATATCTAGAGAAATCATCCATAAATGAGAATAACCGGTGTCCACCGGTATTATTTACCAACATGTCAATGTGGGGTAATGAAAAATCATCCTTTGAGCTAGCTTTGTTTAGATCCCAATAATCAACACACATTCTAACTTTTCCATCCTTTTTGGAAACTGGAACAATATTAGCTACCATTCCAGATAGTTGCATACCTCTAAGAAACATCCATCAAACTATTTCTTGACTTCCTCTTTGATTTTCACTTGTCATTCTAGACGTGTTCTATTGAGCTTTTATTTCACAAGCTTGCAATTTAGCTATACTAGTATCTAGTAAGTTATCATATCGATATTAATCCTAGCATATCTTGGTAAGACCAAACAAATATGTCCTTATACTGATGGAGCAAATTCACTACTTCTTGTCTGATTCATGAATTCATCAAAGTGCATATTTTCACCTCCTATGAAGCCTCCTTTGTTCTCAAATTTAGCACTTCTATTCCATATACATGTGGTTTAATCTACTTTTCCTCATGCTCCAACATTCTTAAAATCTCTTCCAATGGTCCTAACGTCTTATCTCCTTCACTAGGGTTGGGCAAGGCAATTTCATTGCAATCAACTATGTTCTCAAGGCTCAAAATGGGTTTTCTATAGGGATAAAAGGAACTACTAAAAATATGAAGTAAGAATGATAACCCTATTAATAAATTATTTATCTTTTCCCATTGGTCAAACCAAAGATAGAGTTCTGTATAGCAACTTATGCATACATGGGTAGGACCTCAGTGGTTATCAAATGACCTTGATGCAGATTTAGAAACATCTAGCCAATGCTTCTCTTGATCAACCATGTTGATGTATAGTTGATCTTGGAATAGTTTTGCTAGCTCAATCTTTTCCTCAGGAACTGTTTCTAATCCATAGTCCATCACACATGATGGCTTTGGAGATGGGAAGCGAATATGAGGAATCACTAATCGAGGCTCATTGGGATTTTTTTCCTTTAATTTAGGCCAATTTTCTTTCTTTGCATTGAAAGTATGGTTTTGTCTTGTCCTTTTTTATTGGTTGGCAACCCAATCCAAATGAATCTAGATGGCTCTTCAATGTGATTGGTTATGTTATGCCTTGAATATTTTCCCTAATAATTTTCTAGGTTATATTCTTGTTTCAACATTTTCCTCGCAATCATCATGGTTACTTTGGCAAATTTGGGCTTAGGTGTCAATTCATGGTCCCCTCCAATCATAGAAGATGTAATTTAGGTCATTTTAAAAGGACAATTTTTTTCAGGCTCTAATATATAACACTATTCCAAGTTTAACTGTCTCAATGCTATCTTCACCTTCCATAGTAATCAATGGCCTCCTAAAACAAATTTTAACTTTTAATAGAGAGATGAAGGCATTGCCCTAATTGTATGGATCTATGTCCTTCCCAAGAGCATATTAAATTATCGTGCAATCTCCAATTCTTGAAATGCTACCTCAAAAGTATAAAGTCCGATTTCAATATTGAAATTTATTTCTCCTACTATCTCCCTCATGGTTCTATAAAAGGCTCTAACTATCATATCAGTTTTCTTTATGGCTGACTTGTCAATACCTCTTCCTTTTACCGTTATTTCATCATTAGTGTATGATATGTTGTTGACTATCAATATGGAGTTAACCAAATCCTTAATTTATTCAAAAGGTACATTCTGAGGCACATGATCAGCTTCATTCAAAACCTTTGTTAGTGCATTTCTAAGAACTTTGTATTTAAGAGCTAGATAAGCAATTAAGGCATTACTAGATGCATTCATATGATATTCACATGAAACATCTGGATTGTGGAACCTCATGTTTTGCCCCAGTTTCGATGATACATTGATGATGTTTCCTTCGATAAAAATTGATGCTACAAATCAACCAAAGATATTGGTAGTGTGGTGAATTCTTTTCTGGGATAAGGATTGGAGTTATTTTGGTTTGAGTTGAGGTTGGATGGAATTAGAGTATTGTTCGTCTGACTGATGATGGGTTGAGTGGTATAGGTGCAAATAGCTTGGGTAGTTTGATTATGTGTCTTTCCTTGAGATATGACACTAACTTCCCTTTCCTTATTCTCTTTCTTGATGAATGTCTTTTTCCCAGTGACTTGTTTAGTCGTTTATAGTGTGGATCGATTATCTTTCCTAATTTTAAACTGCTTTCAATTCTCTCACTGACTACCACTACTATTGCTAAGTTGGATAAGTTTTGTGTGATTAGCTTATCATGATACATTTCCTTTAATGTTCCTACAAAAGTATTCATCATCTCTACGTCGGATAATGATGGGCTCACTTATGCTACAGCCTCTTTCCATCTCTATGCATAGTCTTTTAAGGTTTTAGAATTTTTCTTTTTCATATTATGCAAACTCATCCGGTCTATAGCAACATCGGCATTAAATTGGTATTGTATCATAAATATGTTAGCTAGATCCCTCAATTTCTGAACTTTTCTTTTATCCAAAAAGGCATACCAACTTAATACAGCTCCAATCAAGCTTTCATAGAAAACATACATGAGTAACTTTTGATTCTTTGCATATGGTATCACATTTCTTGTATACTATAAATGTATCTTGGGCCAATCCATGTCATTATATTTGGCAATGTCTAGAACCTCAAACTTGTTTGCAAGTACCACATCAATGAAGAGACTAAGATCTTCAAAATCACCTATTTCTCCATCTTGTATTCCTTGAATTGATCTTTGCTGCTTCTTGACATAAGCCATGTAATCTTTATCTTCTTCTAACTTATTTTCCTTTTCCTCGGTCTTAGTTGGCTTTGCTAGCTCAATGTTGGTTCCTTGCCTAGTTATATTGATGAATATTTCCTCCTGTGCAATTTTTTGTGCAATTTGGGTTTCATAAACAAGAGATGCCTTTCTTTTGATGAGCAGGACTGTCTGCTATTGACACATATAGAATTGAATTACATAATGGTTACAACATGCTAAGTGGATCCTTGCTTAGATGAGAGATAATTTCATTTTAGTCCATTAGAATTTTAAAATACAAATTTATTCATTGAAAGGGAGAGATTTTGCCTTCTCTTCCTTGTACACATCACTAGTCTCTTTGAAAAATCTAACGTATAAGCTAATACATCATAAATATCCAAAGATTTATTTAGAAACATCCAATCCACTGCACCCTTAACCATAAGGTAAAGCTCTTGAGATGACTCGTCGACTTACTAAAACATGGGATCTTAAGGCAAGGAGCCTTTCCTACATGGTATGATAGACTAAAATAATGATTTGGAGCTTGTCCTAAGACTCCTTTCATATGCCAAAACTTGTGATAGTTGCTTCTCCTTATGCTTGATAATCAACTCAAAGTCCTACATATGCATTTGCTGAATTATCATCTTCCCTCGCTGTCCATGTATTTTCGTTGTAGTTTCCCATAGATTTCCCTAAATCTTGGTTCAAAGCTATAAGTCAATAGATTTGCCTTTCCAAGTCTTCCATCTTTGACACTTTCTCTACTAGCTCAACATTTTCTACTTCCTACTCAGTCTTATGTCTATTTAGTTCCTAGCTGACCTCGGTTAATTCGTTCATTTCATCTTGAAGCTTTCTTTTAGCTATCTTGTATTTCATATTCTTTGCTATAGCTACCTCCCAATCCTTCTCTAGACCCTCGTCTAGCATGTATTACTTGAAGATTTGAGCTCATAGAGCTCCCAATTCTTCAACTTCCTTCCTCAACGTCTTGACCATTTTCCTTTTTAGTTCTTCAATCAATTCACCTTTCCCTTCCACTCTTAATGATAGTGCTTCTGCCTAGCCTAGAACTCTTTATAGTAATTCTCAAACTCATCAAGGAGAAGCATAGGCCTATCAGGTCCCTGAACATATGGGACTTTATAGCCCTTGCCTTTATATAGTTGCCAAGTAGGGTAGCCCAATAAGGTGCAGATAGTGGTTCCTTCCTTCTATAAAATCCAAGGACTTAGCTAAGCCATTCTAGTTTGCTCGATGAGAGGCTAGCTATAGTGTCCTAGTATTAGCATTAGAACTAATGAAGTCCTATAGTCTAAGGTATGAATTAGATATGTCCAAGCTTACGTAGAGCTAAGGTAGGTGCATAACTAATGCATCCCCTAGATTTAAATAATAAGATCCAAGGCATGTCTCCACCTGTAGAAGTATGGACCAAAGCATCCATTTTTCTAGCCATTGAACTGTATTTCCTTCCTAACGCTTCAATATAGCTGCCATATCTACGTTCTAGTGCCCAATTGCACAATCAAGTAATGGGCTCCTTTATACCATAGAAGCACTTTGGAATAAATGAGGATTTACTTGATCAAGGAACCATATGTACAAGAGTTATGTGCAACAAAGTAGATCTACCTTTCCTTCCTTTTGGGAAAAGTTGAGTGATGATAAGATCTCAACAATTATGGTGGGAACTAGTGCTTACCCTTTATGCTCCACCTCTGTAAAGACCATAGTAACTCCATGATCTATGATGCGTGTAGCTAAAGGTAGAAGGACAAGTCCATACATTTCCAAGGCCAATAGTTGAAGTTTAAACTTTGAATCTGAGTCATTAAGATGTTTCTTGAAGAGCTTTTATATGTCATTCCAATTTCAACTCTCAATTTCACCTTTCTTCTGTGCCTTCTCTTCCAACTCCTTTGTTTTGCCACCCATAGCTCAGTCAATGCATGGGCCAAATTGGTATTTGGATCAAACATGAAGACTTTGTCATGAGTGGGACATCGGAATTTGTAGCAAATCTTTATATTCTACAATGAAAGGGACCATGTCGATTGGTCCAAATGTGAATCATCGGTAGATTGGATTCCAATGTTGGATTATGACATCTAGGACCTTCCAATTTACATTCACTTTAAGAACATCAATGATGCACACATATGTCATATCGAATTTATTTTGGTCATCCTCT
This sequence comes from Malania oleifera, assembly GCF_029873635.1. NCBI lineage: Eukaryota > Viridiplantae > Streptophyta > Magnoliopsida > Santalales > Ximeniaceae > Malania > Malania oleifera. The sequence goes on along the minus strand of NC_080417.1, from coordinate 81,039,181 downwards.
GATAAGCAATTCCAACACCCTAATATTCCGACTACATCTTGTTTCTTCACCCAAAGGTTCATCATGCCTAGTAGTGTACTTTGAATCCAGATGGAATGGCATCCCTTTCTATGGCATGAAATCGTTTTCTATTATTTTGATTGGTTTTATCGGCATGTTCTATACCTATGCAATTCAATTCTAGGATAAGTAAAACAATATGTAATGGCATGACCTGTTAGCATGCCCTTACGGATTATGTCTATTACTCCATCTGCCTTAGCATTTTTGTTCATCTCCAAAGACCAAGTAAAAGCTTTATCCTAAAGCATGGGATAAAGTGTTCTAATTCTACATATCACAATTCTAAAGGCTCTTGGATTGTCTTCAAAGAGAACAAAATGAGTGAAGGAATTTTTACAAGGCCTATACAGGAAACAAAGCCCCCACCAAGGTCCTCACTACTTCTTCCTTCTCTTACATCCTACAAGGTATGGAGTTTGGGTATAGGACTTATGTAGTGTAGCATGTTAGACTTTATTTACTTTCCATGTATAGCATTCTTGTAAAGTTTATATATAATATACAAAACTCAAGGCCAATTCATTCAGCCATTCACAAAATATTTGTCATGGTATCAAAGCCAACTGACTGATAAGTTTTTTTTTCCCCTTCGATTTTTTGTTTTCTCGGTTTCGTGGTTGTTGGGGTTTTATTTACTCTTCTAGAATTTTTTCCCTGTTCTTTCGGTACTTCTATGGCTACGTGGTTGTTGACACAGTAGGTTTCTAGTTTGCCACTTATTTCTCTAGTTTATGTTACTGTTTGTGACTCTCGACAAGTAGGCTTGTGATTTTCAGCAAGCAAACACAGTTGGTTTCTGGTTTGCCACTTATTTCTCCAGTTTCTATTGTTGTTTGTGACTCTTGGCAAGTAGGCAAAAACTTTATGTTGGTTTCTAGTTTGCCACTTTTTAAAATGGGATATTGTGATTACTGGTTCCGATTCTACTTTACTTGCTCAACTCAAGACTCATCTCTCAGAGTCCTTTTATATGAAAGATTTTGGGTCTCTCATATATTTTCTTGGTCTTGAGATGAATCATAGTCCCTCGGGTATTTCACTCAATCAACATAAGTATGCTAGTGACTTAGTGGCCATAGCTAATGTGACGCCCCGATTTGCATACAAATTTTTTTTTCAATAATAAATAAATATTCATTCATCATAAACAACATTTACAAATGGCCACGTCAACAACCCTATTATCATTCATACAACCCGACCCACATTAGGTACTGGGTAAAAAGTCATTTTATTTATACAACCTAACAGCGGAACATAGTATGTTTATCTCATCCAGAATACAATATCCAAAGTATTAACATATATATTTACACAATACTATCTCATACCCAAAAACAATACAACCCTAGGGAATCACACCTCCCTAGTCCAAACTCACCCTGTATATCAGGGTTCCAGCTCCCTATGATCAAGAAGCCCTATCACCTGGCCTATCCCTGTTTCCTAAAAAATTTAGATAATTTGGGTGAGACACATCTCAGTAAGAATGAATAAATTATTTACAGTATGTGGTTATATAAGTTCAGTTATAACATGCTTTATTTTTCAAAACAACATTTCATCTGAGAAAATACACTGATATTCACATTCACATAATCATATAGATATACAACACAAGCTTTTATAAGCTTTAAAACCATTTCTCAAGTTTATTCATTTCCAACACACATAATTACCCACGAAGTTCTTGAGAATAGGGAAGATTGCCCGCTCATACAGGTAGCTTCCCTCTGTCCTAACATGTTATGTAGCCAGAAATGGCCACATCTGATACCTATCAGGGCACTCACCTTACTCAGTAAGCTCTCAGGCGGAGAGTTTCACTTTGCCTCAATTATTTATTTTATAAAACACACACTCTTTCATTTCTCATAATCATTTCCCATTTTAACTCATTACATATCTATGTATACATAAATTCACATTTATGTACTTTACATAATACATTAGATCACATAATTCTCATTCTCAACATATTCACAATTTCCATACTAAGCATACCTCCCCAACGGCATCAGTAGGGACTTCACAAACACACACACAGTTGTATTAATATGCATTTGTATTCTATGTGTGTTTATTTAAATTTTACAATATTTTTTTTAAAAAATTTTGTATGTCTTAATTTATGTCATATATTAAAAAGGTTAATTAAAATTCCATAAAGAAAGAAAAATTATCAAGCAACTTGTGACCCAACTATTATAAGAGCTTGATCACAAAATATGAAGTTATTACAATCCAACCAGAATGAAGTGTCTTTAATTAACAAAAGGATTAAGGCTTTGGAAAATTCAATTACAAATCTAGCCCAAATCAATTAAGGAAAGCACCATTAGTTGTTGAAGCTCAACCATCAATTGCACAACCAGTGTCATAAGAACCAATATTCATTAACATAATCGGGCAAGGAAATAGTACTGAACCTGCTAAATCCACCAAGTCTATGAAAGAGAAAAGTCAAATAGTAGGAGATAAAGATCTCAAGGCATACATTGAGGAACAACTAAGGTCAATTCAAGGAATACACGATGTTCGAGTTAGCAATTTTGAAGATTTTTGTCTCTTCATAGATGTGGTTCTGCCTAAAACGTTTATGGTTCTTGGCTTTGACAAATATAATGCTACAAGCTGTTCAAAAATCCACCTTTAGATGTATGCAAGGAAAATGGCACACCAAATGTAAAGAATTAGAAGCTACTTATGCATATATTTCATGAAATGTTGACCAGGCGAACACTTAAGTGGAATGCTTCACTAAACAAGAGTAAAGTTTATAAATGGAGGGATTTGGCAAACCTACTGTCTATACTTATTTTTTACCTTACAAAGCAAATGCCAATTTACATGTATGAAAAATTTAAGGAAACGAATGCAACAAGGAGAAAAAATAGCTAAGGTGGTCTGCCTGCCACTTTGGACGATTGACCAACCACTTTTCCCACCAATTTTGCTTGGCGCCCTAATAGGCCATCAACTAGCTCCCTCAGGTAGTTATTTGGCCTTGTCAAAATTTAAAATTTTGAGTTGTTTGCTTTCGATTGGCTAGGCATTTAAGGCATGTCATGTGTCCCTTTGATGCCACATGTCAACCTCTAACATTGGCAACTAGTAGTTGGTAGTTTTGTGGTTATTTTTGAATTTGAATTTTTGAATTTCAAATTCAAAAGAGGGCTTTCCTCCCTTCCATTAGAGGTTTATAAAAAAGACCATCCAACAGAGAGATTTGGGCACATCCAAGTGGGGGCAAGGAGAGATTTTTGAGTAAGGAAATGGTATTGCAAAAGGGGTTTTATTTACTTAGAAAGAAATGAAGGAAGAAAATATACTTTCCTTCTATCCTTGTTTGAAGAACTTGGAGTGCGATTAGAGAGATGGATACTCACTTGATCTATAGTGTAATCTTTTCTTGCGAGGTCAATGTCTAATGCTTCTACCTTTCAAATTCTATTCCTATTCGTGAATGTTTACATACTTGGTACATAGATGTGTTTTCATGTTTTCGCATAGATTTGTTATGTTTATAGTGTTGTTTAATGTAGTTGATCATGCTTTAGAAGTGTTAGGATGTTCATATTTCAATCCTATAAGGGAAAAAAAATGTTTAAAAATTGCATGTGAGTTTATTTTTACAATTCAGGAAGTTGATCAACCTATACATGCGGTTGATCAGCCCCCTATGTTTTTGAAAAAGTAGTCATTGGCTACCAAGTGGCCGACCGACCCTCTGTTAGTGATTTACCGCCAAATCTTGAGTGCATTTTTTACACTTTTCTCTTTATTTCTTTGGAGGTTTCTCAAGTTTTTGACTCTACACTCATTACAATGTGGTTGGTCGAGTTGTTATTGATTAGATAATGGTTTTTGTGTTTTTTTCCATAAAAAACTAAAATTTTCATGTTTTAAGCAAATTCACTCAAATTTTCAAAAAGTCTTAAAGTTTTAATTAAAATTTTCCAAATACACAGTAGGAACTTCACACACACACACACACAGTCTCTATACTGAGCATACCTCCCCAACTGCATCAGTGGAACTTCACATACACACACAGTCTCCATACTAAGCATACCTCCCCAACGGCATCAGTAGAACTTCACACACACACACACAGTCTCCATATTGAGCATACCTCCCCAACGGCATCAGTAGGAACTTCACACACAAACACATAGTCTCCATACTGAGCATACCTCCCCAACGGCATCAATAGGAACTTCATATACACACATAGTCTCCATACTGAGCATACCTCCCCAACGGCATCAGTAGGGACTTCACACACACACACATAGTCTCCATACTGAGCATATCTCCCCAACGGCATCAATAGGAACTTCACACACACACACACACACACAGTCTCCATACTGAGCATACCTCCCCAACGACATCAGTAGGAACTTCACACACGCACACACAGTCTCCATACTGAGCATACCTCCCCAACGGCATCAGTAGGAACTTCACATACACACATAGTTTCCATATTGAGCATACCTCTCCAACGGCATCAATAGGGACTTCACACACACACACACAGTCTTCATACTGAGCATACCTCCCCAACGGCATTAGTAGGGACTTCACATACACAGATAGTCTTCGTACTGAGCATACCTCCCCAACGGCATCAATACGGACTTCACACATAATTTCCATACTGAGCATACCTCCCCAACGACATCAGTAGGAATTTCATAACACAATTTCCATACTGAGCATCCTCCCCAACAGTATCAGTAAGAACTTCACAACATAATTTCCATACTGAGCATACCTCCTCAACGGCATCAGTAGGAACTTCATACACACAATCTCCCTACTGAGCATACCTCCCCAACAGCATCAGAAGGAGAGGAATACCACCCACCCGCAATTATTGTGTGGTATTGGCATATCATTAATCATATTTCAGTATATCTCAATTCAGTTCATTATAAATATTCTCATCATTTTTTGTGCACTTTCATTATCTCATATTAATATATATCATATTTCACGTATTTCTATATTTCTCAAAATATTCATATTAGTAATTTGTACAAACTCATTTGTCATGCAAATAATTTCTACTCACGTATAAATATCACATCAATCATTCTCGTTTCAATATTTTCTCAGAAAATACACGTCGTTATATTCCACATTTTACAAAATAAGTCACATACCACACATTTTTCATTTAATACTCACAATTTAATATTACTCACATGCCACACAATTTATCTAATATTTATATCATAATCATTTTCAGGGAAAATACCATATGCTCATTTTCACATATTAATTTAAACAGTAATTCTAAAAATACTGTTATAATTTATTCCCCTTACCTGACTTACTAAGAGTCTTGTTAACACCTAGATTCTACGCTCTTGACGCCCAAAACTCAACTCCTGCAATTTGCATTTTCCCCAGATTAATTAACCTATTTTCCCAAAATAATACTCATGTAATCTTCCCTAGGCCCTATGTACTCCAAATTAACATTTTAACTAATATTTAACACCCCCACTTAATTTTCTGAATTTTTCCTGCGGGTCCCAAAATTACACCCACGGAGCTCATCCGGGTCCTAAATTTCGAAAATTCTATTTCAACTTCAGATGCTCAACATGTTAGCATTTCTAAATTAGTCCTAATTAATTAAAAATAAGCCCCTTAATAACCTCCGTACCCCAAATTTGGGGTTGTGCCCACGACGATCCCACGAGAATTCCGTCTTACTAGACTTGTAGAAAATCATCCTTAGATTCTCGTGGTGGTGTTCGTTCGTCGATTGGGCTTATAATTTGCAAGAAATTAAAAAAAAAAATAGGAAATTGGCTTACCCCAGGAGATACGTCTACGCCGCTCCTACTACCAATCCGCTTTGGTAGAAATGACGGCAGCGGAGAATAGAGTTCAGCGGTATCTTTCAATTTTTGATCGGGCAAAAATCCGCCACAAAATTGAGAAGAGAGGGAGAGAGAATGAGAGGAGAGAGAGAGAGAGAGAGAGAGAGAGAGAGAGAGAGAGAGAGAGAGAGAGAGAGAGAACCTGTGTGCGCAGGAAAGAAGAAGAAGAAGAAGAAGAAGAAAAATATTCAAACATCCTGGATGCTAAATAAGAAGAAGAAGAAGAAGAATAAAAGAAGAAAAAATAAGAAGAAGAGAGGAAGAAGAGTAAAAGAGAGAGTACAGAAAAAAAAAAGGGGAAATTCTTGTTTTCTTTGAGAACGGGAAATTATTTTTCTTTTAGTTTTTTTACTTTTTATTGTTTTTTATTTTATATATATATACACACACACACACATATATATATATATATATATATATATATATATATATCCAAATGTATATTATATTATTATTATTATTTAATTAATAATTATTATTTAATTAACTTATTTATTTATTTATTTATTTAATAATTAATTAAGAATTTTTTATTAATTTTTTTTATTTTAAATTATTTTATTTCAAAGCCTATCACTTTCTGGGGCATTACAGCTAGCCTTTAGAAGGGTACTTTTGTTGATACTTTTATGGAATTAAATGTCAAGCTTCACAAAGAGGAGGGTGATTTACTTGTTGATCCCAATTTATACCAGAAGTTGGTGGGTAGTCTTGTCTATCTCACCACTAGTAGATTAGACATTTATTTTGTTGTACAGCAAGTCAACCAATTTCTTCAGACTCCTTGTCATCTTCATTTGGCTGTTATCCGTAAGATCATATGCTATGTTCAGGGCACTTCTGCTAGTGGTTTATTATTTCCTACAGGCAATTATACTCGTCTTACTACTTAGAGCGATGCTGATTAGGCTAGTTGTGCGGATACACGTCACTCCATCACTTGTTGGTGTGTGTTCTTTGGTAATGCATTGATCTCTTGGATGAGTAAGAAGCAAGACAAAGTTTCTAAGTCATTGACAAAATCTAAATTCCGGGCAATGTCTCTTGCTTGTTCTGAAATTATTTGGCTTCGAGGCTTGCTTGCTAAGCTAGATTTTTCTGAAATCGATCCTACACCTCTACATACCGATAATACGAGTGCTATCCAGATCACGGCCAATCCTGCCTATCATGAGCACACGAAGCATATTAAAGTCGATTGTCACTCTATCCGTGAAGCATTTGAAGCCCGCGTTATCACTCTTCCACACATTTCCACTGAATTACAAATTGTGGATATCTTCACCAAAACTCTCAATCCTCATCAACATTGCTTCCTAAGTAGCAAATTGATACTTGTTGATCAACCGGCATCAACTTGAGGGGGGCTGTCAACGAAACAGCAAAAACCAAAGCAAAAGATTTCTTTCCTTACTTCAGTCCACATTTATTTCCTTATATTTCAATTAATTAATTTGTACATTTAGCATATATTTAGTTTACATGTATAGGGATTGACAGATTATAGTTTACTTGTATAGGGCTAGAATCATGCTAGACCTTATTTACTTTCCATGTATAGCATTCTTGTAAAGCCTATATATAACATACAAAACTCAAGGCCAATTCACAAAATATTTGACAATCAAATATGACAAAAATAGGGTTTTATCAATGGATTAAACCACAGATAAGAACCACTGGTCAAATACCACCTGTCATTTTTAAATCGCTGGTAAAAACCCGCTAATGTTGAACCTAACTTTTGTAGTGAAATCCAGTAACCCTTGCCTTCATGGCTTCATGGATTTTTCCCAAACAATCACTCTGCCATCCCACTTTGCACCGCCAGAATCCCATTGATACAATTGAGCACAACAAAAATTATTAATGACGTGTTTTGGAAATATGTATTTGACACCGTACGTCTATTTCAAATTTGGAAACATGCCCTGTTTGCTTTTAATCTTGAGAAAGCGAAATGTGAATTTATTTACAATGCAGTACGGATTTGGGAATCCAGAATCATCTCTACGCATAGGAATTTCAAAATTAAATTCATTTGAAAACTCATCAACGCAATCAGTGATTCCCAGTCGAGGCTCCAAGAAGAGCCCCTCCTGCAACTCCACAACGTTGCGACGTCTTTCTCCATGCCTGAATCTTTATCAATAGTTAGGGCGCCACAATGTCTTATTTACTTTCTTATTTTTCTTGATAACCAAACATGAAAATGAGGATTACATGATATTTTTTTTAATATTTTCTGAATTCCATTGTCTAGGTAAAAATAATTTTTCTTCTTTCTCCGATCTCAGATCTCAGTCCAGTTCGAGCTGATAGGGTTTTTCTCCCGCCCTTCAATGTTTTAGCAATTTGATAATACCTTGTGAAGTTGTGGATGATGATGTTTAGATTTGCATATTTTCTTTGCAGCACTAGTTTTCCATGTTTTCTATTTTGATTAAATTATTTTTCCAGCATTCATTTCTACTTGTAATTACAAGTATTTTTCTTCATCTTCTCCATCTCTCCTTCATATATATGTTTAATTAACCAGTTCTCTGTTTTAATAGACTAATATAGATACCGATATTAACTGCATACTAAGAAATAAAATTCATTAAAAGTTAATATACATGTCATCGATAAAAATTTAATATGCTAATCAATAAAAAAAAATATATGCAATTAAATGATATACATGTCGAGTCACGTCTTTAACAATGCACCATTCTAAAACACCAAAATTCCGACTATATTTTTCATGCATTTTGAGTATTCTATGTTTTACTAAATCTACAAATATTAAATTCAACTTCATATTTTTCGGACAATTTTCAAACTCATATCAACATATGAGTGGTATAACATCGAAAGATAAATTAAGGAATGAACATATTCGTGGTAAGTTAGGTGTAGCTCCTATAGAAGATAAGATAAGGGAAGGACGACTCAGATGGTATGGACACTTGCAACGTAGGCCTTATAGTACACCTGTGAGGAAGAGTGACTTAGTTACTGTGGGGGGCAGTAGAAGGAGTAGGGGTAGACCTAAAATAACTTGGGAGGAGATAGTGAGTAAGGATTTAATATCTTTGAATCTATCAAAAGAAATGGTCCATGATCGCATAAATTGGCGGAAAAGGATTCATATAGCTGACCACACTTAGTGGGACTAAGGCTTGGTTTTGTTGTTTTGTTATATACCAACAGATAAGCATCAAAAAGCAACCATAACTTTTACAATGAATAAATAAATTACAAATGATCAAATTAAAAATATAGAAATGTCTCCTTCAATTGATGATCACTCTTCTAATTCTTTTCATTAGGTGTACTCTGTACCAACCTTTTGAAACTTCTAATATAAAGTAGCACATCCCTGAAATAGAAACAAAATCACATAATGGGCAAAAGAATTTAAAGAGAAAAAGAAAAAACTTTTAAATGTTAACACTTGTTTAATACAAGCCCATGCTATTCACAAGCTCATTATTTTGCCTTGAAAATTCTTTGAAACTCATGCCTTAGTCCATATAATTCATAATTCAGTTGAATTTTTAATGTAGTTAGTTTATTATTGACCAAAAAAAAAATTGTCATTTGAATGAGAAAATTTTTAAAAAAATAATAAACTTGCAAAGAGGATTGAATGCCTTCACATTTTTCAGAGTATGAACATGCCTTGTGCTGAAGTAAGCATCAAGCATGGCTGGTGCGCAAGGCATAGAGCCCTTTAAAGTCTCAACTTCTCAAAACACCACTGCACTAACAAGTTGAAAAAATTTCAAGAAATTTCTGAAAATTTCGCAATCAAAAGGCACAGCGACGTCAATTCTAAAGAATAATTTGCCACTTAAGTATTTTAACAACCTTCATTTAAGAAAACATGATATTCCAAAACAAAACCTTTAGTTTCATTTAAAATTTTTGCCCATGAAAATGCCTAAATGATGACATTTCAAATTGAGGATTTTTCAAAATAAGACCTTTGGCTCCATTTAACAGAGCAGAGAAAGCCAAAAAAAAATTGCAACCATATCACCAGCTTAAATTTTTAAAGAGTAAATGGATTTATATTTAGAATATAGAATAATATTAATAATAAATTGCCTTTGTTTTCCAGTTGACCATGAGGTTAGATAACAAGAAAAAAATATATATATATATAGAGACTAATCACCACTTGGACATTTTAACAAACACGTAACGAAACATGATATCGTAAAAAGTGAAACAATGCTTTTCATGTTCTTCGAAATGCCCAGTAGTCATTTCAAAATTTGAATCCTCCTCAAAACCAAACTTTTAGCTCTATGGAAAAAAGCAAAAAATTTTGTGGAACTACCATTGTTTGACTGCAATTGTGGGAAAAGGCGGGCAAAGACATTAAGTCCATGGTAAAAATGAATTTAGTAATTTTTATCTATTTTCTTAAAATTTCAGAAATCCTTTGATCTATTTTTTATGGTAATGTCTCTTTGTTCCAGACTTAATATAAGTAGACAATTAATTGTACTTAACTCCATTGAACCACAAATTTGATTTTTAGTCAGAATCAAGATTAGCTGGAATATAGTTTATCTTATTTTATTTTTTTGGCACAATTTGTCATCTGATACTCATAAATTTTCAATTCAACCGAAATGGTAAGATCACTTATTGCCTTTTTTAACAGCGCCGAATGTCTTGGTCCAAAATTGTGCTAATGTCGTTTAATTTACAAATAGAACACGTATAAACCCAAAGCTCTCGGTCTCAAATATTCAACACCACATTTTCCTAATAAAGGTTCAAACATCAACAATCAATAAGAGCATCAATGCATAGGCATTCCATACATAGAGAACACAAAACATTTTGAGGCATTTCAACAAATACTTTGTTTCATTCAAAGGAATTTTGACCAACATTTCACACCACACACAACGCCATCTCTCACATGCATACACAAAATAATTCCCATTAACATCGCTTCTCTCAGGCATTTTAACAAACACTAAACGCACCCACAAACAGCCTCATCTCATTAAGGCATCCACAACGCAGCCCCTCACAGCTCCTCTCAAGGCATTTTGGCAACTTGTTATCACACCCACACAACCCCATCCCACGCACGCACCCACAAACACAGCGCCTCTCACACTGCTGCTAAGGACAGAAAGAGAGGGACCTACTATGATGAAAACACAAAGACAACATCACAGAGACGCGGGGAAATAATTACAAAATAGGCAGTGGAGTTGCTTCAGATGAGCTTTGTTGGAGATGTCTCAAATTCTGAAAATTTTTTCTTTATTATTTCTGGTTAATGGCAGTAGTTTTTCTTGATATTATTTCAGTCATTTTTATTTTTTAGTTTCCTGCAACAGCTAGATGTTAATGGTGATATTTAAATAATCAAATATCATTATTCTGCTACAATAACCAGGGTTAGAAATTACTCTTCTATGCAACCTATGAATAGGCTACCTCTAGCTATTTTCAAAACACAACCAACACACCTCTCTTGTCTTTATTACATACTCATTCTCTCCATCATCTACCAGCAGCCTATGTCCTTTAATAGATATCTTATTACGTTTTCATCATCTTATCTTTGTTTCTTTTTCCTTATTCTATATTGGGTATTGGGTAAACAAATACTATAGCTTATAAAGCTCTAGAGCTTGTGAGTGCATACAAACCTAAGTCTAGCCGAGTAATCCTAGAGACCATGCACGCTATAACTATTTGCACTAAAAAATTTTCTCCTGTACGCGCAAAATCAGTTTTAAAGATAGTAATCCTACCACGCCTCAGCTTCTCTACAGTAATTATTTTTACTAGTTTAATTTAGTTATTATCTAATTGCATCTTAATTTCTTACAAAACTAGAACCAATACAGCCACCTTAAATCTTACATCGATGAAACAAGAAGTGAATCTCGCACATGTGGAATCTTTTAATGGGGCCAAATACAAGTGTTGGAATGCAAAAATTTATTTTGCCTTGAAACTACTATCGAGGTATGTGTTCTAGGGACTCCTCAATATCAACCATAAGTAAATAACAACCACATCATACTAAAGTGAAAGTAATATAAGCAGAGCACAAGAACTACACTCTCAATACTTTTTTAAGTTCTATGATTTTATTTTATCTATGACACTACCAAGGAAATATAAGATATTTTCAACTAAATCACGGAAGCCATTGGAACCAAGAATTTTTCACAAATGAAAAAAATAGCAGATCTCCAAATTCGAGAATTTCAAAAATTGTCACACAATATGTTGATAAAGGGAATAGAAGTGAATGATGTATTCCAAACAACTTCCTTTATTCATAAATTGTCACCATCCTGATGAGACCAAGGGAACTTTGATGCACAAGAAGGATATGAATTTAGAACAACTTATCATCTACCTGAGATAAAAGAAGCAAATAGAAAAAAAATAATGAAGCAATAGGAAAGGCAAGCTTAGTGGAAAATGCCAGACAAGAACCAGGGAAAACTTCAGAACTAGGAAACAAGGGAAGCTACATCAGAAGTTTCAACGCTAAAAGAAACGACCAAACCAACAACCATCTGCACAATCAAATCAACAACCGAGGAGACGATCCGAATGGTCACATTAAGTTACAACTCCTCCCAACATAAAAAAGACGGAAAGACAGAAGGTAACTACTACGCTTGTGCCATGAAAAGGTATTGTGAACCTTAAGCTCACCTCGAGAAAAATTCTAGAATTGACTTACACATATCATATTTCAAATATTAGAAGAAACTTAATTTCTAAATCTATCCCCAGAAAGGTCGGTATCAAACTAATTTTTAAGTCGAACAAATTGATATTGACTCGGAGCGGTGTCTTCTCAAGTAAGGGCTATTATAATAATGGATTGTCCGTGTTGATTGTTATTAATTGTATGAATAAAAATATCAGTTCAGCTTATTTAGTTGATTCTTTAAATCTTTGGCATGATAGATTAGAACAAATAAACTTTGTTTCTGTTAAAAATTTGAGAAATCTAGGTCTAATAGTAAGCTTAGACAACTTTAACAAAGAAAAATGTTAAATTTGTGTAAAAGCTAGATTTACTAGAAAACTTTCTAAATCTATGACAACTTTGTACACAAACATTAGACAAGCAAATAATTAGCTCAGAAACAACACAAACGAAATAGCAAATTACCATCAGATTCCCAGTTAATTGGAACATCTTTCAGACAATAGCAGCTATATTATCCCGAAAAATACATGCAACACATGACTAATTAACATTCATACATATCAAACCACAATCACTATGATCTACCAACTGGTTCTAGAGCTTCAACAGTCACTACACTGTTTCCTCTAATAACCTGCAGGAACCAAAGCAGTGTTAATATCAGAACACTGACCGAAATAGCAAGTCATTACTAAAATGGAAGATTTTAACTATAGAGAAATAACACTTATTGGTTAACTCAAATGTAGGAGACCAAAGATCAAGGACCCACCACCATGCCTATATCGGTTTGCTCATTGCCATTTACTTCAACTGTGTTGTCAACCACCAAGTTCATAAACTGGTCGAACCCACGGAGTGTTCCAACCACCATCCGATTAGCATTCAGCTTGACTGCAATATAGAATAACAATGCAATATAGAACTTAAGCATTGTTGATTAATATAATAGCATTAAATAGAAAAACCAATTGATGGCAAAATAAAATGCATACAAAGAATACAACGAATGCTTAATTTGGCTACTGTTACAATTTCACCCTCCATTAGTAGGGGTGTAATCGGTTTTATTGTGTTCAATTTTTTGCCCAAAACTGAACCAAACCGAATTTATCAATTTTTAATATTACAAACCAAAACCACATCAAAAACCAATAGTTTATAGAAACCAAAAACTGATTACTACCAGTTCGGTTTTGTTTTTAATCAATTTAAAAGTTAATTAAAATTTTTAATTTAAAAAGAGCCCATCCTAATTTAAAACTTTTATAGCTGAGGCCAAATGGAAAGGGCATGTTTTAAATGAGGCCTCATACACAGGCACAATAATCCAAGCCCATTAATAAAGGGCTTCAGAGAAGGCCATACGAAAAAATCAGCCTGGGCCCATCCTCCACTGGATTTAATACTACAAGGAAGCTGAGCAGTGGATTGGATATATATACAAAGGGAGGAAGGGTCTTTGCCTCTTCCCTTAGTCGATGTGAGACAAATTATTTCCACTTCCCAACCGCCACTACTCACAGTTCAAAGCAAAGGAAGCCTTGTTAAATGGTTCAATTTCGGTCCGACTTTTGGCTTTTCATTAATTTTTGTACAACCCTACCCTCCATAATCTCAAGTCTTCTGCAAGCGTGCTCATTTTTGGTTTTCTTTTTCTTCTTTATTTGTTTATTTTTTTGTGGAGGCAGAGGCTTGATGCTTAACTGGAGTGGAAGGCGTGTACACAGCAAAATTGCAGACCATAATTCTTGAGAACCTTGAAGTGTTAAAGATGATAACAATGACAACCACCAACATGCTGCTTTTGCACCCCCCAAAATACTCATCTCCATACAATTTTCAATACAGAATCAGATAAACCATGCACAATGAAAAGATTTTGCTCCACAAATCATCAAAGAGCCGTTAAGACACCAAATAGATAGGCCGAAATGGCCTATCTTTTAGGCTGCAAATAGACCACTCTGTCAATCAACAGCATGAAGCCTTTCAATCTCTTTTGAGATTGTACAGCAATAATCCCCAAAAAGGAAGAGCTCATTCAAAATCTGTTCAATCGATTAAATATGAAAACATTTAACATAATTTTTAAGGCATGTCTAATAAACAAGCATAGCCAAAACACTAAAACCCAACTCTGTTGAGCTTGCACTTACCTCAGTTTATGTTTATTCTATATTTGTTTATAGAAATATACAGGTCAATTTAACTTTAAGGAGATTCTTTAAATACAATTGATTAAATTTATTCAAACATGGTAGATAGTACATCAAATTACTTTTAAAAAGTTAAAGTAGCATAAGTTTTCTATTATCCATAAAAAAAATTGTGTTCCTTTTTCTATTATCCATAGTATGATGATCTGATTTTTTATAAATTATTTGTAATTGATCATTTCTATTTATAAATTCTCAAATTAGCTAGTATTTTAAAGGAAGATTTAAGCACATCTATTAATTAGCTATGAATTAGCAACAAATAACAAAAGTTTAGATGAACAAAGAAACAGAATCACATAACAAAACAAACAGCTAATACTAGAAAACCAGAAGAAAAAGAGCAGCTCTCAGATGCCAAGATTCAGAATCTTTTCTGCGCAGAACATGCAGCAAATTGTTGCAACCCAATTCAGGCAGTGCTCCTCCCAACTTCAAGTTCCCAAAGCAATAGGATGCAATAGGATTAGAACAACCAAAAGAAGCTCAGGAACAGTTCTCATTCACCAAGAATTCATATCCTTTTCTGTCCAGAACAAGCTAAACTAACATCATTAACAACCTAATTAGCAATTATTGCTGGATAATGGGCCTCCTTCAAAGATGAGATGATTTCAACCTTTCCAGGAGTGATAAATTGCTGCACCCTAAAAC
This sequence comes from Malania oleifera, assembly GCF_029873635.1. Lineage (NCBI taxonomy): Eukaryota > Viridiplantae > Streptophyta > Magnoliopsida > Santalales > Ximeniaceae > Malania > Malania oleifera. Next base: position 81,023,642 of record NC_080417.1, on the reverse strand, counting down.
ATTTTTGCTACTACTTCTAATTTTGTATTTGCCCATAGCAATAAGTCTATTCATATAACACGCTAAATATAGGATATCTGAGCGGGAAAATTCTGCTAAAACTCTCTTGGAACAGGATAAGATATCCCAATTGCTACAGAAATTGATTAGTTTGATCAAAATCGCACTTTCTGATTGTTGTTAATCAGTTTGTAATAGCCTTTTTTTTTTTTATTGTTTTGGATTTTTCCTGGCTTTGTGGATCTGGAAAGTCTTTATCTGTTTGGTTCATTTGGTTTGATACTGGGGGATTCGTGAAACATCTGAGGAGGTTTTTCAAATCCAGAGATGATATTCAGTTTTTTTATTGCATTTCTCATTTGGTGTAATCAGTTCTTGGTATTTTGGTTGTGAGGATCTAGAAGTTTTGGAGTTTTTTTCATTTTTGATACTTGGGTATTGTGCAGTGTCTATGTTCCTAATCTTGCAGAAAATTTTTCTTGGTTGTTGAATAGGTAATATGGTTTAAATGATTTTTTTATCAGTAAAAAAAAGGTATGCATTAAAGGGCATCAAGGGGAAGCCAACCTGAAGTACAAGAAGTCAATCACCGTGTAGTGTATCGTAAAAATAAAAAATTGCATTGAACTCCTTTGCCACAAGTCCACTATGCCAACTAGTAATGGCAGCAAACCACTGCTCTTTGCTGAACTGAAGCATCGAGATTGAATTTTTTTTAAAACCCTTATGTTCCTCTCTTGCAAAAGGATCTAATAGTGAAGATCCCCTTCTTGTCCAAGGACCAACCAGGAAGGTCAACAGTGTTTTGACTTTGAGGCTGGATTTTGTAAAGATGACTGTAGAAATCAGTGAGCTGGTGAAGGTCCCAAACTTCCACAATTCTATGAAAAGAGATTCCGAAAAAACCCCCTATAGAGAAGCTTGAAAGTGCTGGTTAATGCGAGCATCTCTGTCACAAGCAATGTTGTAAAGGGCTTGAAAGGAGACACTAAGGACCACTAGATAGATCCACACATCATGCCAAAAATAAATGTTGTCTCCATCATCCATGCGCCATATGGTCCTCTGCAAGCCCGAGGGGTCCACCCATTCTGCTCAAGCCCATATTTGATAGCAACAATTTTCCTTCATAGGTGATCCTTCTCAGTCATGAATCTCCAAAAAGCCATTTTCCAAGGGCTTTATTGAGGATGCAAAGGGACTTTAAACCCAAGCCTCCTAAACTAATCAGTTGTTTCACCAGGCCCCATTTCACTAGGTGGAATTTGAATTCTACCCCTAAGTTCCCCCAAAGGAACCTCCTTTGAATCCCTATCAGCCTTTTGGCAACAAAAACCAATAGAGAGAGAGACATGAAGTAAACCGGAAGGTTTGTCAAGGTGCTTTTGATAAAAGTGAGTCTCCTTCCTTTTGTCAAGAAGCTACTTTTCCAACCTGCTAGCCTTTTCTCAAACTTCTCGATAATAGGGTCCTAGACTCATCTTTAAATCTAGCTCCAAGAGGTAGCCCAAGATGGCTGAAAGGAAAGGATCCTAATTTGCACCCCAGGAGACCTGCAAGAGGAGTTCCTCCTAAACTGTCACCAATCCGAATGATTTCACTTTTTTTGAGACCGATTTTCAAACCTGAGATGACCTCAAAAGCAACTAATATGCAACGCAGGTTAAGAATATAAAGAGGGTCATCCTCATAGACAATGATGGTGTCATCAGCAAATAAAAGATCAGACCTCCAAAGATCTTCCATTACTGCCGACTCTAAGGCCTTCAGAAGCCCTTTGTCAGTGGCTTTTTATAACATGAGACTCAACACCTCCATCACCACAATGAAAAGGAAGGGAGACAAAGGATCCCCTTGTCATATACCTCTAAAGCAGCCAAAGAAGTCAAAGGAGTACCCATTGATGAGCACTAAGAAGCTTGGAATACTTACACAGTGGGTGATAACTCCTCAAAACCCAAGGAGATAAGGAGAAAGTTCCACTTGACATGATTGAAAGCTTTCTCCATATCAAGCTTACACATCACACTACTTCTCCTTCCTCTGATAGGAATCCACAACCTCATTAGCGATGAAGGATGCATCCATGATCTATTTTCCTAGAACAAACGCATGCTGGTGCTGCCCTACAACTTTTGGGACGGCTCTTTTGATCCTTTTAGCAAGGACTTTAGCAAGAATCTTATGCATACTCCCCACCAAGCTAATTGAATGAAATTCCTAGATGCTAAAAGCCTCAAATTTCTTCAGAATTAGGGTAAGAAACGTGGCATTAATGTTACGCACAAACCTACCTAATTTAAATAAGTCCTCAAAAGCGCCAATGCGGTCCTATTTGAGTGTCCTAATTAGACTAAAAAAAAAGGATGAGGAGAAACCATTAGGGTTGGGTTCTTTTTCACCATTGCAGTCTCTAATGGCTTGGAGGATTTCTTTGAAAGGTCTCTCAAGCCATTCCACAATGGAAAGGCTAAGCAATTTGAAATTGATTCCATCTGAATAGGTCTCCAGTTTTCAATTTCCGAATACAAGGTCTTGTAAAACACATGAATGCCTCTTTTGATTTGCCCTTCCTCAACCAAGGTATTCTCACCAATTTCTATGCTCGAAATGGTGTTTAGCCAACAGTAAGCATTCATAGTCCAATGGAAAAATTTAGTGTTCCAATCTCCTTCCTTGATCCATAAGGCTCTAGCTTTATGTTTCCAAATGGTCTCTTCAAGGCTGATATCTCTAACAACTCCTTCAATGCTACCCTTTTTGTCCTTCCTTCAATACCGAGCCCTTAACCCATCTATTTCTCATCAATATCCTTGATGTCATTGAGAATGGTGGTCTTTTTTGCTTGAATATTTTTGAAGGTGCTCTTATTCCGAACCTTGAGCTTTTCTTTCGACCCCTTCAATTATGAAGCTAGTACACAACTAGCATTCCCTCGACCTAAAACGAGGACCATCAATTATTTACAAGGTCTTTGAAACAGTTGCTCTTTATCCACATGTTCTCAAAGCAAAAAGGGGTTGGCCCCCATTTGACTCCTCCCATGTTGATAAGAATAGGGAAATGATCCAATGTGGGTACAAAGAAGGAATTTGCCAATCTTGGAGAGAGGATGGCTCTTTATTGTTGGACCAAGTAAACATTCCCCCTATGAGCGGAAGATCGATGAGGGCATTGGTATTAATGAAGTCCAAAAACTCCCTCATATTGCTGCTTTCCAGCGCCCCCCCCCCCCCCCCCCCCCCCCTCCATTTCTTTCATGGGGGGAAAAACACCATGTTGAAATCCCTATCAATAACCCAAGGAGCATCCAATCGGCTTCTAATTTCCAAGAGCTCTGCTAAAAGAAGATGCCAAGAGGGTCCTTCGCCTAGTCGGTAGACCCTAGTGAAAGTCCAAAGAAAATTGTTGTCCGGGTTTTTGAGCTAACACGAGACTAAAAAGGATCTAATGGAATGACCAAGCAACTCCACATTGAGATTCCACATAACAAGAATGCCTCCAACATTACCCACAACACCAAAGGAAACCCATCCACAAGTCTCCTGTCCCCAAAGATCTCTAACAAGAAAAAGATCCATATTCTCCACTTTGGTCTCTTGCAAGCAAATGATGCTACTCCAATCCTTGAGAAAGGACCTTATTACACCTCTTTTGGATTTGTCGTTCAGCCCCTCCACATTCCAAGAGATGACTTTCCTTAACATTATTTAACAAAGCACACCCAGTTGTTGCTAGCCTCCACCAATACTTCTCCAATCCTTGAGAAAGGACCTTATCACACCTCTTTTGGATTTTTCGTTCAGCCCCTCCACATTCCAAGAGATGATTTTCCTTAACATTATTTAACGAAGCAAACCCAGTTGTTGCTAGACTCCACCAAGTTTGTACAAACTCCCAACCTATCATTATTAACTGACCATTCCAAGCATTTTAGCTCCCTATTCGTGTCTGAATTCTTGTTGCTACCCATGGGTTTTTCAGAGTTGGGTAGAGACTTTGCCCTTCTCTTTTTTTCGATGTCCTCAGACAATTTCAACGCCCTAGATAATAGTTTTGTTAACCAATTTCACCTTCTGTAGCACCCAATTAGGGACTTTCTCCTTGAATTGTGTGCTCTCCAAATCAAAGTCAAACAACTCCATGAAGTTTGGGCTATCCTGCACATCAACATGGTTTGGGTTGCAATGCATAGCCTCAATGGGAGGAGTGAGGGCAGGGATTAGGGATAAATCAGCAACTGCAATCTGCAATTTCTCCTTCTCAGTGGCTCGTGGTGCCTTGAGCTAGGGGGAGGGTGGACTTGCAAGATGGAATTCCATAGATCAGCCAACCTCGCAGCCTTGGCAGGTCCTTCATGGAGGGAGAAGGATCTAAAGCATTTGTCACTAGCCGAAGAAGAAGAATTGAGAACTGGGAGACATAGGGAGTATCCCCCTTGAACACATTGTCAAAAACCATCTTCAAGCCCTTCCCGACGTCAACATAGGAGGAGAAAAGCTTGGGCCTGGCAAACTTAAGACCACAAAAACCAAAATTAGAGGGGCTCCTACTCTTCTTAAAAACATTCGCAAAGGTTTGAGAGCCATCAATCTTAAGCACAGCTTAAGGTCGCCCTTGTAACTGGTCAATTCTAGGGAGCAATTGAAAGGGTACACCACAATGGGGGCAAACATAGTGGGGGCAAGAGTGGTGAGCCAATGCACCCACCAAAGATGGCGGATCCAAAGGAGGGGCTGAAGCCTTCAAGATATCCAAGTTTAAGCTACGAGATAAGGAACTGGAAGAAAAAAACCTTGGGCTTCCAAAGGAAGGGAGGGAGCAAACACTGCCCAATGACAACAACTGCATTGAACACTTTTTTCCAACCCTTCAAACCGAAACCCTCTGGGAAGACTAGTTGTCTCCAACCACCAACCACTATTGGTCTCCATAAGGGATCTGAACCTGTCGTGCCTCTTCAATTTAAGCGAAAGAGTTTTATCCCTAATTCTCAATCTGCAAAACTAGGAGGAAGAGGTACAGCCAGCAGCCCAAAATTCTTCCCAAGTACAAAGGAACCAAGTGAACTCCTCAATGTCCAAGAAAATAAATTTGTCATGACCCCTACGATACTCCGTCAATCTAACAATGTAGGATAGCTCGCCTTCCAAAACCAAGTCAAAAGATTTCCTCTCAATCCACACAAAACACTTCACATCTGCCCTGGTGGAGCATTGAGCAAGAGACATAGGGGGGAAGGATAAAGAACTGTTGACGAGGAGATGGGATGAGACGGGGCAGTGTGTTAGGGTTGCAGTAACAAAGGTGAGAAGGTTGAGAGAGATGAGGATTAGGGCTGGGGTGAGAAGATGGCATAGTGAGAAGAAGAACAAGCTTTGATGGGAGGCTTCCAGAGGAAACTAAAATGATGTCTACTTCTAATATATGCAATGAAGCTTCATCAAGCTATCGATATTGATTCCACCAAACTATTTTCGATGTTCAAGGGAAAGAAAGAAAATCTAGTTAACAAAGTATAGATTTTAAAGTACTGACAAAAAAGACTATGGATTAAAAGGACAGATGATGGAAAAGGAAGATATAAATAGCTCGGCAAGTAAAAAGAAAGACGTGACTAAAATTGTTGAAGAAGAATTTAGCAAGGAAAATGGGGAAAACTATATGAAATTTAATTCTTTGAAGGAAAAGTCAAGAGTTGGAAGCTAACAAAAAAATTGAAGCAAAGGAGACAAGAAACATAAGCATGTCAAACACCTTTGAAGCATTAAGAGAAAAGATGATGGAAGAGGATGCAAATAGCTCAGCACTAAGTAAAGGAAAGGATGTGTTGAAGATTGATAATGAAGAAGAATTAAGCAAGGTAAATGAGGAGAAATCTGTAAAATTTATTTCCTCAAATAAATATGCAACAAATGAAGAGTTGCCTACAGAAAGCTATAACAAAAAAAGTTTCTATTAGTTCCCAATCGACAAAGGTCAAATCTATAATTTCGGAGGTAAGGGAATAAAAGGAGAAAGAAAGGGAGGCTTCCCAAGAAGCAAGTGAAACTAGAAGAAATTAAACAATCCCCTTTTAAATGAGATGCTCTGCTATTTGTTGGAATATTAGAGGTCTTAATAGCCCCCCTAAAGAAGTAAAGGTCAAAAGAAATTTCAAAGCTAATTGCATCATAATAGATTCAAATGGTTTGTATTTTGGAACCAAAAATCCAAGCTTGTAAATTTGCATAAGTAATTTTTTCTACAAGATGGAGTCAAGTTATTCTACATAATAACAATAAAAATATAGATTCTTCCTCTAGAGTATGGTTTGGTTTCAATCTAGATTTAATACAACCGGTGGAAGACACAAAGATAATCAAGTTTTATCTATCTTGATAACTATTGAGGGTATTAAGATCTGTGTGTCTATTGTATATGGTTCAAATTCTATATAAGAGAGGAAACAATTATGGAAGGTTATACTGAATACAAGTAGATATGCAGGAGAAATATCTTGGGTGGTGATGGGAGATTTCAATATAGTAAGAAATACTGATGAAAGTACAAATGAGCTTTCTGCTAGTTGTTTATTTAGTGTTTTTTAGAATTTTTTGTTCAATAGTGTTCCTGCTTTTGGGCCTTGGTATGCTTGGTTTAATAAATGAGAGGTAAGAATCTTATAGCTAGAAAATTAGACAGAGTTCTTATTACACCAAATGTAAAGGAGGTCTTTCCTAACATCAAGCTAGCATTTCTATCTCCAAAGGTATCTAATCACTGTCCAGCAGTATTAAAATTCAGTAATAGTAAGGATGTTTGTATTAAAGCTCCAGTCAAGTTCTTGAATTGTTGGACAACTCATGAATGTTTTGTCTGTTGTGGTTGATTCCTAAAACATAGTTATAAATGGGACTCCAATTTATGTTTTAACACAAAAACAAAAAAGTCTCAAAGGGAAATTAAGAAATTTTTATAAGGAGTACTAGAAGGTTGAGTAACATGGCGAGTGCTACTAGAGAAGAGATGCTAAAATCTAAGAAGGCTTAATGAAAGGAGAAGTGAATGCCTTAGATGCTAAATTGAAGATGGAGGAGTATGAGGTAACAAATGAGGGAAGAGTCTATACTTAAACAAAAAGCTAGATAGGATCTGCTAGAGGTGGGGAATAAGAATACTAAATTTTTCTCTACTATGGTTAAAACCAGGAATGCCTTCTCTGGAATGAAATGTCTGCTTAATTCGAACAAGGTGAAAATATAAACTCAAGAGGGTATTTTTTATGAGTGACTAAATTTTACATATGATTATAGGGGAAAGAGAACACTAATGTGAAACCTTACAATTGGGGGTATCTCAAGGATATAGTGAAATCCTCTTTGAGTTCTAAGCACATGAAGAGATCTTGAGTAAAACAATTACACAAGAGGAGATTAAAAGGTTGTTGTTTCCATTTTCAAATGATAAAGCTCCTGGTCCAAATGGATATAATGAAAAAATTTTCAAAAGTTGATGTCATATAATGGGTAAAGATGTTAATCACAAATATCTTGTCCTTTTCTAAAAGAAAGTAGAATGCTTAAGCAAATCATTCAACTCTGATTACATTGATCCCTAAAGTCAAAAATCCTATGTGCGCGAAAGATTTCAGGCCTATTGTCTATTGCAATAAAAAGAATCTCTAAAATAGAATCCAAAATTGCATTGGAGAGTTTGTTTATACAAACCAACTTGCATTTATTAAAGGTAGGAATTTACAGGATAATTTTTTTTTGGCTCAGGATTTGCTTAATAAATATCATTTGAATAGGAGTCCCACCAGAATTGCCTCAACTTCTTGGTTTCACCGTTGGCAAATTACCTAGAAATATCTTGGTTTGCCTCTCAGCTCAAAGAAAATTCGTGCTATAGGCTATGAGATCTTGGTAGAAAAAGTGGTTAGTAAGCTAAATAAATGGATGTATAAGCTGCTTACTTGTGCAGGAAGATTGCAACTCATAAAGACAGTACTACAGAGTATTCACACATATTGGGCTCATACTGTTTGGTCGCCTAGATCAGTTGTTAAAGAATTGGAAATAAAATTTAAGTCTTTCTTATGGGAAGGGAATGATTGGAATACAGGTTGTAAAGTTAAATGGTTTAGTGTGTGTAAACCATTTGAAGAAGGTGGACTATGCTTAAAGTTACTGTCTGAGTGAAATATTGCACCTATCATGAAGTTGATTTCGGATATCTATACCTCAAAGCAATTCCGGATTAATACATGCAAAATTAAGGATCATAACTTCTAGGAAATTAACGAAAGACCTGACGGTACTTAAAGATAAAAGATGGTATTAAAGCATAGATTGAAGGCTTATCCATAATATACAATGGACAGTGGGGAATGGTAAATCAGTGAGTATGCTGTTTGATAATATAGACATCCTAAGAGTCCCATTTTTTTTGTCTTGTGGTCCCAAAAAGAGCTAGGAACTCTAAAGATTGGAAAGCTAAATGCTTTTATTACTGGAAAACAGTGGATTTGGCCAAGGAGGAGCAGAAATGTAAATGACCTGATTAATTCAGTTGTTGTGCTTCCAAATGATGAAGAGGATGACATGATAGGCACTGTTGTAAACTTTCAAAATCTAGCAAGTTTACTCTATATTCATCCTAGGATTATATCAGGGCTAAGAACCCAATGGTTCCATGGTCTAGGGTTATTTGATTAAAAAAAGTTATACCAAAGCATTCTTTTGTATGCTGGTTAGCAATATAAAATAGAATGCCTACTCTTGAGAGAGTGGGTATATGGAAGCTAACTACTGATATTAATTGTAAGCTTTCTAGTAGTAACATTGAGACTAGCAACCATTTGTTTTTTGAATGTGGTAGTACAAAACAAATACATCAAGGGATCTTTGCAGCCTTGGAAGTTCATCACTCTACAAGAAGCTGGAAGGCAGGCATACAGTGTCTATCTGGTCTTGATAAGACTTGTTCTAATGATTTAGCAAGGCTAGCTTGGGCTTCTGCTTTCAACAATCTGTGGAAGTGGAGGAACTCTATAATTCTTGTTGGGAATCCACAAAACCTGGATCAGTTATAAAGCAAGCGGTGTTAGATGTTAAAACCAAATCTTGTATGATAGTTTAGTTTGGTCTTCTCCTTTAAGAAGGTTTTGTCTGTTTGTATAAGGCTATTAGCCTTTTTCCTTCCCTCGTTGGTAATATATGGTGCTTACATGTTTCCAAAAAAACAGTCTATTAATGTAATCTTCCCAATTCAATAAGGCCCCATGCAGTTTAAGCTTTTCATTTTCTATTAGGTAGACTTGTCCATAGATAAAGCATTCAAAAAACAGATGGTTCTCAACTCAGTAGAATCCCTACATATTTTACATTTAGCTTCACTGCATTTGCCCCAATTCATAATTTTGTCTTTGGTACTCAGCCTGTTTAACACAGCTAACCATGTGATAAAAGCACACTTTAATATGCTATTCTTCAGCCAACAACATTAGCCCACAGTACAGTGTTCTTCTTTTCTCTAATGCTTTCCCCTGCTGAATGAAAGGAAAAAGAGCCAAACTGTTAAATTCCAGCTATTTCTATCAGCAAGATTACAATTGGGAGAGAAATTCAAAAAAGCTTTGAATGCTGAAACTTTATGTGCAAGTCTTCTTGGCCATTTCCAAGAGTTTCCAGCAATAAAATCATTCGCAGTAGAAGAATTATGTATGCCCAACTCAATAGCAAAATGTCATCCATATTGCTTGATGATAGGGGTTGTGAATACACCAGTTGTCATAAAGGAGGTTCACCAATTTACCATCTCCAATTTTACATTTGACGCGTAGATAAGCATATTTCCTCACCTTAACAATTCTTCCAGATCCAAGAATTACCAGGAAACTCTTTAGCTGCCCCAAATGCTTTTTCCTTTAAGCTTATAAGTATGCACCCAAGCCACCCAAAGAAAACTCTTAGAGGAGCTTATATACCAAAGCAGCTTGACAACAGCAACTATACTCCAATCATTAAGAAGTTTAATTCTAAGACCTCCTTCATTTAGAAGCTTACAAACATCCTTCCAACTAACTCAGCAATTATAAGAACCATTATGATACCTTTCTATAATAAGGTTTTGAATATCCTTTCTAATTCCTTTAGAAAAGCTTTAGGAAGCACAAGAAACAGAAGCCCAATAGCCATAAATGCTTTGCAAAATGGACTTAATAAGTCGCAATCTTCCCAAGTAAGATAAGAATTTGTTTGCCCAAGAAAGAATTCAAACAGAGACTCTTCCAATAAGGAGCTCACAATCAACTTTGCTTATACTTTTAGTAACCAAGGGCAGTACTAAATATTTCATCAGTAATTGTCCCTTATTAAAGGGGAGCTTAGGCGCAACGGTAAGGTTGTCGCCGTGTGACCTGGAGGTCATGGGTTCAAGGCTTGGAAACAGCCTCTTGCAAAAATGCAAGGTAAGGCTGCGTACTATAGACCCATCGTAGTCCGCCCCTTCCCCGGACCCTGCATACAAGGGAGCTTTGTGCACCGGGCTGCCCTTTAATTGTCCCTCATTAATTTGAATCTTTTTAGAGACAGCATTAGCAATATCAGGCTGAATATGAGAGCTTAAAAATTCAGATTTTGCCTTATTACATTTAAGGCCAGTCATTGTGTAAAAGATATGCAAAATATTCTTGATTGCTTTACCAGATTCCAAATTATCTCTAGCCAGGATCAATAAATCATCAGCAAAACAGAGATTAAGAAGCTTTACTTTCTTGCATTTAGGGTGAAAAGAAGAAGTACCTTTGATAGTAGCATGCTGAAGAAGCTTAGTCAAAACCTCCATTATCATAACAAATAAGTATGGAGAAATTGGATCTCCTTGCCTTATGCTTTTTTCCCCTTAAAGAACCCTCAAGAGAAACATCAATCATAATTGAGAAAGAATGGGTAATAATACATTCACTAATCCATCCCACAAAATTCCTTGGAGTGCCAACACAATCAAAAGTTGAATCAAAAAGCCCCAATCAACTGAATCAAAAGCTTTCAGATCTACCTTAATGGCCATTTTGAGAATCTTCAAAGAATGATAAAATTGCATTAACCACATCTTTCTCAACAATATGCCAACATTTTTTGAAAAAATCAGCATTATATCCATCAGGGCCAGGTGATTTATCATCTGCAAAAGAGAACATTTCTGTTTCAACTTGCAAACCATCAAGTTTCTTGCTTAAAATTTCTTTTTCAGCCTCAGATCAACTGAAGTTGAGCAATTCCTTCAAAAAGTCAAGATTACAGGGCTCAACCTCCTCATCCTTCTTCCCAATAAGTTGGAATAATAATCAATCATAACATTGGTTGTTTACTTTACAGAATTAACAACCTTCCCATTGCCAACATCCATGGAACTAATTTGATTGTTAGTTCTTTTATGATAAACCATCTTCAAGAAGAATTTATTATTCCTATCACCAAGCTTTAACGAGCTTTCTTTTGCTTCTTGATGCACAATCTACTCTTTGATATTCAACAAAGCCAAATAACATTTCAGTTCACTATTAATTTCTTCAGGATTTGCTTTCTTTACAAACAGATTTGACTGAGCAACTTTCAGCTCCTGTTCAGCCTCCAACATTTTATCATTAACATTAGCAAAGTGCTTTATGTGAAATAACTTCAAGTTATTTTTCAAAATGTTCAATTTCCTATATTGAACATAGGGGATCATATTCCATGAATCAGCAAATACTGTCAGGAACTCATAAATCATGTTCATGCTCCAACAATTCAAGAATCTGTAAGGAGTTCTCCTCATCCTATTTAGGCTTTTTATCACCAAATGTAATCACAGCAGGACTACGATTAGAAATTCCAAGTAAACAAGTTCACATCTCCATCTTCTGCAGAAAACTGAAACAATTGTGAGACAAAAACCCTGTCCAATTTCCTAAGAATAAGATCATTAACACTTTTATTGGACCAAGCGAAGATTGGGCCCTCGAATGGCTATCATCCAAACCCATAGTGAAAAGGAAATCATTAAAATCATTCATACTAACCAAACCACATCCCTGAACAAGAGAACTGCTTTCTGAGAATCTTCTTACAATGTTAAAACCTCGCATGACCAACCAAGGACTATCTCCTACTTAATTTACCATATTTTTTAAATCAGTCCAAAGCTCTCTTCTCTTAGTCAAGTCATTAGAAGCATGTACAAAAGGAACCCACTTGGACATATTTTCCATATATAACTACAGAGTAATAGCTTGCTTCTTTATAAAAATCTCCTTAATATTGAAATTTTTAGGGGTAAAACACACCCATATCCTTCTTGGAGTATTGCCAGACTCATAGTAATACAGAGTAATAGCTTGCTTCTTTATAAAAATCTCCTTAATATTGAAATTTTTAGGGGTAAAACACACCCATATCCTTCTTGGAGTATTGCCAGACTCATAGTTCTGTATAAGGATCCACCCCTTTTGCAGATTATTAAGTAGCTTCATAGAATTATTAGGTTTTGATTTTTGTCTCATACAGACCTAACATGAATTTTATTTGCAAAAATAAATCTATTCACCACTCTCTGTCTAACAGGGTCATTTAACCCTCGAATATTCCAACTTCCAATAGAAATCATTTTTTACAGCAAAAATGAATTAAGCTTTCCACAGAAATAGTCAGTTTCCTTGGGTGTTTCCCCTTTTTACTTCCTTTTGTCTCTTCCAAATTTGAACTTTATTTTTAGTTTCAGAATCAATTGAAAAAGCTGAACTTTCACTACCACTATTAGAAGATTTCACAGGATCTTTAATGGCACCTACAGGTTTCTGTTGGGGAATAGATGAACAAAGTTCATTTACACCAACTAAGCTTTTATTAATCACTTTATCTTCCACTGCAACAAGATTCCTTTTCTTTACAATAGCAGCTGACTCACATTCAGAACTGTCAGGCTCTTCATTGTCATCCTTTGTACCAAATATATTCAAAATAGGTTCTTCTACAATAGTACTGAGAACTTCAGAAGCATTCTTTACTTCACCTCGGCCATCATTTCCTTTTCTTCATTGTTCTTTGAACATTCAGCTTTGTCATCCACATTTTGAAACACATTTTATCTAGAAAATCAGTTTACTGTAGCTAGTATCTTTTGAAATCCTTTTTTTAAGTACATGACATCCTCTAGTTGAATGACCAAAGATCTTGCAGTTTTCACATTTAACAGGAATCCAAGCAAATTCCAAATTAATGGTTAACAATTCATCATTAGGAATTCTAACGTCAATACACTGAGGGAGCTCATCATTTATTTCAATTTCAATGCATATTCTGGGCAAAAGACATATTCTCCATTTGCCTAGTAATAGAATCAATATATAATGACTTCCCAACTGCGCTAGCAATGTAGCTCAGATCATCCACAGTCCAATAAACAGAAGGAATATTATAGAATTTCGCCCACAGGAATTTTGTCAACCTTCAATTTATTCAATTCTCTAACAACCAATGAACCAAGGCCCATTCTCTATTATCCAATCTCTGTCCACCACTTAAATGAACTCGAATAGAAGAGACCCAAATGATAATGAAAAAATATCAAACTGCCAAATCTTCTTCCAGATCTTACCAATTACTGAACGGATGTATGTAAAAGAAGGAGCCTAAGCAATTAACTTCCCTACAATAGCATCACTCCACTTATATGAACCCATGGTTAAAACATCATTTGGGGATCTACTACAATCTTTCCATAAACACTTTGAGGCTTATGATATTTCAACTCCTTAGCAGACACCTATTTTTCCAGTTCAAATTACTAATCTTCACAAGATACTTCTTATTAAGAGAGGGATCAATTCTCTTCAAACTAGAGAAAACCTCATCCATGGCTAAACAAGTAGAAAGCTTGATTTCTGGTGACTTATTAGATCATAAGCAGAAGATTCATTTGAAAACAATTTGATCTACTTTGTATTCAACCTCGCAACTTCCACTTTCAGCTTCACAGAACTTCACTTTATTAAATTCTCCAGAAGATGACTGAAGAATTAATACGAGAGAGAGAGAGAGAGAGAGAGAGAGAGAGAGAGAGAGAGAGAGAGAGAAGAAAACTGAATTGCAGAACAGTAATCTTTTCAATTAAGCACTAAGATCAAGAAATCTTGAAAAACTTTTGAATCGATGCACAAGACATTCAAAGCTGCTGACATGTGCCCAAAGAATTCCTGCCCAGCTTCTTGCACCATTGCTTCCATAAATTAGCCAGTTCATTAAATGAAATAAACTAATGAAAAACTCAGCATGGCTTTGGGAAATGCTTTAATAAACAACCTTGAATAAGTGTATTCAAGCTCAAGTTCAATTAAGAATTTAATAAATAAGCTCGAAACAAAGTAAAGCTTGGCTTCATTTGGCTTGTCTGCAGCCCTACCTTCAAACTTAAGGGAAAAGCAGACAAAAAGATTAACAATTAAAATTCTTCAAATTAATCTATATTTCAAAATTTCAGAGCAAACTAAAACGACTCATGACTGATTGTTAAAGCTTGATGTACATTATAGGCCTAAAACCTAACAGCTTAAGCTTTTAGGTAAAGTGGTAATCTAACACCCTTAATAGAACCTAAAATCTTAAATCCTTGATAGTATCATGAAGGGGCTTAAAGGCCATGAAAGAGCTCGAAACAACCATTATAATAGGGACTCTAGCAAATGGCACTTCTTCATTTCAGGATGCAAAGAATTCAAAATGAGTAATTGATAAAATATGTTAAAAGGAGCCAGCTAATATTGTCAAAAACATGGGCTGTAACAGCTTCCACACTAGTCAAGGGATTGGTCAAATTGCCACAATAAATCAATTCAGCCTAAACCATTAGGTGTGCAATGATTCAAATATATATATATATATATCCTTCAAACTAACAAACTGCTCATATCAAGTCCGGTGGATAGACATTAAAACAAGAATAAAAATGAAAATAAAAACAGGTCCTAATTAATTAAAGACAAGAAATGACCCTTTAGATGATTCAAGTGCAAAATTTACCCAAAATTAGCCTTCTATGAACTTCGGCTTCAAATCTATATGGACTTTAAAGAAATATGCCTCTGAGGATTCATTTAAGAACACATTGTATAGTAAATGTTCATATATGAGATGCAAAAGAAAGAAATCAGAAGGATCTAGAGGGGGAAATTTCATTAAATGAAAAACAAGTATGAGAAGAAGGTGAGAATCTCTTTTTCCACAGCCAAATCAACATGCCTTATTCCATTTGAATCACTGTTTCTACTGAAGGAAAACATTTTTTAATGCTACTTACTCAGCTTGCATAAAGTTCACATAAAAAATTAATTTAGAATAAGTGATTGGTCTGTCAGCATCAGCTTCTGCTTGCATATCCAATTAAAGAAGCAACATGAACCAGAGTCACAAACTTAAGATATAAGTAATGTTAATTAGAATGCACAACAATCCAGTTCATGGATGGGACCACAGTATGACAGACGCTCTAAAACATTGAACATTAAATATAAATATTTCGGTGAAAAATAAGTAATGGCACATGTATATTTTGGAGAGGATGCTGAGGTGTTCTAATTATACCATTGATTTTCTTTTTATGAAATAGATAAACCATGAATGAAGATAGATTCACAATGTGATAATTTTCCACTTTAGCCGATAAATTAAAATTTTGAATAATTATATTTAGCATTCCAGGATGAAAATGCATCACATTTTAGAGCATTCATGCCAATTCGTGGTTTGCTAAGGTGTTAGTTGTTTTATCATAACTGTGGATGTAAGAAAGCTAATTCTAGATATTCATCATGCATGCTCAACAATACATTTTTACCCTGTTCAAAGATACAAAAATCTTTTTTTTTTTAAATCTCAGGTTTATTTTAGTATATTCCTTTTAACATTATTATAAACTTCTAAAATTCCAGAATATAGCAGTGTATGAAGAAAAGCAATCTTTAGAACATGAAATAACTCCCAAATAAAACAACAAAAAAACTAGGAACGAAAATTTTAACGCTACGATCACTGATCACGCTACTGCGTAGAAAACAACTTACTCTGAAGCTTCTTATCCATGTATCTGCACCCAAAAATAAATAAATAAATAAATTTTATAAAAAAAATAAATTTAAAAAATGGCCAAAAAAAATGGAGGATGAATGAAACCCTAGAAAATATGAAAGAGAGGGAGCTCACTTCTTGAGATCCGGTGGCTGACCTGATCTGCTCATGTTGAAGACTACGGAGAGAGAGAGAGAGAGAGAGAGAGAGAGTAGAACAACGAAATGGAGATGGGTAAAAAGAAACCACTTAGTGCGGAGGACGAACGACGAACACGGGTACAAATTAAAGAATCCACGCGAGGGGCGCCCTAGGGGACGATCCATGGCCGACGGCCCATTGGGTAGCGTGCAAGTTGGTGTAGGCGGGGGGGCTTGGCCCAGTTCTGAAAGAGAATTAATTGTACTATCGATGACCGTTTGCATGTTTATGGCTTTCTATTTTTAAATTTTTAAAAAAATTATATAAAAAATTTAAAAATTAAATAATATAAGGACATTTATATTATAAAATATGTATATTTATGTAAATGACTATTTAAATAATAGATTATAATAACCTTTGGTATGTCCATATAATAGTTCATTATGTGGTTAACCTTTGAAATGTCAATATATTTGTCTATATAAGGACATGCTTTACAACAAAATGAGTTAATAAGATGATCAATAACATCTAATTCCTGAAAAATTAGATTGTTGAATTTCTATAACTTCAAACTTTTCTATATTCCTCTTTTATTTCATTTACAACACGTTATCAATACGAACAAGTTTTTAAAGTATAGCAAGTTTCGTTAGTATTATTCTAAAGTAAGAATCTTGTTTCCTTTAACATTTGTTATTTATATAACTTTAATTTTTCGTCAAACTATATTTATATGTTAACTATATCTCTTATCTTGAGTACGTGTTCTTAAATATTTTTATGTTGAGATATATGTGAGAATAACATTTCTATTTAATATTTACCTAAGTTTAAATTTTTATTTATTTTCAATGTCAACTCTCACAAAGTTTGAATTCGTTGCCCTCGATAATTTTGGGAGAAATTATTTGTCATAGGTACTTGGTGCTGAGATTCACCTTAATATTATGAATTTTGGAAGTACAATTGAAAAAGGAAATCAAGCATCCCTGCATGATCGTGCAAAGGCAATGATTTTCATTCAACATCATTTACACGAAAAATTAAAAATTGAGAACTTTACTATTAAGGATTCATTAGTCCTTTAGAACAACTTAAAGAAGAGATATGAATACCAAAAAATGGTAATTCTTCCAAAAGTTTGATATGATTGGATACACTTATGACTGCAAGATTTTATAACTGTAAATGAATATAATTTAGTCTTATTCAAAATTAGCTTTCAATTGAAGTTATGAGGAGAAAAAATTACCGATGATGATATGTTAGAAAAAACATGTTTGACTTTTCATGTCTCGAATGTGCTCTTGCAGCAGCAATATCGAGAGTGTAGATTTACCCGTGATAATCATCCTTAAAAGTTTGAAAGTAAATGTGCTAAAAAGACTCAAAGGAAATGGGTAAAAAATAAAATAAAAAAAAGTTCTGAACAAAATAATAAAGTGCAAAATAATGACAATATTTGTTATAAGTGTGGAACAAAAGGTCATTAGTCTCGAATATGTCACACTCCTAAACACCTAGTTGGTCTTTACAAGGCATCATTAAAAGGAAAAGAGAAAAATGTTGAAGTGAATTTGTCTGAACGCATTGATGCTAAGTATGAGCCTCATTTGGATGTTGATTTTGATGTTTTCGATTTTTTTTAGGATCCTAGTGGCAAAATTGATCATTTGATTGGGGATAGAAATATCTATTATTAAACTATCTTCATGTTTATGTTATTTTGAAAAATTAACTCATGTAATTTTTTTTATTAAAAGTTTTACATATAATATGCTTGGTAATATTTTGTTATCTTTCTTAATTCTTAAATTTTACTTTTCATTTACTAGATCATTCAAAATTAACTTGATAAAATAGAGGATAACATGTGTTTGGTGGATAGTGGCACAACTCACCCAATTCTTCGTGTTAAAAAATACTTCTTGCAATTAACATTAGCTGAAATTAATGTTAATACAATATCTAACTCTGCAAATGTAATAGAGAGCTTTGGAAGAGTTCACATTATGTTTCCAAATGGGACAAAATTGTACATTGATGATGTGTTGTATTCTAGTAGATCTCGAAAAAATCTACTGAGTTTTAAAATACGTCGCAATGGATATCATCTTGAAACCAAAAATAAAGGAGATATCGAATATTCTTTATTACTTTCATAGTTTCAAACCAAAAGATCATATTAGAAAAATTTTCAACTTTTCAGTTGGCCTATATTTCACAAAAATAAGGATGGTTGAATCAAATTTTATGCACTGGAAGTGCTCCGAGCCTAGATATTTTATACTTTGGCATGATCACCTTTGTCATCCTGGTTCAACTTTGATGTGACAAATCATTGAAAATACACATGGACATCTATTAAAAAATCAGAAAGTTCTTTTACCTAATGATTATTTTTGTACTTCTTGTGCTCAAGGAAAACTACTTGTTAGACCTTATTAATCTAAATTATCTTTAGAGTCCACATCTTTTCTACAAAGAATACAAAGAGATATTTGTGGCTCAATCCATCCATCTTGCGGACCATTTCGATATTTCATGGTTTTAATTGATGCTTCTACTCGATGGTCACATGTTTGTCTACTTTCAACTCATAATGTTGCTTTTGCTAAATTTATGACTTAAATAATAAAGTTAAGATCAAGTTTTCCTGATCATCTCATTCAAACTGTCCGTTTAGATCATGCAGGTGAATTTTCTTTAAAAGCATTTTATGACTATTGCATGTTAATAGGAATAAGTGTTGAACATTCTATTACACATGTCCATACACAAAATGGTTTAGCAGAATCCTTCATTAAGCATTTACAATTTATTGCTAGACCTATGCTATGATCAAAGCTTCCTGCATCTGCTTGGGGTCATGCTATAGTGTATGTTGCGTCTTTGATTAGAATTAGACCAACTACATATCACAAGTTTTCACCTTCACAGCTTGTGTTTAACCACCAACCTAATATATCTCATCTTAAAATTTTTGGTTGTGTTGTATATGTTCCTATTGCACCTACACAACGAAGTAAGATGGGACCACAGCGTCGGCTTGGTATTTATGTTGGTTTTGATTCTCCTTCTATCATTAGATATCTCGAACCACTAACAGGTAATCTTCTTAGAGCAAGATTTCTAGATTGTCAATTTGATGAATCGGTTTTCCCATCATTAGGAGAAGGAAAATGTAAAGGATTAAAAACACAAGAAATTTGTTAGAACACACCAACTTTGTCTAATCTTGATACATGCACAAATCAATGTGAACTTGAAGTTCAAAGAATAATTTATTTGCAGAATGCTGCAAATCAATTGCCAGATGTTTTTACAGACACCAAAAGGGTCACTCAATCACATGCTCCAGCCGCAAATATTCCTGCTAGATTGATAGTTCCTGAAGAACACCCAATGGGAATACCAACTAATGAATCTAAAGTGCGCCAAAAGTGTGGTAGACCAATTGGTGCAAAGGATACTGTTCCTCGAAAGAAAAAGGAAATAAATAAAAGTGACACTCCAAAAGAATTCATTAACACTCAAGAAGAGGTTAAAAGAAATATAGATCAACAATCCCATATTTCCACAGAAGCAACACCAGAAGTGGTTCCAGTACAGGAAAATTATGAGATCTCATTCAAATTTGGAAATATACGGAAAAGAAATGAAGTTGTTGTTGACAATGTGTTTGCATATGCGATTGCTTTAGAAATTATTAATGATAATGAGCCTGAGCCTCAAACTGTAGAAGAATGTCGATATCGAAATGATTGGCCAAAATGGAAAGAAGCAATACATGCTGAGCTAGACTCATTAGCCAAACATAAGGTATTTGGATCAGTAGTTTAAACACCTGAGAATGTCAAACCTGTTGGGTATAAATGGGTTTTTGTACGTAAAAGAAATGAAATGAATGAAATTGTGAGATACAAGGCATGTCTTGCAGCACAAGGTTTCTCCCAAAGGCCTGATATAGATTATAATGAGACCTACTCCCCTGTTATGGATGCAGTTACTTTCAGATTTCAGATTAGTTTAACAGTTTCTGAAGGACTTGACATACGCCTCATGGACATAGTAATAACTTACTTGTATGGCTCATTAGATAATGACATATATATGAAAATCCCTGAAAGATTTAAAATGCCTGGAGCATATAATCCAAAACAACGAAAAATGTATTCTGTTAAATTACAAAGATCCTTGTA
Source organism: Malania oleifera (assembly GCF_029873635.1). NCBI lineage: Eukaryota > Viridiplantae > Streptophyta > Magnoliopsida > Santalales > Ximeniaceae > Malania > Malania oleifera. The sequence continues at coordinate 81,003,205 of NC_080417.1, read as the reverse complement.
TGAATTGAAACAATCTGGACGAATGTGGTACAATCGTCTAAGTGAGTATTTGTTGAAAATTGGATATGAAAATAATCTTATATGTCCTTGTGTTTTTATTAAGAAGATAAATTCTGAATTTGCTATAGTCATGGTTTATGTTGATGACATAAACATAGTAGGAACTCCAAAAGAGATCTCAACGACTGCTGACTACTTAATGAAAGAATTTGAGATGAAGGATCTTGGGAAACAAAATTTTGCCTTGGTTTTCAAGTTGAATATTTAATAAGTGGAATTCTTATTCATCAATCATCTTGTATAGAAAAAATCTTGAAACAATTTTATATAGATAAATCTTATCCATTAAGCTCACCGATGGTTGTTCATTCACTTGATGTGAAAAATGATCTTTTTCATTCTTAAGAAGATGATAAAAAAATCCTTGGTCTTGAAGTACCCTATCTTAGTTCGATAAGAGCACTCTTGTATCTTGCAAATTGCACTAGACCAGATATAGCTTTTGTAGTAAATTTGCTGGCAAGGTTTAGTTCTACACCAACTCAAAGACATTGGAATGGAGTAAAACATGTTCTTCGTTATCTCCATGGCACATTTGATATGGGTTTGTTTTACCCAAAGGGAGTAAAGTCTGCGTTGAAAGGATATGCTGATGTTGGATATCTTTCTGATCCTCAAAATGCTCGATCACAAACAGGCTATATTTTTACGTGTGGTGATATTGCTATCTTATGGCGATCTGTAAAGCAAACGATCACTGTTACCTCTTCAAACCATTCAAAAATATTGGTAGTTCACGTAGCAAGTTGTGAATGTGTATGGTTAAGAACTATAATCCAACACATTAAAGGAACAAGTAGATTATCACTGGAGAATGACACGCCAACACATTAATGTACGAGGACAATGCAGCATGTATTGCACAAATCAATAGTGGGTACATAAAAGGGGATAGAACTTAACATATTTCACCAAAGTTCTTTTACACTCATGAACTTCTGAAGAAAGGAAATGTTGACATTTGTAAAATTCGTTCAAGTGACAACTCAGTAAATCTATTCACAAAAGCATTGTCAACTTCAATTTTCAAGAAATACATAACATTGGAATGCGACAACTTAAGGACATTTTTTAATTGATTGTATTTTTTAAGGGAAGTATGAATATTGTACTCTTTTTCCTTCGTTAAGGTTTTGTCCCATAGGGTTTTCTTAGCGAAGGTTTTAACGAGGCATATTCATAGTGTATAGTCATCAAAGGGGAAATGTTGTAAAACATGTATATTTATGTAGATGACTATCTAGATAATATGTTACGACCTTTGGTATGCCCACATAATGGTTCATTACGTGGTTAACCTTTGAGATGTCAATTTATTTGCCTATATAAGGACATGCTTTACAACAAAATGAAATAATAAGATGATTAACAACATCTAATTTCTGAAGAACTAGACTGTTGAATTTCTATAGCTCTAGACTTTTTGTATTCTTCTTTTATTTCATTTACAACAATTTAAAGATTGATATAAATAATTATAGGAGTCTTTTAAAATAATTATGAGTAGTTATATGAATAAATTTGAAATAATTATAAGAGTATTTTGAGATAGTTGTGAGTAGTTAAATGAGTATTTTGGAACAATCATTGGTAATTATAGGGATAAATTTGATATTTTTGAAAGATGACACCAAGTAGAGGAATCTCTTTTACAGTAGTATATAAACTAATTTTAGTTTTGTTAAAAATTATACAATATTCATTTTAATTTTAGGTGAACAAGTAAATGTGTCATGCAAGATTACATTTGCATAATATTTTTTTCAAATCTTTAAAAATTTAGATATTATTTTAAAATAATTTAATAATGTTGTGTAAAATTTAATTTATAAATATTAAAATATAGATACTAAAAATTATTTATAAAATTTTTTATTTTATTTAAAACTATTATCATAACACATAGATATACATATAAAAGATATTAAAAATATTAGATATGATATGATAAGATACGAATAACATAATTAAATTATAGAAATATAATTTTTATTATTATTTATATATCACTATAAACTAAAAAAAAAACCTTAATATGTACATATACATTTATTTAAAATAAATAAAAATAAAGGAAAAAAAAAACACACACACACACACACATACACACACACACACACACACACACACACACATTTATTAAACAAATTTAGTGCGCTGTATATTCATTTCAATTATTTTCTTAAAATAAATATAAAATTTTAGCAAAATCATAGGATAGGCACGGAGTGTAGTCCATGCACACGGCTACTTAGTATAAAACAAATTATAATGAAAAACTTATGAATATAACAACAAATAGACATGGAATAATTATTTCTTAATTTCATCATATGAATATTCATTTCTTTCGTACTCCATGTTGGATGGAATAAGATAAAATGTTGCATGAGTGACATCCAACAAGGAGTGGGAAAGGAATAAGATAAAAGGTTGCATGTGTAATGCCTGACAATAAAATAAAATATTTTTCCCTAGTTTTAGATCCAATCATTAACCTAAACAACGGAAGGCTAATCATATAAAATAAATTCACACATATTACAATACCAAAGTGACAAATCAACCCACGACATACAATCATCACTGTTCTCTCAAAACTATCCTTACTAATACCAAGGGATTACAAAAACAAGTCACCCAAAAATACTCACTCTCAAAAAGAGCAGTACAACAACTCCTCTCCCTGTGAGCCTGCTCCGCTCGCCTAGCTGGTTCACCTGAAAAACAATTCAACACTGGGATGAGCCAACGCTCAGTAAGATGAAACTTGTTGTTACTAGTGTGTGGCTACTGAGTTATATTTCTGTATTAATAATCTGATTTAAAAATAATATCATGGATAACTGAAATTGTAAATGCTGGTATAAATAACATATATTAAAACTATATAAATTTACTTATCATACTACTACTATTTCTAGAAATCTACATATACTTGTAATATTTGAGAAAATTTCCCTAGATGGCTATATGACATGATTTAACCCCTCATGACAGGGTTGTGCGGCCCGAAAGCGAGACCTATCTTGGCTGGCCGACTAGGGTAAGTCAACTGAACTCCGACAGTCTGATCGGCCCCCTCAATTCATATCTGATGGAGAGTCTGTCCCAATGTGGGCACGATCGACCTCATACCACTTACTATTTGAGTAAAGTGGGTGCACCTTGAACTGAATATTTGTAGCTATGGTACCGTGCTCTACTATCTGATCCATCAGGGTCTGATATTATATAGGTAACTAATATCTGTAATGTACTGTTTTTACTGTGGTTTCTAAAATAACCATAATCCCATAGAATTTATCTGAAATTCTAAATAAACTGACTGAAAATCTGATTTCTGTATAATTGAATTGCTATCTGAATATCTGTATATCGGGGCGTTATGATACTGATAAACATGTTATTCTGAAATTACTGAAAATGCATATTTCTGAGTATATTATACACTAAAAAATTCGTCATTCTATAAACATGCAAATATCATGGTATTTCTGTTAATAACTATAAACATGGTATTCACAAATTCTATAAATATAGTATTGTTTAGTTATCAACTCAAGCCACACAAATAAATATTAATATTATCAGGTTTTGGAAACTATAAATATATATATATATATATTCTGAATAATAATTTAATAAAAACATATAGTTCGTACTGAAATCGTACAAGGGTTTCCTAGAATATCATATTTCCCTTACCTGACTACTGAAAAGCCCTTACTGAATATCTGTTCTACATCTACAGGGTTTCCCACTCAACTCTCTGAAAACAATATTCACCAAAACAAAACATCTTTATTTCTCTGTCTACTTCATTTCCTACAACTGTTGGAAAGTCTAATTCCGAATAAAAGGCCTTACCCTGATTTTGGGGAGAAATTTGACTCGATCCCACCAACGATCCACCCTAGCAGACTTGAAAAGAACTCCGCCATGAGCATCGTGGTGGCCTCAAATCGTTAATCCGACGAACGACGGGGCCAAAATTGAAGAGAGATGGAGGAGAGACCATAGAGAGAGAGAGAGAGAGAGAAAGAGAGAAAGTTTCTATTGAAAATTCTGTGTAAAAATTAGAGGTTTACACTATTTATACTATAGCCTTCGTTGACGAGTCACGTCATCTCGTCAACGAGTCTAAGAAGCAATTCATCGACGAGCTCTCCCCTTCGTCGACGAAATTCAAAATCACCCAAAACATCCTCTTGGTATCTTCTCATCGACAAAACATGCTCTCGTCGACAAGACCCTCTTGTACCCTCATCGACGAATCCCCGGTATTCGTCGATGAGGCCATGAGAAAATTCCTTGGGTTATTATATCCAAAGTGCAATGTCATCGACGAACACTTCGCGTTCGTCGACAAAGTCGGCTACCTCCTTTTGTTACTGTTTCCATTTCCCTCCCTCTTCATTATTTAAATATCATTATTCTCCTAGTCGTTACAGCATGAGTTACATCTTTCTAAATTATTACATTTATCTACAATGTTTATTACATTCTCATTGTATTCCCAACTTCTCGAATGAACAAAATGATAATGTCTTTGCAAGATAGGGTGATCTTACTATCAGACAAAAGATTTTTTTAGAAATTGATCCTAAAAATACATTTTCCTTATGCTTGGAAGAGATTTTAGATTTAGATTTGTGTGGATTTGAACAAAATATAATACAAACTTGCACTGAATTTTGTCCAAATCTACCAATTTCAATCTAAGACTTGAAACTCATACTCATAGAAAGCAGTGTTAAGATAATTTAAGCTAAACACTTCTTAAAGTAACTTTAATAGAGCTCTAAAAAATAATAAAGGTGAAAATTTTAGGGAGTAAAGCCTAGCCACTAAAGTTGTGTTTCTTTTGTAGAAGTACTTATTCCTTGGAATAACATTAAATTCATCATTTTTCATAAATTCTAACTGAGAACATCCAACTATATGAAAAAACCACAATAACGTACATTTATGCATACATGAATGACATGCAAACATGAAATTCAAAAGAGAAAGACAAGGAAGACTAACCTGAATTATGGAATTTTATATTTACTAGTGAGGAAAAACATTCAAAAAAGAAAGAACACAAAAGGTAGGAAACGAAGAATAGAGAGAATGTATGACATCTCTCTCTAAAACAAAATACAAATCTCCTCCCAAAAAATGCACTAATTGCAATGTTTCTCTTGTAGCAAATTCCCTCTTTTCTCCCTTTAAGGTGTGCCCAAAATGATCCTATGCATGGTCTATTTATTGACCATGCAAAAGAGAGTGAAAGAAAGAGATTTTGAATTTTAAATTCAAATTTTCATTTTCCAAAACTACTAACAAACAACTATCACTGTCCTAACTCATTGTTTGACATATGGTAATGATTAGGACACAAGACACACCAAAATCTATCAGCTAATGAAAAGAAAAAATTTAAAACTGAATTTTAAGAAGATCAATTGAATGCCCTATAGGGACTGGTCAATCACTAAAAGGTTGGTACCAATCCCTTTGCATTGATGGTCGACCACCTTTAAAGTAGTCAGTCGACTGCCCCTCTATTTGTTTTAACATGATTTCAAATTGTTTAGCTAAGGCATGATTGTTTGGTCAAAAAATGACTATCAACATTAGTCCCCTTAGAGCTGCGAGCATGCAAGGGTGTAGTGCTAACCAATGTTTATAATGAAAATAAAATATTGTTTCCAAACTTAAAGAACTATAGTTCACTATGATTCTACAATCTCTATAACTTGATCTTCAAGAGGTGAAGGAGCAAATTGCCATTCACCATTGGTAATGCATTGCTGCCTTCTAGCTTGAAATGGGGAATGTTGGTTACAATAAGATATTGAATCCTATGCTTTAGAGTTATGCAATATTCACTAAAATGACATAGGATGTCCATGTGGTATTGTAGAAAGATTCAATGTTAGGCTGTTGAGCATGAGAGCCAAGCTTTGTAAGGACTAGCTCTAGTGTACCTTGTGCTCCCAAATGTTTGAATAAGTTGGCCATGCATAGTGATGTATAGCAGGGTAAATCAAACGAGGGTGATATACATTCCTGCTTAAACTAGTGGCGGGAACTTTCATATGGGTCGCTTTATAAGGCTTTATGGATTTAAAGGAATTGACAAAGTTGCCCTAAGATGCCTGGAAGTGACATAGGTGAGACTAGAATTAATATTGTCAAACAAAGGTTGGACATGTTGGGAATAAGTGATGCTATGAGGGTAGTGTTGTTGGGGGTATATAAGCTAAAGATAAGTAGGATGTTCAGAGTGTATCTCTGCTTTTTTTTTTTTTTTTTGTGGCTAGTGTATGTAGGCTGGTCATGAGTGAAGCATATGACATTCCATTCCTTTTCCTCTTGGGGTTGAAGTTTGTTGTGTTAACTTCTTTTCCTATGTTCTATTGCTGCATAATTAATGCTTTTTCATGTTTTTAGACCATTTTATCTTTCTTCTGATTGCAGTGACATTTGAAAAATTGGTATTCTCCTGTAGAGCTAATTTATCAAAATATACACCTTGAAGAGTGTCAGAAAATATTCTCACCATTTCTTCATCAATTAACGGGAGTTGAACTTGGGTAGCAACTTCCCTCCTATTGATTTTTTGAGTCTGATCTCTATTTTGATGCTAACAAAACACTGTGAACTTATGTATGTATTTACCATGTGAACAAGTCCATATTTGAGATCACACATAAGGGACAAGGAAAATGGAGGCCAAGACGGATCTTAGTACACATAAACCTGGCGTACTCCACGAAGTGAAGAGCAAGAGATCAAGAAGAAGACATTTTTTTGTATTGCATTTAGTTTATAATTTGTTGGTCTATAATAATGGTCTGTAATATTTGCATATCATGCATGATGGGGTTTATATGCTCAAGAGGCCTTAGAATGACCATAGGAACCATCACCCATATAACTTAAATGTCTTATGCTTATTCACACTGAGTTGATGTAGCATAGAGACCAAAACAAGACTTAAAAGAACAAAACCAGTGGTCTCGGTCGACTGAACCCTTGGCAGTATAGATGCCTCAGTCGACCAAATTGGCCAAAAGTCAACATGTTGACTTCGCTCAGTCGATCATTCTGTTTTGAACGTATAGTCCTAGGTCAACCGAACAAAAAGGTGTTAGACTCCCCAACAATTTGGTCGACCAAATGTGTAGCTCAAATTAGCTTGGGTTGACCGAACCTAAATGAGTAGCCGACCGACCTTTGTCTTGGTCGACCGAACCCACGAAGGGTTCAAAATCACCCTGAGACAGTCGACCAAACCTATAATTAAAAATTGCCATGGTTGACCGAACTTATAAAAGTGGTCGACTGAACCTTGACCATGGTCAATCGAACCTCTCGGGTTGGCAAAATTTTTACCGCAGTTAAACAGGGTTAATTTTTATTAAACATAATTAAAAAAATCCCAAAATGCCTTTGATGTCCCCAACGGTTATATTTTTGATAAAAACTATATATACCTTCTCATTTGCTAAGATTAGTGTGAGATTAGCATATCGACTAGCAAATTTTTCTCTAAAAATTTTATTAGGCTATACTATCACGCCCCGAACCCACAAATGGGTCCTAGGTGTGATTTTAGTAACCTAACATGTCTCTGTATCATTTAAAACATACATGATACTATATTAAATGAGGGTTCGATCCCGTGGGTTACATGTAAACCCTATACACAATCACATACATGTCCATACACATCAAATACGCAACAGAAATGTTATTTCTATATATACATCATACCACACAACGTACCATACCAGAGTCTATACATAACTAGGATCTACATTCCAAAATACCATACATACCTCGAGTGTCTACAAAACCTAATGATGACAACCCGGTTACAACATCTGTACTTACACAAGTACTCTACGTAGCTAATTGACACCCACGCTTCCGGACGCTAGGATGCTAGTTTCGGCTACCCGAAGGACCTGAAAAATATTTTTGTATTCGAGGTGAGACACTTCTCAGTAAGGAAAAAAGCGGGTTATATCAGTGTGGCATACGAGGGTTATTTCAACATAAAACATAACACAATACAATTCCACTATTTTCACAATTCAGTTCCAGTACATACGATACTAAACATACGGTCAGTGTCATCACACTCAAGCACTTGATACCCTGCAATAACCGAAGCCTCACAACAATATCGTTGCTAGTACAATGTCCACTCACACCCATCGGTGACCAACCGGAACAAATAGGCAATACTTCACACCCTCGGATATAGAGCCGGACACTCTCGCCTACGGTAATTAGACGAGACATGACATCAACGTACGGTAATTAGCCGCCCCTAGTTGATTTACAAAACCTGGAACAATTTTGGAACTCATGTCCCTATACTCACCAACGTACAGTAATTAGCGACCCCTAGCTGTTTTACAAAACCTTGGAACATTTTACATATAACATTTCATTCCACACTTATTTGAGTATACAACAAATCATATCGTTTCAATTTGAGAAATACAGTTTAATACAAATACAACATACGATTTTCCAACAGAAATAGAGATGATACCCGAAACCCCCAAATTTTTCCAAAAACTATAACCCGAAAATCATGCTTTTTCACCCGATAGATTTTCCCAAATAAGTAACCAAAACATACGTATAATCGTAAACTACACGTTTACCGATTTCGATTTCAAAAATAATTAATATAAACAGAATCCCCTTACGTTTTCCCGAGTACCACAAACCTAAACTCTATGGCTCCAAAACTACGAACCGAGTTCCCAAAACCTCGGTTTTGGGTCAAAACCCAAAAATCCTCGAAACAATTTTCCGATCCGCTAAAAACATAGAGATTCCTCCCTTGATCCACGCGGTAATGTCGGATTGTTGAATCAGGCAACAAACAGCAAAGAATTGAAGACAGAAAGAGAGATTTCGCTGGTTCTAGAGAGAGAGAGAGAGAGAGAGAGAGAGAGTTTTAGCTTTCTTAATAACTAAGCAATGAAGGAGGATATTTATAGTTCCTTTGACCCGGCCAACCTCGTCGATGAAACAGCGCCTTCGTTGACGAATCATCCACACATTTTGTCGACGAATCGACTCCTTCGGCTACGAACCCTATTAAGATATTTTACAACACGTTCGGTATCTCTTCGTCGACAAAAAGTATGAGGGCCTTCGTCGACGAGAACAATGGCTTAGTCGACGAAGCCTGCAAAATTTACCTTTTTACCCTTTTGTTATTTATTCAATCTACATATCTCGAGTCGGGTTCTTACACATACTCCCACCTTTTACAAGCATATTGCTAAAATCTCTTTCTTATACACATTTAATTACATATTTTTGAGGGAGATGATTTTGTTTTTCACATTCATTTTGCAAGCTAACAACTCTCTCAGACTTGCATTGTTTGATATTGTCTTTTAAGAGTTAGCTAAAGTTTTCCCATTGTATTTCATTCATAAATATATCTTGGGAAAGCTCTACATTTACTTAAGAACTTGCACCCTTATTGCAAGTTTCATAAGCTTACTTTGTGTTTTGATAAAAATATTTTTAGCCAGCTTAGGGTTGTAGAGACTCTATGACTATTTCATATTGTGAATATATTGACTTGGATCAAAGGTCTCACTCACTCACACATATACATATAGATACACATATTGTTGTGAGTTGATATACTGATTAAATAAGATCTCACTTGAGCTTGATATCCCATCATACATGAGTGTATTGAAAATACTGTTGTACATCATTTGCATAGTTTAGAATTACATTTGTTTGTACACAAAAATTATTTGATTGTCTGTTGTATTCCCGATGGGTTGTCAGAAGAGAGAGACTAGCCCTGTGAATAGTCTTGAATTACTCAGACTCAGTTAGGTGCGCACCGGACTGGTTCAAACCCGGTTAAGAAAACTAGGTGCACCATCCTGGTAAGGTGTTGTAAACGGTGTTGCTCCACTCGTAAATGAGCAACTAGTAGAATCCTCTTGCTTGTAAGCTTGAGGAGGGGACGTAGGCAGTATTGGCTGAACCCTAATAACATATTTTGTGTCAGCTCTCTATTTAATTTCTACACTTTCAATTCCGCACATGTATGCTAGTACTTGAACTGCTGTGAATGTTTTAATTGCTTTAAATATTTGCATACATATTTATTTGGGGAATGCTGAGCTTGCTATATTTGTCTTGATCATTTGCTCAGTTTTATGTTAGTGGGTAATTGACATTTGCTTAGGAAGACCCTAGGTTGCTAAATACTGGTTGAAGATCTAACCTAGGAAGAAATTTTTAATTCACCCCCCTCTTGGGAATACACAAATTCCAACACCTCCACCTATAAATGTATTTCCCAAAGGTTTCAAAGTCCTTTTTCCCACGCTCTGTAAGGCAAGATGATTAGTGGGATACATGCACTTCCTCATGAACCTATCTACGAGATTTGTCCACTTTCTAAGATGTGACTTTTCTAGCAAAGCATACCAACACGAGGTTGAATTGGCAAGGCTTTCAAGGAATACATAGATAAGTAATTTCTAGTTCTCGGCATATTGAGTCATCTTTATGGGGTATATTTGCAGGTGGATTTTGGGACACCCAATTCAACCGTACTTGTTGAAATCTAGGGCTTTAAACTCAGAAGGAATCACCAAGACAATTAATAAAACAATATTCAAAATTATTGGTCCCTTGAATTCCTTGGATGGATTGAAGTTCGTCTTTAGTAAATGAAATTCGATCACGATTATACATCACCACCTCTTCATGTTCTTTTTCTATTTTAGTGGATTGTTGGGATGGATCTTAGTTAAACATGTGATCAAGTTTTTGTGGCCTCATGATCAACTTTGAATCATCTGGCAAAGCTTTTCCTTTAATGTGGTGTAGTATACTAACTAGGTTTTCTCAGACGCTTCCATCCTTTCATCAACATCAGATGATCCAATCAAGGGACTATCAAGGTTATCCATGCATGCATTTTGCTCTTATCGCAATGGTGTCCTAGAAAAAGGACTTAATTCAACTCCATTTCAAAAAGACTTCTCTATTTTTTTATTATTAAATCACTATTAGCATGAAAAAATGATGTAGTTGAAACTCAAAATGAAGGGGGTATTTTTTTTTTATAAGCAAATAATTAATTGTACAACAAAACAAATTTTTTTTTTGTTTATTTTTAAACTTTATGTTTTCCAATATAAACTCAAATTAACTAAAAAGGAGGGATGGGGTAGGATCTACAACAAAAAATGAAAATGGTATAAAATGAGTTTAAAGAGAGGGTGATGGGAGTGACTCAAAATGTTGTTTTATGAAATTGGAGACATAAAAGGTAAATTAGAAGAGTTATTGATAGAATGATGAGACGAAAGTGGTGGAACCAAAACATTGGGTTCAATTTTGCGAGATTAACTCCTAAAACCACACTTATTCTAAAACTAGTACGAAAGTGATGAGAAGGACAAAATTGATTGTTACATAAAGGGAGGAAGATCAAGTTATTAGGAAAAGTTTACCTAAAAAACCTAAACGATCTAGGCAGAGAACAACGAAGACAAGCATACAAATGAAATAAGTGCCTTAGTTCAATGAAAGACTTAATTATACAACGATGATGTTCACAAGGTTGTTGCATTCATTGGGATTGCACAATAACTTTGTAGCCCATATAGGACCTTTCACCCCATGGGGGACACATTACTTTGTTTCAGGTGTAAGATATGGGTTGGGGATACACTTCAAGAATTCACTACTTCGAGCTATTAGGCAATCTTAGGATATAATGACCTTAACCTCTTTATTTGGTCAATAAAATATGCTCCTTGGTATACTAACAGTACATATTTTACAAAGTGGTATTATCAATGATGTTCAAGAACTACTAATGCAACATTTTGGCTCTATCTGAGGTTCTACAAGTTCCCCTAGACTATCCTCATTGTCACCAACTCAAGCTAGTATGACCCCCAATCCTTTCCCATTATAAGTTTTAAGTAGAAAGGATTTAATCTAAGTGAAGGGATTTTCATAAGGCTTATACGAAGGATGGTACTCCATAGAGGTCTCACAACGTCTCCTCTTCTCAGAATCCTAATATTAAGAGTTTGGGTGTAGAACTTGTGCATTGTTAGTATACAATGTGTGTAAGAGCAAATGAATGACAATTGAAACAATTTGTGTAAGAGTGAATGAATAAGAAATTGAAAATAAATGAATGATACACAAGCAAATAATCACCTTAGAAGACTAGGAAATATCTATTTATATACACAAGCAAATAATCACCTTAGAAGACTAGGAAATATCTATTTATCCAAGAAAAGCATTGAAATAAGCAAATAATCATAGTCATCATTAAGACATGAAAAATAAACAAATGCAGCATGTAGATCAAGCAAGCAAAATAAAGTCATCCTATAAGGTATGATAATTAAAGAAACAAACATAAACCCAATAAGGCAATGCACACAAACGACTTGACTCTCTAAGTGTCCGTAGTGGAGTTGCCAAGTTGTCGATACTAGATTCTATATGGGGGTTTTGATGGATGAGATTTTTGGCATGACAATTCCCAAATGAGTAAACTAAAAAAAAGGGGTTATCAAAGATGCAAACACAAAAACACATAAGACATTGCGTCACCACCTTATTTTTTTAAAAGAAAGGAAAAACAAAGAAAAACTCTAAATATATGAAAATTAGAGATCGAGTCTAGGAGTATTTTTGTGCAAAGGGAAGGTGATTGACTAACTATCTCTATGATGGTTGCCAACAAACACCCATATCAGCATCTGTTTATGAAATGGTTACTACAATTACATATGTATGTGCCTTTTGAAAGGAAAGAGATGGCAATTAAAGGAAAAGACTCCCTTTTGGTCCTTTAATATTGACGTTACTATCCAAGATCTCTCCAACATAGCTTCGAAAAGCCTAGAATATTTCTCTTAAAGAGGTTTTCCTTAGAACCATAATTTTTGAAACAAGATGATGATGAAGAAAAAAGTTGGCTTGAAAACATTGGGTGTATTACCAATTTGAAAATAGGTGTTTAAAAGAGAGCACCAAGTTATATTATTGGCTTTAAAGATGTGTTGAGAAAATGAGTTTTGTTGACTTTGGTGCAATCCCAATACGGGAGTGAATTGGTATTTTAAAAATTAATCCTCTAGGTCAATCAACCAGCAGTAATATTACACAAACCTAAGGTCAATCTAGTGCGGATAAAATGAATCAATGTATATTCACCGAAAATTAAACTGCACAAGTAATCTAATTAAGCATGCACAATAAAGTTGTAAGGAGAGATGACACCAGATATGTTATCGAGGTTCGGTAAACTGCCTACGTTCCTACCTTGACTCACCAGCATAAGGATTACACTTAAGCTCACTAAATGGGTGAAGCGGCATCTGAATACAACCAGGTCAATTAGCACAAGGCTGACCTCAACCTTTACAATCAATCCTTCCGAGTTGGATTACCGCCCCTTCAAGCCATGTCTAGAATACAACCAATATTCAAAACAAGATGCGTATAAATATTATGCTTCTCAATCAAGCAGATTTGCACCAGTAATAATCAAAGCACACCAATAATGTATGAATAATAAGCTCAATGGTGTATATGTGCAATCAATACTCAAAGTAAAGATTATCTCAAATTTAAGCACAAGAGTGTATCTACAAGCTAATCTTGGAAACTATGTTTAGATAAAAATCTCAATCACAGTTTTAGGATTTCAAAGATTTGTACCAAGAGTAATATGAATATCTTAAAAAATATTTTCTCAAAATCAAAGCACAGGGAGATATTCAAATCTGAGCTTGTAAAACGATTTTTGCACACACAAAAATATAAGCTAAGGTATCTTGCAATATGAGTGCAAAGACCCACAAGCTCTAAGTTTTCCCACTCAAAAGATTTATTAAATTAAATCTAGAGGGAAAACAAAGCTCAACCCTCAATCCAAAAATCAACAATGTAATGAAAAAATGAGGGTTTCTAGAAATAGCACACAATGAATAACATACTCACAAAACTAGATTTCTCAAAGGAATGATAGTATATGAGTGTATAGGGCTTGTATGAGAAGATAAGGCTTAGGAAATTTCAGAGGATTTTTTGCTTAATCAATGTGCTAATTAGCTGCTAATCCAAGCAAATGAACCCCTATATATAGAGAAGGTTAAAATTATAATTGTTGGAGATACACAAGAAATTATTCAATTTGTTTTAAAAACGTTTAAGAAAATTAACCCTGTTTAACTTAAAATAACCACGATAAAAATTATGACAACTCGAGAGTTTCGGGCGCTTGACCTGTGGTTCAGTCGTCTGAACAGACACAACAAGAAAAGTGATTTTTTAAAGTTCGGGTGCTTGAATAAAGTTTCGGTTTGCTGAGCTGGGGAGATTTTCCAAAAGACCGCGATTCGGTCGCCCAGTATCTAGTTCGGTTTGTTGAACTTACATATTCGGTAGGCCGAGGCAGTTTTGAAAGTGAAGGTTTGAGCTGTCGAGTTGGTGAAAAAGTGAGCGTACGAGTTCGGTGGACCGAGGACGGTGAAGTCTTTTTTGGTTTGGTCGTCCGAAGTCAAGTTAACTATTTGACCTTTCAACGATTCGGTCGATCAAGGTGTTTTGAACACCAAGGTTCGGTCGCCCAAAACGTATTCTTTTAGCCCTTTAAGTCTTGTTTTTATTTAATTGATTCCCCTGATATTATATGTGATTTTGGGGACTATTTTACGTGCTAGTGCAAGGACCTAGGGTATTTTCTAAGGTTTTAGGCATTTTAACTTAGCCTAAAAAACCTGGCGTCGGTCGACCTGTCTAAGGTCTCTTGATTTTCAAGTGATGTGTAGGGACCTAGGGTCGTTCTAAGGCCTTTGGGCTTATTAATTCCTACATGTATGATATTCAATAATTATTACAGACCTTTCCTATATTACTATTACAGACCCGAAATGAACATAATATAAAATTACAACAAGTGAATCTTCTGGGTCTTCTTTTGCTTCAAGATAACATGTGTCATTATATGATCTTCGTAATATGAACCTGCATACAAACTTGATAGACATTAAATACCTGAGTATTTGTCATAATCAAAACTGGGTATGACCTATAAGGTCAACATTCTCCCCCTTTTTGATGATAACAAATACATCATACAAAAGTGGGTACAACCTATAAAGGTTTCCCTTAACAATATGCACAATGAGAAGTTTAAAAATTTAAAGTTCAAAAACATTCAAAAAAGTACCCAATTTTACCCCTTCTCCCCCTTTTGGCAACAACAAAAAGGCTATGTAAAATAAAATTGGTTTTTGAAAAAAAAAAAAAAAAGAGGCAATTGAGCACACAAACAGTATAACTCGTCATTCAAATTTAAAATGGCATAACAAACATGATTAGACAAGAATTATCCACAAACCATAGCATTTTAAGTTATATCATAAGACTCGTAAAAGATTTGATTTTAAAACATACGACATATGATAACAGGTAAAAGGTTTGACCATAAAATAGTCTAACTAGTTCATATGCATTTTCATGTGTAGTTATCAAACTAGTTATGCAATTTAATATATATATATATATATATATATATATATGTATGTAATAATAAGGCAAGATATGAAGAGTTTAGTTTTGAAAAAAGTTCTTGTCATAAAGCAAAAAAAATATTCCCCCTTGATATTTGCAAAAAGTACTGGGGGTGCATGCTGAAAAAGAAACTTTAATTTGAAATAAGCAAGCAGCAATATTCTGGTTTATCATTTAAGCATAAAACATCGCATGACCAGAAAAATACAACCATATGAAACTTAAAGCTATATTTGAAGATAAAAACAAGATCATATGGCAAAAACGAATGACCGTGGCAAAACTACATATTTCACCTTAAGATTTTTTATATAATCATTGTATTTAAGCAAAAGGCGCAGAGAATTCATAATAAATCTAAGCTAAAAATATTTGCGAGAAAAAAAAAAGAATTTATGTTTAGATGCTCCCCCTTTCAATTTGAATTATAGTTTAGATGAAATAAACTGTTTATACCAGTTAAAGACTAATTTCATTATGCTAAGTAGTATAAGTCTTCATTTTAAATCTTTTAAAAAAAATATGTCAAGAAAGATTAATTTACACTTTTATACAACCAGTATAGTTATCCCTGTGGATTACACATGCATCAAAAAAGATATATTAAGGCATGATTTTGTGTTCATAACCAAGAACAATCCATATCTAAATATATAGTTTTAAGAGCTGGATATGATGTTTAGGGTTCTTAGAAGAGTCTCAATATTCAAAAAATCAAAGCATAATGCATATGAGTTCTTTATGTTTTTTCTCTAGGGATGGAACTGAGTTTCTCTAAATATTCTATGATTATGTTAGGATGAAATTTAATTATTCAATTGATTTTCACTCATCCTTTCAAAAATATTTTAACTTTGATTTTATTATAATCATCTTTGGACAAAATTTTACTTGGGAAAATTCTAACAAAAAATCAACAGCATGCCGTTTGTAAATCGGACATTTTCTCATAAAGCCTATACTTGATAGGTTCAAATAAGTAATTTATAATTTAGTTTAAGGCACACGAGAACCTATATCCACTACCATCATGCAATACACATCACTGCATTCGTCATGTAGGAGGCTTTTAATACAAGCATGCAATCTAGTAGTAATTATCAATAAAAAAAATCCATCAAATAATATAAAGAGTAAGGAGCAATGGATAGGTTTGCATTCAGTGCAGTATAGTTATTTATTAAGGCACGTGAAGTATGATCATGAGTGCATTTTAATTTTATAGTCATGAAAGATAAATGCTCCCCCTGAGTTATGCACACAACCAAATCATGCATTTTCTATTTTTCAAATTCTTTAGTCAAGTGTTTTAAGATTTTCAGTGATTCAGACTCGGCTTCACATGATTAGGCTTAGAGGACCAAAAAGTCACAATGAAAATTTCTTCAAATGAACTAAGCCTATAATGTCTCTTCTCTTATGAATCTCAATACATGTGAGAGGCATAAGATGGAATGACTTTCGATTTGAAATGCATGTGCATAGGTCTACTTGAACTTTGTGCACTCATCTAGATTAAGACCAACTGCAACCAACTTAGCCATTCAGCTCATCGCGAAGGATATGAAGCTTTAATGGATTTGATTTAATGTTTGATAGCTTATGAAGCAAAGAAGAATAAATACTCTTAACAATTAAATTATCATTAAGTTCAGAAGAGTATTTAGAATGAGTGGACATGATTCAAGATATTTGCATGGAATAGAATGACTAAAAATTTATCAGGCTTTTAAGGCTCCAAGATGAGTTTAAGATTAAACAATGCTTAATATATGGTTCATTTTCTAAAGCTCAGTCTTATGCAATGGACACCAATTGCTTAGCTTAAGATGTTTATCTTTAAGCATGAGTTAAGCATTTAGAATTATTTATCTGACAAAGATGTCATGTCCATTTTGAAGTGGATTTTCATTCAAGTATACTACAACCAATGTCTTCATATTTTGTCCAATCATCATGATATTTCTTCATTAAGGGATTAGATTGGGTATTTTACTTGACTTTTCATATTGCTTAATTATCTAGGATTCTAAGTATTCAATATAGTGTTTAGTGAATGCATCTACTAAGAATTTTCATTTTAAACACCAACCACATCCCAAGCCTATAGTCATCACTACCCCCAATAGCTAATCCTAAATGCTAAGGAAGAATTGTGTGATCATCTAATTCCTATTTGAGTAAATTCTTCCTTGAATTTCAAGGGGTTTGCTTTCTTAACAATTCATACCATTTTTCTGTCTTTGATTCTCGATGGGTTAGGAGTCAGTAATTCTTTGACTTTCCATACTCGTTTGGGTTTCACACATTTTATTTTAAATGGACAATCAAATTTTATGTGCCCTTTCTTTTTACACAGGACACATATGGTGTGAGTGTATGGACTGGAGAAGGTACTAGCATAATGTTTAGATTCTCTTACAAAGTACCCCATGTATAGGTTCTTCCTTTTCCTATTTTCAATCCCATTAAAACCTATACCTTCTTTATCTAAGGTTATATTTTGTGAACCTAAGAGCTTGTCAAAGTTTTCTTTACCTCTAGTGAATGTATGGATGATCTTAGCTTGGTCCTCAATTTTTCTTTCTAGATCCTGAATTTTTAGGTCTTTCAAACCTTTGCAAACACCTTATAGTTTTATAAATTCTTTAGACATTGTGTTTGCTTTACACTCAAGTTCTGAAATAAGACGATCCTTTTCATTATCACTAGAGATTTGGGATCTTAAGACATTTAGCTCCTTTCCTAATTTTTTATTCTTATTTACTTAATTTTTTTATTTTCAAATCATTTTCCTTTTCATCAAGAATTTTTGATTCAAGTTCTTTCAATGATGCCTCATTCTTGTTTTTCAAAATAGTATAGCGTTTAAGTGCTTTAACAAGAGACTTATGAGTTTTAATATATTCATGTTTGAGTTCCTCATAAGTTGGCATGCTATCATCATTAGATTCACTACAATATTCACTACTAGAAGTATCATTAGATTTAACACAATCATTGCATGAATCATTTAATGAGGTGGAAGGAGACGAATTTACCTCTTTGTCGGTTAAAATTATAAAGCACCGATTTTCTCCACCATGATCCTTTGAGCTTGACTCACTAGGAGTAATAGCCTTTTTTGACTTAGTTTCCGCATACCTCTTTTCGAGTTCCTCCCATATTTCTTTAGCATTTTGACATGCCCTTTGCTTCATGAAAGATATTAGTGTCTAAAGAATAAATTAGAATGTTCATGGCATCGAAATTTACTTGCATTAAATTCAGATCATTCTCATTCAGCTCAATTTCTAATTTTGGAATTTTAACATTATTGACGATTTTTCATAGGCACGATATCCCCTTGAGCAATAACTCTCAAACTTCTTCAATTCAGGATTTGATAAAAATAGTTATTTCAAGTTTCCAATCGGCAAAATTTTCACCAGAGAACATTGGAGGGTTTGTAGAGAACCTACCCTCACAAGAAGGGGATACACCAACACGAGCCATCATGATCTTTTACAAAATAACGTTTAAGTCTAAGTAACAAGGCTCTGATACCAATTGTTGACTTTGGTGCAATCCCAAGAGGGGGGTGAATTGATATTTTAAAAATTAATCCCCTAGGTCAATCAACCAACAGTAGTATTACACAAACCTAAGGTCAATCTAGTGTGGATAAAATGAATCAATGTATATTCAGCGGAAATTAAGCTGTATAATCTAATTAAGCATGCACAATAAAGTTGTCAGGAGAGATGACACCAGATATGTTATCGAGGTTCGGTAAAATGCCTACGTTCCTACCTTGGCTCACCAGTATAAGGATTACACTAAAGCTCACTAAATGGGTGAAGCGGCATCTGAATACAACCAGGTCAATTAGCACAAGGCTGACCTCAACCTTTACAATCAATCCTTCCGAGTTGGATTACCGCCCCCTCAAGCCATGTCTAGAATACAACCAATATTCAAAACAAGATGCGTATAAATATTATGCTTCTCAATCAAGCAGATTTGCACCAGTAATAATCAAAGCACACCAATAATGTATGAATAATAAGCTCAATGGTGTATATGTGCAATCAATACTCAAAGTAAAGATTATCTCAAATTTAAGCACAAGAGTGTATCTACAAGCTAATCTTTGAAACTATGTTTAGATAAAAATCTCAATCACAGTTTTAGGATTTCAAAGATTTGTACCAAGAGTAATATGAATATCTCAAAAAATATTTTCTCAAAATCAAAGCACAGGGAGATATTCAAATATGAGCTTGTAAAACGATTTTTGCACACACAAAAATATGAGCTAAGGTGTCTTGCAATATGAGTGCAAAGACCCACAAGCTCTAAGTTTTCCCACTCAAAAGATTTATTAAATTAAATCTAGAGGGAAAACAAAGCTAAACCCTAAATCCAAAAATCAACAATGTAATGAAAAAATGAGGGTTTCTAGCAATAGCACACAATGAATAACACACTCACAAAGCTAAATTTCTCAAAGGAATGATAGTATATGAATGTATAGGGCTTGTATGAGAAAATAGGGCTTAGGGAAATTTCAGAGGATTTTTTGCTTAATTAATGTGCTAATTAGCTGCTAATCCAAGCAAATGAACTCCTACATATAGAGAAGGTTAAAATTATAACCGTTGGGGATACAAAGGGAATTATTAAATTTGTTTCAAAAACGTTTAAGAAAATTAACTCTCTTTAACTTAAAATAACCACGGTAAAAATTAGGACAATCTGAGAGTTTCGGGCGCCTGACATGTGGTTCGGTCACCCGAACAGACACAATAGTAAAAGTAATTTTTCAAAGTTCAGGTGCTTGAATAAAGGTTCGGTTTGCTGAGCTGAGGCGATTTTCCAAAAGACCGTGGTTTGGTCACCCGGTATCCTATTTGGTTTGCCTAACTTACATATTTGGTAGCCTGAGGCAGTTTTGAATGTGAAGGTTTGGGCTGTCGAGTTGGTGAAAAAGGTGAGCGTACGAATTTGGTTGACTAAGGACGGTGAAGTCCTTTTTGGTTTGGTCACCCGAAGTCAAGTAAACTATTTGACCTTTCAACGGTTCGGTCGACCGAGGTGTTTTGAAGACCAAGGTTTGGTCGCCTGAAACCTATTCTTTTAGCCCTTTAAGTTCTGTATTAATTTAATTGATTCCCCTGATATTATATGTGATTTTGGAGACTATTTTATGTGTTAGTGCAAGGACCTTGGGTCTTTTCTAAGGTTTTAGGCATTTTAACTTAGCCTAAAAAACCTGGCATCGGTCGACCTGTCTAAGGTCTCTTGATTTTCAAGTGATGTGTAGGGACCTAGGGTCGTTCTAAGGCCTTTGGGCTTATTAATTCCTACATGTATGATATTCAATAATTATTATAGACCTTTCCTATATTACTATTACAGACCCGAAATGAACATAATATAAAATTACAATAAGTGAATCTTCTAGGTCTTCTTTTGCTTCAAGATAACATGTGTCATCATACGATCTTACTAATATGAACTTGCACACAAACTTAATAGACAATAAATACCGGAGTATTTGTCATAATCAAAATCGGGTATGACCTATAAGGTCAATAAGTTTACATGATGATATCGGGTTGTATTATTGATTTGAAAATGATTTGAAAGATACAAAAGTTTGATTAAAAGTCTAGGGCTTCATATTGACCATTTTTTTCAAAATCAAGAAGACCTTTGCAAATGAATTTTCTAATTTTGAAAACATTTTTATAGGTGGATTCCCCAAATTAGTAAGCCTAGGAAACTAGTGCTCAATTAGGCATTCTTTGGTTCATTCAATTTAATCCCCTATGTTTAAACCATAATCTCCCTCAATCATACGATCTTAGGGAATTAAAAATATCCTTCATGCCTTGGGACAAGGGGAAGAAGACAATATATAGTAAAATCTTTCTCTTGTCTCATCATAAGGCAAGAGTAGATTTTGGGAACCAAAGTCAAGCATATTGAGTTATGGATAGAGAAATTGTGCATCCAGATTAAGAATTCCACAACTTAAAGATACAAATAAGGCACCAAGATAATGAGACACTTACACATATTTTGGATTTTCTTGGGAAATTTGCTTTTATTTTTTTTAAATGAATTAAGAAAGGATTATTGGCAATTATTCAAGTGTTGAAAACTACTATGACACATTTTTAAAAATAATTTTAAAAAAATATATATCATTGATTTCCTCACATTTTTATAAGGATTTAGTTTTTTTTTTTTTTTTGGATTTTGGGATTATTTTAGTATTTTTTTATATGTTAAGAAACATAAAAAATACAGAAAATGAAAGTTAGGAATTAAGAGAAAAGTAAACACATAATAAATTGTTTGGTCTTTTTTTTTAGCACGCACAAATTTTCTAGGAAATTTTGGATATTGTTAATATTTTAATAAAATTTTAAAGGAAAAACATATAAGAATGTTTAAAAAAGAGAAAATGGCTCACAAAATAATAAAAAAGCAATATAGCTTGTAAAAGAAGATTAACATTTTTCTAAAAAATTTTTAGAAAAATAAAAATCTAGATAGGTCATAAAAATCTCTGATTCCATAAAATTTCATAAATAGAAAAATTACTTAGAAATCTAAAAAATTGTAGAAAAATTCATAAAAATCTATAAAATTTCTATAAAAATTCTATAATATTTTGAACCCTGAAGCTCCTTTTCACTGTATTTTAGATTGTGTGTGTGTGTGTGTGTTTTTTTTTTTTTTTCTCTTTTTCATGTGTTTTCATAGTTTTATATGACATTTTCCATTTATTGCTCTCTTGCATATGTTTTTGCTTGTTTTGCTTCTTTTTCATATTTCATATCTCACCTATATTTGTAATTAATTCGATGACAGACCTTGGGATTATGTCTTGTGCATATCTCTGAGGATCTAGAGGTGAGGGCATTCTTTGTCTTGGGTAGGCTTTCCCAATATTAAAAAGGCAAGTTAACAAATAAAATGGAAAACAATTGATAAAATTAATTTGACAATGGACCTTAAGGTTATGACTTGTGCATGCCTCTGAGGATCTAGAGGTGAGGAAAGTCTTTGTCTTGTGTAGGATGGATCAATATTAATAAATCATGTAATTGAATAAAATTTAAGAATATGAGTCTTGATCGGTTGTTTTAGAAGGAAATTTTAGGTTGATTGGCACCTGTTTGCTGGATGAGTGTGTAAGAGGTGCTAGTACCTTATCATTCGTTGATTGGGTTGCCAACATTTGGTGACTAGTATGATAACAAGTAATATAACCTTTCTTTGTTATTTCACTCATTTATTTATATTAAATACGAATTCACCAGTTTATTGTTTTTTAGAAAATGTTAAAATAACGAAAAAACTTTTTTTTTGAAATCCAATTCGAGAGTATTGTTGTGAATAGGAAAGGTACGTTTTCAAATCTCTTCCATTTGAGATTTGGAAACCTTAGTACCCTAAAACACATATTCCAAGAATGGTTGTTGCACTTACCTCATGTGCGTGTATGTATCCCCTTTTAAACTTAAAGATATTTTAAGAAAATAGCAAAAACAACATGAATTTGTACTTGTAGCATCAGGCGGTCGACCGATCTATGCTGCACTTGATTTTCAATTTTGCAAAAACTTGAACTTTCTCTTATCCCTTCTCCATTCGAAAGGGCTTTCATAGGACTCATATAAAGCAGTAACCTTATGAGAATTTCACTACTTTTTGCCCACTCAAATCCTTAAATGAAGACAAAAAAAAAAAAAAAAATCAAGTGAAAAGAGAAAACAACCTAAAAGAGAAAATAAAGAGTTTTTTGGGTTGTGGCTGAATCTACCAAGGTAGATTGTCTACATATCCTTCATGGATGAATCAAACACTTTAGTTTCAAAATTGTTTTCAAAACAAGTTTTTGGAAAACATTTCTAGTGAATATATTTATAAAAAATTCCTTGAAAACACTTGAGAACTTCTTAATTCACTTGAAACCTTCATTAAGAAATCCTCCACTCTTTGATTAGAAAACTGATTTCTCAATGGATCCTCTATTGAAATAGAGATTAAAAACACATTTTACACTTAAAAAAAAATCATTTCTCCACAAAATGATTTTAATTATAAAAATTTCAAAGTTCTGTGGATTTTTGGTGGGAGAACCACAAAACCACATTGAAATCTTTGATAGAACTTGAAGAACACCCAAAAGCCACATCATGGGTGTATGACTTCAAGTATTTTGAAAAAAACCTTTTGAAAAACTGGAAAACTTCACAAAAACAAGAATGAATTTATTTGAATCATGAGAAGACTTGTTTTTTTTTTATTATTATTTTTTTATAGAAAAAAATCACAAACCTTTAGAATATTAGTAGAAGACTTGACCAACTACACTTTGATGAGTGTAGAGACTAAAAAAACACGTAAAATCTTGGAAGAAAACACAAAAGAAGTGCAAAAATGCACCTCTTGAGATTTGTGGTTGATTGCTTTTAGAGGGTTGGTCAACCGTCTAATAGCCAATGACTATTTTTTCAAAGAGAAGAAGACTTTTCTCTTGAAAATGTCATTGGTCATTTTCTACATGTTTTCTGTCACGAATTTGAAATATAAACATCCTAAAATTTCTATAACATGAATTACAACATATAAATACAATGAAAACATGGTAGATCACATAAAAATAATGAAAATACATCCAAGCACTATGTATACAAAATTCATGAAAACATACAAAACTTGAAAGAGAGAAGGGTTAGACATTGACTTTATGAAGAAAAATGATTTTGTAGATCAAGTGAGGACCCTCTCTTTTGAAAGCACGCCCCAAAATCTTCTTGTAAAATGAAGGAAAGAGATTTCCTTCTTTTTCTTTTCCAAAATAAAAAAAATCCCTTTTTGATATCCTTATTTCCTTAAAAAAAAAAAAACACATAATCTTGCCCTCACTTGGATGCACCTCAAAGTCTCCCACAAGAAGACTTTTTATAGATTTCCCATGGAATGGAGGGAAACCACTTTGAATTTAAATCTCAAAACTTCAAATTCAAAAATAACTACCAAAAACTACCCATTACCAATTGCAATTGTTGAAATTTGATAAGTGGCATCAAGCACGTGGAACCCCAAAAATCCCCATCCAATTAGAGGAAAACAACTCAAAATTTTGAATTTTGGCGAGACCAATGGGTTGCTTATAGGGGCCTATCAACCACCTATGAGTGGTGCCAAGCATTGAACGTAAAGGGAAGGCTAGTCGATCACCTAAAGTGGTCGGTCGACTGCCTTAAGTGTTTTTCAACCTCTTTACTTTATTTGCCTTAACTTTTCATACATTCAATTTGATCTTCATTTGTGAGGTAAAAAATGACCGACAACCATGACCATTGGTTTCCCTTGGACTTAAGTGTTGTTTAGAGATTAACCAACTGGTAATAAATAGAGTTTGGTGTTCTAACCACACCTCTGATAAATCCGTTAGTGGCAACTTTGTTGACACATATTTTGACTCATTCTTAATCCCATCTCATATAATATTATACACGATTCGTATTGAGGCATTTTAGGGTCATTCGCCTCCAAAAGGGAGATTACCCCATAGGACATGGCAATAGTTTGGTGATTCTGTTAGGGACATTAGAGATTCGAGCCAACTATTACACTTTGATTACTTTGAAGTTAACCAATCAAGACTCATCGATCCTTGATTTTATAACTGTTGTATTGTAGTGCATGAATAAACAACTAAATGCTATGTGTTTATGTTTGCCTATTATGAAGGAGGGATTTTGGATTTCTCTTAAGCCTTTTCATATGTGCGCGGGACTACACCCTTTCTAGGTTAGATTCAAATACAGTAGTGTTAACCTTTAGGAGACATAAATCCCCTAATGGGTGCATAAAGCATTCCACTTAGTATGCTCTCTGTCCACTTAATGCTTGTAATGGTCAAGAGCAAGGGCTCAACTATTGTGTGAGTAAACATAAACAAACTAGGTGCATGTGTCATTGGAGAATTAGAGCTTAACTTCACATATTAGGCCTTAAAAGTCTTGACCCTAGGATACGGCTATAAAGTTTGTCCCCTTATGCTTAGGAACTCACCATTCTGGGAGAGAGGCTTCTACCAATTTATTGGCTTGTGAATTTATTTAATTGTGCTTAATTTGGTGATTTGTTTAATTCCTTTAGGTAGTGTTGACACCCATTTTTCTTTAGGCTAATTCGAACCTTAATTTTATAATTTTTAGGAATTTATATATTTGCTGAGCCTTAAAGGCCCATATTAGGTTAATTTTGGGCTAAGCTTCAATACCTTATGGTGAATGTGGTAAAAAAATTACGCTAGGTTCATTCTTTTGGTGATTTAGTGAAAAGACCACATTTTAAGGAAAATTTGGGAAGGCCAAGTCTCTTTTTGGTTTAAAACCCTAACCCTAACTCTTTATAAAGGAGCAAAGGAAGGCCAAGGGGTAGATTCACATTTAACACTTTGGAAGGAGGGCTTTCACATTCAAAAATTTTAGGGGTACACGTTTAAGAAGGGATTCAATTCATTGGAGACACGTTGAATTCATCAGGTGGAGACCTCACATTAAAAGAATAAAGGGATTTTTGTTCAATCTAAGGAACTTGGTAATTCATACATTCAAGGAGGAGAAGGCTTGAGGAGCTTGTTTTTTTTCTTGATGTTTTTGGTATTCTTAGTGATCTTAGGAGAATTTTCAAGGTATAAAGTAATCCCAATCTCCCTAGTACATGATGAATATGAATCTATTTCATGTGCTAGTGGGAACTACGAGAATTTTTTTATATTGATTTCTAGGGTTTAAACATTAAAAATTGATATTTTAATAGTATAATGACATGCTTCATGGATCACCATCATCTTCTCCTTCATTTTATTTTTATAAGTTTTATTTATTATTTAGTTGAGATCATGATATCATTGATTGGGGGGATCTCATTTTAAATTTTTTTTTTGATAGAGTCGATAGTCATTTTTCCGCCCAAAATAATCATATAACCTAGCTTAATATATAAAAATTTAAGCTAAAAAGATTGAAGGAATGTTGCGACCAGCCACTTAATCATGGTCAACCAACACCCCCCCCCCCTTTTTTTTCCTTTCTTGTTTCCTTGAGCATCCACGAAGGAATTTAATGCTACCCGATAGTCGTCGATGAGCCCAATGGAAATTTGAATATTTGAGTTATTTTCATTTGATTGACCGATGGATATGAGCTTGTGATTGAATATTTTGCACGATAATTCATATTGATCATAATTTTGCTCACATATAATTGATGAAATTAGGCCATCAAGAGAAAAAAAACGTGTTTAAATCCAATTCTTAAGAAAATACTGTATTTTCCCTTTATTAGTTGTGTTCTTAAGGTTTGAACTAGTTATAAAATGTTTAACACTTGTGTAATTTTGAAACACAGTTTAATACTTAAATTGTCAGTATATTTCCCAAAACATAGATTACTATTTGATTTTTCTCTTTACATTAAAATGAAAATAGAAACTTATTCCAAGCCCAAATAGTAGGGGTTCTCACAGTATTTCAGGAACTTGAGGGGCTATCGCAACATTTCAGGAACTTGAGGGGCTCTCACAGTATTTCAAGAACTTAAGGGGCTCTCACAGCATTTCAGGGACTTAAGGGGCCTTTGCAGCATTCCAGGAAATTGGAGATTCTCCCCCGTGAGAATGTGCTAACTTGTTGGGGAAATTTGCAGCTGGGAGAGAAAATTGAGAGGATGCATGTGCAATCCATTGGGAGAAGATTCAACTGGGAGAAGGGAAAAAAAGGGAACACACAGCAACAAATTCAATTGGACTGGATTGCTCGTAGACTCCTTGAGCCGAGCTCTAATGCCCACTTCTTCTTTTTCCTCCATTCTTCCTTTCAGGATCAAGCGCTATCGATTTGTCTAAAAGCAATTGCTGTCGGAGAGGACGCAACTTTATTCCCTTATACTCAGTAGCATAGAGCCCTAAAAGCAATTGCTGTCAGAGAGGACGCAACTTTATTTCCTTATACTCGGTAGCGCAGAACCCCGCCCTAAATGCAAATGGGCATTGGGGCTGCACCATTTATGGTACCAACAGGCTGGCACGCTAAGTGTCACGGTCCGCCTTTTTCACACCGTTGTGAAGGGCCGTGCGGCGCTAGCTAAAGCACTCTTGCTTAACTAACCAGCCTTTTGTTTACCAACATTCATCCACGAAGCACTTTCATTAACATTCAATCAGATAGCAGCGGAAATAATAATCAATTCATGAAAGCCGTGGCAACCAAGCAGTAAATATTGAAGCAAACGTAATTCATTAACAAATCCTCCGTTGACATGTAGTACTTAGCGAGGGAGGCAAGTAGGCTAAGCACGTTGACAATTGCTAGTGAGTTTTACAATGACTGATGAACACTCACCCTCCCCTAAAGAGCTTTCTAGGCCATTCTCACTCTAGCACTAGGAAACATCAAAGTGACCGAGGAGTCATACTGCCTTATTTGGCTTACAATGAAATAAATACTAGAAAATAACTCTACACTAGTATTTACATGATGGAAACCCATCCCAAACACACGAGATAAGCGGTCATAGGTAAGCATAATGCCCTGAACAAGCTTAGCCCGTGACACTAAGCACTGTCTAAACCCTGGGTAGACTACTGGCCCCCATAAAGCCAATAATCTCCCCCCATAGCTACCTTGGGAACGGCTCGAACTTGTGACATACTCTAATACCAATTGTCAGGATCAAGCGCTATCAGTTCGTCTAAAAGCAATTGTTGTTAGAGAGGGTGCAACTTTATTTCCTTATACTTGGCAGCGCAAAGTTCCATGCTATGTGGCAAGTGGGCATAGGGGCTGCACCATTTCTGGTGCCAACGGGCTGGCACGCCAATCACTGCCTAGAGCCTGGGTGGACTGCTGGCCCCATAAAGCCAACACTTACAATTTTGCTTTCAATTTTTCGGATGGATTTCACAACATAGCAGCTGATTTCCCCTTGCTGTTCGTAGCAGTTCGCGACCACACAGCAGCTGTTCCTCATAGCCACACAGCAAAAATTCAGCTATTGTTCACGGCCACATAGCAGAATTCAGCTGTTGTTCATGGCCACACATAAAAAATTTCTCAAGGCCATGCAGCAGCTCCACCGCACAGCACACAACAGCTGTTCCCCCTTGCTGTTTGCAGCAGTTCATGGCCATATACAGCAGAATTTTAGAGTTGTTCATGGCCAACACATCACCTCACGACCACAGCAGAAATTCAGCACCTCACAACCACACGCAGCAGCCCCACCTCACGGCCACATAGCAAAAATTTAGCTGCTGCTAAGTGTTTTCCTTGCATCTTGTCTTCTTTAATTTTGATTTTTAATTTGGGTTTGGAATTAAGAACATGGCATAATATGAACCCAATCTGTGTTTCATTTAATTTTGCAACTCTTAAATTGTTAGTTTTATTTTCTGCAATTTGTTTTTTAATTGTCCTTAGATTATGCTTGTGACCGTTGCTGAATTTTGTTTTAAGCATTGTTGGTTTAATCTTGTGTATTTGTTTTTGTGTAATTTGCTGATTTAATTTATATTTATGGGCTGTTTTGAAACTCAAAGAGAATGAAACCTAGCTTAGTTTGAAAGTGCATACAAGCTGTTTGAAAAAATGCCCCTTAGAGCATAAGAATCATTCCTTGCCGTTCATTGTTGGAATTAGGTGGATTAGATGATTATGGTTTAGCTCATCAAAGTAAAGATAGCCATGATTCATTCAACACATGTCCATAAAGTCCTCCAATTTATGGAAAAGGGTAATGTTAGTGACAAGGTGCATTGGAGCATAATTCTAATTTGTTACACCAAAGGTGTTTGATAAAATGCCCCTTAGAGTACAATCATCATAATTTTCTTTTTATTGTTGAGAATAATTGGATTAGATGATGTTGATGATTGTGGTTTAGCTCCTCGAAGCAATGATAATCATACTTCATTCAACACACGTTCGCAAACTCCTCCATAATTTTCTTTTTATTATTGTGGTTTAGTGCTAAGGTGCATTGGAGCATAAAATCTTAATTAGATACATAGTTATTTTCCAATTCTACATTGAGTTCATTAACATGCTGCATTTAAATTTCTTTTAGCTCACTTAGTATACATTTTACCAATTCATACAAAAGAAGAACAAACCATTTTTGGTTATTCTCAAAAACCCATTTTTATCGTAAATAACATTGTAATTAATCGTAGTGCTTAATTCTCCTTTATTTTTGATAATAGCTAAATTTAGAACTTAAACAAACCATTCCCTATGGAAATGACTTAGAGACTCCCCTAATACTACTTGGTGACACTCTTATACTTGAGAGTTATTCTCTAAGGTTTTTAGAGTAAGTCAAGTTTTTGGCGCCGTTGATAGGGAATGGTTAGTTTAGTTCGAAATTTTCCTATTATCTGTTTTTTCATTCCATTCTTTAGTTTTCTTTGTTTAAATTTGTACAGTTCACTTGCTTGTTTTCATCATTAGTGTTATTATTTTCTTGTTTTTCTTCTATTCTTTCAATTTATTCTGACTTAGTTGTTTTGAAGCATTTTATATTTTTGGCACTCATGTTTGGTGTCGTGGGCTAGGGACGACACAAATAGATTGTATCACTTGCATCACAATCCAAGTAGTAGTGTGTCAAGTGTTGAATTGGATTCTAGCCTTGATTCTGGTTTTGAGACTGATTTAGAAAATCCTTTTTCTGTTGACAACATGCATGATTGAACAAGTTCCTAGGACACTTAAGGATTATCTATAGCCCACACGAACCACATAACCATCTTGCATTATATTGCCTGATGATGCATAAAATTTTAATATTAAGCATGAAATGATGTTTGTGATACATCAGTTTCATGGGATGGAGTCTAAATATCCATATCAACACTTAACTGATTTTGAACTTGCTTGCACTACATGTACTTTTCCCATGGTAATTTCTTCGAAGTTAAATCAGAAAGATGAAGCCTAGTTTATGGAAGTCTTAAGAAAGGATCGAGGCGCAATTGGGTGGACACTAGCTGACATCAAGGGTATTGCTTTTATTTTCATTTATGATCCAGGTGATGAAACTCTTTTTGTCCAGACACCTTGTGACTGTGTTTTTTAGTTTATTTTCTTTGTTTAGTTCCTTGATTTGTTTTTCTTTACATTGTTTTTCTTCTCTGTTAGCATTGAGGACGCTGCTTTGCTAGGTTGGGGGGGGGGGGGGGAGGGAATTGCATGTTGCAATTGTGAGCTGCCATGTTATAGAGCTTTAATGTGATTAGGTTGAATGGGTAAACTATTGATTCATAACTTGATAGTGCTTGTTATTTAATTTTTTTTATGCATGATAGACAACATTTCCTACATAAATATTCAGTTAGGATACTAATGAATCATTAATGGTGATAGGTCTTCTTTGATTTCTAGTTTTGGAAGTATGCTGAGAATGACTCTAGAATTCATTTTCATGAGATGAAGGGCAAGCATGTTAGTAGATTACTATCTGTTTACCTATCACTTGATCAAAATAGAGAGAAGTACAATGTAGGACTACTGAATTGTGTCTCGCTGAAAAAAAAAAAAAAGAAAAAAACCATCACGAGTTTGCTTAGTGGTAAGGGTGAACTTGGGAATGTGTGGGTTAGGCACATGCTCCCGGGCTTGATTCCCCATTATGCGAGTTCGGGTATGTAAAAAGAAAAAAAAAAAGAAAGAAAAAAAATTTGCATGAGCAAGTAAGGACAACTCAGTGAAATTTCCTAAGTAAGGGGCTAGAAACAGTTGCCCAAACTTTGGAAGCCGAGAAGTCAATAAATAAATAATTGAACGACTTTAAAAAGAGTTAGAGTGAAAACTGATAGACCCTTCAGCTTTGAGGTAGTGAGGATCAATAATGATCAATCTTCAAGTGGAAAATCTTTAGGATGCTTGAAAAAAGGGTATAAGATTGTGAACTTCCTAGAGTTTTGCCTCAATCCAATGTGGATGAGATTTTGAGTAGTCTATTGAAGTTGCTTACATTGCTTTGAATTTGTGAGAAGTAACATCACTATATTTGAGAACTCAAGTTACCTGACTGGTGTGCTTATGTGCGAGATTTTGTCCGATTGTAATATTCTTTTCAATACTATTTCACTATTGTGCTAAGAGACTAACAAAACGATAGTTGGGGGGAGGTGTGACTAAGCCACAATATTACAATTATTTTGCACAATAATTCACATTAATCACAATTTTGCTTACTTGTTATTGATGAAATTAGTTCGTGAAGAGAAAAAACGTGTTTAAATTTGGTTATTAAGAAATCACTGTGTTTTCTCTTTATTAGTTATGTTTTTAAGGTTTGAACCATTTATAAAATGTTTGATATTTGTGTAATCTTGAAGCATAGTTTAATACTTATAATTTATTTATTTCCCAAAACACAGTTTACTATTTGATTTTTCTCTTCAGGTTAAAACGGCAACAGAAACTTATTCCACGCCCAAGTAGTAGGGGTTCTCGCAGCATTTCAAGAGCTGAGGGGCTCTTGCAGCATTTCAAGAACTTGAGGGGCTCTCACAGTATTTTAGGAACTTGAGGGGCACTTACAGCATTTCAGGAACTTGAGGGGCCTTTACAGCATTCCAGGAAATTGGAGATTCTCCCCTCTGCACATGTGCCAATTTATTGGGAAAATTTGCAGCTGGAAGAGAAAATTGAGGGGATGCATGTGCAATCCGTTGGGGGAAGATTCGACTAGGAGAAGGGAAGAAAAGGGAGCACACAATAGCAATTTCAATTGGACTGGATTGCTTGTAGACTCCTTAAGCCGAGCTCCAGTACCCACTTCTTCTTCCTCCTCCAATCTTTCAATTTTGCTTTCAATTTTTGGGATGGATTACACAACACAGCAGCTGTTCCTCACGGCCACACAGCAGAAATTCAGCTGCTGTTCACAGCCACATAGCAGAAATTCGGCTGCTGACACAGCAGAAATTTCTCACGGCCACGCAGCAGCTCCACCATGCAGCAAACAACAACTGTTCCCATTGCTGTTTGCAACAGTTCACAACCATATACAGTAGAATTTTAGAGCTGTTCATGGCCAACACAGCAGCACCTCACGGCCACACGCAGCAGCCCCACCACACAACAGCTGTTCCCATTGCTGTTTGCAACAGTTCACGACCATATACAGTAGAATTTTAGAGCTGTTCATGGCCAACACAGCACCTCACGGCCACACGCAGCAGCCCCACCACACAACAGCTGTTCCCATTGCTGTTTGCAACAGTTCACGACCATATACAGTAGAATTTTAGAGCTGTTCATGGCCAACACAGCACCTCACGGCCACACGCAGCAGCCCCACCACACAACAGCTGTTCCCATTGCTGTTTGCAACAGTTCACGACCATATACAGTCGAATTTTAGAGCTATTCATGGCCAACACAGCACCTCACGGCCACAGCAGAAATTCAGCACCTAACGGCAACACGCAGCAGCCCCACCTCACGGCCACACAGTAGAAATTTAGCCGCTGCTTAGTGTTTTCCTTGCATCTTGTCTTCTTTAATTTTGATTTTTAATTTGGGTTCGGAATTAAGAACATGGCTAAATCGGAAGCCAATTTGTGTGTCATTTAATTTTGCAACTCTTAAATTGTAAGTTTAATTTTCTGCAATTTGTTTTTTTTAATTGTCCTTAGATTATGCTTGGGGACCATTGCTGAATTTTGTTTTAAGCATTGTTGGTTTAATCTTGTGTATTTGTTTTTGTGCGATTTGCTGATTTAATTTGTGTTTATGGCTGTTTTGAAATTCAAAGAGATTGAAACCTAACTTAGTTTCAAAGTACACACAAGGTGTTTGAAAAAATGCCCCTTAGAGCAGAAGCATCATTCCTTGCTGTTTATTGTCTTAATTATGTGGATTAGATGATGTTGATGATTATGATTTAACTTCTCAAAGAAAAGATAACCATGATTCATTCAACACACGTCCATAAACTCCTCATATTTATGGAAAAGGTTGTTGTTAGTGTCATGGTGCATTGGAGCATAATTCTAATTTGTTACGCCAAAGGTGTTTGATAAAACGTCCCTTAGAGTATACTCATTATAATTTTCTTTTTATTGTTGAGAATAGTTGGATTAGATGATGTTGATGATTGTGGTTTAGCTCATCAAAGCAAAGATAATCATACTTCATTCAACACACATCCGTAAACTCCTCTAATTTATGGAAAAGAGTAATGTTAGTGCCAAGATGCATTGGAACATAAAATCTTAATTAGATACATAATTATTTTTCAATTCTACATTTAGTTCATTAACACGTCGCATTTAAATTTTTTTTAGCTCACTTAGTATACATTTTACTAATTCATACAAAAGAAGAACAAACCATTTTTGGTTATTCCCAAAAACTCATTTTCATTGTAAATAACATTGTAATTAATTGTAGTGCTTAATTCTCCTTTATTTTTGATAATAGCTAAATTTGGAACTTAAACAAACCGTTCTGTGGAAATGACTTAGGAACTCCCCTAATACTACTTGGTGACACTCTTATACTTGAAAGTTATTTTCTATGGCTTTTAGAGTGAGTCTGCTTGCCAATTGTTTCAGTGTTGCCAAATGTCATGCAACCAAGGACATTGGTAATTTTTGGTTGGTGGCCTTTAATTTGAATTTCAATTTTTAAAATTCAAAATTCAAAGAAAGTTTCCCTCCATTTTTGAATGCTCTATAAATAGACCATGTGGGAGACAATTCTTGGCATGTACAAGTGGGACTAAGGGAAGGAAAATACAATAGAATCAAAGTGTTCTTAGGGTTCAAAAGAGAGTTGTATTTTTAGGGAAGTTTGGAAGTGAATTCTATCATTTTTTCTTCTTGTTTGATTTCCTTGGGGAGTGTATCCTAAAGAGTGAATCCCTACTTGATATTCCTTTTTGGAATTGATATAAGGTCAATCCAATCACCCTAGCCTTGTTTTCAAGTTTTATTTCGGTTACATAGCATGTTTGTGACTGCTTTTGCATAAAATCATGTGCTTTTGTTATGAATATGTCATCTAGGATGCATTTAAAGTGAAGTTATAGCCCAATTTCATGAAAAAAAAAAAAAATCAGATAAAAATTGCATAGAATTACTTTTTTCAAGAATTAAACATGCAAACTATTGATTGGCATGTAGTTCAACCACCTTCCCTGCATTCAAAAATATAGTTGCTAACTGTTGTCAATATTTGATCCGCCAGTCTAGAGGCTAATTTTTTAGCTATTTTCTCTAGACTTTTTTTTTTTTTTTTTTAGTTTTTAATCATGTCGATGGTTTGAAACACTCACCAGAGTGTATGGTTGAGTCTGTTTGCCAGTAGTTTGATGCAATTTTATGATTTTTCTATTAAAAAAAAAACCAAAAATTTACTTTCTTCAGTGTTCTTAAGAGACATCATATGTTTTCAAGTTTTCAATAATATTTTGGAATGCATGCCCATGATGCACTTTTTGGAATTTTCCAATGATTTAAAATTTCTTAACATGAGTTTTCAATGTGGATTTGTAGTTCTCCCGCCAAAAAACCAAAATTTTTCAAAGTTTAAGGAAGAAAATGATATTTTCAAAGTAATCACCTATGAAGTGGCTTGACGGTGAAAAAGTATTTTGTTTTCAATTTAAACTTTGCTTTAAGACTCTATTGTTGCACACAATTTATTGAAAAATCAAAGTTTTTTTTTTTTTTTCAAACAAAATGGAGTTTTTTCCAAACAAAGAACTCAAGTGTTTTTAAGGATTTCAAAAGTCATAAAAATTTTTCCAAAATTTTAATATGAAAATGGCTTGATGAAATACATATGACTTGACCAAAATTTTAATATGAAAATGGCTTGATGAAATACATATGACTTGATTCCTCTCTAGAGGATATGTAGGCAGTACACATTAGCAGGTTCAACAATCTAACAAAAACAAAAAAACAAAAAAAAAAAAACAAAAAAACAAAAAAAAAAACAAACACAAAAGACTTCCATTTTCATTCCTTCTTCTTTCCTTTTCTCTTCTTCTTTTCAAGTTGTGCATGAATGTTTGTTTGATTTAGAGAGGCATATAGTTGAGTCTTCATGGGGTTAAGTCCTTTATATGGACCTTATGAAAGCCTTTTCAAAAGGGGTTTGGAGTATAGGAAGTTTTCTATAAAATGTTAAAAAGTAGGGAGAAGGTTGTTGTAAGCGGTCAGTTGGTCTCTACAAAAGATCGACCAACCATTACTACAACTTATTCTTCTTGATTTTTTAAATGATTTTCCCATAGAAAATCACTTTTCTTGAGTGAGACATATACACTCACAAGGTAAGTACGACAACAATTCATGAAATGGGTGTAATGGGTGTTGTAGGGTGCTAGTTATTTTTCTATCCAAAATGAATAAAAGGGACTACCTTCCCTATTCATAATAATATTCTCGAATCTAAAATCTCTTTTTCAAAAGTTTTTTTTTTATTTTTTTTTATTTTGCCTTTTCAAAACTAAAATAAAGCGGAGATTTTGTTTTCTAAAACAAAAGGGGTAAGTTAGATAATTAATGGTTTAAATATCTACACTTACTTGATTTTCAAATAGTCACCAAACTTGTTGGCAACCGAAAAGGCTACTCGAGTCCAGTGACAATAGCTTTAGTGACTCTATTGGGGACTTATGAGAGTCGGGTCGCCTCTTATGTGCTTTTATGTGTTTGCTTGTGTGTATTAGTGTATGTTTACATATTGTTTACATGTTGTTCTTGATTGCGTTGTGTATGTATGTTTGAAGGTTTATACCATGTCATGCTTTGCATGTTTCGCTATGTTCATGCTTCTTACATTTCACTAGGCTCTTGTCCACATGCATTACACTATATTGCATAAGCCATATTCCCAGACTCCTATCCCTTTCAGGTGTATAAGAGGGAAGAAGTAGTGAGGCCTTCGTAGGGCTTTTTCCTCCATATAGGTCTCATGAAAACTTCCTCACTTGGTTTGTTCTCTTTGAAGACAATCTGAGAGCGTTTGGATATAGTGTGATAAATAGTCTAACCATGCACTAGAAAAATTTATCCTATTCCTTTAGGATAGATCTTTACCCGGTGTTTGGAGGTGAACAACATGCTAAGACACGTGGAGCCATAAACATAATCCGTAGGGACACACTAACCTTTTATGAAATGCATTTGTCCTTACTTGTGTTAGAATTCAATTGCATAGGTACACAACATGCCAGTGAGACTAGCTAGAGTTATAAAGGAGGAAATCCATTTATAAAATAAGAAAAAAAGCTTCATCTAGATAAGAGAGATGCTATTCCATCATATTATTAAAGCACCTTACCAGATAGGAAGAAGCTTTGCATGAAGAAACAGGATATCACTGAGGTTTTGAATTATTAGAACTATTTGTCTGAGGATGATCAGAGGAAGTTTATAGCTGATTATGGTCGTATTATGGATGTTTTTTTGGGTTGATATTGACTGGAGGGTTCTAGACTTCATAATCCAACATTGGGATCCTATATATAAATGTTTTACCTTCAAAACTACTAACATGGTCCCACTCATTGAGGAGTATGAGGAGTTGCTGCAGATATCGAAGTCAACTCATAACTAAGTCTTTACCTTTGATCTAGATGTTAATCCTTTTCAAGCTTTGATTAGAGCATAAGAGACAGAGCTGAGGAGTTAACTAGTAGAGTGTAGAAGAAGGGAGATATTGAAGGTTGGTATTGGAGTGAGTTGGAGAGACTCTTTAAAGGACACCTTGATGATTTAAACTCCAAGTTTGGACTTTAGCTCTTGGCCTCAGTAGTGTATGACTTAGTTCTACTTCTTTCAACATATATAGTGGACCATGGAGCTACCATGGTATTTGCTAAGATGGAGCATATAAGGCAAACACCAATTCTTGACATCATTGCTAAGACACTCTCCTCTCTTAACTGATGTCGAGAGAAGGCAAAGCGATCATTGTTGTGTTACATATAGCTGCTTTATGTTTGGCTCCTTGAACACATGGCTCCTTACGCATTCAAGAGAGAATTTATAAAATGAAGGAACCCTTTGCTGGATTGTGCTATTAGAAATTAGAGGATTGATACAACTAAGGTACTTGAGAGCTTGGAGGGTGAGATGGTTAGATAACTAGCTAAGTGGATGCCTATCCGATCTATTGAGATGTGGGGACACTCATGGATTCCACTTTTTGGAGCTAAAATGTGTTCAACTATACACTTGCTTTAGCTCTATTTCAGTTTGGTCATTTCTAGATTATGCCCCAAGACTTTGAGACTTGATTAATATTATTGCTGGTATAGAAATGACATAACTTAGCTGATTGAGACAAACTAAGATGGTTTCACGGAGTCCGAGGATTATGTAGAAGGTAGGAAACACTAGTGTACTTCATTAGGATACCTAACTTAGAAGTTGTATAGAGGAAAGGGTCATATGGTTCCACAGGCTTAGGGACTTGATAGAACTATGCCTCATCCCAATGACTTGGAAGATTACTATGAGGATTTTAGGCAAGGCAACAATTCTACCATTAAGAGTGAAAGAGAAAGGTAACTAGGCTAAAGGATTCAAAGAGGAAGCTAGCTGATATGTTGAGGAAAGAAGTAAAGTAAAGGGAGAGCTTAAGTGCTCGGGTCTTTAAGCTAGACATGCTTATTGACGACTTAAAAAAGGATTGGAAAGAATTAGTGGAGAAAAACTGAAGTATAAAGAAAGTAAGAAGAGACTTTAGGTTAAGGTATATGAGTAGTATAAGGCTAATTAGGAGTTTAATAGGTAGAAGACTAAGTTGGAAGTTGAGAGAGCTGAGTAGACAAAGAAGGCAACATGGGTAGAGAATTCAGAAAGTCATGTGTGAAGGCTTTTACTTATGAACCAAGAGCTAAGGGTCAAGTTGTGAGAATTAAGGTGTAAGTACATAGGTAGCAAAAGAAGATGACAACTCAACATATACATATTTAGGAGTTAGAGTGGATCATAGCACATAGAGAGAAGTAGTTTTTATAGTTGTTAGCATATGAGGAGAAGTTCAGGGATGAGTTATAGATTATCATACACATCTTCCATGATATACAATAGAGACTCCTAACCTTAGATCCTATCACTTAGGAGGGAGGCAGATTTGCTCAGGCATTATAACCTAGGGTTTGAGATGTTAGTAACCAAATCATTCAGACAAAATATACTAATTTGCATAATTTGATGTCTTATGTTTTAGCTTACATTAAGAAGGCTAATGATATATAGGAGGAGGAGAATGCAAGATCTCTCTTCTCTAATGAGTAGAATTTGTATTTGTACTTGCAAAAACTGCATAATGTGAATGTTGTTTGCCTCTCTCTAAAGTTTTAGTAATGTAAGTTTAACTGCATAAAAGTACATAACATATTCCTCTTGGATTACATATCCTCGAATGGACTATGAAAACAAGGATTCACTTGGCATGTTGTGTTAATATCCAATTTAATTCTCTGTGTGTGTTTCGTTTGTTGTGATTTGTGCAATATTCTTGTACTCTTGTGTATGTCTTAATTTATGTCATATATTCATAAGGTTATCAAAATTATGAGAAGAAAAAAAAAAATTATCAAGCAACATATGACCCAATCATTACTAAAGCTCGGTCACAAAATTATCAAGCAACTCATGACCTTTGTCTTTTCATTGATGTGGTTCTACCAAAAAACTTCAAGTCCCATATTTTCGTAAGTATAATGGTACAAGATATCTAAAAATATATCTCCAAATGTACACAAAGAAGATTACACCTTATGCTAAAAATAAAAAATTACTTATACATGTGTTCCATGAAAACTTGACTAGTGTAGCACTCAAGTGGTATGCTTCACTAGACAAGAGATATGTTTAGAAATGGTTGGATAATTTGTTCTTAAAACAATATCAATTTAATGTTGATATTGCCATAGATCAAATGAATCTTCAGAATATGGGAAGAATAAATCATAAACCTTCAAAGACTATGCATAGAAATGGAGAAAGGTTGTTGCGTAAGTCAATCCACCGTTATCTGATATGGAAGATGGTAGCACTTCCATAGGTACATTGAAAGGGATGTACTATGACAAGTTAATCCCACTAAGCTAATCCAACTTTGCAACCATTGTAGCTATTGGAGAAAGGATTGAAAGCGGTCTAAAATCAAGGAAGCTACTAATTACACCATTTATAAGGCAATTGAATTAGTAACGACTCAAAAGACCTCTTCAAGAAGGAGAAGTTAGTGTTGTATCCCAGGGCAAGGCATTGAATCAAACCACAATCCAAGCAGTTTGTACGTACACCACTCAACCTATCATCATTTCAAAAACCAACATCTGGGCTCAACAAATACTAACCCAAGACAAACCTGTAACGTCCTCAAAATTCTCACCATTTATATATATATATAACCATACCTATGTAGTGGAAACATAAGTCATACAATCATGTATACTAAATAATATCAGAATCCAGTACATTCAGACCATAGCCATATACAATAACTCCCTCCAGTATCATCTTCCCT
Source organism: Malania oleifera (assembly GCF_029873635.1). Taxonomy (NCBI): domain Eukaryota; kingdom Viridiplantae; phylum Streptophyta; class Magnoliopsida; order Santalales; family Ximeniaceae; genus Malania; species Malania oleifera. Next base: position 80,962,944 of record NC_080417.1, on the reverse strand, counting down.
AAAAATACAAAACCCTGTCACAAACTTACCCTACAATCAGGGTTACCAAGTCAACTCTCTATCTGCGAGCTTGATCTGCTTGCCTAGCTGGCTCACCTAAAAAGTGGTAAAGTAGTTGGGTGAGACGACGCTCAATAAGTGGAAATATGCTATTACTAGTGTGTGGCGACCGAGTCGTAAAACTAAAATAATAATATTTAAAACTACATAATCTGACAAATCTGTAAAACACATGTATAGTAGCTTAAAAACATTTGTATCATCTAAACTTTCAATTATTCATACTACTATATCATACTATATACGAAAAAAGCTGTAAAATTGTACACATATACATATCTGCGCTCTTTTCCTGAGATTCTGTACGTCATGATTTGACCCCTCATGATAGGGTTGTGCGGCCCGTAGGCGGGACTTAACTTGGTTGGCCCTCTAGGTAAGTTATCATACTCTACACTACCTCAGCCCGACCAAACTGCATCCACTCCTAAGCTCGGGATGGACTGCTACCTCGTCAAATTGGCCCCCTCAACCCAATGAATTGGGGAATTGTATCCTCTTTGAGGACAGTTTGACAGTACCCATACACTATCTGAGATATGTGGTTGCACTCTATTTTGTATATAGCAACGTTACCGTGCTCTGTAACTCTATCTATCTATAATCTTTCCATAGGGATCTGATACTATATACATATATACTATACTCTTTTTACTATTTTCATTACGTTTCCAAGATAACCACAACACAATTAATCTAAACTGTAAATATTGTAATATCTATAGCATCTTGATGCTATAACTGTATAATCTATTTGTACTTTCTATATGTGCAATCTGTCTGTATACTTTGAGTGTTATGACATTTAGCAAAGCATAACATTCTATAAATACTATATATAATAATCTGAATAAATATCTATGTACGTATATATATATATATATATATATATATATATCCGTGAAACTATATGACTAAAAACTGTATATGAACCTATATCCATCTATATAATATCATATACTGGAAAAACTGTATAAAATTATACATTAAATAATATCTACTCAGGCCACACATACTTTAGAATCTCATATACTGTAAAAGCTACATAATAACTGGTATACATGCACATATGTAAAATTCCTGTTAATATAATCAAATATCCTAGCATGGCATATTTCTCTTTAGGGGTGAGCATAATTCGGGGAAACCCGAATTAACCGACCGAAATCGGTAGGTTCGGTTTGGGTAAAAAAATTGGGTCGGTCGGTTCGGTTGGGCTTCACCAAAATTCGGTGAATCGGGTGTCGGTTCGGTTAATAGGAAATATAAATTCGGTTAACCGATTAATTGATTTAATAATTAATTAAATTTCAAAAATCAATTAATATGTTAATTTGTTAATTATTAGGGATGGGAGAAAAAAGGGAGAGCCGAGGAGGGCTACTGTTGGTAGTAGGGTTTCTGAGCCGCAGGCTCTAGACTCTGGAGTGACGTTGTGACAGGGTCTGTGTGCAGGTGCGTTATCTTACTGGAGCAGGTGGGCGAGAGGGATTTTGAGATTAGAATGCTGAGCCGAGGAGGGCTACTGCTGGTAGTAGGGTTTCTGCGCCGCAGGCTTTGGACTTTGGAGTGACGCTGTGACGGGGTCTGCTTGCAGGTGCGTGATCTTACTGGAGCGGGTGGGCGAGAGGGATTCTGAGATTAGAATGCTGCTGAGGCGTGAGCTGTACAACAGAAGAAGAGCCCTAGTGAAGGGTGAAAAACAGATTCAACTTCTAATAAGAAAGTTAGCAATGACTTCTTTACAATGATATCTACGACTGAAGCTAGGAACTGACTGAAGTTTTTTTAACAGAAAATTGTTTTTCATTTTTTCTGTGTAAGTGAAATAAACAAATGATTAGTATATATCACGTTGAAACAGAGAGCATAAGGGACATATGATGCATCATTAGTTTTGTGGAGTGTGCACTTGATTGGAATAAAATTCTTAATTGATCAATTTCCAGAAGAACAGTTTAATATTGGGTAATGGTAGATGTAGTTGGTAAAAAAATTATAAGTATATTCTGTTTTTAATAATTAATTTTAAATAAATTTGGTTAAATTCGGTTAACTGAATTACCCGAACAGGTAATTTAGTCGGGCGAGGTTCGGTTAATAGCCCTTATTCGGTTGGTTCGGTTAATGGAAATGGTTAACCGATATTTTCGGTTAATTCGGTTAATTAACCGAATTTTACCGAACTGACCATTTGCTCACCCCTATTTCTCTTACCTAGTTTCTGAAAAGCCATTACTGAACTCTGGCCCTACACCCGCAGGGTTCTCCACTCAACACTCTGAAAACGACCTCTCCTAGAACAAAACATCAGTATTTTCCTACATATAACATTTCCTATAACTGCAGGGGAAGCAGATTCTGAATAAAACACCTTACCCTGAATTTGGGATGAACTCCAAACCAATTCCACCAATGATCAGCTCCATCAGTCTAGCAGAGAACTTCACCAGGAGCATCGTGGTGGCCTTGGATTTTTGATCCGGCGAGAAATGGGGCCGAGATTGAAGAGAGAAGGAGAGGGGTGCATTTTAGAGAGAGAGAGAGAGAGAGAGAGAGAGAGAGAGAGAGAGAGAGAGGTGATTTGCGTTGAAATTATGTCAAAAATATGAGTTTTAGTAATTTATAGAGCCGAATTTGTCGATGAAACATGTCATCTCATCTACGAGTCCTTAAGGAATTTCGTCGACGAACTTCCTCCCTTGTCGACGAATTTTAGACTGCCCCAAGAACCTCTCTCAGTTTTTTCTCGTCGACGAAACCTGTCCTCATCGACGAGCTCCTCTTATATCCTCGTCGACGAATCCCCTGTGTTCGTCGACGAGGACCCTTCTAATTTTTCTGAGTTATTACATTCAAAGTGCAATGCATTCGTTAACGAAGCCTGCTGCCTCTTTCTGTTTCTGTTTCCATTTCCCCCTCTTTATTATTTAAATACCATTATTCTTCGGGTCATTACATTCTCCCCTCCTTATAAAATTTTGTCCTCGAAATTTACCATTCGTATAACTCATCATTCTTTAAAGGCAAAACGATTTACTTATTTTATTACCTGCCCTCACTTATGGCAGAGGAATACCGTGGTTACATTCTATGTTCTGGGAGATTACACAAATAAAATTAAAAACTACTTACTAACTAAATAGTATATGTACTTGCAAAAGAAACATTACCTAACTATTTTAATTACCTGATTACTCTTGGAACAAATGTGGGTATTTCTTTTTAATATCATCCTTGAGTTCCCATGAGACTTCTTCCATAGCATGGTTCCTCCACAAAATCTTCATTAGCTGAATTTCTTTAGCGCGTAGTTCTTGTGTCTTTCTGTCTAAAATCTGTACTGGTGTCTCTTTATAAGTTAGTGTATCTTTGAATTCTATCTCTACATAGCTGATTATGTGGGATGGGTCTGAGATGTATTTCCTTAACATAGCAACATGAAACACGTCATGAATTCGAGCCAAAGCTGGCGGCAAAGCTAGCCTATAGGTAACTGACCCTTTTCTCTCTAGTATCTCAAAAGGGCCAATATAACTAGGGCTCAACTTGCTCTTCTTTCCAAACCTCATAACTCCTTTCAGAGGAGCTATCTTCAAAAATACTTTATCTCCCACATCAAACTTTAGTTTTCGACAACGAGTGTCTGCGTAGCTTTTTTGTCGACTCTGCGGGGTACTAATTCTTTCTTTAATGAGTCGAACCTTGTCCCAAGCCTGATGTACTATTTATGGACCCAAAACTCACTTTTCGCCTACCTCATCCCAGAAGAGAGGAGAACGACATCTCCTACCATACAATGCCTCGTATGGAGCCATGCCGATACTAGCCTGGTAGCTATTATTATAAGAAAATTCAACTAGTGGTAGAAACTGAGGCCAACTACCTCCGAAATCCAGCACGCACGCATGAAGCATATCTTCTAATGTCTGGATCGTCCTCTCAGTCTGTCCATCTGTCTAGGGATGGAAAGCAGTTCTAAATGCTAATTGTGTACCCATAGTCTCTTGAAAATTTTTCCAGAATCGTGAAGTAAACCGAGGATCTCGGTCCGAGACTATGGATACTGGTACTCCATGAACATGAACTATCTCTTGAACATATATCTCTATTAGTCTGTCCATGAAATAGCCTATTTTAATAGGGATAAAATGAGCGGTCTTCATCAAACGATCCACAACCACCCAAATTGCATTCAACCCCTGACGCACTGATGGTAATCCCGTAACGAAATCTATCGAAATGTGATCCCATTTCCATTATGGAATAAATAATGGCTGCAATTGCCCTGCTGGTCTCTGGTGCTTAGCTTTAATCTGTTGGCACGTCAAACACTGTTGTACAAATTCGGCTATCTCTCTCTTCATTCCACTTCACCAAAAGCACTCCTACAGATCCTGACACATTTTAGTGCTACCTAGATGTACGAGCCTCCTTCAATACAGTTCTCCTGATCTCGGTATCTGTTGGAACACAAAGCTTAGTATGGAACCGTAAAGCTCCGTCATCTGATTTGCTGAATTCCTCACCCAAACCATCTCGCACCCTAGCCATTACCTCTGCCAACTCTGTATCATCACTTTGGGCTGTTTTAATCCTCTCGTATAGCATAGGTTGAACCACTAGAGTGGCAATGGCTGCCTGAGGACTTTCCTCTATTAATTCTACGCTAAGCCTCTCCAAATCTATCAAAATTGAATGTGAAATATCCATGATTGCTAGTAATGGTCCCATTGATTTCCTATTCAAAGTATCAGCTACCATATTCGTTTTCCTTGGGTGGTAACTAATGGTGCAATCATAGTCTTTAATAAGCTTTAGTCACCTTCTTTGTCTCATATTTAGTTCCTTCTGAGTAAAGAAATACTTCAGGCTCTTGTGATCTGTGAAAATCTCGCACTTTCCACCATATAGGTAATGCCTCTAGATCTTGAGAGCATACACTACCGCAGCAAGCTCTAAATCATGGACAGGATAATTTTTCTTATATTCTTTATGCTGTCTAGACGCATACGCAGTAACCGTATCGTGTTGCATCAACACGCATCAAAGACCCTTCAAAGAGACATCACTGTACATTACAAACCTGTCCTCCTCTGATGGAATAGCTAATACCAGAGCTGAAACTAATCGCTGCTTTAACTCCTAAAAACTCTGTTCATAGTCTTCGGTCCAATTAAACTTTACATTTTTCCTCGTAAGCTGTGTTAATGGACCTGATAGTCTGGAGAAGCCATCTACGAAGCGCCGGTCATAGCCTACTAATCCCAGAAAACTTTTGACCTCCTGAACGCTGCTTGGCCTTTCCCAACTTACTACCGCCTTTATTTTACTCGGATCAACTGATACACCTACTTCAGAGATCACATGGCCGAGAAAGGTGACTTGCCTTAGCCAGAACTCACATTTCTTGAATTTTGCATATCGTTTCCTTTCTCTCAATATCTGCAACACCAGCCTTAAATGATGTTTATGCTCCTCAAAACTTCTTGAGTAGACCAGTATATCATCAATGAAGACAACCACAAACTGGTCCAAATATTGATGAAACACTTGATTCATTGAATCCATGAATACTGTTGGTGCATTAGTAAACCCAAATGGTATCACCAAGAACTCATAATGCCTATATCGGGTTCAAAATACGGTCTTCAAAATATCCTCTGCTCTAACTTTCACTTGATGGTAACCCGACCGCAGATCAATTTTAGAGTAAACCTGGGTCCCCTGTAGCTGATCAAATAAATCATCGATCCTAGGGAGAAGATATTTATTCTTAACTGTCAGTTTATTTATCTCCCTATAATCGATACACAACCTCATGGTCTCGTTCTTCTTTTTCACGAACAGAATTGGCTACTGGGCCTGAAAAACCTTTATCCAACAATTCCCGTAACTGTTCTTTCAATTCTTTTAACTCTACTAGGGCCATACGGTATGGTGCTTTAGATATTGGTGCAAACCCTGATAGCAAATCTATAATAAATTCAATCTCACGATCAGGTGGTAAACTAGACAATTCTTCTAAAAAGATTTCTAGGAATTCCCTTACTATTGGAATGTTAGCTTGTTTTAATTTTTCTTTCGAAAATTCTTTTATATATGCGACATACCCCTGGAAACCACCCTATAGCAGCCTCCTCACCTGAATAGCTGACACCAGCTGTGATGAGGCACGAACACGTGAACCCACGAATCTGTATTCTTACTTATTTGGGGGTTTGAAATTTTTTTTTTTTGTTTCAGTAGTAGCAGTTGGTTTATCCATTCACAGAGCTAAGTCCAGATCCAGAACACCAAGGTGAAACTAAATCTGTTCATTCCAGTCAGATAAATTTGTCCCATTAAAGATTGGAACAGAAGAAGCCAGCAAATGCAATGAAACATGAACAGACATTGCAATAACAGAAAATGCTCACTACATTAATGTTTTGAGTTTAGAACATTTCATTAGTAAATTGCGTTCAATCTTTGGATCAACTTATGCAATATACTAATCCTTACACTTACTGGTAATTTTCATTCATCAAGACATAATTGATAACCATTATAAAATTTGATTGGTCTGTCACCTTTGGGCATCGCAATCTCACTCTCATTCATTAATTATCCTGATTAAATCAATAATTATTTGAAAGTTGGTGCACCTTTGGGTTAGCCATAATATTCAAATAATCATTCTGTAATAATTTTGCAAGATTATATCTCAATACAATGTTTATAATTTTTCTTAACAAAATCACTTTGGTGATAACAAGTTAATTATAATATAAACATTGATTGACTCCATACTCAGCAAAATCAATCCAAGTTTAAAGCAGATAATCAATTTCTTACAATGAGAATTTTACTTGGATTAACATTTTATTTTATTTTATGTAAAATCTAGCAGCTCATGTATTAAAAACACTGCAGCTTGTATATAAAAAAAAAAAACTAACAGCCACTGGCAGCCCATGTATTAAAAACAGGCAGCCCATGTATTAAAAAACTGCAGCCCATGTATTAAAAACAGGCAACCCATGTATTAAAAAAACTGCAGCCCATGTATTAAAAATGGACAGCCCATGTATTAAAAACACGCAACCCATGTATTAAAAAAAAAAAAAAAATGCAGCCCATGTATTAAAAAACAGGCAGCCTATGTATTTAAATAAAAAACTGCAGCCCGTACATTTAAAAACTTCACGGTACAACCAAAACTGCAATTAGTTTTTTTAAAAAAAAAAAAAAAAAAACAAAACAGCTTATCTATGTCATGTTTCATATTCATCTCAGAGTTCATTTCAAAATACCAATCCATAATATAGAACAGATAATCAATTCGCCAATATAAGAATTTTACTAACTTACTTTCATGTAAAATTCTCTAACTTATGCATGCATATCATTTAGCAGCCCTACTTTAATATCACTATATAAAGGAAAACCGTCAACGATCCACATGCAAGAAAATTTTCAAACCAACAAAAAACCCCATAAATCCATCAAATATCACATATATTTTCTGAAATCATTTATCATATGAATTCTTCAGTTCGATTCTAGAAAATATCATGAACACAAATTTTCACACGAACCCATAATAAGATTGTAAGGGGTTAAAAGAAACGATCTTTATCATGAAATGAAGATCATGATAATTTCAAACCTTGGCTCTGATACCACATGTAAGAAAACTTTCATAAATATATTTCAGTTAAGGATCTTCAATTATCATGAACTTCACATCAATTACTTTATGCGGAAAATAAATAAATCATAAACTGTAAACTTTACATACCGGAATCGGCCATATCGAACCTATCGAGAAAAACACCCAAAGAATCCGAAGAAATCGTTTCTCCACTTCTCCTCTTTCTCTTTCCTTCCTTCACCAGATCTATGGGATCTCTTGATAATTAGAGAAGTAGAGGCAGAGAGAGGACAATTCCTTTCTTCCTATCTTTTCTTTATAGCTAATACCACCATGTAGCTAATCTCTTAGAGCTTAACTTGATGTATAACATGCCCTTATAGCTACACCCCATAATAGTAGGTAATATATATACATATATATCTATAATATTTATGTATAGGAATCTCTTCAAACTTCCACCATTAATTTCTCATATTAAATAAGCTAACCTTTTAGTTAACTCATACAATCATTAATTCATATCCTTATCATATGGGACACATTCCCTTTATGTGGGACCCACATCATTCATGTGGGACATATCCTTTGTGATATAAATCCTATAGTGTGGTCGTGGGTTGCTGTGTTGTGAGGATAGTGGCATTGGTGGTGAGGTTGCCGTAATGGTGATGCCGGGTGGAAGGTCGTCGGAGCTGCTGTTGTTGCTGACTTGGCCGTGAGGGAAGCTGGGTGTGAAGGATGGACAGAGATGGAGAGTGAGGGAGGTTGACGGCGATGGAGGATGTGGGATGGTCGTGTGTGTGAGAGATAGGGAGAGAGGAGGCTGGTCGTGTGGATGAAGGGGGTGTGCGGTGGCTGCCCAATCGTGAAAGGAGAGAGAGAGAAGCCGGGAAGAAGATGAGAGAGATGGAAGAGAGAGAGAGAGAGAGAGAGAGAGAGAGAGAGAGAGAGAGAGGTTGTGCGGCGTTTGGTATTGTAGAGTGTAAAAGAGAACGATGTCCCCCTGCGGCATGTTCCTTTGTTTTGTGTTCTCCTCCCTCTTTTATAAGCCTTAAAAAAAAAAAAAAAAAAAAAAACCTAAAGAAAACCCTAAAACCCCTTGTGAGAGTGCCGCACTTTCCTTCCCACGCATGGGCCTTGCATAGTCCATGCAAAAATACATCATTCTCTTTTTCTTCTTTTTTTTTTTTTTAAATTTATTTTCTGATCATAAAGCCTAATAAACAAAAATAAAAATTTCAGAACTCACTTAAAAATACCGGAACTCAATTAAAAATACTGAGACTCAATTAAAACTAACCGGACTCAATTAAAATGTCGAGACTCAATTTTTAAAGACCAGACTTATTTTGAAATAACCGGGACTCGATTTAAGAATTAGGACTCAATTTAAAATATCAGGACTCATTTTAAAATAACTGGGACTCAATTTTGAAAGCTCGGGACTCGATTGGATATTTCGAAAAGGATCTTACCATTCTCTAGGTACAAAGTCAACTTTTTATTGCGCGGGGTCTTCTCATAAATGTCTGGTTAAAATTGGGGTGTCTACATGACATATGTACTTGGGTCATATGAGCGAGAGTGGCATGACCAAATTGAGTAAACGTGGTTTACTTTGTGGATAAAAGACAGGTAAACTTGACTTTTATGAAAATTGTGTTTTTGGTAAACATAAGAGAATTAAATTCAGTATTGTAATGCAAAGGACCAAAAAAACCATGGATTATATCTGTTATGATCTTTGGGGTCCTTCACAAGTTACCTCTCTCAGTGGTTCTCGATATTTACTGACTTTTATTGATGATTTTCCTATAAATTTTGGATCTATACCTTGAAGAATAAAATTTAGGTGATAACAAGTTATCAATGAGTAGTAATTAGTTGAACTAACCGCATCTAGGTAAATAACAAGTTAGTGGCGACTCCATCAAACTTATATTATTATTATTATTATTATTATTATTCCTCACCATTCTAGACCCTTATTCGGGATGTTGCAACACTAAACTAACTCTATTTTGGGCATGTTAAAATATTACACATTTTTCAATTTTTAGTTTTTCAAAGAATTATAGAAATTTTAGCTTATTTTTTAAATTTGTATTAAAAAAGTAGAGTATAAAGAGTTTTTTAGATATGCAAATTTTTTTTTTTATTAAATATGAGAAATAATTTTCTTATTTTTTATTTTTAGATTCAAAAACAATTACAAAAAAGATAGTTTGTTTTTCAATTTTCTAGAATTTATAAGCTAATATTTGAAATCACGGATGTTTGGGACTTAAATTTAAATTTATGTGGATTTAAATGAAGATTCATATATAATCTGTACAAATTAAAATCTAAGACCGGAATATATACTCTCATATGTAACGTAAAAATAAAAAAATTTTGAAAAATAATGAAAAGACGTCTTCCAACTTTTCCATATAAATTCATTTTTTTTTAAAAGAAGGTGATATTTTTGAATAAAAAATGAAAGTATTTTCACAAGAAAATAGTACCAAAATTGTTTATTATTATTCATTAATTTTATAAAACTATTGTAAAAATAAAAATTAACTAAATTTTTTTTTTTTTTGTAATTTTTTTAAAATTAATTAAAATAAAAAGTAAAAATTATTTTCCATAACTAAACATACTTCTAAAATTCTAGTAAAGTTTTTAACAACTATTATTAGGGTAGAGTGATATTTTATATAGTTAAGAGACTCCTTCATCTTTTGTTCTTTTTGTTAATTGTCCCAACCCCGGGAGTATATAGTCTTGGAGGGGGGGGGGGTGAATAGACTCTTTTCGCGGAATGCGTATTTCTCTACAAAATAAAAACTCTTGACAAGATACAAGAAATTATATCACAATATAAGTAAATTTAAATTATGCATAAGACAAATAAAATTAAGAGAAGGGTAAAGAATATTAACACCGGTATTTTTACGTGGTTCGGCACCAAGCTTACGTCCATGCCTTGAGACCAACCCAAGGATTCCACAATCCACTAAAGAATTCCTTCACCGGCAGAGAAGCCTTACAACTCGGGGAACAAATCCCTACCACACTCACAAAGAGCCTTCACTCGGGAACAAATCCCTACCCACTCACAGAGAATCTCTTTGGTTCACAAAGAACCATCACCAAATAGTTCACAAAGAACCTTTACAAGAAGATGATGGAAAAACAATATGATGCTCCTCAAATGAGCAAATATTAAATACAAAGCAAACCTCACACTTTGTGAATGAAGAACAATAATGCAAAGTGTTAGGTGTTTAGGTTTCGGTATAAAAAGATGTTTTTCACTAAGAATGATCAAAAGCCTTCAAAACCATTTTAATACAAGTCTAATAACTTCTATTTATAGCCCAAGAGCCAAAGAAGTTGTTAACTAGCCGTTGGGGGAAAAAAATATTTTATTTGGTAAATTTGCTATTTTCCGCCTGTTGGAGCAGTTCTGCCCGTTAGACTCGTTGACTAGTCCCCTGCTCTCGTCGACTAGTCACACATTGCCACTCGTCAACGAATCCCCCATGATCATCAATGAGTGCCCTAAATCAGAAAAAGTCATGAACATGAAAGTTGTGACATTTTGTCTTAGCATTCCAGAGACACTAAGATCGTCCTTTTTGGATATTTTTAGGAAAAGTTATGCCCCAAATACCGAAAGGTGTTCAGGAAATTTGATAGGTGTGTAACATAGGTTTTAAACCCAACCAAAAAGCCTTTTAATCACTTGAAAAGTTCTTGAACAAAAGTATATGAAAAATATTAAGTCTAAGAAAGTTTAATACTTGTCCAAATGAGTTTCCCTTTGAATATAAGATATCTTGTTAATAAAATCGCATTTAAAAAACCATTTTGATATATTATATATTTGTATGTCCTTTATAGAAAATATACTTGACTTCTTTGAAACCTTAGGACATAAGACTCATTTTCATAAAATCGGGACTAAGTATGAAGATGTTCAAAATACCAAGATGTTCGAAAAATTGTCTCTTTTAAAAAACATATTTGAGTTTAGGATTCATTTAACAAACTCTTAAGTTTAACTTTGAAAACCATGAAAGTTGAGTTTGTGATTTTAGTGCAATACTATAAACTCATGTGTCGTAGTATGCATATGCAATTTGCTCAACTCTTACTCATAAATTATGTATGAAACAAAACCACAAGAGTTACAAGATATAATACCTCAAACACACACCCATTACATAAAGTCCAACATTAAGCTCCTTTTGGTTGTGCTTAGGTTCTTTCGAGTATGTGTCCATTTGATCTTTCTATTTGAACATCAACTCAATTTGATCTTTTCCTTTTGACTAATAATTTATGTATTCGACACTTGTACCTGTACTAAGCATGATCTGTAAAGATGGAAAACACTGGAAACCACATATTGGTTAATATAATCAAAACACATAAACCATGATAGTGTAGCCAGACTAACATTCTCCCCCTTTTTTATGATGTCTAACCTATTAAGAATTTCCTTAATCTTTGCATTTGTGATTATACTAACCATAACTTAATATGCAAAGATAAACTTACCTGGAACCACTAAATGGGTTGTTATCATTAAAATAAGACAATTAAACTCATATAGTCTCTAAGGTTAACAATTTCCCACTTTTTGATGATGACAAACCATTGGTGTTTTATATAGGGTATGATTTAAAGCTCCCCCTCAAATTATGCATATTCTTAAATAAGACTAAAATATGCTCCCCCTTACTATATGCATATCCAAAGTTTACTCCCCCTTACTTTATGCATATAAGGCATAACAAAACATTTAACTAGATATTACATATCCATTGGAGTTTCAACATGCAATTCATAAAATAGAAAGTTCATGCAAGATAAAACAAGTAATAAGCAAGATGAACTGTCATACTATCATATGCATTCTACTCCACATGCATTTCACTTCTCTCCCACACATAACAATAAACATCTTGTTCCTAACATATAGGACACCAAGTTTTGAAAAAGCTTCTCTCTCTTTGATCATCACAAAAAAGAGAGGTGCTATTTTTTTTTTTAAAAAAAACTCCCCTTTAAGATTAGTTTCATGGAGGTGAGGTAAGTATGTGTTAGACACATATACCAAAATTTTGGGTGCTAAACCATAATATTGGAAAAGCCTTGATTGATTTCCTTCCAAACTCATGAATGATGACTTAGAAGTTAAACCATTTGTTGTAGTCAATCATTCAATGATCATTCAATAATGAACATTTTCAAAATAAGCACCAAATATTCATAAAGTTCAACCCACATGCAATGGATTTCAAGTCATGATCATTCAACATGTAAACACTTATAATTACCATTGAATTGTCATGCAAATGATCTTTTTATCATGCATCATTTATAAGTATTCATTAATGACAATGTGCATGAACTAGTCTAAGTGACCACTAAAGGCTAAAATACTAAGTTCAACTTGGTCATTATAATGATACTACATAAGACTTTCAAAAGTATTTAGAGTTTAAAAATAAGTCTTATGAAGTAATAATTTCAGTCAACTAGCTAGCATGTATGAAAAAAAAAAAAAAAACAATGAATTCAACATGCAAGACCCTAGTCAACTATCAGCATGCAATGCACAAATCTGCATCTGCCAAGCAGATTGCATTCAAATCAGGCATGCAGATCATTATATCCAATCAATATAAACTATTCATCAAATAATAAAACATTTAGAAAGTAATGGATAGTGAGTGTTTAGTTCACACAATGCATCCAATATAAAAAATTATATATTTCTAAAATAAGCACAATACAATGAAGTATTTATTGGATGAACTTTAGATTTGTTGCTTCCTCAATTAAATAACCCAAGCACTAAAATTTTATGATCTTTTGAATATATTAATCATTTAAGCTTCAAGATGAGTTTAGGATTATATGATGCAAAGTCTATAATTAATTCTCTAAAGCTCCATTTTGTATGATGGACAAAATATTCTATATTTTAAAATATTCATACAAAAGTATATGTATATAGCATTTAAAAAAAATATTTAACTAGTAAAGATCCTTTGTCCATTTAGGGGGTTTACTTAATTATGCAATAGCCAATATTATCATATAATAACCAATCATAATGATAAATAAATATATATATATATATATATATATATATATATATATATATATATATATATGTTAAGCAAAATAGATTGGATGTTTCACTAAAGTTCTCATATTGACTTGATTTTCCTAAGGTTCTTAGTATAATAATAATGTACACTAAAATTTAAAATTTTAAGCACAAAATACTATTTAAGCATTTAAAACATTATTACCCCTTATATCCTAGTAAGAATCTTATGAGTGAAAAAAATTTCTTTTAAGATATCTCATAAGATAGCATGCACATATAATTCATGATTCAATAATGAATTTAACACAAGATGTAAATCATGAATCATGGCATGAGATAAGTTAGAAGGAGGAAGATGTACCTTTTCAATTAACTTGACTTTATTTGGCAATGCTCTTAGAAAATAGGAGACATGTTCTCCTAATTTGCCACTAATGGGAAGGTATTCATCAAACATATAATATCACAAATAAATGTTTCATTTTAGAATGCCACTTGTTGTTATGATTATTTTTACTAAAATTCAATTCATGAGTGCTATATTTAGATATTCTACTATGTATTCAAACAAGAGCATATATCATCAAAACGAATTATGTGACTAAGAAATACATCTCTTTTCCATAAGAGATGAATTTACCTATCATAGCATGTCTTTAAACTTAAATTCAAAACCTTAGTAACTTGTATGAGAAAAATAAGGTATTTCCATTTAATAAGTTTGGAGCACATGCTATTTCATCCCATAACCAATAGTCAATATTTCAAAAAAAAAAAAAAAAAAAAAAAAAACCAATCAAGTATATAATTAAAGCATCATATTGGGTTTAATTTTGAACTTATCAATATTGGCTTAATTTTCAAAAGTTCCCAACATAGTAAATAAACAATTTAATGCATAAGCTATGATTTTTAAACTTTGAGCATAATTAGGAAAGTGTTTCTAGCATTTAACTTGGTTATATTTATAGTTTAGAGCCTCAGATAACCGTTGCCTGAAAATAGGGTGCGAGTGCTCCTTGTTTGCCTCGAGAACTAGCTATTAGTAGCGCATTATATCTAGTTGCTTGAGGCCACTTGTCGACAAGTCCATGGACTGGTCGACGAGTCACAAACATGCATTCGTCGACGAGTCCCCTATAATCGTCGATGAATCCTCTCTGCAATCTCAGGGTGGTCTCGGTAAATACTAGTCAACGAATTCCTTGTGTTTGTCAATGAGCCACCTGTTTTCCATTTTGAAGAACCTCCAAAAACACTATTTCAAGCTAAGGAAAAGTCCCAATGAGATGTGTATATTGTAATGATATAATATGCTTGTCCAAGTGAGGTTTAAGTGTGTCTCGTTTGGAAAACCAAGTCTAAAGACCATTTGATATTTTAAGTTTAAAAAATGATTCGGTATACAAGTACGAACTTAGTTTAGATGAACTTATTTGGTCATCGTATTTCCTTTTCTATTTTTACTTTTCACCTATGTAAAAATTTAGCCTACTTAAGACCTATTTCCTAATCCCAGGTTCTTAGATTTTTCTAGATTTCTTGCTTTTTCAATGGTCATAGATGACTCGGGTAAGGATCGGAGAATTTTTTGAATATAATCTTCTAATGAATAAATTCTACCAAGTGCTTTCAAGTTGTTAATGAGGTGTGTGAACCAAGTGAGCATGAAAGAAATTTCTTCACTATCATTTAATTTAAACATCTCAAAATTTTAACTAACATGCATATTTTTGTTTTTTCATTTTGAGATGGGTTTTCATAGATGTTTTCAAGTACATCCCATATTTCTTTTGCGGTTTTACATTCGCAAATAAGATTGTATACAACATCATTTAAACCACAATAAATAATATGCATTGCTTTAAAATTGAGTTCAACTAACCTTTTTTTCGCTTGGTGATTGTTCCAATAAAGCCTTTGGAATATCCTCATTTTTTCTTTGTGATTGAGTAGTTTCCTATGGAGATGATATCCCACAAATTCAACTCGTATGCTTTGAATGAAGACGGTCATTTGATTTTTCCACATGTGGTAGTTGGAATCATTGAACATCAGTGGTTGATATACGGATCGTCCATGTGAAGAGGTGCACACCAAATACTCCATTGATAATTTACGCTCTAGATTTTACTCCGAAAAATATAAGTGCCTCGCTCTAATACCACTTGTCAATCATTCCAACCCCGAGAGTATATAGTCTAAAGGAGGGGGGGTGAATAGACTCTTTTCGCGAAATGCATATTTCTTTATAAAATAAAAACTCTTGGAAAGATACAAGAAATTATATCACAATATAATTAAATTTAAATTATGCACAAGACAAAAAAAATGAAGAGAAGGGTAGAGAAAATTAACACCAGTATTTTTACGTGGTTCGGCACCAAGGCTACGTGCACGCCTTGGGACCAACCCAAGGATTCCACAATCCACTAAGGAACTCCTTCACCGGTAGAGAAGTCTTATAACTCGAGAACAAATCCATACCACACTCACAAAGAGCTTTTACTTAGGAACAAATCCCTACCCGTTCACAAAAAACCTCTTCGGTTCACAAAGAACCTTCATCAAATAGTTCACAAAGAACCTTTACAAGAAGATGATGGAAATACAATATGATGCTCCTCAAATGAGCAAATATTAAATACTAAGCAAACTTCACACTATCTCTCAAGTAATGAATAAACACCGTTAAAGAGTAAGAGAGAATGAGCACTTATGAGTGAAGAACAACAATGCAAAGTGTTAGGTGCTTAGGTTTTGGTATAAAAATATGTTTTTCACTAAGATTGATCAAAAGCCTTCAAAACCATATTAATACAAGTCTAATAGTTTGTATTTATAGTCCAAGAGCCAAAGGAGTCATTAACTAGCCATTGGGGGGAAGAAAATATATTTTATTTGGTAAACTAGTCGTTTTCCTCCCATTGGACTCGTCGACTAGTCCCCTGGAATCGTTGACTAGTTCTCTGCTCTCGTCGATTAGTCACACATTGCCACAAGTCAACGAATCCCCTGTGTTCGTCGACGAGTACCTTGAATCAGAAAAAGTCATCAACATGAAAGTTGTGACATTTTGTCTTAACTTTCCAGGGACACCAAGATTGTCCTTTTTGGACTTTTTTAGCAAAAAGTTATGCCCCCAATACCAAAAGGTGTTTAGGAAATTTGATAGGTGCATAACATAGGTTTTAAACCCAACCAAAAAGTCTTTTAATCACTTGAAAAGTTCTTGGACAAAAGTATATGAAAAATATTAAGTCTAATAAAGTTTAATACTTGTCCAAATGAGTTTCCCTTTGAATATAAGATATCCTGTTAATAAAAACACATTGAAAAAACCATTTTGATATCTTATATATATTTTTATGTCCTTTGTAGAAAATATAATTGACTTCTTTGAAACTTTAGGACATAAGAATCGTTTTCATAAAACCGGAACTAAGTACGAAGATGTTCAAAATATCAAGATGTTTGAAAACTTGTCCCTTTATAAAAACTTATTTGAGTTTAGGATTCATTTAACAAACTCTTAAGTTTAACTTTGAAAATCATGAAAGTTGAGTTTGTGATTTTAGTACAATCCTATAAACTCATGTGTCCTAATATGCATATGCAATTTACTCAACTCTTCCTCTGAAATTATTTATGAAACAAAACAGCAAGAATTATAAGATATAATGCCTCAAACACACACCCATTACATAAAATCCAACATTAAGCTCCCTTTGGTTGTGTTTGGATTCTTCTGAGTACCTGTCCATTTGATCTTTCCATTCGAACATCATCTTGGTCCAATTTTGCTTTTTGACCAATACTTTATGTATTCGACACTTGTACCTATTGTAGACACCCCATTTTTACCCAGGCCCAATATATGTATTACTATTATTATTATTATTGTTATTTTATTATTATTATTATTATTATTATTATTATTATTATTATTTTATTTATTCTTATTATTATTATTATTAATTTTCACTAATCTTATTATTATTATTATTATTATTATTATTATTATTATTATTATTATTTTTCATTAGTATTATTATTATTACTTTTATTTTTATTTCTATTTATATTGTTTATTATTATTATTATTATTTATTATTTTCATTATTATTGACATTATTTTTAATTATTATTATTATTAGTATTTTTACCTTTATTTATTACTATTATTATTATTATTTTATTTATTTATTTATCTTTGTTATTACTATTATTATTATTATTATTATTATTATTATTTTTCCTTATTTCTATAATAGTAGTATATATTATTTCCAAAAAAAATAAAAATACCATAAACCAAAAAAGGAAATGTTTTTAGGGTTTTTTCAAAATTATTTTTATAAGAAGGGGGGGCGGCTATACACAGCGCCGGGGGCAGAGGCACAGAGCAAAAAAGAAAAAAAAAAAAAAAGAAAAAAAAAAAGAGAGAGCCGAGGGCACAGCAGCAGCGGCAACTCCCGCCGCTGCTCTTCATCTTCTTCCTCACACACGAACCCCAGCCCCCCTGCCGAGACCATCCTCGTTGCTTTGCTGCTGTTTCTCTAGCACAGGTAGCCACCCGAACAGAGCACCACAGCTCCAGCAACGACCCAGCCATCTCCACTGCAACTCCGACCAACCCAAGAAGGTTCAGCCACCCCGAGAAGCCCAGCTCTGCAGCCAGCCCTGGCAGAGAAGCCCAGCTCTGCGGCCAGCCATGGCTGAGACCTCCAGCCACAGCCGATACCTCCCTGCTCACAACCACCAAGCAGGCCACGGCCAGCTTCCAGGACTAGCCACGATCAGGATCTCCAGCTGGTCGTCGTCTCTGTGACCCAGTTGCTGCTTCCTCACCACTCGGCCTCCCCACACACACGCAGCACAGCTCCTCCCTAACCAGTGGGTATATATGTATATATTTTTATGATTATTATTTACATATATAGGTATGCATCTCATGTATGTCTTATTTTATAGTCAGTATACATATATTGTTATTATGATTGTTAATATTTCTTTTTTTTTACTAATTGATTCATTTTTCTTGGGTGCAGAATTTTTTGTTCATATTTAAATCTTTATTATTTTTATTATTATTTTTTTTTATACATTTTAAATACTAACTGATCTATTATGGTTGCAGGATTTTTATTGAGGATTATTTCAATTTTTAAAAGGTCAAATTACATTATTTGCACATATTAGATATTTGATATATTTTTTTTTGGTTTGGGGTTTTAACACTTAAAGTTTAAACTTTTCATATATTTGCCTCTATATGTATACACTATATTGACCATATTAGCATTATTATTTGTATATTATTGATAGTGATATCATTATTATTTATATATTATGTTATTATGTTGTCTTGTATGTTATTATTAATAATGTTGTTAGATTGTTCGCATATTACCATTAATAATATTATTGTATGATTTGCATAATATTTCTAATATTGTTATCACATCATAGGTGTATTGTTATTATTAGTATTATATGATTTATATATCGTTATTAGTCATATTGTTATATAGTTGGTTTATTAATATTAGCATTGTTATTATATTAATTATATTAGTATTAGTATTACGTAGTTTGTATATTATTATTAATTATATGATTGCGTTATTCTTATATTACTGGTTTGTATATTACTATTAGTAAAATTACGGTATGATTTGGATGTTATTATTATATTAATTATCATATTGATTTTATTAGTATTAATATTTTATTGTTTGTATATGGTTGGTATTATTATTATGTAGATTGTTTTATTATTGTTATATGCTATTATTGTGTTTATTATGTAGATTGTTTCATTATCATGTTTAGGTTTATATAGTTGATTTTGCATATTTTATATTTTGGTTACGGTTAGTATGTTGATATATCTAGTAATATTGTGTTTAGTATTTTAGTGTATTTAGCATGTTAGTTTTAAGGTATGTTCAATATTAGAGTTGATATTACATATTATATATTTATTACTATCATATTTTTAGTATTTTAATGTACACAATATCATTTATCTTGGTAACCCTAGTATTTTGAGATTATGTTATTATATTGTATATTAGGGTATATTTAAAATTGCTGCCTTACTACTATATATTCTTAACATTGTATATCATATTTTGATTTATTGTATTCTCATTATTGTTTGTCTTAGATTATTATGCATATTAATGTTAGGGTTGATTTGTTGCCATAATTTCATTAATTGTTTTCCATATTTATCGTTGTATATTAACATGTTAATTTTTAGATCGATTTGTTTCTATAAGTTCAATTATTTTCTTACCCTTTTCATTGGTTTCCATACATTAATCTTAAGTTTGATTTGTTTCTTTAATTAATTGTTGGCATAGGTGCCTTGTGTATATCTTTAATAGTGTGTTAATATTAAGCTAAAAATCATATTATCAAAATATGTATATTATTAGTTAACGATATTTATTATTATTACTGTCAATAGTATTATTATTACTATTATCGTTATTTATTATTATTATTGTTATCATCATGGTATTTCTTATTATTATTGTTAATATTAGTATTATTATTACTATTATTATTATTTATTAATATTATCATTCTTATCATTATAAATATTGTTATCACTGTTTTTAGTATTTTCGTTATTTGGCCTTATATGTACTATGGTATTTATTTTCATAAAATATTTTTTTTGATTTTAATCCCTATGATTTTATTGCGAGGGTATGAGCCTTCGGGCATCACGTACCCTAAGCTCTGAGGGAATATATATATGTATATATTATCTTTATTTATTTATTATTTTATTTATTTATTTTTTTACATGTATTTATAAATTCATAAAAAGGAGTAATTTAAATAATTATTAGATTAACTTAGGGATAATTTCAAATTAATTAGGTACCGTTCGTAAGAACGGGCGTGTAGGGGGTACTCGTACCTTCCCCTCGCGTAACCGAACTCCCGACCTCAACTCTGGTAATGTAGACCGATTCTACCCCTAACGGGGTAGTAATCATGTGTTCTAACCGCACTAAAGGTTAGTGGCGACTCCAATATTCCCAATTCTTAATTGAAAATTAAAATTGATTTTCATTTAGCCGCTCGGGGCACACGCGCACCCGGGACGCCGCGACACCTATACTAAGCATGATCTGCAAAGATGGAAAACACTAAAAATCATATATAGGTTAATATCATCAAAACGCATAAATCATGATAGGCTAACACTTTTGTTGTGAGACAATGTTTTCCAAGACCTGCCCCGCTAGAGTACTATTGTAAGACACAATTTTTCTTTAGGAATTACTCTATCAAAGTTTTTTGTGAGAACTTTAGCTCCCAATTTTTTACAAAACACTATTGTCCCTTTAAATAAGTAAACTTTTGTATTAGTTTAGGCAAAAAAATTGCAAATTAATTGAGACTAATCGTGCCACGAGTTTAAATTAAAATAATAATTTTTTATTTGAATATAATTGGTGGTTTGATTAATTTGCCAACCTTTTACATGAATTATGGAAGTTCCACACTAGCTTTTGATCAATTTTAAAAGTTAATTGAGAGAATAAATAATAAAATTTATTGTGTTACTTGATCGAAATCAAACAAGTCAACATCAAGTGACACTGAATAAACACGAATTTCATTTTTGGAGCAAAATGTCTTTCAAAGCAAACTTGACATAAGGGTAAAATGGTCTACAAATAAAATAAACTAATTTTACTATTCATTTCACTTGTCACTCCTATATATATATATATATATATAAACCAAAAAGAGATAGAGATAGGACATACCTTGATGTTACAGAATCTCTCCCGCCTCCTCACACAATTTTACAAAAATATCAAGAAAAACACATTCTAATAGAAGAAAACTAATTCAATATTCATCTCATCTTTCAAATTTTTATAATATAGAGATGTCAAGTATTAATGAATGGAAACTAACTTGTAGCATATTTAATATTTATAATATGAAAAATTTTAAAGGTACCTATTTTTTCACATGTCTATGTGATTGTATTTTGGATAATAAACTTATGTCAAATTGATTCAACATTATTAATATTATATATATAAAAATTATTTTTAATTTATTTTAAAATTTAGAAAATAAATACATGTACATTTTTAATATAAATTTTCCTATACCGTATTCACACAAACCCACATTTAGTTCACGTACAGAAGCAATTAATATTTAAACCTACGTACGTGGCCATGCCCATAGCACTGCCTCGGAGCAACCCTTAACCAGATCCATAAGAGCCAATGCATCATGCATGGCTCTACTTCTCCAATTCTCCCATGATGAACGTACGTGCGTCGTGAATGGCGAGCCGGCGGCGGTGCTGCACCTGCACGCTGCAAGCATTCTGACCAAGGTTTCATTTCTTCTCTTACTGCGCGCCATTCCGAATTCACCCCTTTGATCCTTGGAATATACTTCCCTTCAATTTTTAGCGAGCTAGCCAATTTAAAACGTGGATCGATCGATTTTCTTTTAAAATAAATAAATAATTGTGGAAATCAAGCTAGCACACAGCTGTGTGTACTGGTTCTGATAAAGCAGTAACAGGCAGAAATGATACACCAAAGCTGACAAAACCTTGTCGCCGTTAATTGTGAGCCACGCGATAGTCACTATCGGGATATTGAATTGTGTGGTTATCAGTCCCTTCAATCCTCCAATTGACTTCCGTCTAATCTGCTCTACTCCAGGCATTTTTTTAAGCACAGTCTGCCCTTATCCATATCATCATAATTCTCTCGACATTTCCATACACACACACACAACACACACACACACACGTCTAAATGTCAACAATTCTAATTAATTAAATTTAATAGAGTTGTGGTAGGTCTAAATATCTATGTTCAAATCGTGCAAGTAATAAACTTATGATGACATAAAAGCCTTGTACGACGTTTGCTTTATTTAGTATATTTTCATTTCCTTATAAAAAATCTATTATATTCATCAACGAGCTACCTGTTTTCCATTTTGAAGAACCTCCAAAAACACTATTTCAAGCTAAGTACAAATCCCAATGAGATGTGTTTATTGTAATGATATAATGTGCTTGTCCAAGTGAGGTTTAAGAGTGTCTCGTTTGGAAAACCAAGTCTAAAGACTGTTTGATATTTTAAGTATAAAAAATGATCTGGTATGCAAGTGTGAACTTAGTTTAGATGAACTTATTTGGTCATCATATTTCTTTTTCTATTTTTACTTTTCACCTATGTAAAAATTTAGCCTACCTAAGACCTATTTCCTAATCCTAGGTTCTTAAATTTTTCTAGATTTTTAACTTCTTCAATGGTCATAGATGACTCAGGTAAGGATCGGAGAATTTTTTGAATATAATATTCTAATGAATAAATTCTACCAAGTGCTTTCAAGTTGTTAATGAGGTGTGTGAATCAAGTGAGCATGAAAGAAATTTCTTCACTATCATTTAATTTAAGCATCTCAAATTCTCTAACTAGCATGCATATTTTTGTTTGTTTATTTTGAGATGAGTTTCCACATATGTTTTCAAGTACATCCCATATTTCTTTTACAGTTTTACATTTGCAAATAAGACTATGTACAATATCATTTAAACCACAATAAATAATATGCATTGCTTTAAAATTGAGTTCAACTAACCTTTTTTTCGTTTGGTGATTGTTCCAATAAAGCCTTTGGAATATTCTCATTTTTCTTTGTAATTGATAAGTTTCCTTTGGAGATGATATCGCACAAATTCAAGTCGTATGCTTGAATGAAGACGGTCATTTGATTTTTCCATGCGTGGTAGTTGGAACCGTTGAACATCGGTAGTTGATATATAGATCGTCCTTGTGAAGAGGTGAGGTGTACACCGAATACTCCATTGATCGTTTACGCTCTGGATTTTACTCCGAAAATATAAGTGCCTCGCTCTGATACCACTTGTTAATCGTCTCAACCCCGGGAGTATATAGTTTAGAGGGGGGGTGGATAGACTTTTTTCGCGGAATGCGTATTTCTCTACAAAATAAAAACTCTTGGCAAGATACAAAAAATTATATCACAATATAAGTAAATGAAAATTATGCACAAGATAAAAAAAAAAAAATGAAGAGAAGGGTAGAGAAAAATTAACACCATTATTTTTAAGTGGTTCAGCACCAAGCTTACGTCTACGTCTTGGGACCAATCCAAGGATTCCACAATTCACTAAGGAACTATTTCACCGGTAGAAAAGCCTTACAACTCGGGAACAAATTCCTACCTATTCACAAAAAACCTCTTCGGTTCCCAAAGAACTTTCACCAAATAATTCACAAAGAACCTTTACAAGAAGATGACAGAAATATAATATGATGTTCCTTAAATGAGCAAATATTAAATACAAAACAAACCTCACACTATCTCTCAAGTAATGAATCAAACACTATTAAAGAACAAGAGAGAATGAGCACTTATGAATGAAGAACAACAATGCAAAGTGTTTGGTGCTTAGGTTTTGGTATAAAAAAGATGTTTTTCACTAAAATTGATCAAAAGTCTTCAAAACCATGTCAATACAAGTCTAATAATTTGTATTTAAAGCCCAAGAGCCAAAAGAGCCAATAACTAGCTGTTGGGGGGAAGAAAAGATATCTTATTTGGTAAAGTAGCTGTTTTCTGCCCATTAGACTCGTCGACTAGTCCTTTGCTCTCGTCGATTAGTCACACACTGCCACAAGTCGACGAATCCCCTGTGTTCGTCGACGAGTACCCTGAATCAGACAAAGTCATCAACATGAAAGTTGTGGCATTTTGTCTTAACTTTCCAGGGACACCAAGATTGTCCTTTTTGGACTTTTTTAGCAAAAAGTTATGCCCCCAATACCAAAAGGTGTTTAGGAAATTTGATAGGTGCATAACATAGGTTTTAAACCCAACCAAAAAGTCTTTTAATCACTTGAAAAGTTCTTGGACAAAAGTATATGAAAAATATTAAGTCTAATAAAGTTTAATATTTGTCCAAATGAGTTTCCCTTTGAATATAAGATATCCTGTTAATAAAAACACATTGAAAAAACCATTTTGATATCTTATATATATTTGTATGTCCTTTGTAGAAAATATAATTGACTTCTTTGAAACTTTAGGACATAAGAATCGTTTTCATAAAACCGGAACTAAGTACGAAGATGTTCAAAATACCAAGATGTTTGAAAACTTGTCCCTTTAGAAAACATATTTGAGTTTAGGATTCATTTAACAAACTCTTAAGTTTAACTTTGAAAATCATGAAAGTTGAGTTTGTGATTTTAGTACAATCTTATAAACTCATGTGTCCTAGTATGCATATGCAATTTACTCAACTCTTCCTCTGAAATTATTTATGAAACAAAACAGCAAGAATTATAAGATATAATGTCTCAAACACACACCCATTACATAAAATCCAACAGTAAGCTCCCTTTGGTTGTGTTTGGGTTCTTCTGAGTACGTGTCCATTTGATCTTTCCATTCGAACATCATTTTGGTCCAATTTTGCTTTTTGACCAATACTTTATGTATTCGACACTTGTACCTATACTAAGCATGATCTGCAAAGATGGAAAATACTAGAAACCACATATAGGTTAATATCATCAAAATACATGAATCATGATAGACTAACACTTTTGTTGTGAGACAATGTTTTCCAAGACCTGCCCCGCTAGAGTACTATTGTAAGACACAATTCTTCTTTAGGAATTACTCTATCAAAGTTTTTTGTGAGAACTTTAGCTCCCAATTTTTTACAAAA
This sequence comes from Malania oleifera, assembly GCF_029873635.1. Taxonomy (NCBI): domain Eukaryota; kingdom Viridiplantae; phylum Streptophyta; class Magnoliopsida; order Santalales; family Ximeniaceae; genus Malania; species Malania oleifera. Next base: position 80,937,354 of record NC_080417.1, on the reverse strand, counting down.
CACTATTGTCCCTTTAAATAAGTAAACTTTTGTATTAGTTTAGGCAAAAAAATTGCAAATTAATTGAAACTAATCGTGCCACGATTTTAAATTAAAATAATAATTTTTTATTTGAATATAATTGGTGGTTTGATTAATTTGCCAACCTTTTACATGAATTATGGAAGTTCCACACTAGCTTTTGATCAATTTTAAAAGTTAATTGAGAGAATAAATAATAAAATTTATTGTGTTACTTGATTGAAATCAAACAAGTGTGACACTGAATAAACACAAATTTCATTTTTGAAGCAAAATGTCTTTCAAAGCAAACTTGACATAAGGGTAAAATGGTCTACAAATAAAATAAACTAATTTTACTATTCATTTCACTTGTCACTTCTATATATATATATATATATAGTAAACCAAAAGAGATAGAGATAAGACATACGTTGATATTACAGAATCTCTCTCGCCTCCTCACGCAATTTTATAAAAATATCTAAAATAGAATGAGAGGAAAATTGGAAGCGCAAGAAAACTAATTCACTATTCATCTCATCTTTCAAACTTTTATAATATAGAGATGTCAGATATTAATGAATGTGGACTAAATTGTAGTATATTTAATATTTATAATATAAAAAATTTGAAAGGTACCTATTTTTTGTGATTGTATTTTGGATAATAAACTTTTGTCAAATTGATTCAACATTATTAATATTATATATATATATATATATACATATATATTATTTTTAATTTATTTTAAATTTAGAAAATAAATACATGTACACTTTTTAATATAAATTTTCCTATACCATAATCACACAAACCCACATTTAGTTTACGTCCAGAAGCAATTAATATTTAAACCTACGTCCATGGCCACGCCTATAGCACTGCCTCGGAGCAACCCTTAACCAGATCCATAAGAGCCAATGCATCATGCATGGCTGCTTCTCCAATTCTTCCATGATGAACGTACGTGCGTCGTGAATGGCGAGCCGGCGGCGGTGCTGCACGCATTCTGACCACGGTTTCATTTCTTCTCTTACTGCGCGCCATACCGAATTCACCCCTTTGATCCTTGGAATATACTTCACTTCAATTTTTAGCGAGCCAGCCAATTTAAAACGTGGATCGATCGACTTTCTTTTAAAATAAATACATAATTGAGGAAATCAAGCTAGCACACAGCCGTGTGTACTGCTTCTGATAAAGCAGTGACCGGCGGAAATGATGCACCAAAGCTGACAAAACCTTGTCGTCGTTAATTGTGAGCCACGCGTTAGTCACTATCGGGATTTTGAATTGTGGTTATCAGTCAGTCCCTTCAATCCTCGAATTGACTTCCGTCTAAATCTGCTCTACTCCAGGCATTTTTTTAAGCACAATCTGCCCTTATCCATATCATCATAATTCTCTCGACATTTCCACACGCGCGCGCGCGTCTAAATGTCAACAATTCTAATTAATTAAATTTAATAGAGTTAGGTCTAAATATTGTGTTCAAATCGTACAAGTAATAAACTTAGGATGACATAAAAGCTTGTACGACGTTTGCTTTATTTAGTATATTTTCATTTCCCTGTAAAAAATCTCATCCACAAAAAAACCAATTTTATTTCGTGGAGAAAGCATATCATATTGTTGGTATTAAATGATTACAATGGAAGGCCTGCTGCAAGAAAGTACAAGTAAAATGGCAGCCACAAACAAGAATCTTAATTAATATGAAGTGTATACTATCAATCTAGTTGAACAAAGTGATGATATAAGAAACTATGACATTACACAATAATTTTTAACTATCAATATAATAAAGGCAATAGTCTTTTTTGAAAGTAGATGAAAATACATATTGTAGATTTGTCTGTGATCTCGAAGCAGACATAAACTTTCTTGAAGGAGGTGAAGTTCCAAGGTTGAGGCCCTTCCATTAGTTAATCTCCTTGTCCTTTAGAAGCTCAATTTACCGATTGTTTTTTGCTCAAATGAGTGTCCCATTCAGTGATCTAGCACAAGCCTTGCTGCATCCATTTTCTGAAGAAAAAAAATAAAAATAAATAAATAATAGGATTAAAGAAATTAGGTTTTTTTATTATTATTATTTTATATTTTTTTTATTTGGGAGGTCTGTGAAATTAGAACCATCCAAATGGGTACTTCACCTTCTAGTTAAAATTCCTTTTTAATCCTTCGATTCGAGATCCCTGATATAAAAGTTCTGTGACTGTTATACCAAGTATTTTCTTAGATTATAATATTTTATTGTTCATTTAAATTTTCATGCTTGAGATCTTGTGTTGGAACTTGAAAATTATTAGAGAAGGAAATGAAAAATATGAAAGAGATAGTAAACCAATCAACAAGACTTTGATGTTTTGTCCATAACTTTTGTTCACTATGCATATCAATCCATTTCGTTGAAAAAATAAAAGCAAAGAAAGGAAAAGAGAAAAGGAAAATTAGTTTATCAAACCATAGCAGAAGGAAATATTTTAGACAGGTAAGGAAAATTACAAATTTTTATCATTTTATAATTTTTTTCTCAGTTAATTAGGAAGTTCATCCGCTAGTTAAAAAGGGCTAATCTGCCCAAATTTATTTTCAATCCTTTTTTAACATGTAAATATGAGATCTCTAATATGAAAGTTATTGATAATCATCAATAACCATTGAAATATTTTCTTGAGCTATACATTTCCAACATTTATATACAAATATTGTAGACATAAAAATTAAAAAAGTATTTTCTACTATTGAGATGCCCTTAATTTGCTACGCTACCATTATTTACTAAGGCAGAGAGATCACATTACCTGAACTATCTTCCTCTTGTTCTTCATCCCCACGACTTTTTTTATTGATGGGGTAATTCATCTACTAGAGGATATGATACTGTTAGAGCTAGCAAGTTTGCACTTTGCAGTGCTTGAATGTTTGTGAACCCTAAAGCTCCTATTTATAGCTAGGGGAGAGAAATAACAGCCACAATTACATCTAGTTTTTTTATGAAAATATTTTTCATAAAAAAAAGAAGGAAAAAACACAAATATAATTGGGTGGGACAAAAATTACGGAAATAAAAGTCGGTTGAGTATTTTTTATTTTTTTATTTTTAAAAACACTAAAAGCACAAAACTGACTTTCCAAAAGTCGATTCTGTGTCAACTAGACACGAACTGATACACTGTCAATCTGCACACAAAAAAAAGGAGTAAAAATGACATAACCAACTTTTGGAAAGTCAATTTTGTGCCGACATGATGTGAGACTTGCCAGCTAGTCTACAAAAAAAAAAAAAAAAAGTAAAAATGTGCGCACCAAAAGTCGGTTATGCACTGACACGTTCACGTGGCCTTACCCCGTCCACTCCCTTCCTTCCCGCTCATGTTCCCTCCCATGCAACCCCCTCCCGCGCGCATGCTCCCCCCACCCCCCGCCCCAACCCCCTTTTATACGGCATTGGTCCATCTCCCTCCCACTTGTGCTTCTCTTATCTTCTTCGTTTCTCCTACAGTCTCCGCACCACCTTCATAAATTTCAATATTTACTTTAATTTTATGTAGCCATTTTATTTAATATTGAGATATGAATTTCGGTCCAACCGAACCTTCCATCCTGACGTTGGGGATCCTTTATACCTCCTACAAGGCATGAGAGGATGATCATTTTAATATCTTTCAAGGATGTCAGTGTGTGCGCACATTATGTACACAGTGACATACTGATCCTACAAGCATTTTGTGGATTCAACGAGTGGAATTCTATTTATTATACCAAATTTAGTACATTCCGCTTGGCCACATCTTAATTAACACATTGCTGGAGCACTAGATGCTTGAGACACACATTTTACTTGCCTTGCGGCGAGACGACAATAACGCTGTAAGATGACGCCATCATTACAATATTACTTGTAGATCGCCACCAAAACCTTATTATTGACCACTTACCCCTAGCTACCCATGATCCCCTTCCCTTAGATAAAAGAAAAAAAAAAAAAAAAAAAGGAAGCCCAAGCCAAGGGTGATCCAACCCTTCACCTTCTCATAGGGAGTTGGACAATGAACTACTAGGCTAAAAACACCCTATACAAATTTGGATTTTTTGTTGTACTTGAAATTAAAGCATGCGTTGATTTTGAGCTTTAGCTTAGTTAAATTTGATATAAATTCCAATTTTATGATTCTAAATATGATATTAGAGTCGAGACCTTAAGTTTAAATTTATGTAAACTTAAATAAAATAAAAATATAAAAAAATGCATAAATTGACTTGTTCATATTTTTGCACAAAACTCAAACCCAATACTTAAAATTTACTCTTTCAAACACAATTTTATTTTAGTGAGAGCTCGTCATTTTAATAGTATTCTTAAATAATTTTAGAAACGAATATTCTTAAATATTATGAAAATATAATGAAAAAGTTTACTAATAATGTTGGTAATAATTAATATAAATGTAAAATACTGATAACCCTTTAGATTTACAATCATAAATTTATTATTATTATTATTATTAATTTTTTTATTGGATGACATTATTCTAGTACATAAAAACACTTAAAATAGCAATATAATAGAATTCTATTGGATTATAAAATATACTTTTATAATTGTGGTACTATCATTAATTATTATATAAAAATGGGCAACGAAAATTGTCGTCCCAATTTATTATAGTGCACTAGTTCTATTTTTTATTTTGATTTTAGTTTCTGATACAAATCAAATATTTTCTTATAATTGTTAAATTAAATTAATATTTATAATATGAAAAATTTTAAAGGTACCTATTTTTTCACATGTCTATGTGATTGTATTTTGGATAATAAACTTATGTCAAATTGATTCAACATTATTAATATTATATATATAAAAATTATTTTTAATTTATTTTAAAATTTAGAAAATAAATGCATGTACACTTTTTAATATAAATTTTCCTATACCGTATTCACACAAACCCACACTTAGTTCACCTACAGAAACAATTAATATTTAAACCTACGTACGTGGCCAAGCCCATAGCACTGCCTTGGAGAACCCCTTAACCAGATCCATAAGAGCCAATGCATCGTGCATGGCTACTTCTCCAATTCTTCCATGATGAACGTACGTGCGTCGTGAATGGCGAGCCGGCGGCGGTGCTGCACCTGCACGCTGCACGCATTCTGACCACGGTTTAAAACGTGGATCGATCGACTTTCTTTGAAAATAAATAAATAATTGAGGAAATCAAGCTAGCACACAGCCGTGTGTACAGCTTCTGATAAAGCAGTAACCGGCGAAAATGATGCACCAAAGCTGACAAAACCTTGTCGTCGTTAATTGTGAGCCACGCGTTAGTCGCTATCGGGATATTGAATCGTGTGGTTATCAGGCCCTTCAATCCTGCTCTACTCCAGGCATTTTTTTAAGCACAATCTGCCCTTATCCATATCACCATTTACACACACACACACACACACACACACACACACACACACACACATCTAAATGTCAACAATTCTAATTCATTAAATTTAATAGAGTCGTGGTAGGTCTAAAGTTATAGATAGTTTTTTTTTTAAATATTAATTTACTAAATTACTCAAATTATCCGAACATCATATCTATGTTCAAATCGTACAAGTAATACACTTAGGATAACATAAAAGCCTTGTACGACGTTTGCTTTATTTAGTACATTTCATTCCTTGCAAAAATTCTCATCCAAAAAAAGTAAAAATTTATTTCGTGGGGAAAGCATATCATATTGTAGGTGTTAAATGATTATAGTGGAATGCCTGTTGCAGAAAGCACAAACGAAAATCTTAGTTAATGTGAAGTGTATATACTATCAATCTAGTTGAACAAAGTGATGATACAAGAAACTACCACATTATACAATAATTTTCAACTGTCAATATAATAAAGACAATAGTCTTTTTTGAAAGTGGATGAAAATAGGTATTGTAAATTTGTTCGTAATCTTGAAGCAGACATAAACTTTCTTGAAGGAGGTGAAGTTCCAAGGTTGAGGCCCTTCCATCATTTAACCTTCTTGTCCTTTAGAAGCTCAATTTACTTATTATTTCTTGCTCAAATGAGTGTCCCATTCAGTGATCTAGCACAAGCCTTGCTGCATCCATTTTCTAAAAAAAAAAAAGAAAAAACAAATTAATAAAAAATAGGAGTAAAGAAATTACCTTTTTTCTATTATTATTATTTTGTATTATTTTTTATTTGAGAGGTCTGTCAAATTAGAACCATCCAAATGGGTACTTCACCTTCTAGTTAAAATTCCTTTTTAATCATTCGATACGAGATCCCTGATATAAAAGTTCTGTGACTGTCATACCAAGTATTTCTTAGATTATAATATTTTATTGTTCATTTAAATTTTCATGCCCGAGATCTTATGTTGGAACTTGGAAATTTTTAGAGAAGGAAATGAAAACTATGAAAGAGTACACATTTTTTTATCTTGTTATAAAAATAAAATATATAGTAAACCAATCAACAAGACTTTGATGTTTTGCCCATAACTTTTGTTCACTATGCATATCAATCCATTTCATTGAAAAAATAAAAGCAAAGAAAGGAAAAGAGAAAAGGAAAATTAGTTTATCAAACCCTAGCAGAAGGAAATATTTTAGATGGGTAAGGAAAATTACAGGTTTTTATCATTTTATAATTTTTTTCTCAATTAATTAGGAAGTTCTTCTGCTAGTTAAAAAGGGCTAATCTGCCCAAATTTCTTTTCAATCCTTTTTTAACATGTAAATATGAGATCTCTAATATGAAAGTTATCGATAATCATCAATAACCATTGAAATGTTTTCTTAAGCTATACATTTTCAAAATTTATATACAAATATTGAAGACAGAAAACTTTTAGAAGTATTTTCTACTATTGAGATGCCCTTAATTTGCTACGCTACCATTATTTACTAAGACAGAGAGATCACATTACCTGAACTATCTTCCTCTTGTTCTTCATCCCCACGACTCTTTTTATTGATGGGGTAAGTCATTTGCTAGAGGATATGATACTGTTAGATCTAGCTAGTTTGCACTCTGCATTACTTGAATGTTTGTGAACCCTAAAGCTCCTATTTATAGCTGGGGGAGAGAAATAATAGCCACAATTACATCTAGTTTTTTTATGAAAATATTTATAAAAAAAAAGAAAAATACAAATATAATTGGGAGGGGCACAAATTACGAAAATAAAGTCGGTTGAGTATTTTTTATTTTTTATTTTTTATTTTTAAAAACACTAAAAGCACAAAACTAACTTTTTAAAAGTCGATTCTGTGTCAACTAGACATGGACTGACACGCTGTCAATTTGCACACAAAAAAAAAGGAGTAAAAATGACAACCAACTTTTGGAAAGTCAATTTTGTGCCGACATGATTTGAGACCTGCCAGCCAGTATGTACAAAAAAAAAAAATAAAAAATGTGCGCACCAAAAGTCAGTTATGCACTGACACATTCACGTGGCCTTACCCCATCCACTCCCTTCCTTCCCGCCTATGTTCCCTCCTTGCAGCCCCCTCCCGCGCGCATGCTCCCCCCACCCCCTTCCCCCACTCCCCCAACCCCCTATTTATACGGCATTGGTCCATCTCCCTCCCACTTGTGCTTCTCTTATCTTCTTCGTTTCTCCTATAGGCTCCGCACCACCTTCATAAATTTCAGTATTTACTTCGATTTTATGTAACCATTTTATTTAATATTGAGATATGAATTTCGGTCCAACCGAACCTTCCATTATGACGTTGGGGATCCTTCATACCTCCTACAAGGCATGAGAGGAGGATCATTTTGATGTCTTTGAAGGATGTCAGTGTGTGCGCACATTATGTACACAGTGACATACTGATCCTAAAAGCATTTTGTGGATTCAACGAGTGAAGTTCTATTTATTGTACCAAATTTAGTACATTCCGCTTGACCACATCTTAATTAACACATTGCTGGAGCACTGGATGCTTGAGACGCACACATTTTACTTGCCTTGCGGCGAGACGACAATAACTCTGTAAGATGACGCCATCATTATAATATTACTTGTAGATCGCCACCAAAACCTTATTATTTACCACTTACCCCTAGCTACCCATGATCCCGAAAAAAATAAAAAAAGGAAGCCCACGCCAAGGGTGATCCAACCCTTCACCTTCTCATTGGGAGTTGGACAATGAACTACTAGGCTCAAAATACAAATTTGGATTTTTAGTTGTACTTGAAATTAAAGCCTGCATTGATTTTGAGCTTTAGCTTAGTTAAATTTTATATAAATTCCAATTTTATGATTCTAAATATGATATTAGAGTCAAGACCTTAAGTTTAAATTTATGTAAACTTAAATAAAATAAAAATATAAAAAAATGAATAAATTGACTTGTTCATATTTTTGCACAAAACTCAAACCCAATACTTAAAATTTACTCTTTCAAACACAATTTTGTTTTAGTGAGAGCTCGTCATTTTAATAGTATTCTTAAATAATTTTAGAAAAAAATATTCTTAAATATTATAAAAATATAATGAAAAAGTTTACTAATAATGTTGGTAATAATTAATATAAATGTAAAATACTGATAACCCTTTAGATTTACAATCATAAATTTATTATTATTATTATTATTATTAATTTTTTTTATTGGATGACATTATTCTAGTACATAAAACCACTTAAAATAGCAATATAATAGAATTCTATTGGATTATAAAATATACTTTTATAATTGTGGTACTATCATTAATTATTATATAAAAATGGGCAACGAAAATTGTCGTCCCAATTTATTATAGTGCATTAGTTCTATTTTTTATTTTGATTTTAGTTTCTGATACAAATCAAATAGTTTCTTATAATTGTTAAATTAAATTAATATTTATAATCTGAAAAATTTTAAAGCTACCTATTTTTTCACATGTCTATGTGATTGTACTTTGGATAATAAACTTGTATCAAATTGGTTCAATATTATTAATATTATATATATAAAAATTATTTTTAATTTATTTTAAAATTTAGAAAATAAATACATGTACACTTTTTAATATAAATTTTCCTATACCGTATTCACACAAACCCACATTTAGTTCACGTACAGAAGCAATTAATATTTAAACCTACGTACGTGGCCATGCCCATAGCACTGCCTCGGAGCACCCCTTAACCAGATCCATAAGAGCTAATGCATCGTGCATGGCTACTTCTCCAATTCTTCCATGATGAATGTACGTGCGTTGTGAATGGCGAGCCGGCGGCGGTGCTGCACCTGCACGCTGCACGCATTCTGACCAGGGTTTCGTTTCTGTTCTCACTGCGCGCCATTAACCTGATCGAGAATTAATATTCCGAATTCACCCCTTGGAATAAACTTCACTTCAATTTTTAGCTAGCCAATTAAAACGTGGATCGATCGACTTTCTTTGAAAATAAATAAATAATTTAGGAAATCAAGCTAGCACACAGCCATGTGTACTGCTTCTGATAAAGCAGTAACCGGCGGAAATGATGCACCAAAGCTGACAAAACCTTGTCGTCGTTAATTGTGAGCCACGCGTTAGTCACTATCGGGATATTGAATCGTGTGGTTATCAGTCCCTTCAATCCTCGAATTGACTTCCGTCCAAATCTGCTCTACTCCAGGCATTTTTTTAAGCACAATCTGCCCTAATCCATATGGCCATTCTCCCCCCCCCCCCCCCCCCCCCACCCCCCCACACACACACACACACACACACACACACACATTAAATTTAATAGAGTTGTGGTAGGTCTAACAATTTCCCCACACACACACACACACACACACACACACACACATCTAAATGTCAACAATTCTAATTCATTAAATTTAATAGAGTTGTGGTAGGTCTAAAGTTATAGATAGTTTTTTTTAAAATATTAATTTACTAAATTACTCAAATTATCTGAACATCATATCTATGTTTAAATCGTACAAGTAATAAACTTAGGATAACATAAAAGCCTTGTACGACGTTTGCTTTATTTAGTACATTTCATTTCCTTGGAAAAAATCTCATCCAAAAAAACAAAAAATTTATTTCGTGGGGAAAGCATATCATATTGTAGGTGTTAAATGATTACAGTGGAAGGCCTGCTGCAGAAAGCACAAACGAAAATCTTAGTTAATGTGAAGTGTATATACTATAAATCTAGTTGAACAAAGTGATGATACAAGAAACTACCACATTACACAATAATTTTCAATTGTCAATGATATGCCTAAAACAATCTAACTAATGAGAGCAGGTCAACGCCTATCTCGCACCTTCTCTAGGTCTGACATTCTGACGAGTGATTAGCTCTAACCTAATAAAGAGGAGGAGAGATCCACGCCAACGGCCTTAATAACTAAGTAAGAGGTGCACACACTTATTGCTAGAGAGCGATCCACGCTCCCGTGCAATAAATTCGAGCCAACCTGCAGTCAACTCGAGCCCCTATTAAAAGGGATTAGGAGAAAAGGCAAAGGTAAGTCATTCAACACAATTATACCGTTGCATTCAGCCTCTCTAAAAGTATTCCTCTTACTTAGGCATCAGAGTGATTCCCCGGAGTACACTTCGGGTCCTCCAAGCCTTTCTTTTCCTCCTCTTTTAGGTCAACGGGAGTCGAAGGAGCATCCCTACTATTTTTACCCCGCAACAGTTGGCGCCGTCTGTGGGAACCAGCTTTTAAGAGGCAATCATATCTTGCTCTCGACTTTCGACCTTCCAACAATGCCGACCTCACACAATTCTACCTCTATCCCTGCTGCAAAAGAATCGTCCCAATCTATTCATTTCGTGCCTGCTGAGTCACCTGGTGTTAGTAGGGAGGAGTTCCTTGCTTTTCAAAAGGAAATGAAGAACATGCTTAACTGACTCTTACAACAAAAGAGTCAAGAAGGACACGTCCTCCACCAACCGCAAGAGAACCCCAGCGCAGACAAACAGACTAACAAACTAGTGGAGAACGAGGAGAAAACCTGCCTTAACAAGAAGGTAGAATATGCAAACAGTGTGGACGTCAACCAACAAAGATCTACGGAACTCGAAGAAAGAATAAAAAAGATAGATCGTATAGAGAAGATGATGAAAGAGAGCAGAACCAAACCCTACTACGGGGAAGCATCCCTGAGGTCTTCGGAGCCGCCATTTAATAAAGAAATCATGGAGGCTCCATTGTCAAGTAGATTTGAGATGCCCACCTTTGACAGGTACGAAGGTTTATTTGACCCAATTGATCACTTGGATAATTTTAAAATGTTGATGCAGTTGCAAGGGCCTCCAGACGCAATCATGTGTCAAGCTTTTGCGACCACCCTTAAGGGTACTGCCAGAGATTGGTACCGAATGCTGTGACCTGGATCCATTGGTTCCTTCTCAGACATGGAACAACTCTTCACCGGCCACTTCCTTAGCAGCAGGATAGTTGCTAAAACAACTGGCCATCTCATGAGTATGGCGCAAGGAGAGCAGGAGACTCTAAAATATTTCATGCATCGCTTCAACACGGCGACCCTAGAAATCTGCAACTTAGACATGGGGGTGGCCTTAGCAACCCTGACAACGGCTTTCCAACCTGAAAGCTTCTTATACTCGCTGGGGAAAAAGTCGCCAGTAGACATGGGGGAGCTGATGGTCCGAGCGCAGAAGTACATCAATCTAGAAGAGATGATGGATACGAGAGGAAGTCGCATAGAGCGGAAAAGGAAAAACAGTAGCAGGAAAACAGGAGATCCCTATAGATCCATAAAAAGACACGAGACTAGTGCGCTGCACCCGGATCAAAAGATGAGAGGACAACACAACAAGTTCTCCACCTACACACCCCTGAACATATCGTGCTCGAAATTACTAATGCAAATCAGAAAGAAGGATTACATCTCGTGGCCTGATCCCATGCGAACAGCTCTTCATAAGTGGGACATATCCAAGTTCTGTGCATTCCACAGGGATCACGGCCATGAGACAGAAGAATGCATTCAATTAAAGAAAGAAATTGAAGTCCTAATACGAAGAGGACACCTGTCAAAGTTTTTGAAGAGAGAAGATCTCGTGCAGAAACCTCTCGAACAGAGGAGGCATGGCGTAAAACAAAAATAAGAGTAGGTCATAGGCGAGATCGTGGTGATCTTTCGAGGATCCGCTAGTGGAGGAGATAGCGGGAGTGCTCGCAAAAGATATGCTAAACAGGTGCTATCAATGGAGAAGGGGGAAACTAGTAGCAAACGAAACAAAAAAGATGACATCATAACTTTTGACAGTGGAGACGAAGAAGGGGTGCAGCAGCCACATGATGACGCCCTGGTGCTCTCCCTACTTGTGGCCAATTACATGGTTAGACGCATATTGATAGACAATGGGAGCTTAGCTAACATCATGTTCTGGTCGGTCCTAGTCGGGATGAAGATCAGCAAGGAACGACTCAAACCAATCTCGATCCCCCAGGTAGGATTCGGAGGAGACATTGTTCACCCTTTGGGAATAATCACATTACCGGTGACAATAGGGACGAACCCACAACAAGTCACGACACTGACGAAATTCCTTGTTGTTGATCGAACTTCGGTGTACAATGTCATCTTGGGTCGCCCCTTCCTCAACATAGTTCGCGCTATAACGTCAACATACCACCTCAAAATCAAATTCCCTACACCACAAGGGATAGGATTTGCCAAAGGAGATCAGGCTGCTGCTCGGAGCTGCTATGTAATGGCCCTGAAAGGGAAGATGGAAGCTAGAGAAACTCTAACGGTGGAAGATCAGGAAGTAAGGGGAGAATATCCCCAAATTAGTACAGTAGATGAAGACATCAGACATATACCCCTTAAGGACCACCATGAGAGAAGTGTATAGATCAGAAGTCACCTGCCGGACACCCTGACAGCGGAGCTGAGCGAACTGGTTGACGAATTTGCTGATTTGTTCGCTTGGTCAGCCGCAGATATGCCCAGCATTGACCCCACAGTCTTAGAGCACAAGCTGTAGGTCGATCCCAATCACCGACCCGTGAAGTAGAAAAAAAAGGAGCTTCGCGATGGAGCGGATCAAAATAATCGACGAGGAAGTGATGAAACTATTGCAGGACAACTTCATCCGGGAAGTAGACTACCCGAAGTGGCTGAGCAACGTGGTTCTAGTAAGGAAGCCGAATGGAAAATGGCGCACCTGCATAGACTTCATTGACTTGAATAAAGCGTGCCCAAAGGACAGCTTCCCTCTTCCTCGAATTGACCAGTTAGCGGATTCGACCTCGGTGCACGAGCTCCTCAGTTTCATGGATGCTTACTCAGGATACAACCAAATCCCTATGAGTTGAGGTGACGAGGAAAAAACTTCTTTTATCACCGAAAAGGGGCTTATATTGTTACCGGGTGATGCTCTTCGGCTTAAAAAATGCAGGAGCCACATATCAGAGATTGGTGAACAAGATTTTTAAAGACCAGCTTGGAAAAACAATGGAAGCGTACGTAGACGATATGTTGGTAAAAAGCATGGAAGCAGGGAAACATTGCAAAGACTTGAGGGAAACGTTCGAGCTCCTTCGCCGGTACCACATGAAGTTGAACCCATCGAAGTGTGTATTCAGCGTTTCTGCAGGAAAATTCCTGGGCTTTATGGTGACTCATAGAGGTATAGAAGCAAACCCGGATAAAATACAAGCGCTGTTGGAAATGGAAGCTCCGAGGACTAAAACGGAGATCCAAGTTCTGACTGGGAGGATAGCCTCCCTCAGCAGGTTTGTCTCCTGCTCAGAAGACAAAGGCTTACCTTTCTTTAGAACTCTACGGAAGAAGGGAGGATTCGAATGGGGGGAGGAGCAGGCCAAAGCCTTTGAACAGCTTAGGCAATACCTCGGATCCTCTCCTCTCTTAACAAAGATAAAGAATGGGAAAGATCTCTATCTATATATAGCATCCATAGAAAATGCCGTTAGCTCGGCCCTGGTTCGGGAAGAAGGCAGGAAGCATCAGCCCATATATTACACTAACAAGGTATTAAGTGGAGCCGAAAAGAACTATTGCATGGTGGAAAAAGCCGCCTTCTCCATCATCTGTGTAGCACAAAAATTAAGGCCCTATTTTCAAGCCCAGAAGGTAGTTGTGTTAATAAACCTACCAATGAGACAAATTCTATAGCGGCCGGAGAGTTTGGGAAGAATGACGAAGTGGTCAATCGAATTAAGTGAGTTCGACATACAGTATCAACCAAGGCCCGTAGTCAAGACCTAGGTACTCGCTGATTTTGCAGCAGAAAGGCTCCCCGAGTCATCCACTAAGTTGGACGTATGGACACTGCATGTTGATGGGTCCTCTAACACTGCTGGTGGGGGAGCTAGATTCATCCTTTTAGCCCTGGACGGCAGTGAAACTCTTTTCGCACTAAAGCTGGAGTTTATAGCAACAAACAACGAGGCGGAGTATGAAGCTTTGTTAGCAGGCCTACGCCTTGTAGAAGCAGTAGGGGTGGCACAGATCAAAGTATTGAGTGATTCCCAGCTGGTGGTAGAGCAGCTGAAAGGAAAATTTGAGGCTAGGGATCAAAGAATAAAGAAATATCTCGTTAAGGCACAAGAATACACAAAAGCATTCGTTCAGTTCGACATGGAACACGTACCAAGGGCAGAGAACAAGAAGGCGGATGCACTTGCAAAATTGGCCTCAGCAACAAATTCGGAATGGAAAGACGCTATTTATCTTGAATGAATAGGGAAACCCTCATACCAGGGGGACAGAATTAACTCAGTAGAGTCCAAAATCAGCAAGGACGATTGGAGAGCGTCTCTATTCCTATACCTTCAGGACAGATCCCTACCAAAGGACAATAAGGAAGCTCTAAAGGTGAGGAGGAAAGTTGCAAGATATACGTTGATGGACTGGGAGCTCTACAGGCGATCCCTAACACTGCCCTACCTTTAATGTTTAAGCAACGAGGAAGGGGAGTACATACTACGAGAAATCCATGAAGGAGTTTGCGAAAACCATCTTGCCAGTAGGGCTCTAGCCCACAAGGTTATGCAATAGATATTTTACTGGCCCACAATGAAGAAGGACGTGATCGAGCTCGTCAAAAGATGTGACAGATGTCAAAGATGCGCAGTAGTACCACACGTACCCTCTAATCTACTCTCCCCTCTAACCAGTCCCTGCCCTTTCGCACAGTGGGGGATAGACATCCTCGGACCTCTACCACAGGCGGCTGGCTAAAAAATTTTTTTGTTGGTAGCAATAGATTATTTCACTAAGTGGGTAGAGGTCGAACCTTTAGCCACTATAACAGAGTGGAACATTACGCGCTTTGTGTGGACAACAGTGGTTTGCCGTTTCGGAATCCCTTGGGTAATAGTTACAGACCATGGGAGCCAGTTCGACAACAAACGCTTCAAAAAGTTATGTTCGGACCTATCTATTAAGCTCGTCTTCGCATTAGTGGCGCACCCCCAGAGCAATGGATAGGTAGAGAACATGAACCGGATGATACTGCACGGGTTGAGGACGCGACTCGAATCTACGCAAGGTAGATGGGTAGAGGAACTCCCCTCACTCATATGCGCATACCACACCACCAAGAGGGCGGCAACAGGGGAAACCCCTTTTATGCTCGCCTTCGGCACAGAAGCGGTCATCCCAGCAGAGGTAGGGATACCCTCCTGGCGAAGGCAGTACTTCAGCGAGCAGACCAACAACGAAGAGCTCAGATCAGAAATAGACTTACTGGAAGAGAGACAGGACCAAGCGAGTCTAAAAGTTGCAGCATACCACCAGAAAGTAGCTAAGTACTACAACAAACGCGTCAAACTATGAAATTTTCAGTCGGGAGACTTAGTCCTAAGGAAGACGCAGAACAACCCTTCCGAGTCAGGGTTGCACAAGTTAAAGCCCAACTGGGATGGTCCATACAGAGTCACAACCGAGATAAAGCTGGGAACATACAAGTTGGAAGATGCAGGGGGGAAAGAGATTAAGAACACATGGAACTCGGAAATGTTAAAAAAATACTATTCTTAAAAAGCGCTTCTTGCAATGCTGTAATAAAAGTATTAATTACAATAGTTGTACTACATCAATAAAGTTTGAAAAATTACAAGTTCAGTTCCTACAGACTAGTTTGCTTTACTTCCCTCTCCAGCTTCCTCCTCCTCTCCCTCCTTATCCTCATCCAGATCTTCTGCGGATTCAGGACTCTTATTGCCATAACCATGTGAGCTCACACCATCCAGCGGAAGTTCAGGGTGCTTGGTTTTGACTTGGTCCCGGCACCTCCTGAATCCCACCCGATATACTTTGGAAGTATCAATGACGAATTGGTTGGAGTCCTTATACTCCTTTATTGCAGTTCGGGAGGCAGTAGCTGCAGCGGCAGCTTCCTTGGCAGGAAACTCCTCCCTACGAAGGCGCTCAATCTTGACTTGTAGAGCCCGCTCACGGACCTTGGCCTCGCACAGTTCGTTCTGAGCAATAATGTACTTCTCCCTGGAGTCCAAGGTTTGCCGGTACATCTCGGCAACCTTCTCCTCCTGGGCCAGGGCCATCATCGCCAGCTGAGAAAGAAAAAAAAAAAAAAAACATGGAACAGTCAGCAAAACTATGTATTAAGGGGAGAAGAATAAAGCCAGTTGAAGAATATACACCTGGTATGAGGTGTGGCAGATCTTCGCGGAAAGAGTGTCAGGAAGAGTGCACTGGGCCTGCACAAAATCCTTAGCGTGCACCGCCCGATGGAGAGTAGAGGCAGAACGGGTCGGCTCATGAAAAATCGCTTCAGTAAAAAGCTGAGGGATCGGAGGAGGAGCAGCGTTGAACGCTTCCTGATGAACACTTGAGTCACCTGTAGCAGGTGCATGCCTTTGGGAAGATTCCCCCTCAATCTCCCTTCTCTTCTTCCTACTCCTGCTCACCCTTTGCTTTCTAGCTTCCCCCATGAGGGATTCATATTTGGTGAAGTCCATATCTGCAAGTATAAAGAGAAATAGAGTTAACACTAACAATAGAGATAATATCCAAACACATACATATAAAAATCAGAGGCGAGGAGAGACTTGAGGAAACGGGGCTGATCCCCCACTGAACGAGGACACGCTCTTGGAGCAGCTCCTCATGAGGGATAATACCCTGCTCGCCAAGGGTTCGAAGCTCTTTTAGAATGGTCTGCTCGTCGGGTGAAAGCCTTGGAAGAAGGTGGTGCACCCGAACTACAAAGGAAAAGGGACGAAAGGAAAAAGTTGAGTCTGCAGATAACCTACTGGTAGCCCTTCAGAAGAAGGTGGAGAAGGGAGAGACCACGTTACCATCAAGAGAAGAGGACCGGACAAAGGAGCCCTTGTAGTTCAACTCCTGAAGCAAAGAAGTAACGAGACTTCCAGTTGTGTATGGAAGAGCTGCCCAGCGAAAAAAGTTTATAGCCTGGTAGAGAGTTGAAATAGTACAGCTCATTCTCTACAGAATGTGTTCGCATTTGGAAACAACTCCTAAAGAGAGGAACTATTGGTTGGTGGCCGAGGCGGAGCAGAAGGACGAAAAAACAGGTGAGCGAGAGATAGGAGTTTGGAACAAGCTGGGAAGGTGCTATCCGATAGAAACGTAACACGCTAGAGACAAAGGGGGAAAAAGGAAGCTTGAGACCCAAAAACGAAGGGTAACCTAACAGTAATACCCTGTGGTATAGCAAAGAAGTAACAAACATTTTGTAAGTCAGAAGGGTTGAGGCCACAATGGGCGTTCCTCACCGTAGTAAGAACCCTCGAAGGCTATGAAGAAGACTCCATGAGGGGAAACAAAGCGTGTATGAGACAATACCCTTACCAATGGATCAAACAGGCAAGCACCAATAAAAACAAAGAAGAAAAGATGCCTAAGCAGATCAAAACAATAAAATTCCGCACACAAATAGCAAGGTCGTCTTACAAAAAAAGATCAAACACACAAAGTTAACGCAAGAACATCGAAGAACATGAAGAACAACAAAACAAACATATAGTAGAGAGGGGGAGCATACCTACGACGAATGGGAGACCCCGTGGATTGAAGAGGAGAAAAGAAGGAAGGAGCCCTCTACTCAGAAGATGTGTGCAGAATGAAGGAGTCTCGTGGCCTTTATAAAGAGAGGATGGCACGAATCCCTGAGGCGGGAGTCTCAAAATTTCTCGTCTGCAAAAAAAGATTATGTCTCGAGGTGAAAAAGGACACAGATGATCTCGTAAACCCACAGAAGATCTCTGACATATGCACACTGTGGCTTCCGGAGGACAAACGGTGCCTCGGAAAGACAACGTCGCCTTGGACACAACGTCAGACAAGGAATCATAAATGAGAACGTTTCATCCAACCCACTTCCCAAGGTATGGTACATTCAAAACACACATTTATCAATCTTTGCAAGGAAGAGAAGGATGTAACGACCCCTCGGGAAAATAAGTAGACGAAACACCTAATAAAGGAGCACGACTCACTAAACATGACACATCTGTGGTTGAGAGGATGCTACGAAGCGTGGCCCTAAAAACAACCCAACAGATGAGCACGACTCATTAGGTCTACAGACCCAAACGACGAGCACGACTTGTAAGGCCAGAAACCCCCTCACAGATGAGCACGACTCATCAGCCTTATAGGCCCAAACGACGAGCACGACTCATCAGGTCTACAGACCCAAACGGTGAGCACGACTTGTAAGGCCAGAAACGCCCTCACAGATGAGCACGACTCATCAGCCTTATAGGCCCAAACGACGAGCACGACTAGTAAGGCCAGAAACAACCTAACAGATGAGCACGATTCATCAACTTTATAGGCCAAAACGATGAGCACGACTCGTAAGACCAAGGACAGCCTAGCAGATGAGCACGACTCATCAAGCATTGAGGCCCAAATAACGACCACGACTCGTAAGGACAAAAACAGCCAAGCAGATAAGCACGGCAAAGACAACTCGTCTAAATCCCCTCCGTGGGACAGATCGGCCAATTTCCCTCCATGAAGTAGGTTGGCCAACTTTCCTCAGGGGGCAGATCAGATAGGTCAGCAAATTTCCCTCCGTGGAGCAGGACAGACAGCTCGACCAATTTCCCTCCATGGGACAGGTTGGCCAACTTCCCTCTATGAAGCAGGTTGGTCAACTTCCCTTCATGGAGCAGGTTAGACATCTCAGTCAATTTCCCTCCATGGGACGAGTCTTGCAAATACCCTTCATGGAGCGGGTCAGACAGGTTGGACAAATTTCCTTCATGGAGCAAGTCAAACAGTTCGGCCCATTTCCCTTCGTGGGACATGTCGGCCAATTTCCCTCCATGAAGTAGGTCGGCCAACCTTTCTTCAGGGGGACAGATCAGATAGGTTGGCCAACTTCCCTTCTAGGAGCAGGTTAGACAGCTCGGCCAACTTCCCTCCATGGGATAGGTCGTCCATATCCCCTTCATAGAGCAGGTCAGACAGGTCGGCCAATTTCCTTTCACAGAGCGGATCAGACAGGTCGTCCAAACTTCACTCCATGAAAAAGGTTGAGCGGCTCGGCAAAATAGCTCGGCATGAGGAGCTCAGAAAAATAGTTCGGCACGAGCAGCTCAGGAAACCAGCTCGGCATGAGCAGCTCGGGAAAATAGCTCAGCATGAGCAGATTGGCAAAACAGCTCGGCACGAGCAACTCGGAAAAACAGCTCGGCACGAGCAGCTCAGCAAAATAGCTTGCCTCGAGCAGCTCGCCAAAAGAGCTCAGCACAAGGAGCTCGGCACGAGCAGGTCAACAACCTATCAAATGCAAAAAGAAGAAGAAGAAGAAGAAGAAGAAGAAGAAGAGAAGAATAGAAACACGATGGAGCATTAAACCTTATAAGGGGAAAAAATGCAAACAAAACCATTATTCAAAATTCTGTCTAGAAATTTGAAACTGAGGGGGGGACAACTAATATGCCCAAAACAATCTAGCTAATGAGGGTAGGTTAACGCCTATCTCGCACCTTCTTTTGGTCTGACATTCTGACGAGTGATTAGCTCCAACCTAATAAAGAGGAGGAGAGATCCACGCCAATGGCCTTAATAACCAAGTAATAGGTGCACGCACTTATTGCTAGAGAGTGATCCACGCACCTGTGCAATAAATTCGAGCCAACCTGCGGTCAACTCGAGCCCCTATAAAAAGGGATTGGGAGAAAAGGCAAAGGTAAGTCATTCAACACAATTATACTGTTGCATTTAGCCTCTCTAAAAGCATTCCTCTTACTTAGGCATCGGAGTGATCCCCCAGAGTACACTCCGGGTCCTCCAAGCCTTTCTTTTCCTCCTCTTTCAGGTCAACGAGAGTCGAAGGAGCATCCCTGCTATTTTTACCCCGCAACAGTCAATATAATAAAGACAATAATCTTTTTTGAAAGTGGATGAAAATACGTATTGTAGATTTTTTTGTGATCCTGAAGCAGACGTAAACTTTCTTGAAGGAGGTGAAGTTCTAAGGTTGAGGTCCTTCCATCATTTAATCTCCTTGTCCTTTAGAAGCTCAATTTACTAATTGTTTCTTGCTCAAATGAGTGTCCCATTCAGTGATCTAGCACAAACCTTGCTGCATCCATTTTCTAAAAAAAAAAAAAACAAATAAATAAAAAATAGGATTAAAGAAATTACCTTTTTTATTATTATTATTTTGTATTTTTTTTTATTTGGGAGGTCTGTGAAATTAGAACCATCCAAATGGGTACTTTACCTTCTAGTTAAAATTCCTTTTTAATCCTTCGATTTGAGATCCCTGATATAAAAGTTTTGTGACTGTTATACCAAGTATTTTCTTAGATTATAATATTTTATTGTTCATTTAAATTTTCATGCCCAAGATCTTGTGTTGGAACTTGAAAATTATTAGAGAAGGAAATGAAAAATATGAAAGAGTACACTTTTTCTTATCTTGTTATAAAAATAAAATATATAGTAAACCAATCAACAAGACTTTGATGTTTTACCCATAACTTTTGTTCACTATGCTCATCAATCCATTTCGTTGAAAAAATAAAAACAAAGAAAAGAAAAGAGAAAATGAAAATTAGTTTATCAAACCCTAGCAGAAGGAAATATTTTAGACGAATAAGGAAAATTACAAATTTTTACCATTTATAATTTTTTTCTCAGTTAATTAGGAAGTTCATCCGCTAGTTAAAAAGGGCTAATTTGCCCAAATTTCTTTTCAATCCTTTTTTAACATGTAAATATGAGATCTCTAATATGAAAGTTATCGATAACCATCAATAACCATTAAAATGTTTTCTTAAGTTATACATTTTCAATATTTATATACATATATGACAGATAAAAAAATTTAAATAGAATTTTCTACTATTGAGATGCCCTTAATTTGCTACGCTACCATTATTTACTGAGGCAGAGAGATTACATTACCTGTACTATCTTCCTCTTGTTCGTCATGCCCACAACTTTTTTTTATTTATGGGATAATTCATCTACTAGAGGATATGATACTATTAGAGCTAGCTAGTTTGCACTCTACAGTGCTTGAATGTTTGTGAACCCTAAAGCTCCTATTTATAGCTGGGGGAGAGAAATAACAACCGCAATTACATCTAGTTTTTTTATGAAAATATTTATAAAAAAAAAGGGAAAAAACACAAATATAATTGGGAGGGGCAAAAAATTACGGAAATGAAAGTCGGTTGAGTATTTTTTTTTATTTTTTATTTAAAAAAAACACTAAAAACTCAAAATTGATTTTCTAAAAGTCGGTTCTGTGTCAGCTAGACACGGATTGACACGCTGTCAATCTACGCTAAAAAAAAAAAGAAGTAAAAATAACATAACCAACTTTTGGAAGGTCAATTGACATGATGAAGGACCTACTAGCCAATATGCACAAAAAAAAAAAAAAAAAAAAGTAAAAATGTGCTCACAAAAGTCGGTTCTGCACTGACACGTACATGTGGCCTTACCCCGTCCACTCCCTTCCTTCCTGCCCAAAATCCATCCCTGCAACCCCCTCCCATGCGTATGCTCCCCACACCCCCTGTCCCCCTACCCCTATCCCCCTATTTATATGGCATTGGTCCATCTCCCTCCCACTTGTACTTCTCTTATCTTCTTCGTTTCTCCTACAGGCTCCGCACCACCTTCATAAATTTCAGTATTTACTTTGATTTTATGTAACCATTTTATTTAATATTGAGACATGAATTTAACCGAACCTTTCATCCTGACGTTGGGGATCCTTCATACCTCCTACAAGGCATGAGAGGAGGATCATTTTGATGTCTTTGAAGGATGTCAGTGTGTGAGCACATTATATACACATTGACATACTGATCCTAAAAGCATTTTGTGGATTCAACGAGCGGGATTCTATTTACTGTACCAAATTTAGTACATTTCGCTTGACAACATCTTAATTAACACATTGCTGGAGCACTAGATGCTTGAGACGCACACATTTTACTTGCTTTGGGGCAAGACGACAATAAAGCTGTAAGATGACGCCATCATTACAATATTACCTGTAGATTGCCACCAAAACCTTATTATTTACCACTTACCCCTAGCTACCCATGATCCCGAAAAAAATAAAAAAAAGGAAGCCCACGCCAAGGGTGATCCAACCCTTCACCTTCTCATAGGGAGTTGGACAATGAACTACTAGGCTCAAAACACCCTATACAAATTTGGATTTTTTTGTTGTACTTGAAATTAAAGCCTGCATTGATTTTGAGCTTTAGCTTAGTTAAATTTTATATAAATTCCAATTTTATGATTCTAAATATGATATTAGAGTCAAGACCTTAAGTTTAAATTTATGTAAACTTAAATAAAATAAAAATATAAAAAAATGAATAAATTGACTTGTTCATATTTTTGCACAAAACTCAAACCCAATATTTAATGTGGTCTTAGTGGACCACACATCTTTGTGTGTATTAGCTGGAGTGGCATGATAGTCCTCCAGTCGACTTGTTTTCCAAAACTATTTCTGTGTTGCTTGCTCAGAATACAACTTTCACATATTACATTTGGATGGTGGATATTGGGTAAGCCTTTCACCATTTTCTTACTTCCCAACTGTTTCAAACTTTCAAAATTCAGTTCTCTATACCTTAGATGCCATAGCCAGTCTTTGTCTTTGATAATAGTGCTCAAATACCTTGGCGTATCATGTTGGATGGCAAGCGGAAACATTCGATTCTTTGTCATTTGTACTCGAGTAACAAGCTTTCCTCGAGCATCTATTATCACCACCTGTTTATCACAAAGGCTAATTCAGTAGCCTTTCTCGACAAGCTGTCCGAGATTCAAGATGTTAGTCTTCATATTTGGCACGTAATAGACATTGGAGATGTAAGCATGATCTCCGTACTTCTGTTTGATCAAAACATCTCCTCTCCCTCAGACTGGGATTTTAGAGTTATCACCAAAAGAGATCTCCCCCTAAACTTTCTCATCAAGTTCAAAGAATAAGTTCTTTCTGCTAGTCATATGGTTGCTGGCTCTAGAATCAAGGTACCAAACACTTTGGTCCTGAGTAGTTGAATTGTGTGCCATCAGCATCAATGACTCTCCATCCGCATGTTCAGTTTCAGCAAGGTTAGCCTCCTCGCTAACCTTTTCTTATTGTCGCCCCCAACATTCATTGCTATAGTGTTTGTATTTACAACAGTTGTAGCACTGAACGTTTCTTTTATCTACGTTCGGGCTAGTATTGTATCCCCCTCTTCTTCCTTGTCCTTTGCCTCGTGGGATATAGTTCTATTGATTACGTCCTTCTCTAGTGGGACCTTTTCTGCCTCTTCCACCTCCTCTGGAGTCAAAATTTTCATAATTTCTTCCACAGGATCCTCGACCTCATTCTCTTCCTTGCTGTGACGTCCCCCCTTTGTCATATATATCTGTAGTGAGGGACAACTTCGTTTGGAGGGCTTACTCCAGTGCTTTATCATCACTCCTTCTGTTGACTTTCTGCTCATGGGCTTGGAGTGAGCCGACAAGTTCTTCTACGGACATGGTTTCCAAATCTTTTGTTTCTTCTAGGGTCACAGCTATATAATCATATTTTGGATCTAGAGATCGCAAAATTTTCTCACAAATTCTCTCGTTATTGAGAGTCTCTCCATTTCTTCTCAATTGATTTGATACCACCATAACTAGTGTATAGTAGTCAGTAATAGATTCAGTATATTTCATTTTTAGAGATTCGAAATCACCTCATAATGTTTGAAGACAAATCTTCCTTACTTTGTTTGCACCTTTGTGTGTTCACTGGAGAGAGTCCTAAACTTCTTTGGATGTCTTCACAGAGGTGATGATTTCAAATGTGGCCTCATCAAGACCTTGGTAGATTATGGACTTCACCTTGCAATCCTTCTTTCGATCGGCTCGCAAGGTCGTTCTTTGAGCATCAGACATAGCTGTTTCAACTTCTTTTGATGGGCTTTCTCTGTATCCATCTTCAATGATATCCATGACATCCTAAGCACCTAGAAGGGCTTTCATTTAAATAGACCAGTTGTTATAATTCTCCCGGGTCAATTTTGGAATAACCGCTTGGGTAGCACCATTCGCCATTGAGTTTAATATACAAAAACAGAGAGATGGGGGTTGATTTTGGCAAATATGATGCCACTAATGTGTTAAGAAGGTTGAAAAACCTTAAGAACCGATTTTGGGTTGCAAAGAATCGGTCCAAAAATCACTAAACTGGCTATAGGAATTTCAGGTGGTTTTTTAAACTAGTCGGTTTAACTTAACGACCATTTTAACTTTATTAGTTCTACCGTAGGGCCACGTGGCAACTTCTGCCTGTGCCGTGTGTCGGCAGTTGGACGTGGGTCGAAAGGCGGGTCGAGTCTTGGGGATAGATCCAGGTTGCGGGTCACAGGTCGCTGAGCCAGGTGTTGGATCGGGTTCCCGGGTCGGATCGAGTAGCTGAGTCGGATTTCAGCAATCGGGAGAGGAAGACGCGTGCGGGGCGCATGGAGCGCGTGTCACTGGTAGCTGGAGTCTTCGTCGGCGCGTGCAGTGCATGGGAAAAGCGCTGAAACAGCTGGAGGCGCGTGTAAGGGCATGCGGCATTTCCTGATGTCCGTCGAAGACATGGTTTTCACCTTTGGAATCGTCTTGACGCGAATTTCACAATGGTAAGATCAATTTTGGATTTTGAGTAACTTCAAATCTGGGATAAAATTGAATTTTTTCTCTGTTCGTCTCTGTTTGGCGGATTTCGGCATTTTTGGATGCTCTGATACCACTGATGGGTGGAGAGGATTGCTTAGTCACTGGTTGCGACTAAAACTCAATGAGAATAAATGCAATAACAATGTATTTCAATCTGAAAATAGATACAGAAAACTTCAAATCACAACTCTCTCTCTCGCCCACTGGTTTTACTCTCTCTACACTCCCCACTACATTGCACACAGACACAACTATTTATAGCAAATACAAAACCCCAATAATCAAAAAATACAGTTGGTAGGTGAGGTAAAAATATACAATCTAAAGCCATTTTTTAAGTAGCACTATTAAAAAAAAGTAAATCATATTAGCTCACACAATTCATTTTTCTTGTGGTTTTTTTTTTTTTTTTAAACTAGCATTGGTATTTTTGAGGTAAAAATATGATGTGTCCAAAAAATAGTGTCCTTTTAATGCCCATTGAAAAGAGAAATCCTTGCTCCAAGGAGAATTTCTAGAGATAACCTTGTCCTTGTGAGCATTCAAGAAAGTGAGTTTTTTTTTTTTTTTCAAATCAAATAGATTAAATGTATATACGCAAACAATTCTCCAAACTTAATGTTTGGGAATTAATTACAAAAATAGCTTTATGTTATAAAATAATGTAGAAATTAATAATAAAATAAATAGAGATGAGCAGAAAAATAAATGAAGACGAGAATGAGATTTTACATGGTTCGGATATACTTGCTCCACGGGCGGATTAGATCAAAGTTTCACTATTTCAAGAGGAATTGCATTATGATATGAATATGAACTTATACAAGATATCTCTCCTTATTTCTTTTATATCTCTCATCTTTCTTTCTATTTCTGTCTTTCTCTCTTCGTCTTTTCCTTTCTATATACTCCTTATTTCAAGCATGCAATATGTATATATAAGCATGCTTCATGTATATCACAAATGAGAGGGAGAGGGAGAGGGAGAGGGTGCCATTTTATAGGGTAGGGGGTGGAAGATGAATTAGTGCAGACATATAGGGTAGGTTCATAGGGACATGGGGGGACATCTACCTATATTTCATAATACTCCTCCTTGGATGTCACCCATATATTAACTTCTTCTGTTAAGATCTTTAAAATGCATCATTCCGATAAGATGAACCAACTTCTTGAATGTTGTAGTAGGTAAAAAGCTTTGATGAACAAACTTGCTAAATTATCACTTAATTGGATCTGCTGAACATCTATATCACCATTCTTCTGGAATTCATGTGTGTAGAAGAATTTTGGAGAGATATGCTTTATTTTGTCACCCTTGATGTATCTTCCTCTCAGTTGAGCTATACATGTAACATTGTCTTCATATAAAACTATTGGAATATTTTTGATTGATTGAAGATCACAATTTTCTTGAATATGAGAGATCATTTTGATTACGCGCTTAAATTGCATAATTAGGTGTTTTAATTCATGCATTACGAATTTTTTTTTTAATTCAATGCCTAATTAATTTCAATAAATTAACATTGTGTCCTGTTTATAACATTTGGGTATTATTGAGTAAATTATGAATTTTTGGTATTTTTTATCGTAGGGCGATTATTAGAAGCTAAAAACCGACAGCACTTCGTAATCTATGCGTAACTCTCTCATCCGACCTCTGATTTTGATGATTAAAGATGGTATAAAAAGATAAGAGAAGTCTCTAAAATGTTCATGTTTTTTGTTTTGAGAAATATTAGCTACATCAAGGTCGAAATTGGACGTGAAGTTACCATACGTTGTTTTATGGATTGTTTCGACATTACTCTGTAATCTGGGCGTAACTTTCTCATTTAAGTTCCGATCAAGATGATTCAAAATTTTAAGAAATTATAAGAAATATCTATACAATTTTTTTGTTTTGAACTTTGAGAGATGCATACTTCAGTATGGTTGAAATCATGCTTGTGCGCTGGGCTAGCAGTGAGGTGTGTGAGAAGCAAATGAAAAAAAAAAAGGAGTGGGCCGGGTCTTTGATGTGACTTGGCCATATAAGGCTAAATAAATGGGCAACCCATGTGTGTGTGTGGTAGCTAGGGGGGGGGGGGAAGGTAGGCTGGTAGTGGGCACGTGAGGGAGCTTCATGCGCTGGCAGCTTAGGGAAAAGAAAGGCTAGAAAAAAAAAAAAAAAAAAAAACAGGGTTTAGCTAGGGTTTGGGGAGGATTTTTTTTTTGGGGGCGGGGGCTGCTGTGGAGGGTCTGGGGAGCTGCGCCGCAGCTAGGAAGTGTGGAGACCCGAGCCTCTCCTCTCCAACTCCATCTCTCATCTCTCTCTCTCTCTCTCTCTCTCTCTCTCTCTCTCTCTCTCTCTCTAATCTTTCTAATAAAATAATTTTGTTAACTTGTTAATTACTTTTTTTTTTGTCAGTTCAATAGACATTTTAATGAGTTGTTTGGGATATTTTTTAATTGAGTATTCATATTTTAAGTTATTGTTGGGTTTATTCTCTATCTATCTCTCTTTCTAATCTTTCTCTCTCTAATCTTTTTTGTTAGTTTGTTTATTGTTATTTATTTTCATTTTTCATTTTAATACATGTTTTAATATTTAGTTTTAGTTGAGTATTACATTGAGTATTTTTGCTTAGAGTTAATGTTGGGTCTATTTATGTTTAAAAATATTAGTGGATTAAGTTTATTTGCAGATTAAATTAATGCCGAGTTTGTTTTATTGATGTGCTTAAGTTACTTTTATTTTTGTTCTCATCTCTTTCTTCTTTCTCTTCTCTCTTCCTTGCCATTTTAGTTATTCACTTTAATGTTAGTTTAACGATTTGTTTAAGTTTAATTCTCTTTAGCCATTATTGAAGCTGAATATTTTTATTTGAGTTATTTTTATTGTGAGTTTAGTTTGTTATCACTGTGTTGAGTTGGGTGTTTAATCTTAAGTCATTGTTGAGGGTTTAATTTTAGTTTATCTTTGTTTAATTAGTGAGTTGTTTGGTTGGTTTTATGTGCGTTAAATTTTTAGTTTAGGTTCTGCGTCACTTCAATTTCATCACAAACTTCCAAAAATCCCAAGAAATCGAATCTGAACCATGTTCAGTAAAATTGTTTTCTTATTTTCTTTTCCTGTTTCGCGCTAGTTTAGAACTAATCTACATTCCCTGTGAAGACGATCTAGCCTATTTGGGCTAATTATTACACAATGTAGCTCCTATAGTTGGGATAGCCCTAGTGCTACTCATTTTTAGAAGTGAGTCAAGTTTTTAACGCCGTTACCGGGGAATGTTAGTTTTAGTTTCAAACTAGTGTTTATCCCGTTATTTTGATTTTTCTCATGAAAAAAAGAAAAAAAGAAAAAAAAAAGAGTTTTGAAGAATATACGGTTGCACCTGCACCACACAATCTTATCGATTTTTTGCAGCTTACATGCACCATCGTACCATTTTACACTGTTTTATCTGACAACACACTTAATTTCATGACTCAGTGTGGGAGGACATCATTGATACCTCAGTTCTACGAGATGGAATTCGAGTGTCCTTATCGACACCTAACGGAGTTTGAGTTAACTTGCAATATTTTTTTTCCTAGTGCTAGAAGTGATGAATTCACTAGACTTCGTTTATTTACTTCCTCTTTGAAAGATAGAACGAAGATGTGATTTAATTCTTTGATGCCTCATTTTGTCTCTAGTTGGAATGATATGGAATGTGAATTTCTGCATAAATTTTCTCCCTCACAGAGAACTCAATTTTTGCAGGAACAGACCAATCAATTCAAGTATGCACCCCCTTATCAGTCATTATATCATC